>NC_137788.1:78860241-79460241 GCF_963383645.1 Muscardinus avellanarius | reverse complement strand
ATTTGGGAGGCTGAGACTGGAGGATCGTGGTTTGAAGACAGCCTCAGATACGTAATGAGTCCCTTTGCAGCTTAGGGAGGCCCTGCTTCAAAATAAAGAATAAAAATAGAGCTGGGGGTGTAACTCACAGTTAGAATGCCCCTGGGTCCAATCCTCAGTACCGAAAAAAAGTGTAGCTACAACTTGGCAGAAGAAATTGAAAGAATATTCTTCAAAACAGTAGTGATACACTGGGCGTGGTGGCGCAGGTTTGTAATCCCTCGCTTGGGAGGCGGGGCCAGGAGTATCAGGCAGGTTCGAAGCCAGTCGTGCTGGCTTAAGAGACCCTGTTTCAAAAATATAAAATAGGTCTGGAAGTGTAGCCTGAAGGTAGAAGGGCTTCCAGGAACCCAGGAACCCCAGTACCACCAAACCAAACAAAACCAAACCAAACAAAAAAACAGTAGTGATTTCTGGAATGTATAAAATTGAAGGATAAGGTTTGGGTTTGTGCTTGCAATTTTCTTGTTAATGAATAAATGAAAGTCAACAAATGCACTTTAAAGAAAAAAGGGCCAGACATGGTAGCACATGCCTGCAATCCCAGTACATGAAAGGTAGACATAAAAGGATCACAGGTTTGTAGAAAGCCTCAGCGATGCAAGCAAGGCTCTCAGAAACCTAGCTAGAACCTGTTTCAAAATAAAAAATAAAATAAAATAAGAGTGGGAGTATAATGACCCTGGATTCATTCTCCATTGCCTCCCCCCCAAGAGAGAACAGGGGAAGGGGAAAGAAGGAGAGGCAAAAAGAAAGAAGAGAGAGAAAAAGAAATGAAATGAGAGAGGAGAGGGAGAAGGAAAGAGGGAGGAAAAGGGAGGGTGAACAATTCCTTCTTTTCTCCACAAAGAACTCCTTAGGGGCGAGCTCCTGAAGCAAAACTCTCAGCTGCCTTCAATTAGCTGACATCCTGCTGATGCCCTGCATTTATTGCATGGACCACGGACATTTAAGCCAAGTGTGAAGAAGGGCCAAGCTGGTTTCTGAAGTCAGGTAGAGAGGGACAGAGGATGGTAGACCTGGCCTCAGCTACTCCCTGCCCCTAAACTCGGTCCCAACAGGCAAAACCTCATCACAGGTCAAATCTGAGAAAAGACCTGTGCTTTCGATTTCGTTTCTCCTCATCCCCGCCTTTATGTAAATTGCTGTAGTTTCTGGATTTAAGCAGATAGCACCAGAGTTTCTGGGCAGCCAGGGCTCGTTTGCAGGTTACAGCTCCGCAGCAGGTGAGTTCCCTCCTGAATTAGATCGTCCATATTTTTTCTCTTCTCTGGCTACAGTGCTGTCCTTTCCCCAAGCTCAGGCACTGGGCTGGCAGGTGCAGCCTTGAGACTGGCAGGTGAGTGAAGGAACCTAGAGGAAGGTGTAGGTAAGCCTGAAGGTGTGTGGCAGGTGGGCATTGTGCTCGCTGGGATTTGCTGCTCTCACTGGTTCTCACCGGTGGCTGGGAGGCCAAAGCACTGGCTCTTCACCCCAGAACTCATTGCTCCTCCTGGAGCTTTCCCCCCCGGGCTGTAGCAGGGTCTGTATGGGAAGTTGCAGAGTGCATCCCACCTGACTCCAGTGAAAGGTAGCTAATATCCTTTCTCCAAGGGAGGGACTCAAATCCAGCCCCTCAGAGATGCTGCTGTGGGTCACTTTCTCCACCTCTCTTCCCCTGTCCCCAGACATTCATTTCCTCATTGTGTCCTGCCAGGAATTAGAAACATACAAAAGGTGCTTCCCCTTCTCCTTCTTCTTCCTTCTCCACCACTCCCTCTCTTTTCCTCCTTTTTTTATGAGGGGGGGTGTACTGGGGATTGAACCCAGAAGCATTCCAATAGTGAATTAAACTCTTAGATCTATTTTAGTTTTTTTTTTTTTTTTGTGGGTCTGGTGATTAGTTTTTAATTTGAAACAAATTTTCCCTAAGTCCAGGAGGATCTCACTTAAGTTGCTAATGCTGGCTTTGAATCTGTGATCCTCTTGTCTCAGCCACCCAAGTATTGGAATTAGAAGTGTGGGCCACCACGCCCAGCTGAGAAGTGCATCTTAAGTAAGATACAAGTTAAAACTTTAAAACAGTGTCTCTTCAGTTATAATCTGTGATTTTAAAAACACTGAGCTGGGCGTGGTGGCACATGCTTCTAATCTCAGTACTTGGGAGGCTGAGACAAGAGGATAGCAGGTTTGTAGCCAGCCTCAGCTACTTAGGCCCTCTTTAACTTAGTTAGACCCTGTTTCAAAATAAAGAATAAAAAATTAGGACTGGGGATGTATCTCAGAGGTAGAAAGCCCCTGAGTTCAATCCCTAGTACTAAAACAAAAAACAAACCTAAAAGGGATTAATTGAAAATAACAGAAGAAGCCAGATGTGGTGGTGCACACCTGCAATCCCAATGCCAAGATAGAAGGATCTGTTTTGAGGCCAGCCTCAGCAATTTAGCAAGACCCTCAGCAACTTAGTGAAATCCTGTTTCAAAATACAAAGTAAAAAGGGCTGGAGTTAGAATGACCCTGGGTTTAATCTCTAGTACAAAAACAAAGGAATGAAGAGAGAGAGAGAGAGAGAGATACAAATAACAGAAGAAACTGGAGGCAGTGGATGAAATAAAATGAACAAAATGTTGGCAAAATCATTCCTTCTCTTTACGATATTCACTATTCTGATTCTCTATGGCTGGCTTAATATGAAATAATTCACCCTTCGTCTCTCTAATCAGTTCTTAAATATAAGTAGCAAATGATCTAAGCCTGTTATTTTGTGCTGTCTCTCCGTGTATGGTTCAAACAACACAAACAACAAAATGCTACGTAAGTTAATCTCAGGTTCTTATTTTTGTTCTGTTTCCTTTATGAGAATGAAAAAAATAAGCTCTCAGTGTACTTTCACTTCCTCTAAAGTAGCAGCTGAAAGTGGGAGGAGGAAAGGGCACAAGCAGCAGCTGAACACACTGGCAGCTTCCGCTTGAGCTCGGGGTCCTGTTCAGGTGGAGCGGAAACGCTCACTCACAACTTCTATTTCTTCAGCAAAGTGGCGTCTAAGGAAGGGCAGGGGAGGAACAAGGTGTCCAAAAGCCTGGACTACAGAGCCCAGTGGCTGGTTTTGGTTGTTACTATTTTTTTATTATTTGAAAATGTTCATTTTCAAAATTGTTTATTGGTGCACTGTAGTCATATATCTTAATGGGATACAAGACTTGTGTAGACATACATGCACATATCACCCAATTAGCCCTTACCCGATCCCCACCCCATCCCCTCCCCATTCCTCCTTCCCATGCTTGGCTTAGTGATTGACTTTGATATGTTTGTTTAAGTACATCATGTGCTTTAGAGAGTTTCTTTCTTACCCCCTCCCATCCCCTCTGTTGACCTAACAGTAACAAAATGCACATTGTACAGAGACATATAAATTCTAATATAGACCATATATTAGACCACAAATTATCAATAGAACTAAAGAGATATCATACAAAATATTTTTCTAACAGCAACAGGATGAAGGTAGAAATTTATAACACCAAAAACAAAGAGAAAACTAGAAAGTTTACAAATTTGTGGAAATTAAATAACATACGCAGCAAGCAATAGATTGAAGAAGAAATCACAAGAGAAATTAGAGCCAAATTATGATGAAAACAGAGCATATCACAAATTAAGGGACTCAGTGAAAGCAATGCCAAGGAGGAAACTCATAAGAGTAAAGGCTTCCATTAAAAATGAGAAGGATACCTCGGATCTACTAGTTCCCATGGTGGGTACTTCTCCAACACCAGCTTTTGTTCCCTTTACTCCCTCTGTGCTAAGTGAATGACCCTTTGGTCTCTTGATGACTTTTGCAGTGGACCCTCCAGGTATTCCCATCATGATCTCCTCATTCTTCTAGAAACTCATTCCACCTCCTCGCCTTGGAAACTCCAAGCTCCTCCCAGGACTCATAATTATTTTTAGGGCAGCTCAACGTTTTTCCTCTGTAGTGTTCTTAAGTTAAATCAAATCTCACATGAGTTAATTACCAGTACACATGGATTTTTTCAAACATGTATTACTTACATAGTCTTATTTCTTTAGGATAATGCCAAATTATTCAGTGTTGATTCAGTATATACTATGTGCCCAGCAAGGGATCAAGCAGAGAGCAAGACAGATATGGTAACTTCAACTTTAGTGGAGTTAATCAAATTGTCATAAATAGTTACTACTAATTAGCGTTATGTTGTCTGCTATTTTCCTAGTTTTGATGGTTAGTGGGAGACACAGACATCTGTTCATATTTGAACAATATCTGGGATTTGGGGTAGCCTTCTGTACTTAACAGATCCTGTATGACATGTCCTGGTTTGAAGTCCTTTATGGAACAAATCCACCTCATCAAGTGTGGACAACTAACCTTACGATTTATGTAAAATAGTTGTAAAAATATTTAGGACACCTTTTTATTTCTCATGAATACACTGGATCTTAACTGACATGGTTACTTTAGTATCACCTTGAGAACAGGAGCAATACATGTAAATAATTATATCACAGGAAATGATCACAGTTTCTGTTGCAATACAAATGCATATCCAAAACATTTAAGTAAGTAGGACTTGGTACCAGGAATGAAAACAAGAAAGCACACTATTCAAAAGTAGGAGGAGAACTGGAGTCCTCCATGAATCCCAGACATGCAAGAGGAGCTGAGTCTAGAATACACTGAGTGGTTTGTGGCATGGGATCCTGACTCTGCGGGACCAAGAGGAGCCTGTTACGTCACATATATACACTAGAGAGTATGTTGATGGTAAAGGAGTGTGTGTAGAAAGTGCTGTGTGTGGCTGATCAAGGAGCACAGGGCTTAATCCATGTTGCCAGATGAGAGGTTTGAAGCACAGTATAGTAAAACAGACTTTCCTAGTTTTAAAAATTGGAATTTTCATTATTCACTATATAAATTCAAGCAAGTCCTTTGATTTTTTTAGACTTCATCTAGCACATATGGAACATGAATATAATTCTTACACCCACCAATGAGATGAAAAATGTAACATATATGTGACAGAGCTCAGTGGAATGTAGATTTTCAGAGTATGATAAGCATAGTGTACATTTTATTTTTACTATGGAAGTGAAACTTTGGAGAGGTGATGTCTACTAATTCATTACTGCCATCAACGGCGATTTTGATGGAGGGAGCCATGTGGGGGTTCGACAGTGCTATACGGCGTTTTGTGTTATAGAAAATGTAGAAGCCCTGCCAGCCCTCTGCTTTAAGCTTGAGAGAGAGAGAGAATTAATCTGTGATCTTATTTCCACTGAGAGGCTCCTGAACTTTTATAGGTCACCATGTCACATGGACCCACTATGCCGAGACCACTGTGTCTTGTGGAAAACAAGAACAAGCAGCTGTTGTTGAACCGGAGAGCCTTGAAGATTCTTGGTCAGATTTCTCAGCCTGTGGTGGTGGTGGCCATCGTGGGGCTGTATCGAACAGGAAAATCCTACTTGATGAACCGACTTGCTGGAGAAAAGCACGGTGAGTGAGTTCTGCCGGCCGGGCTCCTTACCTCCCTAATCTGTATCTCCTCAGCTCATCATCTCTCCTCTATGGTCACCAGAAGGGAGATTCCAAAGCTCTTGTCAAACAGATCTTCTAGTTCTAATTCTCTCCAGCAAAACTGCAACCTTTTCTTTTTCTGTGTCGGATTCTTTGATTTTGCTGTTTCAGCTTCCTATAAAAGGAAAATCAGTCATTATTAACTTGTTCTTACACTGAGCTCTTCAATGGTCCTTGCTCTGTTTTCCTATGTACTTTCTTCCAGTGAACTTGATATGGGTCCATATCAAGTAACAAGCCAATGTACTTGGTGTGGGTAATATTAAAGCTCTTCCAAGACTCCATACCTCATGACTACCACATCATTGTTTCTCTTTATTCCTCTTCAAGCAAAAATATTATCCTAATTTCTCCTTTCTCCTTTGTTTCTTCTCACTGCTCCCTTAAATTGACTCCTCTGATTTTGAAACCCCAAAGTTTCACTGAAGTACTTTGCTGAGTTTGCCAGTGACTCCCATCTTTTCTGACTCCACAGGTGTTTCTTTGCATCATTTTATTTTATTTTATTTTATTTTGTGGAGAAAATGGAATATTTATTTATTTATTTATTTATTTTAATTTATTATTTTTTTATTAATTTATTTTTTAAATTGGTGCATTGTAGTCATATATCAATCACATTGGAGTACAAGACTTGAGAGGATATACAAGCACACATCATCCAATTAGCCCTCCTCCAGCCCCCATCCCATTCCCTCCCCTTCCCTCCATCGCACGCTTCTTTGGTGATTTACTTTGATACATTTGTTTATGTACCTCCTGCGTTTTAAAGAGGCTCCATCCTCCAGCATTACATACCCTCTGATTGGTCACATTAGTTGCTTCACTATAGGGCCCTTTCTATAGCTCAACCTCTTCCTGTTGCCCTTTTCCTCCTAGTTATTGCTGATTAAGAGAAGCCTCTGATTTATATTTTCTGCGATATTTCTCTGTGCATGCTGCATTGCAAGTACTGATCCCACTCTTGATGGTCCCAATAGTGGCCTGGCTACTCAGTGGACTGATCCAGACCTCGCTGGCTCAAGCAGCGGCCTTGCCTCATGGGAGGCCCCAGTTCTGGTCTCGCTGGCCCCTGCACCAGTCTAACCCCTAAGCTGGCTTTGGTCCCGGCCTTGGAGGCCGCAGGAGTGAACTTGCCTCACGCCAGGCTCCGATGCTGGCCATTGGCCCCTGCACCGGCCTAACCCCTTGGCAGGATTCCAATCCCGGCCTCGGAGGCCCCAGCACTGGCCTAGCCTCACGGCAGGCTCCAATGCCGGCCTCATTGGCCCCAGCACCGGCCTAACCCCTCGGCAGGTTCTGTTCCTGGGTTAGGAGGCCCCAGCACTGGCCATGTCTCACGGCAGGCTCCAATGCCGGCCTCGCTGGCCCCAGCACCGGCCTAACCCCTCGGCAGGCTCTTATCCTGGCCTCGGAGGCCCCAGTACCGGCCTTGCCTCAAGGAAGGCTCCGATGCCGGCCTCGCTGGCCCCAGCACTGGCCTAAACCTTCGGCAGGCTCCGATCCCGGCCTCGGAGGCCCCAGCACTGGTCATGCCTCACGCCAGGCTCCGATGCCGGCCTCGCTGGCCCCAGCACCGGCCTAACCCATTGGAAGGCTGTTATCCTGGCCTCGGAGGCCCCAGTACCGGCCTTGCCTCAAGGAAGGCTCCGATGCCGGCCTCACTGGCCCCAGCACCGGCCTAACCCCTCGGCAGGCTCCGATCCCGGCCTTGGAGGCCCCAGCACTGGTCATGCCTCAAGGCAGGCTCCGATGCCGGCCTCGCTGGCCCCAGCACCGGCCTAAACCCTCGGCAGGCTCCGATCCTGGCCTCGGAGGCCCCAGCACTGGTCATGCCTCACGGCAGGCTCCGATGCCGGCCTCGCTGGCCCCAGCACCGGCCTAACCCCTCGGCCCTCGGCAGGCTCTTATCCTGGCCTCGAGGCCCCAGTACCGGCCTTGCCTCAAGACAGGCTCCGATGCTGGCCTCACTGGCCCCAGCACTGGCCTAACCCCTCGGCAGGCTCCGATCCCGGCCTCGGAGGCCCCAGCACTGGTCATGCCTCACGGCAGGCTCCGATGCCGGCCTCGCTGGCCCCAGCACCGGCCTAACCCCTCGGCAGGCTCTTATCCTGGCCTCAAGGCCCCAGTACCGGCCATGCCTCAAGGCAGGCTCCGATGACGGCCTCACTGGCCCCAGCACTGGCCTAACCCCTCGGCAGGCTCCGATCCCGGCCTCGGAGGCCCCAGCACTGGTCATGCCTCACGGCAGGCTCCGATGCCGGCCTCGCTGGCCCCATCATCGGTCTAACCCCTCTGCAGGTTCCAATCCCGGCCACGGAGGCCTCAGTAGTGGCCTTGCCTCACAGCAAGCTCCGATGTCAGCCACTGGCCCCGGTGCCCGCCTAACCCCTCAGCAGGTTCTGATCACTGTCTCTGTGGTTATTATTTCAAAGGTTCCAGTTGTAATGTATCAGATCTCTGCCTCCCCCGAGTATTGGCCACTGGCATTGCCACTGCCTCCACTGTTTCAAATCCTTCCCAGGCTCTTTTTCCACTCTAAATGTTGTCCAGTGTTCCTAAGCATGCGTGATGGTATTATTCGACATTTGGTGTAATTTCTCCAAAAAAATAAAGTTGGTAAGATCCGGTTTCTGCTTCTCCTGAATACAAGTCTCCACCACCATCGCGGAGAACTCTTTCAACACCGCATTTCTCCTTGGTCTCCGCTAAACTCTCTCCTTACAGGTGATGTCTGAGATTCTTAACAATATAGAGAAATAGCAGTCCTCTTTCACGGCGAATTTTTCCATAAGTTCCAGTGCATTTAGATAAGTTTTGTCTGCATCTCCAGTGTCCTGTCATCCATAACGGCTTTCTTACCTCCTCTCCGATATTTTTCTTTATCTTTTTCTGTTCTGGGCCCGGTTTCTCCAGGGGTCTGGCGTGCTACGCGCAGTTCGGCCGGGACCCAGAGTCCCGCGACCCGGCCCCGGCTTTTGTGCGCCGTGCGCGACCCCCGCCCAGAACCCAGCTTCTTACTGGGCCCGGTTTCTCCAGGGGCCTGGCGTGCTATGCGCAGTTCGGCCTGGGGCCCAGAGTCCCGTGACCCGGGCCCCCTCTTTGCATCATTTTAGCCCTCTGCCAGGCACCATCTCTCCAGCTTCACTCCTGTGTTTGGAGATACTTTCCTTCCTTCTCATCCGTGCACCACACTCTCTGAGCTTCTTCCTGTTGCTGAGTCTACTTTTGCTTTGTCTTATCCCCACCCTCAAAGATTGGAAGTCCTTCCAGGATGGGGCCTGGGAAGCCTTTCTTTTTTAAATTAATTAATTACTGGGGTTTATATTCATAGGCATTCTACCTCTGAAATATGCCCCTAGCCTTATTTTATCTTTTATTTTGAGACAGGATCTCACTAAGTTGTGAAGGACCTCTCTGATTTGCTGAGACTGGCAGGAAATTTGCAATTATCCTGTCTCAGCCTTCCAAGTACTGGGATTACAGGCATGTGCCCCTGTGCCAATTTATAGCTTCTTTGTTCTTCTTCCTTTTTTTTTTTTTTCAGTAGTGGGGATGGAACCCAGTGGCATTTTACCTCTGAGCTACACCCCCAGCCCTCTTTTTATTCTTTATTTTGAAACAGGGTCTCACTAAGTTGCAGAGGGCCTCACTAAGTAGCTGAGGCTGTCCGCGAACTGCGATCCTCTAGTCTCAGTCTCCCGAATGCTGGGATTACAAGGGTGTGCCACCACGCCTGGCTTATTTCAGGACTTTATATTCTATATTCTGGAAATCCTCAGATTTTCAGACTATTTGTTCCCTTTACATGTCTTGTAAGTCAAACAACCATTCAGTTTATTTCTTTTTGAAAGTTGTAAAATTAAAGTGATCATGCTCAAACTACATGTCTTTCCCAATACCTACTCTTAAACCCAAATGAAACTAATCACCACAAAGCAACTAGAAGCACCCTATGCTTTCTTCTTTTGAACAATATGTACCTCTTCCCTGCCACTCCATCTCCAAACCTTACATGTTCAGTGGGCTTATTTCCCACCTATCTTCTTGTTTCTCTTACTAAACACTGTTAAAATAATTCTTTCTCCATTTCTGTGGTAAGCCACCCTGATCCTATGCTAAACCACTGTTATATTTTGGCTAAAATGCTTGCTTTTTGCTTAAGTATTTGTGTGTTTTCACTCTGATCCTGTAAAATCCATCATCAGTGTAGGTGTTTTTATTACCCTTTTAAGTTGCCATTAGACTCATATACTTTTTAATTTCCAATGTAACTTTAAAAAGCATACTTTAAAACTCTATTCTTTCCTTTCCATATCCCTGTCCATAAAAATAAGACTACACCTAGTTGGCCCTAAGCTGATTATATTTTAGCAGTCTTAGCATCCAAGACCTTTAGCCCAAAGGGAAGATATTTCTGATTTAGTCAGAGCTCTGTCTACCGATCCTTGAACATATCTGCAGTTCTTGGAAGATAATAGTTTTTAAATGGATAGTTATTAACTAAATTGCTTTGTTTATTCCACAGATAATAGAAAGTTCTTGATTGATTAGAATATATTCAACTAGCTGCTTTTGGAAGTCAGGATGACTGAACAATTAAAAATCAAAGCTTCCTTCTGTGCACCATGCCTTTTCTCTCATCTAGTGTACTGGTGGTCACATGGACATGAATACAAATTTTCTTAAATTGCAAAATTGAATTAGCAATTATGAATAAATTAGTTTAAAATGTGGAAGAGGTCTACAGATAAAGATATGAGGTGTTTAGAGGACACAACGTTGCACATTCTCTATAAACTAGAGAAAGTGCCATCTTGTTTGACGAACACTTACCATCCTTTAAGTTTGATTTTTCAGCTGATGAGCTTCTTGGACTTTGCTCGCAGTGTAAGTTGCAGTCTACTCTTCCTTGCAGGTTTCCAGCTAGGCTCCACAGTGCAATCGGAAACCAAGGGCATCTGGATGTGGTGTATGCCCCACCCCTCCAAGCCCAAGCACACCCTGGTCCTTCTGGACACAGAGGGTCTGGGAGATGTGGAAAAGGTAAGGAGGAGAGTCTCATACAGATCCCTTGTGTTCTGGATTCTCTTTTTATCTTTCCATGATAGCTTTAAGTTTAACTTCTGTGTCCCTCTCCTGAAATCCAGAAATTTTGCTAGATGGATCGAAGCTTACTTTGGTCTCTGCAATCATATCATCACTGTTAGGACATAGCTCTATCTCAATAATTTTCCACTTAATCTTTCCCAGGACAGTCAACCTTGGTGGTTTTCCTGTCCTGTTCTTTTGCACGTGGTAAAGATTGCTCAGTGAGAAGCCAGTTCTCTCCCATTTTGCCTTGTTAAAGATTACTCACAAACATGTGCAGATTTTTGTGTGCATTGCAGATCCCTTCCATGTAAATAAAAATTTGCTCCCCTAATCCTTATTTATCTTAGTTCCTTTAGTCATTCAACCTGAAAGATGAGGCATGTTCGGTAAAACCTTTTATTCCTGGGAGGTGAATTAAAGAATTGTATCCATTTTAATAATCCTTTATTGAGTAGCTGAGCCATAAGAGTTTGGCCTAGTACGAGAGATGTGGATGAACAAGGTAAAGGTCTTACTCTCTAGCATCCTTCGACCCTGTTGAGACTGCGCACAAATCTGCTGTGATTCCAGGTGATCTTGTTTTGATGTGAGCAAGGTGATTTTACTATGATACAGACTAAGAGGTATATATGAACAGGCGGGAGGTATTTATTATAGGTTTTAGGTTGCTTATCTCTGCTTTTTCCTCATTTTCTCCTTATTTGTAGATTAAATTGAAAACTTCCATTGGCTCTCATTTTTTCCCAAGAAGTAGATATTGTATCTTTAACCTGTAAAACAACACACCATACTGGCATGTTGGTCTATCTTTTTTTTTTTTTTTATGGTACTTGGGGTGGAACCCAGGGGCTTTTCTGCCTCCAGCCTGCACTCCCAGACCTATTTTTTATATTTTATTTGGAAACAGGGTATCACTAATTTGCTGAGAGCCTCACTAAGTAGCTGAGGCTGGCTTTGAACCTGTGTGATCCTCCTGTCTCAGCCTCCCAAGCATGGGGATTACAGGCATGCGCCACCATGCCTGGCCATCTTGTAATCACAGTACTTGGGAGGCTGAGATAGGAGGATTTCAGGTTTAAGGCCAATCTCTGCAACTTAGTAAAACCCTAAACATCTTAGTGAGAAGAAGCTATTTCAAAATAAAAAATGAAATATGGCTGGGGGTGTAGCTTGGAAGTAAATGTCCCTGGATTCAATTCCCAGTAAAAACACACACACACACACACACACACACACACACACACACACACACAAAATAAAGGAATAAAAAAAATCCCACTGAAGATACAATCATAGTGGCAAAAACTATATTTGTTTTTCCTAACTCCAAATTTTCTGGTCATATTTAATTACTATTTTTTTCAGTACTAGGGATTGAACCACTAACCTGTGATCCTCCTGTACTTGAACCTCTCAAGTACTAGGATTACAAGTGTGAGACACCATGTCTGACTTCAATTAATTTTTAAATAATTAGAATTTGGGAAATGCAGTCTACTAGCCATATTTCTCCTTTTCAATTATGTATATTTTGATATTTAGATTTCAATATTTTTATTTCCTTAAGGAAATTCAAAGACACCAAAAATTTACAGGAATGGATTGCTGGATGCAGTATTTTAGGCAACAGAAAATAAAATTATCACTCTTCAAGGTTTTTTTATAATTCTGCAAAAGAGCTTACTGTGAGTCCATATTTTCTCCATGTATCCTCTACTGTGTGTCAAGAAGAGCCACTTACTCCACACTTCTGATTTTTTTTTTTTTTTTTTGGGTGTGTGTGGTACTGGGGATGGAACTCAGGAACATTCTAACTCTGAACGACACTCCCAGCCCTATTTTTTATTCTTTATTTTGAAACAGGGTCTCACTGAATTGCAAAGGGCCTCACTACGTAGCTGAGGCTGTCTGCAAACCGTGATCCTCCTGTCTCAGCCTCCTTGGTGTAAAACCTGCACTACCACGCCCAGCTATTCTAATTTTGCTTCTGCAAGTTTCTCTGCTTGCATATTTCTTTTGTTTCCTCAACTCCACATTATCCAAACCTTTTAACACTCAGAGCAATATTTCCCAGAAAATTTATCACATGCAGCCATTTAGTAATTCCAATAGCTTTTGTTCCTTTGATGCATTCATTATTGTCATTAAAATGAAAAGTTATTATTATGACTTCATTTTAAAACTCAGATCAATTACTAATGTGTAATTACTTTTAATATATTATATTCGTTGAATTTGTATTTTCATGAGTATAATACCATGAGATAATTATACTCAGTATAAAATTGTCATATTTTCTTAGCTTCCGAATAATTTTGCAAGGTGTGGAACATTTTCTAGTAAGAACAAATATTTAACTTCTTCAGATTCAATGTAAATGCTTAACTGTGACTGATGTTATATAGTGTATATTATATATGTAATATATAATTATATATGTAATATATAATATACACTATATATACACTATATAATATAATATATATACTATATATACACTATATATATACACTATATAATATAATATACATATAATACTATATATACACTATATATACACTAATATACATATAACATATGTATATTATATTATTATTATTTTTTTTTCTTTTTTTTAAACTTTTTATTGGTGCCTTGTCGTCATACATCTTTCTGGAGTACAAGATGATAGAGGCATACATGCACACATCACTCAATTAGCTCAATTTCTTCCCCATTCCCTCCCCCTCCCTCCTTCTCATGTTTGCTTCAGTGATTGACTGTGATCTTTTGTTAATGTACATCATGAACATTATAGAATTTCCCTCTTCCCCTTCCATCCCCTCAGGTCACTTTATTTGTTCATCTATAGTATCCCCTTCTTCATCTAGAGTTCCTCCTATGACCCATTTTCTCCCTAGCTTTCTCATATTTGGGAGAGCATTCGATTTCTTTTTTTTTTTTTATTGGTGCACTGTATTCATACATCATAGTAGGATACATATTTTTGTAGACATACATGCACACTTTTCCCAGTCAGCCCCCACCCAATCCCCACCCAATTCTCTCCCTATCCCTCCCTCCCATGCTTGGCTTAGTAGTTGACATCTAGTATTATAGCAATTTACTAAAATTAAAAATGATAATCTCACATAACAGTTTCATTTGTCTGATACCAAGCTTTTGATGACTTAAAGATAACATTTCAATATTTCTTTTTGCTTTCTTTCTTACCAGAGAATATTTTTTTCTATTTTTTAGGTGAAACTATCATATATTTATATATTTATTTTTCAGAAAAAAATCTATCCTAATATGGAATATGGACTCTAGGTACCCAAAATGATCTTGAAAAAGAACAAAGCTAGAAGATATATATTTTCTGATTTCAAACCATATAAAGCTACAATAATTGAAACAGTGTAGTACTATTCTAAAGGCAGATATATAAACCATTGGAGTTAAATAAAAGCCTAGAGCTAAATTCTTCCCTATATTGTCAAGTTATTTTTGACAAGGTTTCCATGAACATTTGGTGGTGGAAATGATAATCTTTTAACTAAATATTGTTAAAAAATAATAATTACATGGAAAAGAATAAAATTGGACCCTTACCTACTCCCATATACTAATATTAACTCAAAATAGATAATAGACCTAAATACAAATCTTAAGACTATAAACTTTTAGGAGAAAATCTGGGTCATAAAACCTCACAACATTGAAATTGACAGTGATTTCTTGGTTATGATTTCAATGACACAGGCAACAGAGGAGTATACAGACTCCCTAAAAAGTAAAAAAATAAAAAAATTGTATATGCAAAGACAATGTAAACAGAGTTAACAGTTACTAATAGAATGGGATAAAATATTTCCAATTGCTATATCTGAAGGTATATTAATATTCCAACTAGAAATCCTAAAAATTAACAACAATAAAGGCAAACAATACCATTTAGAGATAGGTAAAAGACTAACATAAATAATGAATCTCCACAGATAACCAATCTTAATTGTCTGTTGGATGGAAACTCTTGTTTCTCTGGTTCTGGTGTGTGTTACCTATTTCTTCTTTGTAGTTAATCTCTGAGTATTTTCTCTAGTGCTGGTTTTGAAGACATAAATTCCTTCAGTTTCTGTTTGTCATGGAAGCTTCTTATTTCCTCATCTAATTTGATAGAAAGTTTTGCTGGGTAGGAAATTTTTGGCTGGAAGTTGTTTTCTTTCAGAGTTTGGAATATGTTACTCCAAGCTCTTCTGGCTCTCATGACTTGGTTTGGGAAGTCTGGAGTGATTCTAATTGGTTTGCCTCTGAATGTCACTTGGCCCTTTGTTTTTGTTGCCTTTAAGATTCTCTGCTTGGCTTCCACATTGGTCATTTTGACAATTATGTGGCGTGGGGATCCTCTTCTCCGATCCTGTCTAAAGGGAGTTCTATAAGTTTCCTGGACCTTTGTATCAACCTCTTGCTCTATGTTTGGAAAATTTTCTGCTATTACTTCTTTGAAGAGATTGTTGATCCCTTTGGTTTCACTTTCTTTTCCCTCCTCTATTCCAATTATTCTTAGGTTAGCTCTCTTAAAATGGGCCCATATTTCTTCAATATCAGATTCCTGCTGTCGGATATTTTTTTCTAGATTAGAAACTATGCGTTCATTTTTGGATTGCTCATCTTCTAAGAGCGAGATTCTGTTCTCCATGTGTTCTAATCGGTTGTTTGTGCTTTGAATTGAGGCCTTTACTTCATTAATTGCATCCTTTATCTCTTTTTGGCTCTCTCTGAGTTCTTTTCGAAGCACCTCTATTATTTCTACAGTTATTTTCCTGATTTGATCTTCTAGAAATCTCTGATTTTCTGTTTTATCGGGTTCTGATGTTGTGGGGTTGTGGGCATTAATTGCTCCAGTATTATTCCTCTTTCCCATTGATTTCCGATCAATGTGCCTTCTCTGGGTTCTTCCCTTGGGTCACTATGACTTCCCTTAAGGTGTTCTGGATCTCGAGTCAGTAGTATCTCGGACCCCACTACTCCTTTACTGGGTTTTATCACAGAGTCTCCGACCCAGAGAGTCGATAGAGGCTGCTTTAGACTGTGGGGGGTGCCAGGTTGCACATTCTCCTATGGTGTGATATCTCTGCCACCGCCCCTCCCCCACTGGGTCAAGTCCCAGGGAGTACAGTACTGGGATTTCTCCTCTGTGGCCCGCAATTTGACTCACTGTTCTTGAATACGCAGATGTAGCTGTACTGGCCTCGCTGAATTCGCTGCTGCTGCCGCCGGTGGCAATATGGCGCCGCTGCTACGCCCTCGGCTATAGGGCTGGCGTTTTTCTTCTTGTTTTTGATTTCTACTCTGAATCCCTGCAGCGTGTGCTGAGCTCGGCCACTGGGAGCTTTAGATGCTCTCTGCGCGGAGAAATCCCGCCTAGCTGTTCCGCAGTGGCTCACCTCGGCTTGCTGTAGCCGTCCGTTGAGTTCGCCGGTGCCTCCGGCAGTATGGCGCTGCTGCCGCGTCTGCCGCGTCCTCGGGCGCGAGGCCGGTGTATCTCCTCTGTGGCTCTGTTCTCAGTCTGCTTTCTCTCTGGAGCCTGGTGATTTTTTGTTTCACTGGTGATGGTGTTTTCTGGCTATGAAAGGCGCTGATTTTGTGGTAATGGAGATTTGTTGTTAGCGGGGCTCTTAAGCCCCGCTTTTCTCGGTCGCCATCTTCCCAGAAGTCTGTATATTATATTATATAGTGTATATTATATATAATATATAATATACACTATATATACACTATATAATATAATATATATACTATATATACACTATATATACACTATATAATATAATATACATATAATACTATATATACACTATATATACACTAATATACATATAACATATGTATATTATATTATATAGTGTATATTATATAGTGTATATTATATAGCCACCTCATTAAGAGTCTATAATAATTATCAACAGCAAGTGAAGTGAGCATATGGTATCAATTATTATTAAGCTTAATGGCTCATCAGATACTATTTTTTCTATATGTATTATATTATTTCCATTCTGACAAACAAAAGTATCTTAAAGAAACTTTTGTTTGAATTCTTTCATAAATGAAACTGGGGTCACAAGACAAGTCATTCTCAAAGCTGAGATTGGACTTTGTTCTGTTTTGAAGGTGTTTTCTTTGTATAAACATTGTGCTGTCCGTAATAACAAATGAAAAAAATGATTCAATGAAAAACTGAAAGAATATGGAAAAAGAACAATGTGAGTGGCTTGGTTCAATATATTTTCTAGGCTGATCCTAAGAATGACTTGTGCATCTTTGCCCTGGCCGTGCTTCTGAGCAGCACTTTAGTCTACAACAGCATGGGCACCATCAGCAATGATGCCTTGGAGAAGCTACAGTATCCTTTCCAGTCTCACTGAAGAATTGATGGAAGCAGAGACTTTTACCTTTTGATTGTATAGCCTTTAGTGAAGCAGGGAGGATCCAGGGCAAAAGAGAATGTTACAATGAAGAGGGAATTGGTTGGCAGCTCCTTTTCCTAAGCAGAGTCTTAGTTATGTTGTGGAGCTCACAGAACTCATCAGAGCAAAGTCCTCCCCAAGATCTGATGGAATGGAAGATTCCACCGAGTTTGTGAGTTTCTTTCCAGACTTCATCTGGACTCTTCGGGATTTCACTCTGGAGCTGAAGTTTAATGGTCGTCCCATCACAGAAGATGAGTACCTGGAGAAAGCCTTGCTGCTGATTCCAGGTATCGGAGCATCATCTGGGTAGGGGGCAGTCTAGTAAGGCTGGATGTCTGCTGAACACTATCATCGTCTTTGGGGTTGCATTTGTACTTGGGACAAATCCAGGTCTAAAGAAATGGTAACTTGGCTCTCTTGTTGTTTCTTGATAACTTTTAATAACTAGAGTCAGAGAGTGTAGGGCCTTAATGTGTACAGAGATTATTCCAGACCAATTTGCCCTTAAAGTAATTTGTATCTTAGCATCCAGATTATAGTGGGTACTAAATCTTTTCAATGTCCTGACATTTCTGTTTCTTATTTGGAGTGTCTCTTTTTGTGTTGAAAAAAGCAATTTACTAGGTAATTGTTAGACATAGAATTATAAAGAAGAACCCATTTTACTCAGTGGTAATTTACTCTTCTTGAGGAACTGTATAGAACAATCACTCTTTGGTTATTGGCTAGTTATATCCTCCATAAAAAGGATGTTTATTCTCTAAATAAACGTATAAAACTCCTTTCAGTCTATACTTTTTCAGTATTTTGGGTGTCTACCAGGTCCTTCACTTCTGTTTCTTGATCATATCATTCTTTTCATGCTAAAATGAAATTTGCTATTTAATTAAAAACATGTTGATACTATTTTAAGGTAATATATTATTTGATTGTATTGCATTTAGGTAGGTAAGCATGATAAAATCCATGAGTTTATTAAATAGTGGTCCATCCTATAAATTTCTTTTAGGTAGCCTTGAGGGTTTATATTAAAAACATTTTTAGTTTATAAATCCTTATGTATAGCAATCAGCATGTTTTCCTCGACTGAACACTTGTTATCTGTCTTGTGTTGTTATTCTTTGTTTGTAGCACCTCTTCATTAAGTCCTACACTTGACCATCAGTTATCAGTAAGCTTAAACCAGAAACTGATATGTGACCATTCATTAATTAAATCTCCTTATAAAGATCTGAAAGATCAAACATCATTCTTGGTCCTGTGGATACCAGCATAAGTGTTTTTTTTTTTTTTTTTTTTTTTTTTTTTTACCTGAGGAGTTGTCTCTCAGAGACACATCACTGGTATGAGTTTGATTTGCATTGAAACACTGAAAGAGCATGAAAAATGAGATCCATAAGTACAGAGATGCTTAAAATAAACAATTCCCAGTCATAAAAATCTCTGGCTGTCTTGTCCCAAGTCTGTACCTTCTGTAATTGTTTTCTCTTTTCCTCAGGTGCCAGTCTCAAAGTTAACACATGCAGGGCGTGTATTAGGCGTTTCTTTCCAAATCGGAAGTGTTTTGTCTTTGACCGACCAAAATATGAAAAGGAGCTCCTAGCACGTATTGAAGATGTGCTGGAAAATGAACTCGATCCTGCATTCCTAGAACAATCGAAAAATTTCTGCTCCCACATCTTCAGCCATGCGAAGACTAAGACCCTCAGGAAAAAAGTCAAGGTTACTGGGAACCGTGAGTCTCCAGTTCTGAAATTATATTTCTGTGTGGCCCAATATGTTTAATATTTAATCATCATACATATTGCAGAGTAGCTTTGTTTCTTTCTGTAGAGAAGTGTGTATTTATTAATATTCATATACCACATGTTAATGTGTGTTTTCTTGTCTGCACTTTACAATTTCCTTTCCAAAACCTCAAACATTATCACAGGTATTAGAGGTTTCCACATATACAAAGGGCTATATCTTGGATGTAATATCAGTAACAGGGTCAAAACACTAAACACATCATCTTTTTATGGGATGTCCTGTAAGTTAAATGATTTTTTAAGGAAACTCTAGGAGTTAAAGCCAGGGCGCCAGCATGGTGGAGTGTGTTGAGAACTTTCTTTCAGCTTAGAGACTGTTGACTTCTTGCTGTGTTCTCACTTGGTGGAAGGGGAAATTCACTTTCTGCAGTCTCTTCTGTAAGGACACTAATCCCAATCATGAGAGTTCTGCCCTTTGACCCAATCATCACAACAAAGGTTCCACCTCTTAATTCCATCACTCTGGTGGTTAAAATTAGACCTTATGAATTTTGGAGGGACCTAAGTCTTCAGCCCACTACACTGTGTGTGTTGTTTTAGAATCATCATCTCAGATCTTTGCATTCTATTTAGTGAGAACTTGATATTTATCTCTTTTGCCTGCCTTATTCAGAGCTGGGGACCCTGCTGAAGACTTACGTGAATGCCATCAACAGTGGGGCGGTGATTTGTCTGGAGAATGCCGTGAGCACTCTGGCCCAGTGTGAGAACACAGCAGCTGTGCAGAAGGCGGCTGAGCATTACAGCAAGCAGATGGCCCAGCGGGTGATGCTCCCCACAGACACACTCCAGGAGCTGCTTGATGTGCACACAGCCTGTGAGAGGGAGGCCCTTGCAATTTTCATGGAGCACTCCTTCAAGGATAAGAACCGGGAGTTCCAGA
Source organism: Muscardinus avellanarius (assembly GCF_963383645.1). Classification (NCBI taxonomy): domain Eukaryota; kingdom Metazoa; phylum Chordata; class Mammalia; order Rodentia; family Gliridae; genus Muscardinus; species Muscardinus avellanarius. Next base: position 79,440,378 of record NC_137788.1, on the reverse strand, counting down.
AGAAGCTGGTGGTACTAACCCAACTTTCTTGATCCCTGTCCTTTTGGAATGAGGCTTAGATAACCATTTAAATTCCAGGGTTGTTTGTATCCCTCTCATGATATAATCTGGAGTGTGTGTGTGTGTGTGTGTGTGTGTGTGTGTGTGTGTGTGTGTGTTTGACAAGGCTTTGCGAGTTACACCACACATTTTCTTTAAAAGCTAAACTTTAGAGCCAGGTGTTCTGGCGCACGCTTGTAATCCCCGTGCTTGGGAGGCAGACAGGAGGATTGCACAGGTTCGAAGCCAGCCACGCTGGTTTAAGAGACCCTGTTTCCAATTTTTAAAAAGTATAAAAAAGGTCTGGGAGTGTAGCCCCAAGGTAGAAGGGCTTCCAGGAACCCCAGTACCACCAAAAAAAAAAAAAAAAAAAAAAAAGCTAAACTTTAATTTTTTCTACCACAATCAAATCATCCCCAAACAATCCATCATGTGCTTAGGAGCCTAAAACAGTTTACTTATTAGCACAATAGCACTTCACCTATTAGAATAACAGTTCCTTTATCATGTACTTATTAGCTGGCAGTTTCTTAAGTCAGATCTCTGCAGATTATCTGGGTGCTCTGCTGAAAACAGCAGTCTAATGGCCTCATTCTAATCTGGATGCCCTGGGAAGCTCTTCCACCTTCAAACAGCAGGACTACATTCTAACCTTCCTTGTTTTTGGTATTTCTAATTTCTTCTTCTGCCCTAGCCAGAGAAAACTGCTTTAATGAGCTCGTGTGATTGGGTAATGCTCAATAGGATACTGTTCATTTATTAAAGTCAGCCTGTGCTATATAAAATAATGTAAATCATAAAATTAATGTGCATCATCACAGGCCCAGGGTGTGGACGCCAAGGGAGAGGATTTGTAATTCTGTGACTAGACCCACCTTTCTGGGATGGACCTAAAAGTGACAAAATTCTTTTAGTTCACATTGTACAAATCCATCTGGACTATAATTTACAAGTACAAACAAACAAACAAAACATCTTTTTCTGCATCCTCACATATTCAAACTCTCACTGAAAGAGATCTGAAGGATTCAAAACTCTGTTCAGAACATCCCTAACTCATTCCTGAGGAGTGGGTTCGCCATATGTATATTTTATACACAGCAATCCACATTCTCTAAGGAAATTGTGCTTCTAGATGGAATTTGACTATTTTTCACCATTAGGGTTTGGGTCCCTGTTATTCATATAAAGTTTTATGTCATCCAACGCCATCTTTTTGCATATATCAAGCCTGAGCCCAGGGGAGTTAAGGTACTTTGCAGAATCACACAAAATTGACCAAACCTGTGACTATAGTAAGTCGCCTGGCTCCTTTCCATGCACCAGTCCACAGTGAGGCTGTTGAACTGCTTCTTTCTAAAGGATCCCAGTTGGACCTTCCTTCTAACGGCTTCTTTGTACTATATTTCTTTACATTCCATGCCAGGAAGCCATAGAGGAAAAGAAGAAAAATTTCTTGCTGCAAAATGAAGAGGAATCCATTAAATACTGTCGGGCTCAGCTGGAGCAGCTTTCAAAGTCCCTGGAGAAAAGAAGGAGAAGAGGAGATTTCTTTGTACCAGGAGGCTACAGTCTCTACCTAGAAGAAAAGAGGAAGGTTGAACAGGACTACAGTCAAGTGCCAAGGAAAGGAGTGAAGGTGAGGAGCAGGAGAGGGGGGATGGCCAACGGAGTAAAGTCAGGGGGTCTTTGTTTCTGCTCCCGAAAATCACTTGTGATTTTATTTTTGGTTTTGATGTCTGTGACTTTGGTGCCAAAAAAAAATCATTGCAAAAGCCACTGTCAAAGGACCCTTTTGCTGTTTTCTTTTAAAGGTTTTAGTTTCAGGTCTTATGTTTACATATTTAATCTATTTTTAGTTGGTTTTTATGTATGGTGTAATGCTAGGGTCCACTTTCATTGTTTTCCTGGCTCTGTATTCTATTCCATTGGTCTTTGTGTGTTTTTATGGCAGTACTATCCTGTCTTGATTACTAAATAATATCACTATACATGTATTAATGTATATGAAGGAAACTTTGTAGTATTTAAAAAGTTCTGTCAATTGTACTACATAGGTGAACTGGGAGGACGTTATGTTAAGTAAAATAAGGCACAGAAAGAAAAGTACTATATGACTCACTTATGTGGCAAAAGCCAAACCAAAAGAATAATACGGGCTTCAAATTCATGTTGAGATAGAGTGGTGATTACCATGAGCTGGGCGTGGGAGAAAGGGGAGAGACTGGTAGAATATACAAGCATACAGTTGTAAGATGAGTAAGTTCTGGACATGTACACTGAGGTGATTATAGTTAAAACAATCTGTTGTATACCTGAAAGTCACTAACAGTACCTCGCATGTGTTCTCAAAAGAAAAGTGTAACTGTGAGGCTGTGAAGTAATGGATATGAAAATTATCTTGATCATAGAACTCACTTAATAATGTTTACAGTATCAACCTATCTTGTTATATCCCTTAGACATGTACAATTTTTTTTTGTTCTCAGCAAGGCTGACAAAACTCAGAAGGCAACCTAGAAAAGGTTTCTGACACAGAAAGTAGGAGACAAAAATTGAAGGACCTATAGATATTATGCTAATTGAGAAAGGAGAAAACAGCATCCAGGCAGAAGAGAAAATGTGTGCAAACATCACAAATGATTTAAGCAGGGCTGGTGGGCAGCATCACTGGGGAGGAAGCTGCTGTTGAAGGTTTTCTGGTGTCACTGAGATTGGACTTCATATCGTGGCCACAGAAGGAAAGGAGCCTCTATGGGATCTTAAGAAACAATCAAATCCTAGAGTCAGATTTGTGATTTCATAAATTTTCTCATCTGAAGATTGGATCTTTACTAACAAGTATTTGCTTCTTCTTGGCTCTCCAGGCAAACCATGTCCTGCATTGCTTCCAGCAGTCACAGGCTGCTACAGAGGAATCCATTCGGCAGTCAGATAAAGCCCTTACAGATGCAGAGAAGGCCACAAAAGGTACAGGGGTTCAAAGGTCTGGAAAGGTTGGGTAGGTTCCTGTACAGACCTCTGACTCACTGGACAGAAAATTCTTCCTGAACAAGGAGTTTCCTCCTCCTGGGATAGCATGCTCTGCTGAATCTGAGAACAACCAGGGGGTCAGGGTTGCACATCCAGCCCATCAGTTTTCCATCACATTCACAAACACTCTTGTTGGCATCGCTAAAGGGAGAATTTGGAGAACTCCCTTCCTCTTTTTTTGGTGGTACTGGGAATGGAGCCCAGGAGCATTGTACCTCTGAGCTACATACACCCCCAGCCCTATTTTTCAGCCTTTTTATTTTTGAAACAGGGTCTCACTAAGTTGTGAAGGGCCTAAGTAGCTGAGGCTGTCTGCGAACCGTGGCCTCTGCCTCCCGAATTCTGGGATTACAAGCATGCACCACCATGCCCTGCCCTTCTTCCCTTTTCAAAATTGGTTTGGTCTTTGATCTCTGAAGGGTAGAGATCAGGCTTAACTATTGTTTCTTCCTCTCTAAACCCTTTGTGGATCAGCTGAGCAGGCCAAGAGGGAGGCAGCTGAGAAGGAACTGGAGTTGCTAAGACAGCAACAGAAGGAGCAGCAGCAGCAACAGAAGGAGCAGCAGCAGTTGAAGGAGGTTATAGATGGAAGCCTCCAGGAACACAGGAAGCAACTAGCAATGAAAGTGGCATGGGAAGTCAGAGGACTTCAGAAAAGACTTGAAAACACACTGGAGCATGAGCTGAAGGTGAGTCAGGTGGTGCCCGAGGAACAACGCCCTGGCTCCTCAGAAAGGGAAGACCCACCATGTTAAGCAAGGGTGTGGTTCCAAAGGGTAAGTATTTCACTCAGACCTTAGGTACACCTGGATGTTGTGGAAGCCTGTAAGTTTACAGGACTCCAGCACCTTGTGCAGTGATAGTCTTTGGAGGTACAAATACTGTCTGCGTGGTGAATTGATGTCTGTAGAGATTATAGGACAGTCTTACTGTCCCACAATTGAATAGGACCTCAGTGCACCAGTCCTTGGGATTCCTGGCACAACTATCAGAGAGACCTGAAACAGATCCATCTGGTGTGCATTCCTCAGATTTGGCCAGATACAAAATGAACAGTGTTAAAAGCTCAGAATTTCCCCCAGGTGTTTCCATATCTTCCTCATTCATCTGCTAGAAATAGAGTGAAATGAACCTTTGTGTCATCCTGGAGCTTAACAACCAGTGTTCTCCACAAGCTCAGCATTTCCTGTTGTTTGTTACATTATTATAGCCATGACACCTCAGGTCTTTTTTAAAGGGTTTTAAGATTATAAATGATAACATATATTATTTCTCCAAATTAATGGAAATCCCCATGATCCTTTCTTTTTTTGGCCTTTTATAAAGGGTTTTAAGATTATAAATGACAATATATAATATATATTATTTATCTAAATTAATGGAAATCAGCATGATTTTTTTTTGTTGTTGTTCTCTTTTTGATATTGGGGTTTGAACTCAGGACCATTCTACCTCTGAGCTATCCCCCAGGCCAATCTTTTATTTTGAAATAAATAAAAAAGTAGAAAGTTGCTAAGTTGCTGAGGGTCACTGTCAACCTGTGACCCTCCAGTCTCAGCTTCCCATGTCTGAGACTGTAAATGTGTGCCACTGTCCCAACTATCATGGTATTTCTATACACGCAGGTACTATGCATTAGGACATGACCATCCGTTACCCTCTACCTTCTTAGTCTGTCTCTTTTCCCTTCCCATCTACATTCCCAGTTTCTGATATTCTCTCTCTTTCTCTTATTTAGTTTCCACATATGACAGAGAACATGCAATTCTTGCCTTTCTATGTCTGGTTTGTTTTTCTTAAAATGATGTTCCAATTTCATCCACTTTCCTACCAATTACCAGGATTTTATTCTTCTTTATGGTTGAATAGTATTCCAGTATGTGTGTGTGAAAATGTACACTGTATCTTCTTTACCCAATCATCTATTCATTGGTACTTGGTCTAGTTGCATTTACACTGGTTGAACATTTTTCATATATTTATTGGCCAGTTGTGTTTCTTCTGTGGGGAAGTTTCTTTTTACATAATTTCCTCTTTTTAAAAATCTTTTTGTTGTTGTTGTTTTGTTACTTGGGGTTGAACCCAGGGGTATTCTACCTCTAAGCCACATACCCACCACTATTTTATTTTGAAACAGTGTCTTGCCAAGTTACTGAGGCTGGCCTCAATTCTGCTATCCTCTTGTATCAGCCTCCCAAGTACTGGGATTATAAGCATGAACCACTAGGCCAGCAACCTGGATATTTTAAATTTGATTTTCTTTATTTTTTTTGCTAAATTTTCTGAGTTATTTACATATTTTGGTTATTAAATATTCTGTTAGATGAATAATTGGAAAAAATTTCCTCTCATTCTGTAGGTTGCCTCTTCACTGGGTTGATTGTTTCTTCTGCTATGCTTGCTTTAGAATTTGATGTAATCCTATTTGTCAGTTCTTTCATTTCTGATTTATTGGATTCCTATTCAGGAAATTATTGCCTGTGCTAATATGTTAAATTTTTCCTCTATGTTTTCCTCCTGTAGTTTCGGATTTTCCATTCTAATACTGCAGTCTTTGATTCAGATTGAGTTGATTTTCGTTCAGGCTGCTAAAGAGGAGTCAAGATTTTTTTTCTTTGTGGTACAAAGTATCAAACTATTCTGAGGTATAACTGCCAGGGAGACCACTCAGACCTAAGACATAGCCAAAAGAGAGTCTTTATTAGCTGGCTGGTGACTACACAGCAGGGTAATCCTAAGTGCAGTCTCAAGCTGTTTCTCAAAGCCCCTTTTATACAGAAAACCCGCAAACTTATGGGTAAATAGTTCAGGTTCTCACAGCAAGTAGTAGAGGGTAGTACAGCAGGGATGGTAGCCAAGCATTAAGTTCAAAAGCCAAAAAATGTATTGTGCAGGGTCTCAGCAAACCACATTGACTCATCCTATTACACACACATCCTGGTCTTGACAAAAGTGCATCCTATTATATTCATCCCAGTTGTGACAAAGATGGAAAGTTCCTAACAGGCTTTTCCAGCAGGTGCAAGGTAAGCAGAAAGTACAGAAGCCAAAGGAGCAGTTTTGCGTGACTAGCTGGGTCACCTAGAGTAGCAACATGGTGTTTCTTTTTTTCTTTTTCTCTTTTCAGTACAGGGGATAGAACCCAGGGGCATTGCACCTCTGATCTACACCCTCAGTCCTATTTTTTAGCCTTTTTATTTTTTGAATCAGGGTCTCACTGAGTTGTGAAAGACCTTGCTAAGTAGCCGAGGCTGTCTGTGAACCGTGATCCCCAGGTCTCTGCCTCCCAAATGCTGGGATTACAAGCATGCACCACCAAGACCAGACAACATGGCATTTCTTATGCTAAGGCGAAGGCCTCAGGTTAGCCTATAATAGAACCCAGGGACATTTTACCTCCTAATGTCCCAGTTCCTCCCTAGTTTCTCTTTAGGGAGAACATCTGACTTTTTAGTTTTTGTGACGGGCTAATCTCGCTTAGCATAATGTTCTCCAGTTCCAACTATTTTTCTGCACATTACATAATTTTGTTCTTTATGGCTGAGTAAAATTCTGTTGAATACATATCCCATAGTTTTGTAATCCATTCATCTGTTGTTGGACATCTGATTCCATAGTTTGGCAATTGGGAATGGTGCAGCTATAAACATAGGTATGCATTCATTACTCTGGTAGTTTGTTTTCCATTTTTTTTGTATATAGATACTCAAAAGTGGTATAGCTGAGTCATATGGTAGGTTCATTTCCATTCTTCTGAGGATCCTCAACACTGTTTTCCAAAGTGGTTGTACTAATTTGCAATCCCACCAAAAATATATCAAAGTTACTACTTCTCCACATCCTCACCAGCATTTGTTGTTGTCGTGTTTTTAATGATTGCCATTCCAGTTCGGGTTATCTGAAATCTCAGGGTGGTTTTAATTTGCATCTCTCTGATTGCTAATGATGTTGAACATTTTTTCATATATTTATTGGCACCTTATATTTCTTTTGTTGTCAAATGTCTATTTAGTTCATTTGGCCATATTTTGATTGCATTATTTATTTTTTTGGTAAAGGGTTTTTTGAGTTTTCTGTACATTATAGATATTAGTCCTGTCAGAGGAATAGTTGGCAAAAATCTCCCATTCTGCCGGCTTCTGTTGAGGTTATTGATAATTTTCTTTGCTTGCACAGAAGCTCTTCGGCTTATTGCAGTCCCACATATAGATACTCCTTCTAATTTCTTGTGTCTTTGGGGTATTGTTGAGGAAGTTTTTACCTGTGCTTATATGTTGGAGTGTTGGTCCTATTCGCTCTTGAAATAGGTAAAAGGTCTCTAGTGTAATTTCCAGGTCTTTGATCCATCTTGAATTGAGAAATCCTGACCACGAAGGAAATACTCTGCCATTTCCCATGGCATTTCTTATCTTGGTTCCTGCATGAAGTTATCTGGTTTCCATGGTGTTAGCTTAGACCTTTTTTTGTGTTCCTGAGAGGCTTTTACTGCGAGGAGCCAGTTAGGCACCTGTCAGGTTGCCCCCAGCACTCAGAGGCTATGGCAATGAGGTAGTAGGATGTGACCCAGCACTCAGTTGGGGATCCTGTGGCACTCACTTGACTATTGGGAATTAAGGATCCAATTACTAGGAATGGATTTTAGGGGAGCCACACTTAAATTCACAAAATCAAAAGTAACTCCGAGCTGGGTGTGGTGGTACACGCTTGTAAACCCAGCATTTGGGAGGCTGAGACAGGAGGATCATGGTTTGCAGACAGCCTCAGCTACTTAGTGAAGCTCTTTGCAACTCAGTGAGACCCTGTTTCAAAATAAAGAATAAAAAAAATAGGGAAGGGGGTGTAGCCCGGAGGTCAAATGTCCCTGGGTTCCATCCTCAGACCCACAAAAAAAAAAGAAAAAAAAAAAAAAGAAAAAAGTAACTCAGCAAAGCAATTTACTTTTGTACAAAAGGGTACAAGTACACTGGGCTGGCAGTCTGTTCAGCCTTTTATTTTCTAACGTGAAGGCCACTACGCTGTTCCCCATTGACTGAAGTATAGCTTTTACAAAAGGAGAAACATGAAACCAGTTCATCTAGGAGTGGAACATATATGCAAAAGTTAAGAAATGAATACCTAAGTTACAGGTATAAAATGGAAGCCTGCAGGTTCTATGTAATTTTGTAACCTCTATAGAAAAGATTGCTTCCCTTTCTTATACTGATATATTATAGTTTACAATACCAATAAGGAGATTAATATTGCCATGTAAATTTTTCTGCATAATTATTTCTTTACCTAGGTGATTGTGGCTTGCTAAAATGATCAAGGGTAGAATTCAGTTTTTTTTTTTTTTTTTTTTTTTTGGAACTGGGGTTCCTAGAAACCCTTCTACTTTGGAGCTACACTCCCAGACCTATTTTTTTTTGTATTTTTATTTGGAAACAGGGTCTCTTAAGCCAGCGTGGCTGGCTTCGAACCTGTGTGACCCTCCTGTCTCCACCTCCTAAGCACGGGGATTACAAGCGTGCGCCACCACGCCCGGCTAGAATTCAGGTTGTTAATACCACAGGGAGGACTAATGACTAGTCAGAAAAAAAAATTACTGAAAAATGAAAACTGTTCTCATCTTTAATCATCTTCATATATTTCTTCAGTGCTTTCTGGTTTTCACTGTAGAGGTCACTCATATCCTTAGGTAGGTATTATATTTTCTTTGTGACTATTGTGAGTGAAATAGTTTTCCTAATTTCTTTTTCATCAGATTCATTTTTGGTGTATAGACAAGCTGTTGATTTTCTTCACTGTTATTTATTGGTTCTAAAGTCTTTTTTTTTTTTTTTGTGGGTCTTGGGATGGAATCCAGGGGCATTCTCCCTCCGAGCTACACCCCTTGCCCTATTTTTTATTCTCTATTTTGAAACAGGGTCTCACTAAGTTGCAGAGGCCCTCACTAAGTAGCTGAGGCTGTCCTCGAACCGCGTTCCTCCAGTCTCAGCCTCCCAAATGCTGCGATTACAAGTAAAGTTTTTTGATATCACTATTAATTTTTTGCATATATAGAATTAATATCACTTGCAAGGAAAGATAATTTGACTTCATCTTTTTTCACTTGTATACTTTTATTTCTTTCTCTTGTCTGATGGGTCTGGTTTACGTTTCTAGCACCATGTTGAGTAAGAAGTAGAATGAATATAATTGTACTATTCCTGATCATAGAGGAAATGCCTTCAATTTTTCTCTATTCGGTATGATGTTGGCTGTAGGGTTGTCATAATTCACCTCTATTATGTTTAAATATAATATTCTGTACCTAATTTGTTCAGAGCTTTGGTCATGAAGGGATACTGAATTTTATCTTTCTGTACCTAAGAGATGCTCATGTGACTTTTATCCTTGATTCTATTTTTATTATTGGTATTGATTTTCTTATATTGAATCATACTTATAGTTGTGGAATAAAACCAACTTTGTGATATATGATTATTTTAATGTTTTATTGAATTTTTAATTTGGCAAATATTTTATCAAAGATTTTTGCATCTATTTTCTTTTCTTTTTTTTTTTTTGTGGGTCTGGGGATGAAACCCAGGGTCATTCGACCTCCAAGCTACACCCCCTGCCCTATTTTGTATTTTTTATTTTGCAACAGGGTCTCACTAAGTTGCAGAGGTCCTCACTAAGTAGCTGAGATTGTGAACTGTGATCCTCCTGTCTCAGCCTCCCAAATGATGGGATTATAAGGTATGCCATCACACCCAGCTACATCTATTTTCATCATGGATATTGGTATAATTTTTTTCTTTTGTGTCTGTGTATCCTTGTGAGGTCTGGGTAGCAGGATAATACTAGCCCCATAAAATATATTTGCAAGGCTTTCTTCTCTTTCAGTTCTATGTAGTAATTTGTGAAGTACTGTTGTTAGTTCTTTAAAAGTTTGCCAAAATTCAAGGTGAAGCCATCTGGTATTGGGATTTCTGATTAAAACTCATTACTTTTTATTTCTCTATTTAGATTTTTCTAAAAAAATTTCTAGTTCAATTGTAGTACGTTGTATGTTTTCAAAGAGTTCTCCACTTCTCCTAAATAATCCAACTTACTGTTGTATAGTTTTAAAAAATAATCCTGAATGAGTCCTTTAATTTCTCTGTTATCAGTTGTAAGTTCTTATTTGTCTCTCACTTTTTTATTGGGGTCTTTGTTATCTTTTCTTCTCAGTTTCTGTATCCCACCCACTCTTTGCTACTCTAGTTAAAGGTTCCTCAATTTTGTTGATCTTTTCCAAGAACCATCTCTTTGCTTCATTGATCTTTGTATTGTGATTTTAGTCTCTATTTTTGGTCTTCTCTTTATTATTTTTTCTTCTACTGATTTTGGTTTCTTTTACTCTTCTCACACTTAAAATGCATCACAAGGTTATTTATTTGAGATCCATTTTGTCATGTAGTTACTCATTGCTATAAACTTACTTTTTTAGTTGTATCCAAAAGGTTTTAGTTTTTTCACTCTGATTGCATTCAAGTGCTGTTTTCATTTCCCCTGACTTCTTTAGCTACTCACTGTCCATTCAACAACAAGTGTTTGTTCACTCTCCATGAAGTAATATAACTTCTATGTTTTTACTAGCTTTTTAATAGCTGTTTCATTCCATTGTGATCAGACAACATGCAGGATATGTAGTTAATTGTTTTTTTCTCCTTGATTGATTTTCATTTTGCTTTTTTTGGGTCTGGATAATCTGTGTATTTATTTGTAAGAGTGGTGTATTGAAGTCACTCACCACCTTTGTATTGGGTTCTCTCTCTCTCTCTCTCTCTCTCTCTCTCTCTCTCTCTCTCACTTGCTTTAATAATGTTTGTTTTACAAAACTGGGTACTCTAACACTGATGGCACATACATGTGTAATTGTTATATTTTGTCGATCCCTTGATTCCTTGATATTGTGACCTCCTTTGTCTGTTTTTGTTTTAAGGTCTGGTTTATTAGATATAAGTGTAGCTACTCTGGCTTGCTTTCAGATGTTTGGAATATCATTTTTCATCTTTTTTGCTCGTAGTTTTTAGTGTCTGTACAAGTGAGGTTAGTTTCTTGTGAGAAGCATACTATTGGATTTTGTTCTAAATTAACTTTTAAAAGAGAGGGGGAGGCTGAGCATGGTGGTGCGCACTTGTAATCCCAGTACTTGAGAGGCTGAGACAGGAGAATCACAGGTTTGCAGCCAGCTTCAGCTATTTAGATCCTCTGCAACTTAGTGAGACCCTGTTTCAAAATAAATAGGGCTGGGTGTGTAAATCAGAGGTAGAATGCCCCTGGGTCCCAGTCCAGTACTGAAAAAAAAAAAAAAAAAAAGGAGGGGGATGAAGAAGGAGAGCAGCCCTCCCAGCTGAGGTGCTCTGGTGAACAAGGAGGGTGAATGGTCACATAGCTATGCTGAATGCATCCTCTCCTCGTCTTTGGCTCTGCTCACCTGGAGGAGAGTTTTCCATCCCATTTGTTCAGTTGTGAGTCCCCTCTCTGTCACAACTGTCTAGCCTAATGAGACTCAGCCCATGCTAACTGAAATACCTTTTAACTAGCTACAGGCCAGAACTAGCTATTATGAAATGTGTAATGTACCAGATTTAGATTCTGAAGGAGCTTCTCGGTTGTGTACCATCCCCAGGGCAGAATCTAGAATTATAGGAGTTTCCTGAAATCCCAAAAGGGGAAGTATGAGGTAAGGGTAGTTGTCAGAAAAACACACTTTTTGCTGGGAGGGGAAGAGTGGCAACCATTTTACAAATGTCACCCTTAATCTTGGCAGGCATCTTCAGACCAGACATATGTAGGAAATGAATTAAAACCAAACACACCTTCTCAGAAGAAATTTCCTGGTCCACTGACCACAGAGACTGGTCTTTTGTGTGGCCTCTGCCTCACTGCTCACAGTCACCATGGCAGAGACCCCTTGGCAAGTTTGCTTCATTGTCACACCCTAAGCCAAGAGTGTCTCAAAGGCAGTCACCCACTGAGGCAGTGTAGTGCAATGTCTGCAGGGTCCTGGAGAGGAAATATACAAAAATCTCTGTACCCTCCTGGAGCAGTACAAACTCAAGACAATAGGATCTTCTCAAGATGGCTTCCAGCTTCAGCACCCTAAGAACTTGCTGGAAGATGCCACATACTCGCTCTCCAAAGCCAGCCTGATCTGTGGACCCCAGAAATTTTATCTGTGTATTCTGTATGAATGAAAAGTGGTGACCTCTGCACCAGCAGGCCTGGCTGGGACTCCATCTTTCACCTTTATCCCTGCCAAAGGAGACTTCACTCCCCTGAACAGGGTGCTGAGCAACAAGTGCTGGAGCACTCTGGTTGTTGTTGTTGTTGTTGTTGTTGTTGTTGTTGTTGTTTTTGCCATTATCTCAAGACTCTGGATTTCATCAGGTCTCCATCTACCTGCTGCTGAGTCCCATTGGTCTTCCACAGCCACATACCTCAACATGCACTAAGACACGTTGATCCCAAAGGCTAGTGCTGGGTACCTTTATTCTACCATCTTACTACTTATATCTTAAGGAAAGTCTTTGTGATTAAACAAAACACCTCTTCAACTTTAGTCAGATGGTGCTGAGAAAATCTAACAAATGTATAAACCATGGATATTCCCACTCTCAGGCCAAACATCTGGAAATATGTCTACTCAAAGGTGGTGGAAAAATAGACTCATGTGCTTAATGGCTGAAACTGTTAAACATAAAACTCTGTTAAGACTTGGGCATTTAAAAAATTCTACTTTTCCTCTTTTATAGGAACAAGAAAAACTGATTACTGAGGGATTTCAAAAGGAAGCTAAAAAGTTACAAAAAGAGATAAATGAATTAAAAGAAGAGATGAAGAATACTAATGACAAAACGTCATCAATGAATTCAGAGATCTCTGAAACAATTTTATCGTTTTTACCATTACTACTTGATATTAAAAATCTATGGGAGCCAGTAAAAAAGCTGTTCTCTTTTTTCCCAGGAAAGAAATAAAAATGACCCCTACAATGATTGTTTTAAAACATCAATAGCATCACATTGTGGCTAACTTATTGTTTTTCTTTTTTGGTGGTACTGGGGTTCCTGGAAGCCCTTCTACCTCTGGGTTACACTCCCAGACCTATTTTTATATTTTTATTTGGAAACAGGGTCTCTTAAGCCAGCGTGGCTGGCTTCGAACCTGCGCGATCCTCCTGTCTCCGCCTCCCAAGCGTGGAGATTACGAGCGTGCGCCACCACACCTGGCTGTGGCTAACTTTTAAAGCATATGTATCCTAGAAGTTTAATTCAAGAAAAGTTTAAAAATGATAAGCAGTTACCAATGAATTTGAGCACATGACATCCATAAAATATACTTAATTTTTACTAAATTAAGAAGTTTAAAGAAATGGGAAACAAGATAAAAGATAATGAAGCTATTTTAAAAAATACTCAAGTGCAGCAAAAGACTGATGATATGATGAAGAAAACATTTGCAATTTATACCTTAATCACAGTAATCATTTATGATTAGCTGGTATGAGAAGAAACCAACAACCACATTTAAAAAATCAGAAATATAATAAAAATGTTTAATTTTATTGACAATAAAAGTTGTGAAAAACAAAACTATGATGTTCTTGTTTCACCTCATTTAAAAGCAAGAAAGAGGAATTAAGAAAGGACCCTGACCCGATAAGGGTTCGGGGCAATTGGCAATCTCTCGTGTTTGTAATTGAGAGTGGGAATCATAATAATTATATACTGAAAAGTAAAATGCACAGACCTCTGATATGACTCTCTCTCTCTCCGTCTCTCTCTCTCTCTCTCTCTCTCTCTCTCTCTCTCTCTCTCTCTCTCGTAAATATATGTACATTTATGTTGAAAAGGCATTGTTTTTTGTGGTACTGGGGGTGGAACCCAGAAGCTTTCTACCTCTGAGCTATACTCCCAGCCCTATTTTATATTTTATTTGGAAATAGGGTCTCACTAAGTTGCTGAGAGCCACACTACATAGCTGAGGCTGGCTTTGAACCTGTGAGATCCTCCTGTCTCAGCCTCCCAAGCACAGAGATTACAAGCTTTGACCACTATGCCTGGCTGAAAAGGCATTTTTGATAGTATATTTGTTGCAATCCTTGTATGCCAAAAGACTGGAAACAACTTTAATGTCTATCTTGGGACATACTTTCAGAAGAGTACTATATATTCTCTAAAGAGGGTTGGAAGCTGTACTGGCATTGATATAAGAACAACTCTTAAGATGTATCAGAAGTAAAATATACAATTCAGGAAATGTATATACTTGCTACCACTGAATTTAGATAATTAACTCTCTAACTAGAGAAAATACCAAATAAGCTAGGATCCATGATGAGAGTAGGTGGGGACCTGAATAGTTACAGTGGGAAATGAGAGAATAGCTACTTTCATATTATATGTTCTTCTATGCTTTTAATATTCTTATGAATTTACTTATTAAAAAAATACATGTGCTAATATTATAAATGAATAATATATGTCTGGAAAAGCTCTTAAGACAGGATGAAAGCATTTGATGCTGCTAGAAATGGCATAAGTCAGCTAAATAGGAAAAGTCTCCTCATGACAACAGGGAACTAGAACACAAGACAATTTTGTTTTCATTAAGATCCTCCCATAAGGACCTAAAAGCTTATTCCTAAGTATATGTTCAGATATAAGTCTTCTGAAATGTAAACCAGAATGGTTTCTGATCTCTGCCTCACTTCTATAAAGATGGTGAATTAGATGTAAATTTTTCATAAGATTCAACTCAATATTTTAGGTCTTTCTTTTTTCTTCCTCTTTCTTCCTTTCTTCTTTGTTTCTTCTTTTTCTTTCTCTTTCTTTTGCAGTACTGGGGATTGAATCAGGGTCATTCTACCTCCAAGCTACATCCTCAGCCCTATTTTTTATTTTTTATTTTGAAACAGGGTCTCACTGAGTTGCAGAGGGCCTCACTAAGTAGCTGAGGCTGTCCACAAACCATGATCCTCTGCTCTCAGGTTCCCAAATGCTGGGATTACAAGCATGCGCCACCACACCCGGCTCTGCATATTTTTTAAAAAAGATAATTCCAAATTGTTGAGCAGCTTACAAGACTGCCCTCTTCTCATTAGATGTGCTAGTTTGATCTATTGTTACTCTTTAATCTCTCCAGGGAAGATTAAATGTCTAGATAAGTTTCTATCAATGTATTTGTATGGGTCATCCAATTTTTTTTTAATGTCAGCCTTGATCTGTTTTACATCTTGGAGGAAAAAGGGAACCTATACCTGAATGGTACAGCTTTTGCACATTGCCTTCTCCTGAAGCCCATGTGACCTACTAAAGACAGTTACAGACAACCTTTAGGGGTCTAGGCTAGACTGGGTGCCCAACAGATGGCATCTGGTCATTGAGCAGGGGTGGCCTAAGCAGAGCACAGTCAATTGCACACTGTCTTCTCCCAAAGTCTATGCAACCTGTGAGATAAAAAGAATTTCCCCAAAGAATGAGTTCCCAAGTGGGTAACCATTTAGAGTGGCTTCTCTAAGGGTTTATATCATTCTTTGACTTTTTTTTTTTTTCTCAGCCAGTGTCCCAGAGGTTGTTTTCTGGTATTTAGATTGTGTCCACTTATTTCCATGAAAAACTGAAGTCTTGGAAGATATCTGGTTGACTTACAGGAGGTTTTTAGTCTTGTTAGCACTCAGAAGGTTTTCACCCTGTTAGCACTCAAAACTCAGGAAATTCGATCCTGTTGACTCTCACGTCATTTGATTCTCTTGACTCTCAGGAAGTGTTGTCTATTTCTAGTCCTATTGGTTTGCCTATTGTCTTTCCACCTTCTCAATACCATGCTGTTTTGTTTGCTGTGGTGTTGTACTAGGTTTTAAAATCAGATGTTGCAATGCCTCCAGCTATGCCTTTTTATTTTCCCAAGCTTGCTTTGTCTGTTAGGAATCTTATGTGTTTACATGTGAATTTTAAGAGTTTTTCCCTTTTATCATTCTGTGAAGAAAGCTATTGGCATTTTAGTGAGGCTTGTGGTGAATCTGAAGGTTCTTTTGCAAGTCAAGGCATCTTAATTCTTATTAGGATGATAGTAGGCTTAGATCACAAGAATGAAAATAGAAGCATAAGCGACACTCTGCTTCACTTAACGGTAAGGTGGAGGGATGAATTAGGTCACCTAGTTAGTAATCATCATGTTGCTACTAAAGGGAGAATTGCTTTTTATCCTCAAACTAATGACATAATTTTTCTGTAAATTTGTTCATAATATTGATGATGTAAGGTCATGAGCAATTTTTGGAACTGTGACTTTTATGGAATTTTGTGATGTTTGGATGCAAATAGCTAAATTACTTGTGATATCTGATTTACAGATTAATAAGTGATTAATAATTTTAAATCTGCCTAGCTCAAGCAAAGAGAGCTTGTTTTAGTTACACTTAATAAGGAAAGTATGAGAAAGGGGGCAGGCTATAAGTTGTTAGTGAATTTAGAATTATAATAATTCATATTATACCCTAACCTCCTAGTTTTGCAATACAGGAGTAAGTACTATAGATCCAGTAATTAGAGCCTTTACATGTGGTTTTGGAATTGTAGGTGATGGCTATATAAAGATTTTTTTAAATTTTTAACTACGAAAACTTAAGCTGGGTGTGGTGGCGCATGCTTGTAATCCCAGCATTTGGGAGGCTGAGACCAGAGGATTGTGGTTGGCAGCCAGCCTCAGCTAATTAGTGAGGCCCTTTGTAACTCAGTGAGATCCTGTTTCAAAATAAAGAATAAAAAGTTGGGCAGGGGATGTAGCTTGGAAGCCAAATGCCTCTGGGTTCCATCCCAGACCTGAAAAAAAAAAAAAAAAAGATTAGGAGTATGGTACTGCTGTACCTTGTTAACCAGTGATTAATAACTCTAGTCATCCTGTTGTATTTTGAATGTAGATTAATGCTACAAGAAGTGGTAGAGATCGAATTTATGTGTAGGATAATGGAAAGTACAATCTTGCATTTAAATCATTATGTTTGTTTACATCATAGGACAATAATTTTTATCTATTTCTTTCTTCAGTGATTTGTAATTTTTATTCTAGAGGATATTTCACATCCTTAGTTCAGTATTTTATTTTCTTTGTGGCTATTGTAAATTAAATTGTTTTTCATTGTTTTTCATCAAATTCATTATTGGTATATGGACAAGCTACTGATTCTCATATGTTGATTTTGCATTCTATGACTTTATTAATATTATTAATTATTATTACTGTTAAATTGGTTCTAAACTCTTCTGGTGGAACCATTAGATTTTTATGTATAGAATCACTTGCCGGGTGTGGTGGCGCACGCTTGTAATCCCCGCGCTTGGGAGGCAGAGACAGGAGGATGGCGCAGGTTCGAAGCCAGCCACGCACGCTGGCTTAGGAGACCCTGTTTCCAAATAAAAATGTAAAAATAGGTCTGGGAGTGTAGCCCAGAGGTAGAAGGGCTTCCAGGAACCCCAGTACCACCAAAAAAAAAAAAAAATCATATCACTTGTGAAGAGGGATACTTTCCAAGGGCTGGGGCTTAAGAGTGATTCATTTTTAATGAAGTCTTATTTTTATTGTTTTTCTTCCATTAAGGGTCTCATTTTCTCTCCTCCTTTAAGTTATTAATACAAAGATTTAGCTAATTGACCATATCCTAATATTCATTGCCAACAGTAGCCCGCTAGCCCTAAAAAGGCCTGAAACTGTTGGTGTGTGGCTAGCAAAGGCAGCTATTGCATAGCCTGTATTCTTTCTTGGGATAAGGCTTTCTTCCCAGGTGTTATTATCATTCCTACATAAGTGACCTTTGTTGTAGGAGTTGAGCCTTGGTTGTTGAGGCTTCATATCCCAAGTTGTCCAAAAAGTTAAAGGTGTTTATGGCAAGTTTTTCTGCCAGTTATCAGGTTGCGGAGCACTTGAGGAGATCATCTGCATACTATTGCAGTAAACCTTTATCCAGAGAGAGAGAGTTTATCTAAGTCTCTGGCTAAGGCTTGTCCAAATAAATGGGGGCTGTTCTCAAATCTCTGTGTTAAGTCTGTCCGAGTCAGTTGTTTTGCTGTTTACCCACTTTCTGTCCACTCAAAAGCAAAAAAAGATTGTGATTTTGGGGCTAAAGAATAAAAAAAAGCCCTGAAAACCACTGAGCATTTGAGGAAATCTTTCCCAGAAGCACATAGGGATTTAGCACTACTGGGTGCATGTGGACCACTTCCTCATTCCTGAACTAGACTGTATTCTCCATTTGCTTTTTTTAACCACCAAGATTTGGATGTTACACAGGGCATTTCAGAGCACTAGGAGTTCATGTTCCAGGATCTTTGAGATTAGTGGCTGCCAGGGTCCAGCCCTAGCAAGAGTTGAGGTTCGTGTGTTGGTGAGAGGAGAATAGAGGTCACGAGAAAAGGCACTGTCACAGGAGACCACCTGCAAGCTTCTCCAACTTTATTCAGGATTTGTTACAATTTTTATACTTTCTTTTTTTGGCAGAAAAAGCAAAGCCATAGCCATGCAAGCAGAAACTTCAAGGACAGAAAAAGTTTTTTATACAGACTTCAGGGCAGGGTGTCAGACATTTAAATAATCATAGAAAGTATGCTTTGTCTCACTTTGCAAGGCCAACTTGAACTTAATATTTTATATTGGCCCAAACTAAGGTCAGTTTAAACTTAATCTTTGACCCAAACTTTATCCTTGGGAAAAAATATCTTTGCTGCCTGAGTCTCTCACAAGCCGCTGCCCATCAGTTTTAGTTATAATGCTTATACATAAAATTCCAATTATACATATTGATCTAAAAAAATCCTAAAATAATTTTTTGAAGAAGGAAATGCTAGACATACTTCATGGGGGATCTACGCCTTTGTGAGTCCCCTGACCGAGCTCTCTCAAGGTCTGCATGAGATGCTGTAGAAAGTGGCTAAAGGCTTGCTAGTGCCTCTGCCTTTAGAGGGTAATGCTTGTGGTGAGAGATGTATGTGGGGTCCTTGAGTCTGTCCAAGGATAAGCAGGTTTTGAACCCCAGGGATCTCATGTTACAGCCTTGGGAATCTATAGGGAGTTTGTTTTGATCTTTTGAAGTTACATCCTCAAATATGTCAGCCATTAAGGCCAGGAGAAGTGAGGAGGTTTTGTGGGGAACACAGAGGGTAAGATATGCCCTTATTTTTTATAAGGAAATCCCTTTTGAATAAAGAGATTGGATATTCAGTTATAGCCGGGAAGGAATGGTCAAATACTTACCCTTCCCCAAAGCAGCAAATGGGAGGTATAAAGTGCTTGGTCGTGGGGGTCCCATTCACTTTCATCACTTGGCAGGAATTGGGAGTAAGTATCCCAGAATAAGAGATCAGGACAGAAAAGGAGGCTTCTGTGCCAACTTAGCCAAGGAAATTGAAAGTATATTCTTCAAAATAGCAATGGATTTCTGAAATGTATAAAACTGAAGGATAGGAAATTTTGTGTAATTTTCTTTTTAATAAAAAAATTGTTGTTAACAAGAGTACTTTAAAAATGGAGGTTCCAGACATGGTGGCACACACCTGTAACCCCAATACTTGGGAGACAGAGACATGAGTATCACAGGTTTGAGGACAGCTTCGGCAATGTAGCCAGATTATCAGCAACCTAGCAAGACCCTTTTTCAAAATGAAAAAAAGGAGGGGGAGCTTGGGGTGCTGCTGAGAGGTAGAATGTCCCTGGGTTAAATCCCCCCACACACCCCAGGGTAGGATAGGAAGGAGAGAGATGTAAGAAGAAAGAAGAAGAAACAAACAAACAAACAAAAAAAAGAAATACGAGAGCCGGGTGTGGTGGCACAAGTTTGTAATCCCAGCGCTTGGGAGGGTGAGACAGGAGGATCGCACAGGTTTGAATCCAGCCTCAGCTACTCAGTGAGGCTCTCGGCAACTTAGTGAGACCCTGTTTCCAAATAAAATATAAAATAGGTCTGGGAGTGTAGCCTGGAAGTAGAAAGCCTCTGGGTTCCACCCCCAGTATCACAAAAAAAAAAAAAGAAAGAAAGAAAGAAAGAAAGAAAGAAGAAAGAAGAGGGAGGCAGAGAGGAAAGGGAAGAGAGAGGAGGAGGCACAGAACCAATTACCTGTTTATCAAATGAGAGGCAATTTGCTGAAGGGAAATACTGTCAAGTGCCTTTCATTAGCTGACATCCTGCTGATGAAGGAAAAACAAACTGTGGTTCTGACAGTGGACTGTAGATATGACCTCACGTGCCCTCATATCCCTGTGTTCAACCTTAATCTAAACAGCTTAAACAGTTAAATTCAGGAAAAGATCTTGTACTTTCAATTTTGGTTTTCCTCAGCCCTACCCTATTTAAATCCTGTTAACATCTGGTTTTGAGCAAGCAGCACCAGCACCACTGGAAGAACAAGGGTGGCTCAAAGTTCTTCACAGGCTGCAGCTCCAGGACTGGTGAGTCTGCTCCTAACTAAGATCTTCAACGCTTTCCTTTAACTAACTACAACATCAGCCATCTCCCAAGTGCACACACCAGGCTGGAGGCTCAGCTTTGGATTGGCAGGTGGGAAAAGGCAACTGGAGGGTGACATCAATGGCCCAAAGGTGAGTGGCCTGCAGGACACTATGCTCCCAGATACTTAGAGGGTGTAACTGTTCAAGAGATGACTACAAGACCAAAGAGCGTGCCCTGCTCCCTTGTATCCACTGCTCCTCCTGGGACTTTCATCCATGGAAACTGTGTAGTGTCTCTCCTCTTGCTCCTCTGAAGAGGGGCTGGGCATGGAGGCCCACACCTATAATCCCAGTAGTTGGGAGGCAGAGACAGGAAGATCACAGGTTCGAGGACAGCCTCAGCAATGTAGCAAGACTATTGGTTAACAGGGAGACCTTGTTTCAAAACAGAAATGTATAAAAATACAAAAAGGGCTGAGGTGTAAGCTGGAAGGTAGAATGCCTCTGAATTCAAGCCCCTGAAAAACAACACACACACACACACACACACACACACACACACACACACACAATCAGAAGAGGGAACCCTAAGTCATTTCTTCAAAGAATCCAAATCCAGCCTCTTGGCAGAGGCGCTGCTGCAGTTCACTTCCTCCACCTCCCTCCTCCTGTCTCTAGATATTCATTTCTTTATTGTACTCTGCCAGGTATTGGAAACATAAAAAATGCATATTAATTAAGATATAATTTAAA
The DNA here is from genome assembly GCF_963383645.1 of Muscardinus avellanarius. Classification (NCBI taxonomy): domain Eukaryota; kingdom Metazoa; phylum Chordata; class Mammalia; order Rodentia; family Gliridae; genus Muscardinus; species Muscardinus avellanarius. The sequence goes on along the minus strand of NC_137788.1, from coordinate 79,419,099 downwards.
TCTTTCTTTCTTTCTTTCTTTCTTTCTTTCTTTCTTTCTTTCTTTCTTTCCTTATTGTGGGTCTGGGAATGGAAGTCAGGGGCATTGGGCCTCCAAGCTACACCCCCTGCCCTATTTTTTATTCTTTATTTTGAAACAGGGTCTCACTAAGTTGCAGAGTGCCTCACTAAGTAGCTGAGGCTGTCTGTGAACCACGATCCTCTGGTCTCAGCCTCCCAAATGCTGGGATTACAAGCATGTACCACCATGCTTGGCTAATTTAAATCTTTAAAAGAGTGTTTCCTCAGTTATGATCTGTGATTTAAAAAAATAAAGAATTAACTAATTGAAAATAAGAGAAGTCAGGCATGGTGGTGCATACTTGGAATTTCAGTACTTGGAAGGCTGAGATAGGAGGATCCTAGTTCAGGCCAGCCTCAGCAACTTCATGAGATCCTATTTCAAAATGAAAAAAATACAAAGGGTAGAGGTAGAATACCCTGGGTGATAGATAAAAGTTACAAAAGAAATTCAAAGTGTGGATAAAGAAAAAGGAGCAAAATGTTGAAATGATCGTTTCTTTTATTAATGGCATTCATTATTCTGATTCTGTACCTCTGGCTTTATATGAAATAATTCATTTGTGGTCTCACTAATCTGCTGCTAAATATAACTGCTAAATGATATAAGCCTATTATTTTGTACTGTCTCTAAATTAATGGCCAAACAACTAAACAAAAATGCTATATAAATTACTTCCAGGTTCAGATTAATACTCTATTTCTTTTGCAAGAATAAAAAATTAAGCCCTCAGTTCCCTTTCAACTCCTCTAAAGTAGCAACAGAGAAGTGGGAGGAGGAAAGGGAGCAAGCATGAAAGAACACATGTGGCAGCTTCCACTTGCGCACACTGTCCTGAACGGGTGGAACAGAAATGTTCACTCACAGCTTCCATTTCTCATTCAAATGGCATCTCAGTTAGGGCAGGTGAGGGACGAGGTAGCCAGGGAGCCTGGATTGCAGGGCTCTGCTGCTGATTTCAGTTATTATTTGAAAACTGTGGTTGAACACTCCACACTGTTGTGCCACATAATTTAAGAGACTAATTCACTTAAAATTATTAGTTTATGTTTTTGGGCACATAGTGTATAAAGATGTAACTTGATGATATCAACAATTGAAAGGAAGGGAGAAGTTGCTTGAGATCAGAGTTTTTGTGTTATGAAAATTAAGGTGGTATCAATTCAAATCAGAGTGTTACAACCTTAGGGTATTAAATAAAATCCCTAGGAAAAACATTAAGAAAATATCTATAGAATATGCACAAAATAAAATGAGAAGATATTAAAACGTTTCACTACAAAATCTCGACTAAATAACAAGGAGACAGTGCAGATTGTGAGGGATATGAAACCCTATTCGGTATACAGAAAAAGAAATAGCAATATGGCAGAAGTCCATACTTTTTGGTAATTATTCCAAATGGAAATGGATTAAATGCTGCAATAGAGAGAGATTAGCAGGATTGATTAACAACAACAATACCTGCTATCTGCAAGATACTCACTTTAGAGAAAAGTACAAAAATAGGATGAAAATTAAAAGATAGACAAAGAAATTTTAGGAAAATTATAATAAAGTAGAATCAACAATGCTAATATCTGATAAAATACACTTTGAATCAAAATAACTACAGAAGATAAAGAACAAGTTTTTAATACAGACAGAAGGAATAAAAAGTATGAATATTTATGCAGCTAATAGTAGACCTTCAAAAATTAGGAAGCAAAAATTTGACATAGCTGAAATGAATAGAGACAGCCTCACAATTTCCTACTTCAAAGATGGATAGAATAATCAGAAGATAAACAAAGAAAACAACCAAGTAAAGACTTGAATAACAAAATAAAATAAGACAATTTAAGAGACATATAGATATCACTCAACCTAGCAGTAATAGATTGCATGTTCTTCATAAGTGTATAATTTGTAGGATAGACCATATATTAGGCCACAAATTTAACCTCAATAGAATTAAAAAAAGAGATATACAAAATATTTTCCTGTAAACACCAGGATAAAGATAGCAATTAATGACATGCCAAAATGAAACTAGAAACTTCACAAATTTGCCGGGCGTGGTGGCGCAACGCTTGTAATCCCCGCGCTTGGGAGTCAGAGACAGGAGGATCGCGCAGGTTCGAAGCCAGCCACGCGCACTGGCTTAGGAGACCCTGTTTTCCAAATAAAAATGTAAAAATAGGCCTGGGAGTATAGCCCGGAGATAGAAGGGCTTCCAGGAACCCCAGTACCACACACACACACTAAAGTTCACAAATTTGTAGAAATTAAGGACTGTACCCTCTAACAACTAATAGATTGAAGAGGGTAAAGTAAATTAGAAACATAATAAAAACAGAACATGGCAAAAAATAAGGGATACAGTGAATGCAATGTTAAAGAGAAAATTTATAAGTCTAAATGTTTCTGTTATAAAGGAAAAAGATATCTAGGATTTACCAGTTTCCATGGTGGCTACTTCTCCAGCTGTCTCCTATTCCCTTTACTCTAACACATATTTCCTGTGTGAATAGTCCTTCATCTCCAGATGACATTTGCAGTTGACCTTCCAGGTATTTATTATTATAATCTTGTCATTCTTCTAGAAAGTTGTTTTTTCATTCAACTTACTTCTGAAACCCCTAGCTCCTCTTAGGTCTCTTGTTCTTTCTTAGTAGCTCAAGGCTTTTCTTCTGTAGTGTTCTTTAAGCTACATCAGCTCACACACAAGTCAATTACTAGTACACATAGCTTTTCACAAACACAGTTATATAGACTTATTTCTGCAGGATAATTTCAACTCATCCAATGTTGACTGAGTATATACTATGTGCCCAGCATGGGGATAAAGTAAAGAAAGAGGGAAAAGAGAGAGAGAGAGAGAGAGAGAGAGAGAGAGAGAGAGAGAGAGAGAGAAACTTATACTTTAAGAGGACATAATTAAGTTATTATAAACAGTTAATACTAATCAGGGTTATGTTGTTTGCTGTTTTCCTAGTTTGTGCTGGTTTGTGGGAGACACGGGCACCAGCCCCATATCTGAACATCTGGACCTTGGGTAAACCTTTTTACTTGGCAGATCCTATATGACATGGCTTCTTTTTTAACCCTTTATGGGACAAGTATACCTGACCAGTTGTGAATGACTGAGCCTACCATTTATGTAAAAGAACTGTAGACATTATTTATGACATCTTTTCTATTTCTCACAAGTAAACTTGATCTTAATTGTCATAGTTACTCTAGCACCACCTTGAGAGCAGGAACAATACAAATAATTAATAATATCCGAGGAAACAATTTCTGTTGCAGTACAGATTCCCATCCAATGTACTTGAGTAAATAAGGCTTGGTACCCAGAAATGAAGACAAGAAAGCACACCATTCAAAAGTACTAGAAGAGCTGGATCCTCAAAGAGGCCCAGACATGCAAGAAAAACCCAGGCTAGAAACTACTGAGTAGTTTTGGGCATGAAGTCCTGACTCTGCAGGAACAAGAGGAGCCTGTTACAACACATACATTACAGTGTGCTGATGGTAAAGGAGTGTGCATAGAGAGAGCTTGTGTGTGAGTAGAAAAGCAGAGGGGTAATCAGTGTTGTTGAAAGGTATTATCCTGCCAAATGCGAGGTTGCAGTGCGGCATAGGAGAAACAGACCTCCCTGGTTTAAAAAAATTGGAACTCTCATTAATTCATGTATAAATTGAAGTATCCTCAATCTTTTTTTTTTTTTTTTTTTGGTGGTACTGGGGTTCCTGGGAGCCCTTCGACCTCAGGGCTACACTCCCAGACCTACTTTAGTTTTGGAAACAGGGTCTCTTAAGCCAGCATGGCTGGCTTCGAACCTTCACAATCTTCCTGTCTCCGCCTCCCAAGCGCAGGAATTACAAGCGTGCGCCACCACGCCCGGCTATCCTCAATCTTTTTAAAATTGCATCCACTGTATATACAACATGAATATAATTTCTATACCTATTGATGTGATTAAGAATGTAGCACATATGTGATGGAACTCAGCATAATGTAGACTTTAAGTGTACGATAAGCATTGATGTCAACATCTGTAGTTTCCATCATCCTCTAATAGTTTCTCATTAAAAACAAACACTAACACACTCTGTCCTTCAATCTGATGCCCACCAATTAATGTTTTTCATTTTATTCAAATAAACTCTTTAAAATTTTATTGTGCCTCATGTATCTTCTTTACACTAGTAATTAGTGGGATGGACTATGCTTTCATGTGTGTATGGCTATTTGGATATCTTCTTTAGAAATGTGTCTATTTTCATCCTTTGCCCATTTTTAAAACGAGAATTTTGTGGTTGTTTATGAGTTGTAGGAGGTCTGTGTATGTGCTGAATATTAACCACTTTTCAGGTAAGCGATTTGCAAATATATTTCACTTATTCTGTGGGTGGCCTTTTTACTCTGTTGATGGCATCCCTTGATGCACAAAAGTTCTAATGTTGATGAAGTATAGTTTATCTGATATTGACATTTTGGGTGTTATATTCAAGAAATTCAAGTTAGGCAAAATAGAAACCAGAAAAGTTAGCCCCTAGTTAGGTTAGCCTGTTAAAACAAGGTCTGCCGTGATCCCTTCAGGTTAATGCAGAGAATTCAGAATGAGATTACCGCCTTGCCCAGATCATGCCATGCTGGAGAGCAGTCAGGGAAAGGGCAAGCAAGATCACTATGGTATTTCCTACCATGGTGTATGTGGCTTTGTTTTGATTAGGCATTTTTTTTTGTATTTGCAATAGTCCTTTAGTTGATTTAGATTTTCTATACATTATTTTAGGCCTGTTTTGTTTTGGGTATTGAACCCAGGGGCTTTCTACACCAAGTTATACCTCCAGCCATTAAAAAAAAAAATTAAAACAAGGTCTCATTGAGTTGTTGAGGGTCTGGCTAATTCTGCATCAGCCTCTCAAGTATTAGTATTGCAGGCATATGCCAAAACACCTAGCTAGGCTTTATCTTTTTCTTCCTTTTTTAAAATGTCTCCATACAAAAAAGAAGGGCTTAGCGCTTCCTAGTCTGGCATTGTGCTTGGTTGTCTCCGTTTTAAAATCTTGTTTCTATGACTTTGGCACCCAGCCTTTGAGAAAGTCATTTATTTCATTTGAAAAATATGTGTAATAATCTTTAATTTTCAGCTGCTTTAAAATACCAGTGAGACCCGGGCATGGTGGAGCTACTTAGTGAAGTTCCTTGCAACACAGTGAGACCTTGTTTCAAAATAAAGAATAAAAAAATAGGTCTGGGGATGTGGCTTGGAGGTGTAATGCCCCTGAGTTCCATTCTCAGTACAGCAACAAACAAACAAACAAACAAACACCCCACCCCCCACAAACCCCAAAACAAAAACGAAAACAAAAAACCCCCAAAAAACTGTGAGATCAAATACACAGGTAATCATTACAGGTTTTGTATGCTCTCAATTATGGTAACCATGACTTGGGTTTTATTATTACTGTTGAAGTAAAACTTTGGAGAAGATAACATCCTATGTTTCATCACAAACATCATTAAGAGTTTGTGAACGATGGACGAAGCCTTCTGCAGCCTGCTAATGTTCGGCTACATGTAGCCCCATAGAAAGTACAGAAGTCTCATCAGTCCTGAGTTGATGGGCGCTTGGATAACTTTGAGGCAGAGAACAACTTTGTAATCATATTTCCCCTGGATGCTCTTCCAGGTTGACTGGTTGCTATGACACCTAAACTGAAAATGTCGGCTCCCATTTGTCTGGTGGAAAACAAGTGTGAGCAGCTGTCGGTGAACCAGCAAGCTATACAGATCCTTCAGATTTCTCAGCCAGTGGTAGTGGTAGCCATCGTCGGAATGTACCGTACAGGGAAGTCCTACTTGATGAACTGTCTAGCAGGACAGAAACATGGTGAGTTGTGTCATGGGGAAGGGCCAGTTGTTGGACTCCTACTGGATCTCAGCTTGTTAATTCTTGTTCTTGGTCACATGAAGGAAGGGAGGAGCCAACCCCGCTCAGAGAAGCAGCCTTCTCATTCTGATGCTCACCACCACATTGCTACCGACTGTACTCTCATCAAGCATTCTTTCCTTTCTCTCATTAAGGAAGATCTCTCTACTTATGCTTAGAGTTGTACCTTTTATTACATCCTCAAGCACTGAGCTCCTGTAAGTATATTTCATTATTCACACAACATGCTTTCCTTTCTCTATGTAACATTTCCATCAATATATAAATATCTTTGTTTTTCTTCTTAATTACTTTTTAATACAAAATATTATCTCAATTTTCCTTTTTTACTTTTTTCCCCTTCTCATGTCTCTCTGACTGAACTTCACTTCTCTTTCAAAATGCCTTCACTATGTCGGGCGTGGTGGCGCACGCTTGTAATCCCCGTGCTTGGGAGGCAGACAGGAGGATCGCTCAGGTTCGAAGCCAGCCGCGTGCGCTGGCTTAGGAGACCCTGTTTCCAAATAAAAATGTAAAAATGGGTCTGGGAGTGCAGCCCGGAGGTAGAAGGGCTTCCAGGAACCCCAGTACCACCAAAAAAAAAAAAAAAAAAAAAAAAAAAAACCCTTTGCTACAGTTACCAGTGGCCTGAGTTTTATTGGATTCCTAGATGCCTCTCTGTTCTCCATCTTGAGAATGGCATCACTCACTTGTTTAATGTCTTCTGCTCCTTCAAATAGGATTGAAGTTAAATATGTCTCTCTCTCTCTTTTTTTTTTTTTTTTTTTTTTGGTGGTACTTGGGTTCCTGGAAGCCCTTCTACCTCCGGGCTACACTCCCAGACCTATTTTTACATTTTTTGGAAACAGGGTCTCCTAAGCCAGCGCGTGGCTGGCTTCAAACCTGTGCGATCCTCCTGTCTCTGCCTCCCAAGCGCGGGGATTACAAGCGTGCGCCACCACGCCTGGCCTATATGTCTCATTTTTAAATAAACTGACAATGTGTTATCTTGGCTGCTGGGGTTCATATCACCCAACAAGTCTGAATTTTTCGTTGCTAGGCTGCTGTACGTTACCCTCTACTTTTCCCTCACAGGCTTTCCTTTGGGCTCCACGGTGCAATCTGAGACCAAGGGCATCTGGATGTGGTGTATGCCCCACCCCTCCAAGCCCAAGCACACCCTGGTCCTTCTGGACACTGAGGGCCTCGGCGACATGGAAAAGGTGAGATGGCGAGTCTCAGGTCCTTCGTATTCTGAATTCTTCTCTTGGTAAACCTGTCCAATTGAACTGCTGTGCTCTGTGACATCTTGAAACTGACCCGTAATGAATGAAGCAAACTTTGGTTGTTTTAATCTCATATTTAGATAAGATTGGATATCATGGTATATGAGATAGCATATTTTATCCATCGGTTCTGGAGTGAAAAATTTAATTCTATATAATAAAAGCTTACTAGGCAGCTAAATTTCAGCTTAGTAGTATAAATATTAGTGAATAAAGTAAAGGGTCCACTCCCAAGAAGGCTGCGGTCCCATAGAGGAGACCACATGCATGCTTTAGATTTAATAATGGGATGGGGGAAGAAGCAGATTGGAGAGAAGATGTCAGTGCAGTCTCTGACCTCTGCCAATTTCATGGGAACATCTGTGCTGGGATGGCCCTTCTGAGTGACTTGGTGTTGAGTCAAGGGTGCTGTTTTTTTTTTTTTTTTAAATCCCTGGTGCTGATCAGTCATTGAAAGTCTATTTTGGAAACTGTTCTTATTAAGAGTGCTGACATCTGGGCTGATTATGGTAGCACATGCCTTTAATTCCAGTATTTTTGAGGGTGAGGCAGGAGGATCACAAATTTGAGGCCAGCCTGAACAACTCAGTGAGAAGCTGCTGCAAAGTTTAAAAAAAATTAAATAGGGCTGAGTGTGTGGCTCAGGAGTAGAAGGCCCCTGGGTTTAATTTCTAGTAGAAAGAAAGAAAGAAAGAAAGAAAGAAAGAAAGAAAGAAAGAAAGAGAGAGAGAGAGATTTCTGAGGGCTGATATTTATCAGCTCAATATACTGGTACTCTAAGAACATGTTTGTCCTACAATGAACATTTAAACATTTACTACTGTTAACTGTAGTCACCACATTAAATCTTATGTCTCCAGAACTTACCATGTATGAATGAAACTTTTTACTTGTCCAATATGTTCCCACTTCTTTCATCTCCTCAAATCCCAGAATATCTTAAAAATAACAACTGTTTTTATTAAATTTATTTTAAGCCTAAAAACAGTTGGAAACATTTGGTATCTGTTTATAAACATTTGTTGCATTTAGTTGGATATATTTAGAAGCCCCAATTATCTCTTCTGTGATATTTATATATTTTACATCGTCCACCACCAATAAATGTGTGCAGAGAGAAAAACGCAAACATTTGTCATTAAATAACCTATTAAAATCCTAATACAGTATTAGTTTTTCATGTATTATCTTAATTCACTCAACTGAAGAAAAAATCTTGTGAATATTAGAATCCTCAGCATATGATAAAATTATGATCATAAGCAATATAATTGTTAAAGTTATAGTTTTCAGTCATGGCTGTTTGCTTTCCATAATGAACATCATAGCTGAATTTAGAGTTGAACGACTGTTACAATAAATGTCTGAATGAGTTTCCAAAGAGTAGTCCTTGCTGTCCTGTGCTTCCTAGGGTGACCCTAAGAATGACTCGTGGATCTTTGCCCTGGCCGTGCTTCTGAGCAGCATATTTGTCTACAACAGCATGGGCACCATCAACCACCAAGCCCTGGAGCAGCTGCAGTATCCTTCCAGACAATGAGCCTCCACGTGTCACTGAGTTCTCTGGGAATGAATATTGAGTCATTTTCTTTTACCCTGTCACCTGTGTGCTTTTGGTGGTGTAATGAGACCCTAGAACAAATGAGTGTGTATGATAATTTTTTTTTGTAGGAAATTGTGGAAATGGTGGGTAGGAGTTTCTTTTTCCTTAGCAAGACTTAGTTATGTGACAGAGCTCACAGAGCTGATCAGGGCAAAGTCCTCTTCGAATCCTGATGAAACAAGAGAGTGCACAGAGTTTGTGAGTTTCTTTCCAGACTTTGTGTGGATTGTGCGGGATTTCATGCTGGAGCTGAAGTTACAAGGTCATCTCATTACAGAAGATGAGTACCTGGAGAATTCTCTTCAACTGCTTAAAGGTATTAAAGCAAGGCTGGGTATGGGATGGGGGAGTTAGGGGAGGGTCAGGAGGGGTCAGAATGAGTTGAACACTGTTCAAAATTTCTCAAGTTTCATTTGTATTTGAGACTGGATCTAGAACTCTGAAAATGGTCACTGGGTATAGAAAACTCTAGGAACCGTATTGAGGTTCTCTTAAGTAGGTCCTACTGTGGAATGCGATTACTCAGAACTAAGTTGTTCTTCACACAATTTGTACTTTAGCACCCAGTTTATGACGGATACTAAAACTTTCTGAAGACCAGACACTTGTATTTTCTATTTTGGTATTTGGTTTTCTTTATAAGATCAGTTGACCCCATAATTGTTAGTCATGAAATTTCAATACAAAGCCCACCTCACAAAATAATATATTTCACACAGTTAGATGTTTTTTTTCTCAGTGAGCAGCATAGCTTTCTAAAGGTGCTATAGTTATCATCTACAAAAATAACTCTACATTCTAAATAAATTGAAAGAATCATGTATTTTTTATTTCTTTTCAATATTTATCCACATTACCAGAATATTTATTTTACTTTACATACTGTAGCTCTCTCCTCATTCAAACATATTTACTCATGTTATAATTTCAAAATAATTTATATATGCCATTTACCTCATTATGATATTTTTATATGTAAATTATTTACATGAGTGTATAATGAAATCTTGTGAGAAATATCAACTTTGATTTACTCATTTTTTGTGGTAATAAGGATTAAGTCTACATCTGAGCTACACTGCCAACTACTCTATGTTTAATTTGAAACAGGGCCTCACTTAGTTACTGCAATCTGGCTTTGAGCCAGTGATCTTCTTGCCTCAGCCTCCCTATTTGTATTATAGGTGTGTGTCTCTGCTCCCAGCTTAATTTACTCCTTGTTGCTTTCATTTCTCTCTCTATACTTTCTCAAAGTACTTAATGAGACGGCTGGCTGAGAAACAAACTGTCTAATCAAATATCGTTCTTTGTCTCCAATATTAGTAGTGGTTATCTTAAAAATTAATTTTGGGCTGTGTATGGTGGCGGATGCTTGTAATCCCAGCATTCTGGAGGTGGAGACCAGAGGATCTTGGTCCGTGGCCAGCCTCAGCTACTTAGTGAGGCCTTTTGCAACTCAGTGAGACCCTGTTTGAAAATAAAGAATAAAAATTAGAGTAGGGGGTGTAACTCAGAGGTAGAATACCCCTGGGTTCTATCCCAGCACCACAATAAGTATGTAAATAAATAAATAAGAAGTAAATAAATAAATAAATTTTAGTTACATTGTAGTTTTTGAAGATTTTTGCTAAAAAATGCCACTGTGTCAATAAAAACAATGAATTTGACTGTGTATGGTGAGGTGTATATACGATGCTCTGGGATGCAAACAAATAGTGGTGGTTGTATCATCTCACATCCTTATTCGTTTCATACAAATCCCTAGTAAAGTAGTTTTGTGACTTTAGTACTGATGTTGTACATTAGACCTCTAAGCTTATGCATCCTACATATCTGCTGCTTTGTATCTTTTGACCTATGTCTTCTCATTTTCTCCTCACCCCTGGTAAACACTTTTTTAAAATTATTTACCTCTGTATATTTGGCCTTTTTACCCTATAAATACTTTTCAGTGCTAAAGCTTTCCTTAATCAAACAGGATATCTTTTCTTTCTTTCTTTCTTTCTTTCTTTCTTTCTTTCTTTCTTTCTTTCTTTCTTTCTTTCTTTCTTTCCTTTTCTTTCTCTTTCTTTCTCTCCCTCTTTCTCTCTTCCTCTCTTCCTCTTTCTCTCTTTCTCTCTCTTTCTCTCTCTCTTTCTTTCTTTCTTTCTTTCTTTCTTTCTTTCTTTCTTTCTTTCTCTTTCTTTCTTTCTTTCTTTCTTTCTTTCTTTCTTTCTTTCTTTCCTGGGTATGAATTCAGGGACATTCTACTTCTGAGCTATACCTCTAGCCTTATTTTATTTTAAAATAGAATCTCCCTAAGTTTTTGAGGCTGGCCTGGGACCTGTGATCCTTCTGTTTCAGCCTCCAAAATACTGGGATTATAGGTGGGGCCAACCATACCCAGCTCAGAGTATTATCCTTAATACTTTTAAAGCTGCTATTTCTTTTTTTATTGGTACATTATAGTTTCACATCATAATGTAGATCATGTTGACAATGGCGTACATTCACACAGTACTTGATGCCCTCCTTCCTCCCCATTTCCCTCCCTCCGAATACCAAGTATCCAGGTTCACAATGTGATATTCACATGTATACAGATTGTCGCAGGTAGCGTTTCCATTAATGGCAGGTATCGTTTCCATTAATGAACCTCAGCCTTCTTCCTTGCCTATCCTTCCTCCCTGTGGCTCCACTAAGGATCTTTTCCATTATCTGGAGTCTCTCCTGTATCCCAAATGTTCCCTAGTTTGAGAATATTAGAGAAAATATATGCCCCTTCTCTTTCTGCTCTTGGCTAATCTCACTTAACATAATGTTCTCCAGGTCTTCCCATCTTCTTATGAATGACATAATTTTGTTCTTCTTTCTTGCTGAGTAGAATTTCATTGTATGTATTTCCCATAATTTTGTAATCCATTTATCTGTTGGTGGACACCTAGGTTGGTTTTCTAGTTTGACTATTGTGAATTGTGCTGCTATGAACATGGGTATGCTTATGTCACTATAGTTCTATAATTTCAACCCCTTTGGAAATATACCCAGTCATAGTACAACCAGATTATACAGTGGACCCTTTCAAAGTTTTCTAAGGAACCTACACACTAATCTCCATAGCAGCTGAAGGAGTTTGCACTCCAACCAGCAGTGTAGAAGAGTTCCTATTTCTCCACATCCCCACCAACATTTATTATTATTTGACTTCTTTATGCTTACCATTCTGATTGGGAATTAGATATAGAATCTCAGTGTAGTTTTGATTTGCATCTCTCTGAATGTTAATGATGTTGGACATTTTTTCATGTATTTATTGGTCATTTGTGTCTTTTCTTTTGTGAAGTATCTATTTAATTCAGTTGCCTATTTCTTGATTGGGTTGTTTTGCTAGTGTAAAGTCTTTTAAGCTCTTGATATTGGCCCTCTATCAGAAAGATAGCTTGTAAAGATATTCTCCCATTCTGTAGGCTTTCTTTAGATTCTTGATGATTTCCTTTGATGAAGCAGAAACATTTGAGTTTGATGCCCTCCCACTTGTTAATTCTCATTTTAATTTTTTTGTGCTTTGGAAATCTTATTGAGGAAGTTACAACTTGTGACTATAATTTGGAATGTTGAACTTATGCCCTCCTCTCATAGTTTTATAGTCTCTGGTTTGATTTTCAGGCATTTAACCCAACTTGAGTTGATTCCTGTAGAGGAAGAGAGGAAAGGATTTAGTTACATTTTTCTGAAAATGGATAGCCAGTTCTCCCCACACAATTTGGTGAAAAAGCTTTCTTTTCTCTAGCATATAAATTTGGCCTCCAGGTCAAAGATCAATTGACTATAAGTGTGTGAGTTTGTTTCTGTATCTTCTATTCTGTTCCACTGGTTTGTGTGCCTGTTTTTGTTCCAATACCATACTGTTTAATTACTCTAGCTTTGTAGTATAATTTGAAGTCAGGAATTGTGATGCCTCCAGCATGGTTCTTATTGCTGAGAATTGATTTGGCTATTCTGGGTCTTTTGTTTCTCCAAATAAAATTTGTGACTGATTTTTCTAGGTCTATGAAGAATTTAATTGGTATTTTGATAGAGATTGCATTGATTCTGTAGATCATTTTTGGCAGAATGGCCATTTTGATAATATTTATTCTGCCTATCCATGAGCAAGGGAGATCTTTCCAACTTTCAAGGTCTTCTTCAATTTCTTTCTTGAATTTTTTATAATTTTCATTGTCTCTATAATGAAAATTATATCTTTTTATGTCTTCAGTTAGGTTTATTCCTAGGTATTTTATTGGTTTTGAGGTTATTATAAATGAAATTTTTCTGTATTTCTTACTTTGTGGGTTCATTTTTGGCATATAGAAAAGCTACTGATTTCTTTAGCTTGATTTTGTATTCTGCTATCCTGCTGAATTGGTTAAGCAGCTCCAGTAGTCTTTTGTTTGAGGATTTTTGGGTCTTCTAGATATAGGATCATGTCATCTGCAAACAGTCTTCTACTGAGAAATATAGTTAACTTACTATTTTGTGGGCTCCAGGTCTCTAGAGGGCACAGTGCACTGCTGTAGGTGCAGTAGTTTGGCGAAGACATGGACTATTGGATCTTTTGTTTTTTAAACCCTGAAGTGAGGTGATGATTTCTTAGGATGTTAGAGTTCTGCTGTTGATTACTTCACCTCAAATCCTTGGCTTCCTTGCTGGGGATTTCTTGGGGCCGCAGAGTCACCAGACGCTGCTCAAACAGGCAGCCCAAGATGGTGTGGACCTTTGCAGCAGCAGCATTCGCCAGGTTGGTCCCACACTCTTACTTTCAAGAAATACTTGTTCTTTGACTCCAGGCTGCTTCGACTGGTCAGTGCAGGCTTCACCTATGTTGGGCAGGGGTCTCAGGAGCCAGCCCCATGGGTGTCAAGTCTGGTGGGCAGAGGTGTAGGCCGTGGGGGAGAAGGAGTTGATGTTGCTATTTCTAACATTGCTCCATTATCTCTTATTTGTGGCTCTTTTTTTCTGGTTCCACAGCTCAATTTCTCCAGGGTATCAAGTGGGCTGGAAATTTATATTTAACCTTGCATTTAATCAGTAAGCATCAATACACAATTACTCTTTACTTGATGCCATGTTCAGGTCTGGGAATACTAGCCACATTTTTTTCCACTGGAGTCAGATGTTTTCAATAATATATCGCCCATCTTAGAGCTTGCTACAACTCTGATCTGCAAAGAAGTACTGAAGGTTCTCTGTTTTCCCCAATCCCTCAGGCAATAACCTCAGAGTCCAAATGTCTAATCAGGCCAGGGAGTATATCAAGCTTTTCTTTCCGAAACGGAAGTGTTTTGTCTTTGACCGGCCAATAAATGACAAAAAACTCCTAGTCAATCTAGAGAATGTGAAAGACAACCAATTGGATCCTAAATTCCAGGAACAGACAATTGTTTTCAGCACTTACATCTATACCCAGGCAAAGATCAAAACTCTCAGAGAAGGAATCGTGGTCACTGGAAATCGTGAGTCTTCATATTTCTGTGTAGACTAATATTTGTTGACTATACTATATAATGTGTCTATGTTATTTTTGTTGATTTTTATACAACAATAATTCTGTATATTCATATTTTTAAAATTATAAAGATGTATATTTTTATAATTACTCACTGGGCCTTACAAGTTCCTTAAAATTAAAAGTTTTGTCACTGATATCTATCTTCTACATACTGGCAAGAATTATCCATTGATAATAGAATTATTAGAGCCAGGTGTGGTGGCACATGCTTGTAATTCCAGCATTTGGGAGGCTGAGACAGGAGGATCGCAGTTTGAGACAATCTCAACTATGTAGTGAGGCCCTCTGCAACGTAGTGAGATCTTGTTTCAAAATAAAGAATAAAAAATGGGGCTAGGGTTTTTGCTTGGAGCTAGAATGCTCTTAGGATCCATCCCCAGTACCAAAAAAAAAAAGAATTATTTACTGGGTGTAGAAGCAGACATATATTAATTTTTCAGGGAAGTTATATATGTTAAATGTCCTTTTCAAGGAGCATATGAAAATGTTTGAAATTTAAAGCAGTGCATGTATAAATACTAATCTCTAAGTCCCAGAAAATCAATTAGATGTTTCAGAATTAGAAACAAATATAATATGATGTGCCCTGCCTCATTTATCTACCTGTAATCTATTTTCTTTAAAGTTTTATTGAGGGAATTATATTTTTCATATCTCTTTGTATGGCATATGAAGGTGGATATTTAAACTTTTTAAAACTGTGGCCTAGAAAACCACAAAAAAGAAGTGTCAACAGGAATAAGAAGGTGATGATAATAGAAGGTGGTGGTGGTGGTGGTGGTGGTGGTGGTGTGTGTGTGTGTGTGTTAGAAAGGTAGTCTCAGAATCTTCAATTCCATTGAGTTATTATAACTCCATATATATTCCGTAAAATTCCTGGTTCATTCATGGCTGGGGACCTTGGTGGAGACCTATGTGAATGCCATCAATAGTGGAGCGGTGCCTTGTCTGGAAAACGCAGTGATCACTTTGGCTCAGCGTGAGAACTCAGCGGCAGTGCAGAAGGCAGGCGACCACTACAGCGAGCAGATGGCCCAGCAGGTGAAGCTCCCCACAGACACGCTCCAGGAGCTGCTGGATGTGCATGCAGCCCGTGAGAGGGAGGCCCTTGAAGTCTTCATGAAGCACTCCTTCAAGGATGAAAACCAGGAGTTCCAGAAGAAGCTGGTGGTAATTCATCTAAGTCATTACTTTTATGACTGTTCACCTTGAAAAAATGTTGGATAGAAGTATGGTTATTGACCCCATAGCTCATCTCTCAAGGCTAAAGCATTTTGGGTTCTCCTGAGTCATACAGTTCCCAAAGAATATATTTCCCTTTCCCCCCACCCCAGCCACAACATCAGGCACATTATCCAGAGATCTGTCTTGCGAATAAAGAAAAATCTGTAAAGATATCCTTCTCAATATGTCTAAGGGATTCTGATAAATACTTCAGTGGATTGTAGCCTGCATATAACATTCACTAGCTATCTTTGAACTGTTTTATCTTTGTACACTTTCATTCTTAGGAACCAAAGTTACTCTTACCATGTCCTCATTTCAGCCATAGTTCACCTCATATTATTCCTTGCGTCATTGTAACATTGGAGGTAGAATCACAAGATGGTACAGTTGCAAGACACCATAGAAACTGTGGGATGTGATCTCTTCATTTTACAGATGAACATTTTCAGGACGGGGAAGATTAAGAAAATTTCTCAGAGACTTGAAGAGAGGCTTTAGGGTTGTGATAAGTCAAGTGTCGCTATTTATTATCTATCCCACATTTTATTCCAATAAAATGCTTTTCTTTCTTTCTTTTTTTATTTTGCGGGTCTGGGGATAGAGCCCAGGGGCATTCGACCTTTGAGCTACAGCCCCTGCCCCATTTTTTATTCTTTATTTTGAAACCAGGTCTCACTGAGTTGCAGAGGGCCTCACTAAGTAGCTGAGGCTGTCCGTGAACCGCGATCCTCCGGTCTCAGCCTCCTGAATGCTGGGATTACAAGCGTGCGCCACCATGCCCAGCTTTTTCTCATGAGAAATACACCTACCCTTATGTCAGCTTCTTTGGAATTTTATCTCCTCTGCTCCTACCTAATGACATCTCTGTACATTTCCCTTGCAGAAAATAATACTGAAAAAGAAGGATGATTACTTGCTGAAAAACGAAGAGGCATCTTATCAATACTGCCAATAGGAACTACAGAAACTTTCAAAGGAGCTAATGAATAACATTTCAGCAGGCACTTTCTGTGTTCCTGGAGGGCACGAGCTGTACATGGAAACAAAGGAGAAGATTGAACAGGACTATTGGCAACTTCTCAGGAAAGGAGTCAAGGTGGGGAATAAGAGAAGCATGGAGAAGCTTAGAGAGTAGAGTCAAGTGGGTCTCTTAAAATATGAGGACACAGCACCACTTGTGAGTAATAAGACAACATGAGAGGAGAACGACTTCTTTAACCCCTCCCAGGGCGAGGATCAAAGCCAGGCCTTATGCATGCTAGGCAATTGCTCTACCATCAAGGCACATGCCCATGACTACATTTAGTTAGCAATGCTCCCTTTCTCTTCATTTCTGAGAGTAGAAATTTTTATTACCAAAGAAAGACTAGGGATTTCAGAAATCCAGGAGAGAAGGTCATAATTATTTCCTTCTTCATTTACATGACTTGCATTGTGGCAAGTACTAGTGGGTTGCAAGGTTCGGTCATCGTCTTTGCAGACCAGGCTGATGAAAGTAAGAGATAGTCAACTAAATAGACAATTACACATTGAAAAATTATACTTATGAACTAGAGAGGTGGTGGCACAAAACAGAATAATAGCCTAACAAATATTTTAAACTCTGATTGCCTGTAGAGACAGTCATTAGTTCTTTCCCTAGGCCTTTTAATTTATCACTTTATTACTTAAAGTTTAGATAACTTTAAGTAATACCTACCCTTATATGGACATTTTATACAGTTGAACTGAGAGGCTCAGGCAGATTAAATAATTCTCCTGAAAAGTTACAGCCAGCCAGTGGCAGGAGAAAGCAGCCGCATAGACTAGAGGCAGCATTTGACATTAAAGGGCAAATACGAGGAAATCTAACCATTTGTAGTTTATACAACCTCACATGATTCTGACTGGCTGGGACCTGGGGCAGGTGGAGGTAGGCTGCACAGGGAGAGGGGACAGAGGGACAGAGGTAGCAGAGATGTGGAGGGTCTCAGGTCACACCGAGCAGCTTAGCCACATTGTAGGGAGCCACTGTAGAATTTGAGTCATGAAACAAAAGTAGTATGTACATGTTTACGTTTGCAGAACTAGTTTCACTAATGGAAATTTAAGTATTTTGCTCCTTCTTGTTTCTACAGGCAAGAGAGGTCTTCGAGAAATTCCTTCAGTCACAGGCAGCAATTGAGAAATCCATTCTGCAGGCAGATAAAACTCTCACAAATAAGGAGAAAAGTATTGCAGGTACAGGGTGAAAGACTCAGTAACCAGGGGTGGTTAGATTCCTAAGATGTCTCTTGACAGATATGAAAGATTGGAGATCGTGAACTTCTTCTTGTTGCATGAAATGCAGGCTCTACTGGACCTGAAGATAACAAGGGGAAGGGAAGCTGCACGTCAGCCTGTTGGCAGGGCCTTTTTTTTTTTTTTACCACCTTCTTAGCCATGACCTAGAAGGTGTGGACCTGCCTGAATTCCCTGGTTTTCCACTCTCTCTTTTGGATTTGGGGTAGACTCTGAGGTTAGGACAGTAAAGATGTATCTTTAGGTGTCTCCTTATAATAATAAAATAGAAAATAAAAAAAGCACAAAAGAATAAATACATTAAAATTATTTCTTTATAATAATTTCCTGGGGCAGAGGAACGAAGCAAGAAGATGTCAGCTGAGAGGGAACAGGAGAAGCTAAGACAGGAGCAGAAGGAGCTGGAGCAGCAGATGAAGGCTCTAGAGAGGACTTTGAAGGAAAATGAAAAGCAACTGAAAAGGAAGCTGGAGGAGCAGAGAGAACAGCTCCTGCGGGAGCAGAATATGATGCTGGAGCATCAGCTGAAGGTGGGTGTGGCCTTGCTCAGTGGTGCCTGGGGTCTTGTGCCTGAGACTGGAAGGGGAAGGTTACAGCCAGTTCTGGAAGGAAAACTGTTGTCATTTGTTATTTGTTTTTTTTATTTTTTAAATTTTTTTATTTATTTTTATTTTTTATTGGTGCATTATATTCATACAACTTATTGGGGTAAAAAACTTGTGTGTACAAACATGTACTCATCGCTGATTTAACCCCTACCCAAATCCCACCCCATTCCCTCCCCGTCCCTCCCTCCCTTGCTTGGCTTAGTGATTGACTTCGATATGTTTAAGTACATTGTGAGCTTTAGAGATTTTCCTCTTCCCCCCTCATTTCTCCTCCTTTAGGTTGTCTTGTTTGCACCTCTTTTCACCCTAACTCTCACATATTAGGGAAAGCATCTGATTTCTTATTTTTTGTGCCTGACTAATCTCACTTAGCATAATGTCCTCCAGTTCCATCCATTTCCCTGAAAATGATGTAATTGAGTTTTTTTTGATGGCTGAGTAAAATTCCATTGTGTACATATCCCACAGTTTTGTAATCCATTCATCTGTTGATGGACATCTTGGCTGGTTCCATAGTTTGGCTATGGTGAATTGTGCAGCTATGAACATAGATACACATGCATTAGTTTGGTAGTTTGGTTTCTTTTCTTTTGGGTAGATACCCAACAGTGGTATTGCTGGATCAAATGGTAGATTTGTTCCCATTCTTCTGAGGATTCTCCATACTGTTTTCCAAAGTGGTTGCACTAATTTGCAATCCCACCAACAATGTCTTAGAGTTCCCACTTCTCCACATCCTCGCCAGCATCTGTTGTTATTTGTGTTTTGAATGATGGCCATTCTAGTTGGAGTTAGGTGAAATCTCAGGGTAGTTTTGATTTACATCTCTCTGATTGCCAGTGATGTTGAGCATTTTTTCATGCATTTACTGGCCATTTGAATTTCTTCTTTTGTGAAGTGTCTATTTAGTTCATTTTCCCATTTTGTTATTGGATGCTTTGTTTTCTTAGTGTTGAGTTTCTTGAGTTCTCTGTATATTCTAGATATTAGTCCTCTATCAGTGGTGTAGGTGGCAAAAATCTTTTCCCATTCTGTTGGCTCTCGGTTGAGATTCTTGATAGTTTCCTTTGCTGAACAGAAGCTCTTCAGTTTCATGCAATCCCATGTATTGATTCTCCTTTTAATTTGTTGTGCCTTTGGGGTCTTGTTGAGGAAATGTTTGTCTGTGCCTATGTGTTGTAGTGTTGGACCTATGCCCTCTTCAAGGAGCTTCAAAGTCTCTGGTTTAATTTCCAAGTCTTTGATCCATCGTGAGTTGACTTTTGTACAGGGTGAAAAAGTGGGATTAACATCCAATTTTCTGCATATGGTTAACCAGTTTTGCAAACACCATTTGTTGAAGAGGCTGTCTTTTTTCCAGTGTATGTTTTTGGCCTCTTTGTCAAAAATCAATTGGCTGAAACTGTGTGGACTTGTTTCTGGGTCTTCTATTCTGCTCCATTGGTCTATATATCTGTTCTTTTGCCAGTACCATGCTGTTTTTATTACAATGGCTTTGTAGTATAGTTTAAAGTCAGGTATTGTGATTCCTCCTGTGTGGTTTTTGTTGCTGAGAACTACCTTGGCTATTCTGGGCTTTTTGTTATTCCAGATAAATTTAAGGACTGATTTTTCTATGTCTGTGAGGAATGATCTTGGTAGTTTAATGGGCATTGCATTAAATCTGTAGATCACTTTTGGGAGGATGGCCATTTTAATGATGTTTATTCTGCCAATCCATGAACATGGAAGGTCTTTCCATCTTCTAAGATCTTCTTCGATTTCTTTTTTTAGTGTTTTATAATTTTCTTTGTAGAGATCTTTTACCTCCTTGGTCAAGTTTATTCCTAGGTATTTTATTTTTTTGTGGGAGATCCTGAGTGGAAGTGTTTTCTGAATTTCTTTTTCAGTGGATTTATGGTTGGTGTACAGGAAAGCTTCTGATTTTTTAAGATTGATTTTGTATCCAGATACGTTGCTGAATTTGTTGATCAGTTCTATAAGCCTTTTGGTTGAGTTTGTTGGGTTTTCTAAATATAGTATCATGTCATCTGCAAATAGTGAAAGCTTAAGTTCTTCTTTTCCTATTTGTACTCCTTTGATTTCCTTTTCTTGCCTTATTGCTCTGGCTAGAGTCTCTAGAACTATATTGAAGAGAAGTGGTGATAGTGGACAATCTTGTCTCGTTCCAGTTTTTAGGGGGAATTCTTGAAGTTTTTCCCCATTTAATATGATGTTGGCAGTGGGCTTATTGTATATTGCCTTGATAATGTTGAGATATGTTCCTTCTATTCCAATTCTCTGCAGTGTTTTTATCATAAATGGATGTTGAATTTTATCAAATGCTTTTTCAGCATCTATTGAGATGATCATGTGGTTTTTGTCTTTGATTCTGTTTATATGATGAATTACATGGATTGATTTTCGTATATTGAACCAGCCTTGCATCCCTGGGATGAACCCTACCTGGTCATGGTGAATGATTTTCTTGATGTGGATTTGAATGCGTGTTGCTAGTATTTTGTTTAATAGTTTTGCATCCAAGTTCATCAGAGATATAGGCCTGTAGTTTTCCTTCCTTGAACTGTCTTTATTCGGTTTGGGTATTAGTGTGATGTTGGCTTCATAGAATGTATTTGGGAGAGTCCCAGTTTTTTCTATTTCCCGAAATAGTTTGAGTAGTATTGGGATTAGTTCTCCTATAAAGGTTTTATAGAATTCACTTGGAAAACCATCTGGTCCTGCGCTTTTCTTTGATGGTAAGCTCTTTATTGCTATTTCAATCTCTTTGATTGTTATTGGTTGGTTTAAGTGTTCTATATCTTCTTGACTCAGTTTAGCAAGGTTGTATTTATCTAGGAAGTTGTTGATTTCCTCCAGATTTTCCATTTTGTTGGAGTATAGTTTTTCAAAGTAGTTTCTGATAATCCTCTGGATTTCTACACTGTCAGTAGTAATGTCTCCTTTTTCATCCCTTATCTTCATAATTTGGGTTGATTCTCTCTTTTTTTTAGTTAGGTTGGCTAGTGGTTTATCAATCTTGTTAATTTTTTCAAGAAACCAGCTTTTGGTTTTGTTGATTTTCTGTATTGTTTTTTTATTCTCTATTTCATTAATTTCTGCTCTAATTTTAATAATTTCCCGTCTTCTGCTGGCTTTGGGGTTCAATTGTTCCTGCTTTTCAAGGGCTTTGAGGTGTGTCATAAGGTTATTTATTTGAAGATTTTCTGTTTTTCTTATGTGAGCACTCAGTGCTATAAATTTTCCTCTTAATACTGCCTTCAAAGTGTCCCAGAGGTTTTGATATGTTGTTTCTTTATTTTCATTTGTTTCTAGAAATTTCTTGATTTCACCTCTTACATCTTCTATGACCCATTCTTCATTCAGAAGTGTGGTGTTCAGTCTCCACATGTTTGTGTTGTTTCTCTGGGTCTTCTTATAGTTGATTTCTAGTTTCATTCCATTATGGTCTGAAATGACACAGGGAAGTATGTAACATTTTTTAAATTTGCTAGTGCTCATTTTGTGTCCCAGGATGTGATCTATTTTGGAGAAGGTTCCATGAGCAGCTGAGAAAAATGTAAACTCTGCTGTAGTTGGGTGAAATATTATATATGTGTCCAACAGGTCCATTTGGTTAATGGTGTTCTTTAGTTCTGAGACATCTTTACTGACCCTTTGTCTGGAAGATTGGTCTAGTATTGTGAGAGGTGTGTTGAAGTCTCCCAGTATTATTGTGTTGGGATTTATGTGTGCCTTCATGTCACAAAGAGTTTGATTTATGAAAGTAGCTGCCCCTATGTTTGGGGCATAGATGTTGATTATTGTTATTTCCTCTTGCTGGACTATTCCTTTTACCAGTAAAATGTGACCTTCTTTGTCTCTTTTAATAAGTTTGGGTTTGAAGTCTAACTTGTCTGATATCATAGTTGCTACTCCTGCTTGTCTTCGAGTACCATTAGCATGGATTACCTTGCTCCAGCCCTTTACCTTGAGTTTGTTCCTATCTTTACTTGTAAGGTGTGTTTCTTGTACGTAGCAGATGGATGGATTCTGGCTTTTAATCCATTTTGCCACTTTATGTCTTTTTATTGGGGAGTTGAGGCCGTTTACATTCAGTGTGATTATAGAGAGATAATTTTTAATTCCCAACATGTTAAGATCTTATATCTGTTTGAGATACCATTTATTCTTCTTTCCTTAGTTGTCTGCTGGATGGGAATTCTTGTTTCTTTGGTTTTGGCATGTATTACCCATTTCCTCTTTGCAGTTAATGTCCTTGAGTATTTTCTCTAGCGCTGGTTTTGAAGAAATATATTCCTTCAGTTGCTGTTTGTCATGGAAGCTTCTGATTTCCCCATCTAATCTGATGGATAGTTTTGCTGTGTAGGAAATTTTTGGCTGGAAGTTGTTTTCTTTCAGAGTTTGGAATATGTTACTCCAAGCCCTTCTGGCTTTCATAACTTGGTTTGGGAAGTCTGGAGTGATTCTAATTGGTTTGCCTCTGTATGTCATGTGGCCTTTTGTTTTTGTTGCTTTTAAGATTCTCTCCTTGGCTTCCACATTAGTCATTTTGACAATTATGTGGCGTGGGGATCCTCTTCTCTGATCCTGTCTAAAGGGAGTTCTATAAGTTTCCTGGACCTGTGTATCGACCTCTTGCTCTATGTTTGGAAAATTTTCTGCTATTACTTCCTTGAAGAGATTGTTGATCCCTTTGGTTTCACCTTCTTTTCCCTCCTCTATTCCAATTATTCTTAGGTTAGCTCTCTTGAAATGGGCCCATATTTCTTCAATGTCAGATTCCTGCTGTCGGGTTTTTTTTTTCTAAATTAGAAACTATGCGTTCATTTTTAGAATGATCATCTTCAAGAAGCGAGATTCTATTCTTCATGTGGTCTAATCTGTTGTTTATACTTTGAATTGAGGCCTTTACTTCATTAATTGCATCCTTTATCTCTTTTTGACTCTCTCTAAATTCTTTTCGAAAGTCCTCTATTATTTCTAAAGTTATTTTCCTAATTTGATCTTCTAGAGATCTTTGGATTTCTGTGTTATCAGATTCTGATGTTGTGGGGTTGTTGGCATTCACTGCTCCATTGTTATTTCTCTTTCCCATGATTTTGGAAGTTTGTGCCTTCTCTGGGTTCTTCCCTGAGTCACTACGAGTTCACTTAAGATGCTCTGGATCTCTAGTCTGTGGTATCTCAGTCACCACTACTCCTTTACTGGGATGTATCTCAAAGTCTCAGACCCAGGGAGTCAATCAAGGCTGCTTAGACCGTGGGGGGTGTTAAGTTGGGCGTTCTCCAGTGGGGAGTTGTGACTATGGTATGATATCTCTGCCACTGCCACTCCCCCACTGGGCTGCACTGCTAAAATTTCCGACCCAGGGAGACTATCTGCGCAAGTCCCTGGGAGTGCAGTACTGGGATTTCTCCCCTAGGGGCCACAATTTGACTCACAGTTGTTGAGTGCGCTGATGGAGCTGTAGTGAACTCGGTGGATTCGCTGCTGCCGCCACTGGCAATATGACACCACTGCCACGCCCTTGGCCGTGATGCTCGTATTTCTTCCCTGGTTTTGAACTCCGCTCTGAGTCCTTGCCAGTTGTGCTGAGCCCGGCCCTTGGGAGCTTTAGATGTTCCCTGCACCAACAAAACTGCTGACTGCCACCCGGCTGTTCAGCACCTGCTCACCTCGGCTCGCTGTTCACCCCTCCTCTCAGGCGCCTGGTAGCTGGTTGAGTGGGTTGGTCTAGGGCCGTCCGGTGAACTCGCCGCTGCCGCCAGCTGTAAGATGCTGCTTCTGCATCCTAGGCCGCGAGGCCAGAGTACCTCCTCTCCGGATTTGAGCTCTGTTTTGAGTCTCCCTCCTCTCTGGAGCCTGGTGCTGCTAGGGGAGGTGTAGGCCGCGCCGCTCCGGCCGCTCTGCGCCGCGGCTCTGGCTGCTCTGCACCACGGCTCTGGCCGCTCCGGCTGCTCTGGCCGCTCTGCACCTCGGCTCTGGCTGCTCTGCACCGCGGGTCTGGCCACTCCGGCTGCTCCGGCCGTTCCGAGACGCGGCTCTGGCTGCTCAAGCTGTTCTGGCCGCTCCGCTCCAGCTGCTCTGGCTGCTCTGCTCGGCTGCTCTGGCCGCTCCGCTCAGCTGTTCTGGCCGCTCCGCTCGGCTGTTCTGGCCGCTCTGCTCGGCTGCTCCAGCCGCTCCACTCCGCGGCTCCGGACACTCCGCGCCGCCACTCCAGACAATCCGCGCTGCGGCTCTGGCTGCTCCGGCTGTTCTGGCCGCTCCGCTCGGCTGCTCTGAACCGCGGCTCCGGCTGCTCTGCACCGCGGGTCTGGCCACTCCGACCGCTTCAGCCGTTCCGCGACGCGGCTCCGGCTGCTCAGGCCGCTCTGCTCCGCGGCTCCCCCCAATCCGCGCTGCGGCTCTGGCCGCTCCGGCGGTTCCCGCCGCTCCGCACCGCACGGGCGCGGCACTTCGGGCTGGTTTTTTTTCCGCTGTCTTGTTTTTCCAGCCCTTTTTCTCTGTCCCTTGTATTTACCGTTTTTATTTCTTTGCTGGTGGTGTTTTCTGGCTCTAAAAGGCACTGGTTTTGTGGTAGTAGAGTTGGATTGTTAGCGGGACTTGTAAGTGCCGCTTTCCTCCGTCGCCATCTTCCCGGAAGTCTCGTCGTTTGTTATTTGGATTCACTAGAAGCCTTGACTTTTTTCTTTTCAAAGTATCTTTGAAGTCATTTCTACACTTAAGGTCTGTAGACATATTTCCCCTGGCATCTACAAGCTTCTTTTTCAACATAAACAGGACTTAAACTGCTGTTTGGGAAAAATTTTAAGTGATCTCACAAGTGCTTGGTCAAACAAATATTCCAACAATCTGCAATCAATATGAGAGGCAAATGCTTTGCTTTTCCAAGGCCATGTTGTCAGGAGTCCAACTACCACCCAAGAATGCTGAGGTCGATTCCCACTGACCTAGAACTGTCAGAATTTTCCAGACTGAAAAATATAGACAAGCCGGACGTGGTGGTGCACACTTGTAATCCCAGCATTTGGGAGGTTGAGACAGGAGGATCGTGGTTCTCGGACAGCTTCAGTTACTTAGTGAGGCCTTTGCAACTTAGTGAGACCCTGCCTCAAAATAAATAATAAAAAAAGGGCTGGGTATGTCACTTAGAGATAGAATGCCTGGGTGTTCCATCCTCAGTACTAAAAAAAAAAAAAAAAAAAAAAAAAAGACAATTGCAACTTGCTGCAGTTGTCTCCAGTTGTGGATAGCTGCCGAGTTAGTTAGCACATGGCATGAGAGGAATTCTCTCATGGTTTATCAGGAAGTTATAGAGAAATAGATTCCCAGAACAGCTGTTAAGTTCCCTCTGTTGCTATGATGTGATGACCACTCTGCCTCATTGAGAGTAAGAATGTGTGCAATGAGGCCAATGACATTGGTGTGTGTGTGTGTGTGTGTGTGTGTGTGTGTGTGCATGCACGCATGTGTGTGGTGTATGTATATGATACCTGGGAATGAACTCAAGGACACATACATTCTAGCTACATCCCCAGCCTTTTAAAAGCTTTTTTTTTTTTTTTTTAATTTTGAAATAGTCTTACTAGGTTGTCAAGAGCCTTGCTACACTGCTGAGGCTGGCAAGAAAGTGAAGAATTTTTTTCTCACATCTTGGGGAACAGAGCAGAAAAACTGTAATGGTGGATGATGATTTGCAAAGTTTAAGTTTTGCTTCTCATAGTGTTCAGTTCCAACTCAGATGATATTCTTCATTGCTAAATTATCCTTTGATAAATAGAAAAAGATTTAGTAGCAAAATATATAATTTGACAACTTTTTAATCCCTTATAATACCAAAATTATAAAAACTTGACTTCTCTTTCAATTTTTATGTTTGTTTTTTAGTTCCATAAGGATTTGCTTACTCAAGGATTTCAGGAGAAAGCTGATAAAATGAATCCGGAGATTAGTCATTTGACCAGTGTGGTCAATGCCACACAAAATGATAATACTCCCTGGATCTCACGAACCCTGGACAAATTTGGCAATGAGGTGACTGCAAT
Source organism: Muscardinus avellanarius (assembly GCF_963383645.1). NCBI lineage: Eukaryota > Metazoa > Chordata > Mammalia > Rodentia > Gliridae > Muscardinus > Muscardinus avellanarius. The sequence continues at coordinate 79,392,533 of NC_137788.1, read as the reverse complement.
ACTGTCTGTTCCTGCTAAATTAGCTTGTATGGCTATAAGAGGCTTTAGTTCACTCTTTAAAAAGAATTGACTCTGTTTTAAGAAAATTACTGATTATGAATATATTTGTTTTTGCCTATTTTGGGTGCATGTTATTCATGTCTATTTAGCAAAGCTTTAAACATAAAAATACTAGATACTAGAGGATAGTAATATCTGCTCCACATTATGACTGCACAGACATATTAACAGTGTGTACTTTTAGAAAACACACATTCGCAATATCATACACATATAAGAGGTTCACTGAAGCATTACTTTTAATGGTAAAAGTGGAAGCTACTTAAATGTCACTCAAGATTGGTGATATTAATTTTAGTATGTGCCAGTATTGGAATGTTGTGTAGCCAGAAAACAAAGTGGCAGTGGAGTTTTTATTTGTACTGATATAGAATGATCTTGAAGACATATTTTAAACTTAAAAGGGGATGGGAGGGGGAACGAGGGAAACTCTCTAAAGCCCATGATGTACTTAAACAAATATCAAAGTCAATCACTAAGCCAAGCACGGGAAGGAGTAAGGTAGAGGGAATGGGTGGGGACTGGCTAAGGGCTAATTGGGTGATGTATGCATGTATGTCTCCACTATCTTTTATCCCATTAAGATGTATGATTATAACATACCAATAAAAAAGAAAAAAAGTACCAACTACTAACTACTAACATGCAGTTATTATATGCAAACATATATATTTACAAATAAACTATCTTTTAAAATATTTATGAAAAACTAGTATCATTGGCTCTGGGGAGAATTGGGTGGATTTAGGGGTGAAAAGGACACATGCTTCATTGTATGCAATACCTATTGAGATTCATAACGAAATCCTGTATGGCCTATTTGGACATGAATAAGAAAATTTAAAGTATAAGGCTAATCATGATAATAAAAGAATGTGAAATTTACTATTTTTTTTCTGGGTCTGGGGATGGTATTCAACCTCCAAGCTACGCCCTCTGCCCTATTTTTTTCATTCTTTTAAAAATTAAAAAAATTTTTTTTGGGTGGTACTGGGGTTCCTGGAAACCCTTCTACCTCTGTGCTATACTCCCAGACCTATTTTTTATACTTTTTAAAATTTGGAGACAGGGTCTCTTAAGCCAGCGCGGCTGGCTTCGAACCTGCGCGATCCTCCTGTCTCTGCCCCAAGTGCGGGGATTACAAGCGTGCGCCACCATGCCTGGCTTTATTCTTTATTTTAAAACAGGCCTCACTAAGTTGTGGAGGGCCTCACTAGGTAGGTGAGGCTATCCACAAATGGTGATCTTCCTGTCTCAGCCTCCTGAATACTGGGATTACAAGCATGTGCCACCATGCCTGGCTGAAATTTACTATTAAGATGATAAAATTTCTCATTGTTTCCAGAAATAATATCCACTAGCTCAATGAGTGGTCCAAGACTAAGATCTGAATGATAGAAAGCAAAATTTTGCATCTTAATCCATTTTGGTCTTCTTTTATGATCACTCTATTTTTTTTTTCTTCAAAATTAAGACATAAGACTCTGGGCCCTGGGTGGGACCGTGTGTAGCACGCCAGACCCCTGGAGACACCAGGCCCAGTACCCTGGGTCCCGGGCGGGGGTCACGCGGGGCACTCCAGCCAGGGCCCGGGTCGTGGACGGACTACGACCCGGGCCTTGGGCCGGACTACGCGTAGCACGCCAGACCCCTGGAGAAACCGGGCCCAGTACCCAGGGTCCCGGGGGGGGGAGGGGTTTGCATGGGGCGCGCCAGCCCGGGCTGGGGTTGTAGGACTGTGGGCCCCAGGCGGAGTAGTGCGGAGCACGCTGGACCCATGGGGAAACTGACTGGGTCACAGTGCTACTGAGTGCCTGATCCCACTACCTCCTCAAAGCACATATATTGTCTTCTCTTATTAAAAAAAAAAAGGAAAAGAAAAAGAAAAAGAAAAAGAAAAAATATCGGAAAGGAGTTAAGAAAGCCGTGGCGGATGCCAGGACACTGGAGGTACAGACAAAACTTATCCAAAAGCACTGGAACTTATGGAAAAATTCCCTGTGAAGAAGGAATGCTGTTTCTCTATATTGTTAAGAATCTTGGACATCACCTGTAAGGAGAGAGTTTAGCGGAGACCAAGGAGAAAGGCGGTGTTGAAAGTGGTCTCTGCGATGGCAGTGGAGACTTGTATTCAGGAGAAGCAGAAATTGGATCCTACCAACCTTATTTTTTTGGAGAAATTACACCAAATGTCACATGCTACCGTCACGCATGCTTAGGAACACTGGACAACATTCAGAGTAGAAAAAGAGCCTGGGAAGGATTTGAAATGGTGGAGGCAGTGGCAATGGCAGTAGCCAGTACTCAGGGGAGGCAGAGATCTAATGCATTACACCTGGAACCTTTGAAATAATACCCCCAGAGGCAGAATGTTACCACCACACATCCTCGAGAATGTGGGACAATTGGTTGGGTGAAGAGGGTGCTTGGGTTGGAGACTGCCGAGGGGTGAGGCCGGTGCCGGGGCCAGCAAGGCTGTGATTGGAGCCTGCCGTGAGGCAAGGCCGGTGCTGGAGCCTCCGAGGCCGGGATCGGAGACTGCCGAAGGGCTAGGCCGGTGCTGGGGCCAGCGAGGCCGGCATCGGAGTTTGCCATGAGGCAAGGCCGGTGCTGGGGCCTCAGAGGCCAGGATTGGAGCCTGCCAAGGGGTTACACTGGTGCTGGGGTCAGTGAGGCTGGGATCGGAGCCTGCTGAGGGGTTAGGCCGGTGCCGGGGCCAGTGAGGCTGGCATCGGAGCCTGCCGTGAGGCAAGGCTGGTGCTGGGGCCTCCGAGGCCAGGATAAGAGCCTGCCAAGGGGTTAGGCTGGTGTTGGGGCCAGCGGCCGGCATCGGAGCCTGCTGTGAGGCAAGGCCAGTGCTGGGGCCTCCGAGGCCGGGATCGGAGCCTGCCGAGTGGTTAGGCCGGTGCCAGGGCCAGTGAGGCTGGCATCAGAGCCTGCCGTGAGGATAGGCTGGTTTTGGGGCCTCCGAGGCCAGGATAAGAGCCTGCCAAGGGGTTAGGCTGGTGTTGGGGCCAGCGGCCAGCATCGGAGCCTTCTGTGAGACAAGGCCGCTACTGAGGCCTCCGAGGCTGGGATTGGAGCCTGCCAAGGGGTTAGACTGGTGCTGGGGCCAGCGAGGCCGGCATCGGAGCCTGCTGTGAGGCAAGGCCGGTGCTGGGGCCTCCTAGGCCGGCATTGGAGCCTGCCGTGAGGCAAGGCTGGTGCTGGGGCCTCTGAGGCCAGGATAAGAGCCTGCCAAGGGGTTAGGCCGGTGCTGGGGCCAGCGGCCAGCATCAGAGCCTTCTGTGAGACAAGGCCGCTACTGAGGCCTCCGAGGCTGGGATTGGAGCCTGCCAAGGGGTTAGACTGGTGCTGGGGCCAGTGAGGCCAGCATCGGAGCCTGCTGTGAGGCAAGGCCGGTGCTGGGGCCTCCTAGGCCGGCATTGGAGCCTGCCGTGAGGCAAGGCTGGTGCTGGGGCCTCTGAGGCCAGGATAAGAGCCTGCCAAGGGGTTAGGCCGGTGCTGGGGCCAGCGGCCAGCATCAGAGCCTTCTGTGAGGCAAGGCCGCTACTGAGGCCTCTGAGGCCGGGATTGGAGCCTGCCGAGGGATTAGGCCGGTGCTGGGGCCAGTGTGGCCGGCATCAGAGCCTGCTGTGAGGCAAAGCTGGTGCTGGGGCCTCCGAGGCTGGGATAAGAACCTGCCGAGGGGTTAGGCTGGTGCCGGGGCCAATGGCCGGCATTGGAGCCTGCCATGAGTCAAGGCCAGTGCTGGGGCCTCTGAGGCTGGGATAAGAGCCTGCCGAGGGGTTAGGCTGGTGCCAGGGCCAATGGCTGGCATTGGAGCCTGCTGTGAGGCAAGGCTGGTGCTGAGGCCTCCGAGGCTGGTATTGGAGCCTGCCGAGAGGTTAGGCTTGTGCCGGGACCAGCAGCCGGCATCGGAGCCTGCCATGAGGCAAGGCCGCTTCTGGGGCCTCTGAGGCCGGGATCGGAGCCTGCTGAGGGATTAGGCCGGTGCTGGGGCCAGCGCGGCCGGCATCGGAGCCTGCCATGAGGCAAAGCCGGTGCTGGGGCCTCCGAGGCTGGGATAAGAGCCTGCTGAGGGGTTAGGCTGGTGCCGGGGCCAATGGCCATCATCAGAGCCTGCCGTGTGTCAAGGCCGGTGCTGGGGCCTCTGAGGCTGGGATAAGAGCCTGCCGAGGGGTTAGGCTGGTGGCGGGGCCAATGGCCGGCATCGGAGCCTGCCATGAGGCAAGGCCGGTGCTGGGGCCTCCAAGGCTGGGATAAGAGCCTGCCGAGGGGTTAGGCTGGTGCCGGGGCCAATGGCCGGCATTGGAGCCTGCCGTGAGGCAAGGCCGGTGCTGAGGCCTCTGAGGCTGGTATTGGAGCCTGCCGAGAGGTTAGGCTTGTGCCGGGACCAGCAGCCGGCATCGGAGCCTTCCGTGAGGCAAGGCTGCTACTGAGGCCTCCGAGGCCGGATAGGAGCCTGCCGTGGGGTTAGACCGGGACTGGGGTCATCGAGGCTGTCATTGGAGACTGCCGTGAGGCAAGGCCGGTGCTGGGGCCACCGAGGCCGGGATCTGAGCCTGCCGAAGGGTTAGGCCGATGCCGGGGCCAACGACCGGCATTGGAGCCTGACAGGAGGCAAGGCCGCTACTGGGGCCTCTGAGGCTGGGATCGGAGCTAGCTGAGGGGTTAGGCTGGTGTCGGGGCCAGGGAGACCAGAATCAGGGCCTCCCATGAGGCAAGGCCGCTGCTTGAGCCAGAAAGGTCTGGATCAGTCCACCGGGTAGCCAGGCCACTACTGGGGCCGTCAAGAGTGGGATCAGTACTTGCAATGCAGCATGCACAGAGAAATATCGCAGAAAATAAAAAACAGATGCTTCCCCTAATCAGCAATAACTAGGAGGAAAGGGGCAACAGGAAGAGGTCGAGCTATAGAAAGGGCCCTGTAGTGAAGCAACTAAGGTGACCAATCAGAGGGTATGGAATAGGGGAGGATGGAGCCTCTTTAAAACGCAGGAGGTACATAAACAAATGTATCAAAGTTAATCACCAAAAAAGCATGGGATTGAGGGATGGGGAGGGAATGGGATGGGGGCTGGATGAGGGCTAATTGGATGATGTGTGCTGGTATATTCTCTCAAGTCTTGTACTCCAATGTGATTGATATATGACTACAATGCACCAATTAAAAAAATAAAATTAAAATTAAAATTAAAAAAAAGAAAAAAAGTTAAGACATAAACTTTCCTGTGGTTTTTGAAATTTTAGTAGAATGCCTTCTACTTCCTATCTCTAAAGTATTTTTAAGGTGTAAGATGCACAATTCCACACGTTAAGAATATGCTTTTTTGAGCCGGGCGTGGTGGTGCATGCTTGTAATCCCCGTACTTGGGAGGCTGAGACAGGAGGATCGCACAGGTTCGAAGCCAGCCTCAGCTACTTAGTGAGGCTCTTAGCAACTTAGTGAGACCCTGTTTCCAAATAAAGTATGAAATAGGTCTGGGAGTATAGCCTAGAGGTAGAAAAGCCCCTAGGTTCCACCCCTAGTACCGCAAAAAAAAAAAAAAAAAAAAAAAAAAGCTCTTTTGAAAGAGTTCTGCATTATTATAATTTCAGTGGTCAGCTCTCTGGGGTGGCCAGAGCAGAAGAGACAATGTGTGTTTTTTGAGTTGTGTCTTTTTTTTGGGAATCACAGAGCCTGACACAGGGTGGCCTGTGGTCAATAAGATGCAGTCAGATGGTATTATAGTAATGAGCTACATAGTTGGACTGGCCAACTGCTGAGCCTGTCCATGGAGTGTTCTAAAGATGGTAAACATGGCAAAAAAAGGAGAGGAAAAACAATGAAATGGAATTAAAGATATTTCTCAGGAGGTTGAGGTGCGATCCAAATATTTCCAAATTCCTTGTATCGATTTGAGTTAATCAAATTTAGTTTTACTAATCCTTTAAAAATATTATTTTAATTTTAAGAATTATTGACATTTAATTTTAGATCTTGAACTGATTGGCTGGAGAGTAGGGCAGGGCAAAATACCCTACAAATGTGAGGGCAGAGATAAATGGGAATTATTTTCTCAGTTCTCTACCTGATGGCTTCTAGTTAGTTACTCAACTCCTCTGCATGGGAGAAATAGGAGCTGTAACAGACACCTTAGGCACAAGTAAAGAGATGGCAAAGAAAATTCTGAAATAAAAGAAGAATAAAGATGCAAACGTGAAATGATAAATAGTGGCTGCATTAAACTATTGTAATAATGTACTCTGATTGAAAAAGAGAGGTATTAACATAAAATAATTCATTCAAACTATGGATATAGATGAAGTATTCTAATGTTCTTGACTAATTCTGTAGGAGAGCTATGGTGTATGAATTTTGACTTCGTTGTTTGAATAATGATTATTGTTATTTATGTAATATAATCCGTTGGAAAATAGAAGTTTTCAAATTTCTTACTTGGCAATATAAAATGATCTCAACACATAAAATTTCCATACTTTGAGATATAAAAATATCTCAAATTATCTCAGCACATCTCGGTAATTCAGGAAAAAAAGACTACAACACTAGCATTATGAACATTATTGTTAGAATATTTTTTAAAAGCATGATTAACCAAATTGGCCTAATAAATTAATGTAGCACCCAGCACCCAACAGCAATAGACTGTTCATTTTTTAAGCACTCCTGGAACATTCACATTAAGTTTATATGCACCAGCACAAAAGCAGGATTGGTCAGATGCCCTAAAGTCAGAGCCTGGAGTCAAAGTCTTGTGCAGGTGATAGGTTGAGGGAGTGCTTTAGATATGCGGCTAAAAGAATCAGGATAAAGGAAGGATATAAAAATTAAAAAAAGAAAGCTTAGGGCCGATCTTATGGGAATTTCTATGCCCGAAATAACACCCAAGACTGCCCTTCCAAAAGGCAAAGAGGCTGGAAATCTGCACCCACAGCAGACAGTCACCATCTGTGAGCTGTCCAGCAGGAAGTGACTGTGCAACACGTTGGGAAGAGCATCTGTCATTTGGTGAAGGGAAGTCTCTGGAGAGGGTTTTCTGTGAGCCTTTAGCAATGAGTTCTCACAGCATTGGCAGTGTGGGTGCATTCAGTGGCTAGGACAAGAGATTTGGGTGAGACTCTAGCAACAGATAGCAGAAGTGAAAATATTAACAACTTCATAGTGACTTTGTGTCAAGTCTGTGCAGGTCACACCTGCACTCCCAGCAGGCAGGGTTCCTACCATCCAGGCAACCAGGGATTTAGAGCCAGAAGCTCCTTCTAGCATCTTAGTTTCCAGACATTTCTTGGAACAATCAATTGCTGGTTAGATTCTCTAAAAATTAGATTGTGAGATGGATGCTTCTATGTAAGATGTTTTATTAGGGAACTCTCCTGAGATGAACACTTATGCAAGGAAGCAGAGGAAGATGGGAAGAAGAGTTTTTATTGTGATGCAGCCTCAATAATGGCCTCACTGATCCTGCTGAGGGCTATGGGTGGCAGAGATTCTTCTAATTTCTCCTTAGTTGGGAAGGAAACAATCATTGAATGACCTTCACTCTAGAAAGAGGCAAGAGCTTGGGCAAGGCAAAATTTTTCAGAAAGAAGCTGAAAATTGTGTGAATTTTTTATTCTTTCTTTCAAGAGAGAATATTTTAGGATTATAGAATGAAAAGTTGGTGAGCAGAATAGATATAGACTTTAATGTGCTTCAATAACACTTTCACAGGAGACTCAGAAGAGTGTGAAAGAAAGAGCTTTATTATATTAAATTTGCCTATAAAATTATCAAGGCGGCCATGTCCAAAATCTGAGGGTGTGCCAGCATTCTGGAGACCCAGGGGAGTTAATTGTTCTACCTCCAGTCTGAAAATGTCCCTAGTAAAACCAAGAAGAGCCAATGTGGCAGGTGAAGTTCAAAGGCAGTCCACTGGAGAATATACCCTTTTTTTTTGTGTGTGTGGCACTGGGGTTCCTGGAAGCCCTTCTACCTCAGGGCTACACTCCCAGACCTATTTTATATTTTTATTTGGAAACCAGGGTCTCTTAAGCCAGCGTGGCTGGCTTAGAACCTGCCCGATCCTCCTGTCTCCATCTCCCAAGCGCGGGGATTACAAGCGTGCGCCACCACGCCTCGCGGAGAATATACTCTTGATTGAAGAAACCAGTCTCTCCGTTCTACTTAAGGGTTTGCCTGGGTGAGGACCACCCACATTTCCATACTGTGGAGAACAGTCTACTTTGCTCAAAAACTTAACAATTTAAGTGTTAATATCGCAGAAACACTCAGTGCATGGAATGACATGATGAAAAAAAATACTCTTGAGACTTCATTTCTTTCCCAAAGAGATGAGAGGGAAGAAGGCAAGAGAGCCAAACTCCCTGAGCAGGTGAAACTCAGCTCTTCCTTTTATTACATGTTTACAGAGTTAAGACTGGGTCATCAAATCCTTGATTTCTGTTGCTATGGAAGTAGTGCACTGTGTTAGGAATGTTATAGAAAATGAGTTGCCGGGCGTGGTGGTGCACGCTTGTAATCCCCGCTCTTGGGAGGCGGAGACAGGAGGATCGCACAGGTTTGAAGCCAGCCGCGCGCGCTGGCTTAGGAGACCCTGTTTCCAAATAAAAATGTAAAAATAGGTCTGGGAGTGTAGCCCGGAGGTAGAAGGGCTTCCAGGAACCCCAGTACCACCAAAAAAAAAAAAAAAAAAAAAAAAAAAAGAAAAAAAAAAGAAAATGAGTTGTTATTTGGCAGTTTTGCAAGTATGGCCGAGGTTGCTGTCTTCAGCTTCTTCCTTAGGGTGGTCTTCCAAATGAAAAGGACTAGTAAAATAGAAGCAAAATTTAAGATAGCAAAGGGGCATTGAGTTCACTGTCTTCAGTTTCCTTAAGAAAGGCAGTCTTCTGCAAAAGCAAACAGTATTACCTAAGTCCTTAAGCCAATATTTTTTAGACTTAGAACAGTTTGCACATTTCCTTCTTTTTTTGTTTTGTAGATGATATAGCTTAATGAATGTCAAAATATTTTTTGTGGCTATTGTCTTATGTTGATGTTGAATCATGCCTTGGAGTCTCTTGATTACTATGAGAGGAATGAAATGAAAACTGTTAATACAACAAATTTTATCAGTCCCCCAGTGTGTAAACTGAGTCTAGAAAACCATGTTTAAGGCTTTCCCCATTGGATATACTACTGTAGGTCCTTTAACATATTGGTTTCAGTGTGTTGCTGTATCATAATTATTTGACTTTTTAATTCTTGTGCCAAGAAGATTATGTCTTTTTGAGATTACTTTAAAAATCTCCTAAAAGTTGTTTTGCTTTAGATCTATTATGTTGTGTATTATTACATAGTAAAGGGGTAACACAGATTTGTCATAACCAAAGTCATAATGCTGGCTCCACTTTTTAATGAGAGCTGTTGTTTTTCCAGCCATATCACATAGGTCTCAAATATACAACATCCAATGAGATGTTGTATTAAGGTTCTGGGCCTCGGTGGGAGTCTGACCTCGAGGAGAAGAGGCAGGGCCTGTCGTGGAGTGGAGTGGGGATGGCAGTGGCTCTCTGTGGCAAAGCAGCTCCTTTGGCAAGCTCCAGGATGCCCTGAGGCACAGCAGTGAGATGCTGGTAAAGAAGCTGCAGGGGGGCAGCCCCCAGGAGCCCTCTAACCCAAGGACGAAGCAAGCCACTTCCCTCAACTTTCTCAACAAGAGTGTGGAGGAGTCAGTCCAGCCGGGAGGCACAGGTCTCTGACCGCTACACTCTCAGCTCCAGTTCCACGGACCTCTCTCTACAAAGCTCCCTCATGGGCTAATCCTGAAGGAATAGCCACTTGCCTCTACCCGTACACCCCTCCCTCAGCCCTGCGCATGGGTCAGGTGCTTGTCTGCTTCTCTCCCAAGGATCCCTGTCTTTTCTGGTCAGTCTCAGGGTAACCTTCCCCCTCGTCATCTCAGCCTGAGCCCTGGAAGCCGGTCTTGCCTGCTCCAGCTCTACCCCTTACTTACTACTTCCAGCAGGGCCTCCTCTGCCCTAAGGTCAGGGCCAGTAGGTAGGGCTGGCTGGTGTCTCCAAGATAGACTTGCTTGCTATCCTCCCCAGACTCCCCAAGAACACTGAGCATCTGTCTTCTCTTCAGCACCCTGTTCTCGTCTCTGCCTGGCCGCGTCTGTATATAAAGAAATAAGTTATTCCTCCCATTGGTCCAAAGTTCTTTCCAGGCCTCCCTGTACCCCACCCTGCCCTTCTCCAGTGGTACTGCCTAGGCCTTAATCACCCCCATTCTGCATGGTGGTATAACCCACGTTCTCTGGAGGCACCTCAAAGAGTCCCCTGAGTCTCCTTACATTCCAGTCCTCCCAGAGGTGCGCCCTCATCATGCCTTGCCAGGTGCCAAGGACTGAGGGCCAGAGCCAGTTCCTTCTTCTCCACGTCCTGCCCTTCATCCCGGTCTTATGCATTGTTTCTCTGGCCCAGGCATGGCATGACCATCCGGGCATCGCCATTCTGCCATTCTGCCAAGCCCCTGCTGTGCTGGTATTGGAAAATTGCTTTGATATTAATTTTCAAAATGTACAGTACAAGTAGTCAGGGCCTGGGTGCTGTGCAGGTACTCAGGCAGGGAGGTGAGGCTGCTGTTACAATGCAGAGTTCCCCTCACCACTTAACCCATAGTAAACATGATTATCAAGTACACAAAAGAGTTGTAGCCCAGGGTCGGTCTGTCTGTCTGTCTGTCTCTCTCTCCATATATGTATATTGGTGGTACTGGGGTTCCTGGAAGCCCTTCTACCTCCGGGCTACATTCCCAGACCTATTTTATACTTTTTTATTTTTATAAACAGGGTCTCTTAAGCCAGGGCATCTGGCTTTGAACCTGTGCAATCCTCCTGTCTCTGCCTCAGGGTCTTTATATTTTAAAGACAAGTTTACATAATAAATAACTTCTAGCAAATAGTGATAAAAAAGGCTGAAACCTCTCCAAGGATGTGGGGAGGGGGAGATGATACAGGCCTTCTCCAAAAAGGGCATATACCATGTGACCTCTGACTTTGTTAACCAAATAACACATATTGGTTCATAACAGGCTTGCACTGCAGAGATAATGGGTTGGTCTGCACGTGCATTAGGTCAGGTGGAGGTAAAAAGACTATTGGCTAGGCAGGATGAGAGATAATGAATTCTTATAAAAACTGTTTTGTGTTAAAAAAAAAACTTCAATGTCGTACTTTCAAGGCACTCCACTGTGTCCCTCTCCTCTCTGATACAGCGCTTTATAGTTTTGTCTCTTCTTTCTACATTTGTAATAATAAAGTTTGCTTAAGCTCACAGCAGTATAGTTCTGGCTATTTTTTTTCTAAACTAGCTAAGAACAAGAGCCTATGTTGACATATCAAATGGTTATATCTCCCACACCCGCAGCTTCTTGCGAGGGTCAGTGATGGCAGGAGGGGCCATCTACTTGAGGATTGAGGTGATACCTCTCTATTCTCAGATGTCGCTGTAGAAATAAAGATGGTTTGAATCTGAAAATAAAAATGGGGGGGGGTGACACATACACATCTCCCACCTGCCACTGCTGCATAGGCAGAGGAGAGATGTGTATGAGCATGGACAGCCTTTTTCCAATTAATTGAGTGACATGAATTAGTCTGGAAAAAGCATCAAGGGAATCCCGAGAAAGTGTCAGTTAGTCCTGAGTAAGCATCTATGGTGACCTGAATTAGGCCTGAGCAAACCTCAATGGAGATATGTACAAAGCATGGCTTATCAAGTTGAGGAACATGAGCATCACCTGTGTGTCATATCTGATTTGGTATAAGGCCTTTGGGATTTGTAGTCATAGACAGAAGCTTTCCAGGATACTTGAAAATCATCACAGGCCCCAATAATATCCTTTGCCTGTGTTTTAGTGACATGGAATTGTCTAACAAGACTTGATCCATTTTGCTGAAAAAAAAATCCATGTGATTGAATTGCTGCTTGACAGGTGAGATTAAATCCTACAAGGAAGTCTGCTCTTTTACTACCTTTAGCAATAAGGCCAGGAAGACAGGATGTGAATATACATGAGTATCAAAGATAGGGTGCAATCTTTTTTTGTGAAAGGATTTGTAGGTGAGAAATAATTTTAGTAATAGTGAGTCAGAGAGTTGTAATTAGGGCTTTTTTTTTTTGTTTTGGTGGTGGTACTGGGGGTGGAACCCAGGGGCCTTCTACCTCTGGGCTACATTCCCAGACCTATTTTATATTTTATTTGGAAACAGGGTCTCTTAAGCCAGTGGAGGCTGACTTCGAACCTGTGGGATCCTCCTGTCTCAGCCTCCCAAGCACAGGGATTACAAGCGTGCGCCACGCCCGGCTGTAATTAGGGCTTTTTATGGATTGTAAGCTATATGCCACATAGTTAGAATTATCACTACATGTAATGATTGACTGGGGAATTGTTGGGGGCAAAGAATTGTGTTACTTTTGACTTAGGAACAAGATCTGTTAGCCTAAAAGAAAGTGCCCTATTGTCAGTGCTTTTGTGAGAGAGGGAGAGAGGGAGAGGGAGAGGGAGAGGGAGAGGGAGAGGGAGAGGGAGGGAGAGAGAGAGAGAGAGAATATTATCTTCTTTTAGGTCCCAAGGCTATCTGAGGATTAAAAAGCAACACTTTATCTTTAGTCTCAAAAAACTTTTTGAGAGGTAACTTCTTATTACATTCTAAGCACAATTTTAAACAAAAGAACACCAACCTACTGTTGAGAAGCCTAGTAAAGTCCTGTAGCTATAGAGGGAGTGAGAAGGGGGAAGGGACCACTGAGCTCCTATGTAGCTTTAGAGATCAAATACCCTTACCAGGCCACCAGCCACCACCTTATTGCTGTCTGTAGGAGCTGAATTATTTGGTCCTACTTGACATGACATGGAACAGCCTTTAATACCTGTTATAACATTTTAAGAAAGATCTGCTGTTTTTTATCCATCTTAGAAATCCTCTCACTGAAAGTTCCTCTCATTGACAACTATCCTGAGTGGGTGTCATTGATCCTTACTGGAATGGTGTGTTGCTAGGACTGTTTAGTTTCATTCTCACTCTGAGCAGATCATGATGCTGAATTCGTGGTGCATTCCTTCTCACATGAAGCAGCATTTGCCAAGGTCTGAACTAACAGGGCATAGGATGGGCGATGCAATAAAAAATACTCTTGAGACTTTATTTCTGGTCCCAAAGGAGTGAGAGGTGAAAAAGGAAAGAGAGCCAACCTTCCCAAGTAAAGCTAAGCTCTTCCTTTTATCACAGTCTACAGTTAAGATTGCATCATATTAAGATGTAGAAATTACCTACAATTTCAACATGAATTGCAAGGACTGTACATGAAAAATTTTTGTTCAATTTTGGATCAGTGATCCAAGCATGGCCTTAGCTCAGCAGGGCCACAGATTATGACATTCCAAGTCTGCCACTCAACTGTTTAGGCTTTGAACCCCAGGGTTACTCTACTGTTCTGTTAATTGCGATCATGTGGAGTCATGTCAGCTGCTAGCCTCTGTGATCACTAGGCACAAATCCTGCTGTCCAAGAGAGTGTAGTGCTTGCAGCCTGTGGGATGGCTATCTGAGTCATGTTGCCCCAGGGACATTGCTGCTACTGCCAGCTGTGAACAAATGAAGTCCTATTGGCCCCTGTTTTCTCCTATTTAGGACCCAAACTCTGCCAGAAAGAGACTATACCATTTTTTTTTTTTTTTGGTGGTACTGGGGTTCCTGGAAACTCTTCTACCTCTGCGCTACACTTCTAGACCTATTTTATACTTTTTATTTGGAAACAGGGTCTCTTAAGCCAGCGTGGCTGGCTTCGAACCTGCGCGATCCTCCTGTCTCCGCCTCCCAAGCGCTGGGATTACAAACGTGTGCCACCACTCCCGGCGAGACTATACCATTTTTAACCTGCTGTGTGAGTGACCAGGACAGGGCAGACTACTGACTCTAGGTCTGATCTGAGTGTCTGTAGAGGACTGTCTTTTAATATATGTGTCTGCTATGTCCTTCTGTAGCTTCTCCCCCCACCTCCATAGGGATGGAGCCAGTCAGGTCCCTGTAAAAAAGGGTCTGTAATTTCTTGGGTCACCACAAGTTCAGCTGCAGCCATAGGAGCTGACTGTGTGGTTTGGCTGGCTGGTCTGGAGCTTCATAGCGGTCTTGACGAGGATGGTTTTAGCCGCTTGTATCCCTGTAGGAAAGGTCTGTAGTTTCTCAGTCCAGAGGATTTCAGGTGCATTTATAGGAGTTCGTTGGGTAGTTTGGCTGGGGGATATGAAGATTCATAGTCTTGAGGTATTTCAGTGAGTATAGAAGAATGCTATTGTTTGTGTTGGTTTTTTGCATTCATTGGGTTGACAGGAATCATCTTCTTCTTTGCTGGAGTTCATCTTTGAGAGCATATGTATTCTGGTACCTACTGTCTCTAGAATGGGCTGACCAAGATGGCTTCTGACTCAGCTCTTGGCTGGACAGATGAGATGTGAGGAACTCTTTTCAGTCCTTTGCTCTCTGTGCAGTTTCCAGTTAAACACATTTCAACTGTCTTTCTTCTCTTGAGTTCTGATTACTTTTCTTCACTTGACAAGAAGCAATCTTCCTTCTGGTTGAGTTCAGAGACTCGAAGCGGGAAACATGCTGCCTTTTTTATTCTTTTTTCTTTCTTTATTGGTACATCTTAATGGAGTACAATATGGTAGATGCATACATGCACACATCACTCAATTAGCCCTTACCCAATTTCCTCCCCCATCTCTCCTTTTCATGTTTGGCTTAGTGATTGACTTTGATATGTTTGTGAAAGAACATCATGTACATTAGGAAATTTCCCTTTTCCCTCACTCATTCCCCTCAGATGGGTCGCCTTATTTACTCATCTATAGTTTCTCCTCCTTCCTCTAGAGTTTCTCCTATGACCCATTTTCTCCTTATCTTCTGCACATTAGGCAGAGCATCCAATTTACTATTTTTTTGTGACTGACTAATCTCAGCATAATGTTCTCCACTTCCATATATTTCTCTGTAAATGTAATTTTGTTTTTCTTTATGGCTGAGTAAAATTTCATTTTGTACATATCCCATAGTTTTGTAATCCATTCATCTGTTGATGGACATCTTGGCTGATTCCATAGGCAATTGTGAATTGTGTAGCTATTAAGCATAGATATGCATGCATTAGTTTGGTAGTTTGGTTTCCATTCTTGTGGATAGATACCCAGAAGTGATATTTCTGGATCATATGGTAGGTTCATTCCCATTTTGTCTGAGGATCCTTCATAGTGTTTTCCAAAGTGGTTGCACTATTTTGCAATCCCACCAACAATGTAGTAGAGTTCCCACTTCTCCACATCCTTGCCAGCATTTATTATTTGTGTTTTGAGTGATTGCCATTCTAGATGGAGTTAGGTGAAATCTCTGGGTAGTTTTTATTTGCACCTCTGATTACTAATGATGTTGAGCGTTTTTTTCATGCATTTATTGACCATTTGAATTTCTTCTTTTGTGGAGGTTGTATTTGGTTCACTTGCCCATGTTTAGATTGGGTTATTTGTTTTCTTAGTGCTGAGTTTCTCGAGTTCTCTGTATATTCTAGATATTAGTCCTCTATCAGAGGAATAGTTGGCAAAAATTTTCTCCCATTTTGTTGGCTCTCTGTTGAGGTTCTTGATAGTTTACTTTGCTGTATAGAAGCTCTTCAGTTTCATGCAGTCCCACATATTAATCTACCTTTTAGTTTCTTGTGCCTTTGAGGTCTTGTTGAGAAAGTTTTTATCTGTGCCTATGTGTTGCAGTGTTGGACATAAGCCCTCTTCAAGGAGCCTCAAGATCTGTGGTCTAATTTCCAAGTCTTGATCCATCTAGAATTGACTATTGTGCAGGGTGAGAAAGTGGGGTTTATTTACATTTTTCTGCATATGTTTAACCAGTTTTGCCAATACCATTTGTTGAACAGGATATCTTTTTTCTAGTGTATGTTTTTGGCCCCTTTGTAAAATATCAATTGGCCATAAGTGCACGATTTTTTTTCTGTCTTCTTTTCTGCTCCTTTATTTTATGTATCTGTTTTTCTGCCAGTACCATGCTGTTTTTATTACTATGGCTTTGTAGTTTAATTTAAAGTTAGGTACAGTGCCGGGCGTGGTGGCACATGCTTGTAATCCCTGCGCTTGGGAGGTGGAGACAGGAGTACTGCGCAGGTTCGAAGCCAGCCTCTCTGGCTTAAGAGATCCTGTTTCCAAATAAAAATACAAAAATAGGTCTGGGAGTATAGGCCAGAGGTAGAAGGGCTTCCAGGAACCCCAGTACCACCAAAATTAATTAATTAATTAATTAATTAATTAATTAAGTTAGGTACTGTGATTCCTCCTGCATAGTTTTGTTTCTGAGAACTACTTTGGCTGTTCTGGTTTTTTTGTTGATTCAAATGAATTTAAGGACTGATTTTTCTATATTTGTGAGAATGACCTTGGTAATTTAATGGGTATTGCATTGAAATTCCACAGTTGAGTCTGTCCCCAAGGGGCAGCTTCTGTCACTCAGAGGAATTCTGTGAACACTGCATATCAGGACAGTCTGGCTAGGACTCTGAGCAGGCAGGCAAGATCTCTACTTTCTCCCAAGATCTCCACAGTACACATAACCAGCAAAAGTAATATGAAACTGTCAATGAGGAAAAATTATGTTATGTATATCCAATCATAGTAAAGAGGGAGGATGGTTCATAGTTTTTGTTTTAATCTAATTTTCAACAGGGGAGCTTCATTTTTTTTCAGGGGCCTTTTCACAAGAAACTTCCTTTCACAGAGATGGTGGTTTGTCAATACACAGGAAATAAAAAGTTTTCAATTGGAAGTTTATAGACAATTATCATTTAAAGAGATTATTTCTTATTATACAGCACTGGAGTGAGGACTTTATAAATCTCCATGTAAGAAAATTATAGTACCTAGCTCACTTACAATTGTCAAATAATAACCCTTTAGCCACAGAGTTTTTTTAAAGACATATTTTTCTTATGAACATCAGAATTACTGGTAGATTTTAGTAAACACATTTATTTTTGGTCTTGGGAATCTAGGTTTATAGTCAATCTAAGAGATTCTTGTTTTACTTCAAAATCTGAAAACCACTTTCTGAACATAACTTTGTCAATGTAAAGCTACAATTTGTGGATATTTCACAACTGAAGCATGACAGATTCAGTTTTTGTGAATGCATTTTACCATACAAATTCACTCTTTTTGCACTTTTCCTTGAAAAAAAAAGTCACAAGCCCTATGATTAAATGTGGCTGTAGGGCTGGGCATGGTGGCGCACACTTGTAATCCCATCATTCTGGAGGCTGAGACTGGAGGATGGCGGTTCACGGACAGCCTCAGCTACTTAGTGGGGTCCTCCGCAACTTAGTGAGACCCTGCTTCAAAATAAAGAATAAAAAATAAGGCAGTAGGTGTAGCTCAGAGGTTGAATGCCCCTGGGTTCCATTCCCAGACCTACAAACAAACAAACAAAAGTGCCTGTGGGATTTATGCTTTACTTTCATATCCTTAATGCCCCAAAAGTCCAAGAAAGGGAGTGTGAAAAAGAGGCAGTGTGTTTTCAGCCCAATATCATTTCATTCCGATTAAAAGTTTATTTTTACAGTTTATGTCTCTTTAATTTACAATTTAAAAAATGATTTGAAATAGACTGTCTAGTAGTAGTTTTTGAAGATTAACCCTCAAACTTTTGACTCAACAACATGTTTCTGAAATGTGGTGTGTTAAACATTTGCTATAATAAAAGGTTAGTGCATTTTATTAAAACCTTAAGTAAACCTCGAGGTAGCACCAATTATTTCACATGTACCTCTCAAATGGAAAATGTGACTTTGTCAGCTTAAGAATCTTTCAGGGGTTACCTGGGTAGATGTGTTGGTTAGATTTCTATGAATGTAACAACTATCTCAGATAATTAAAAATAAAAAAAGTTTATGTATTTTGATTCAGTTTTGGAGGTTGGAGTCTATGAATAATTGGTCCTATTTCTTTGGCCCTGGGATGAGGTAGCACATCATCATATAAAAAAATCTTACTGAATGAACTTTCTTGCAAGAGGAAACATTGGTGAATGAGATCCAGTGACAGGGCCAATTACTGAGTCCAGCAACATTTGAAGTTCTCATACCTCCAGGGTCACATGAAGGAAGGTGCCCAATTTCTTATTAAGTAGATCTTCTAATATTAATTCTCTCCAGTAGAATTGCATCCTTGCCCCTTCCTGTGTCTAATTCATTGATTTACACGTATTTTTTCAAGTTCCTATAAAAGTAAAAGTCTTCATTTCTCACCTAGTTATGTACTGAGTTCTTGTATTTTTTACTTTCTCCACTGGATTACTTTACTAGCAAGTCAATGCACTTGATATGTATCATCTTAAAGCTCTCTCTGTCTTACATATCTCATGATAACTACCACACCATGTTTTTTTTTTTTTTTTTACTTTTTTTCAGGCAAAAAGAAAAGCTTCCTTTGCCTTTCTTCCCATCACTTTCTTCAATTGACTTCTCTCTGTTCTTAACACCTAATATTTCACCAAATTGATTTTGATAAAATTTCCATTGACCCCCATTATTTTAGTACCAGCTGAAATAGGGACCCGCCATCTAAATATTTTTAAATTATCACCCCTTTTTTTTGTGGTACTGGGGTGGAACCCAGGGGCTTTTCTACCTACGGGCTATACTCCCAGACCTATTTTATACTTTGTTTGGAAACAGGGTCTCACTAAGTTGCTAAGAGCCTCACTCAGTATCACCCTGTTTATTTTTTTTACAAGCAATTAAAACTTTAAATACCATACACCAGTTCTTTTACAACAATAATGAGAATTACTTGAACTCATATATGTTTATGAACTTTACTCTCTCCACTTCCAGTAATTTTGCCAACTTCTAGGCATTGTGTTTTAAATCCATTCAGTATGAAGTTTTTCCAGCCAGAAAAAAATTCCTTAGGTCATTTGAGGATACCTGAACTGACACTTTAACCTAGTTTAGTGCCTTTAAACAGTTCAGACTGAAACTGAAACCAGTGAAGAGCTACGTTAATAATAGGTGAAATTCTAGGAAATCAGCTGCTTTTCTGTCCTAGCCAAAGAATAGACCAATTTTAAACCCTAAATCCAAAACACACTGTGTATATTTTTCAAACAATGAAGTCAATGTCCCTGAGGTACTATTGCAAACTCTAGACACCTCGGTCTCCACTGGGCCCAGCTGCATTTTGTAAGCTAGAAATGCATGATATGTGCAGTGGTGCCGTGGGTGGAAGACCCCTCAAAATATGTAATTCCACTTTAGCTGCTTGCCCTTTTCATGAATTCTCTTTTCAAGTATTGAGGATGGTTCTTTTGTTTTAGTTTTTAATGTGTATACTGTAGATTAAATCTAAGGGCATTCTATTTCCAAGTTATTCTCCTTGCCCTTTTAATTTTGGTTTTCTTTCTTTCTTTCTTTCTTTCCTTCTTTCTTTCTTTTTTTGGTGGGTCTGGTGATGGAACCCAGGAGCACTGGACTGCCGAGCCAAAACCTCTGCCATATTTTTTTAGTCTTTACTTTGAAACAGGGTCTCACTAAGTTGGGGAGTGCCTCACTAAGTAGCTGAGGCTGTCTGTGAACAATGGTCCTCCAGTCTCATCCTCCCAAATGCAGGGATTACAAGCATGCACCACTACACCCGGATAATTTTGGCTTTATTTTGAAATGGCATCTTGCTAAATTTCAGAGGCTGGCCTCAAACTTGTGATTCTCTTTTCTCAGCCTTCTCAAGAACTGGGAGTCTAGGCCTGCACTACTATGCCTGATTTGATGATGGTTATTCATATTTACTTTCACAAAGACACAATAGAGAAAGTCATAATCATATACATCTCTGAGTGAGATCAAAGACAGTATTTTTAAACACAACTGCCTTTAGCCATTCAGTAAATATGTATTGTCTTGACTACCAGCCATGTACTTTTGGTGCTATTGAAGGCAATGGAAATGTACAGAGGAAAATGTGGTAACTTGAGTCACAGACACTGAGCTCATATATTTCTTACTTCAGAAAGAAGACAGTAAATATGTTATAGCACATAATATAGTATTTGAATGTCTCATAAGCACTGTAGAGGAGTGATATCAGGTACTGTTATGGTTAGATACAGAATGCCCCCTAAAGAGATCATGTATTAAGCTCAGGGCTGATCTAGCTAAGTCATGAGGGGTGGCCCAGGATGGTAGGATATAGCTGTAAAAGATGTGCTCCTGGGGTTTTGGCCTTAGGGATTATATATGGGTCCTCATTCCTAGTTCGTTCTCTCTCTCTCTCTCTCTCTCTCTCTCTCTCTCTCTCTCTCTCTCTCTCTCTCTCTCCTCTCTCTCTCTTCTCTCTCTTACTCTTTCTTTCTCTGACTTTTGGCTTCCATGATGTAAGGAACACAGCCCATGTGCTCTCCCTCTTTCTGCTTCTTGCTCCCATGACTTGAGATCCATGGTCTCTGACCTCACACAGACTGAACACTAAAGCCATAAGAAAATATGCCTTCCTTTCTCTAAATTACATAGCCACGTCTTTAGATGATGGCTGTGAAAATACTAATGAATACAGAAAAGGGTACCAGGGCAGTGGGGTTGATATGGGGTTCTCCTCTTATTAGAGTTCTTTTCCAGTGGATCCTGACAAATGAAGTCCAAGGACTAGAAAAGTGTATAGATATATAAAGTTATAATTTAAGTTAGGGAAAGATTGAGGACAAAGCAGCTTTCCTCAAAGGGTGTCTCAGAAAGACAGTGACTTTGTAGCCCTTGGAGAATGACCTTTTAAACCATTATGAGGTTTTCTATCTTATATTTTTTTAGGATTGGTCAGAATTGGATTTGGGAAAACCAATGACTTTTGCACAATTTCAATCCTTAATTTGAATGATTACTTATGGGCTGCTCAGGTACCGAAATCTCTGGCACCCTCGAGTCTCACCTTTCTGCTTACCTCTTCCAACCTCACAGAAAGGGGAATACAGATGGCTGCCTTAGTTCATCCTGTTCCCAGGTCCTCTGCCCTGCCTCATGTCCCCACTCTGATGATGTGACCCTAATTGCTGGTAGGGAATTGGGGCAATGACCATTCTAGCTGCTTCAAGCTGGTAGAGGGTGCTGTCAGGCTGTAGTTTAGAGTCTCAGGGGATGAATTATTTAGAGGACCCTGGAAGAAGGAATTCTTCAGATGATGTTTTGTTTTCATAATCATCTGGAGCTGGGAGGCTGAAGGAGACTCGTGATCTTTCCCAAAAGTCATTCATGGTAGTTGTTTGAATATTTACATAAGAAACTTATAAATTAGTACATTATATAATAATCCACATATTTCACCATAATTTTTTATAAGCCTTTACCTTGGGCCACCCTCCTGTTAGCATTTAAAATTGGACACCAGGTAGCCAATCCATAGCCAATTCATTTGCATACACCTTGGGTCATTTTTGTCCATAGGATTTTTTTTTTTTTTTTTTTTTTGTGGTACTGGGGGTAGAACCCAGAGGCTTTCTACCTCTGGGCTATACTCCCAGACCCATTTTATATTTTATTTGGAAACAGGGTCTCACCAAGTTGCTGTGAGCCTCACTAAGTAGCTGAGGCTGGCTTTGAACCTGTGCGATCCTCCTGTCTCAGCCTCCCAAGCGCTGGGATTACGAACTTGTGCCACCACGCCCGGCTGATCTCCCTGTTCTGAAAAGCTAGATGACTCAAGTCTTTGGAATTTATTTCTTATATCTAGCACCAACTGGGTAATAGACTACTTTTTAAAAATTAGCTCTCCATTCTAGGTGGTTGGGTACACAGGAGTATATTTAACTAACGCTTTTCAAAGCCTGTCTAAGATAACAGGACTTTCATTTTTATGTTGTAGTATGGAAGACAATTTAGAGTAATTGAGGGGTTTGATTTGAGTCTTTTTGAGAGAGACATCCCCATAACAGTAAAAAATGCTTCTGTCTCCATTCTCCTATGAGGTCATGGGGTCCCACCAGGTTCATCTTGAAAGGTTCGAGCTGCCCCTGCCCCACAGGGGGCGGGACTGGAAGCTAGGAGGCGGAGCCTGGTGATTCCGAGAGGGAACCGCGCCTCCCGGTCAGGAAGAAGCGAGTTCAGAGTTCAGAGAGGAGCCCTGAGAGACAGACAGAGATGGGCTCTCCCCCACCAGCCCCCGCAAGTACACGGGGGTGCTGGCGGCCAATTTCCCACGAATAAAGGCATCCATAATATCTACTATGGATCTCCGCGTGTCTCTGTGTGACAGGGGGACACGCCAAATATCTTTCACATCTCCCAGCACTGCTTCTGTAATTCCCCCACTGAGGTACCATGACTAAAGCTGCTCTTTTTACAGAGAAAGGGAGGGTTTGGTCTAATATTAACATGCTATCTCTCCAGGATAATTCAAATGTCTGAGTGAGCCCATCAAATACATCAATATATTTATCCAGATCTTCTGACAAATTTCCTAGATGTTTTGACCTGTCTTAAGTCTCTAAGGGAAAAGGGTACCTGGTAACAAATGGGGTTTTTCTTAGGTCCTCCTACTATTGCCTGAAGGGAGTATAAGGGGGTTGGATGCCAGGTAGAGGATCCTCTGGAAGTTTTTTCCATAGGAGAAGAAGAATAGCATAGGCAGGAAAGCAGAATTGGAGATCTCAAGGGCTCTTCCTCTTCTCTCTCCCAGAGAGGAATGTGCCTATCAGGACAGTTAGGGTGTTACAGGACAGTGCAGTCCCCAGTGAGCAGGTCTCAAAAGCGGGATTAAGATGCAGTGAGTTTTATTCATCTGGTAAGACTCAGAGACCAAAGCTCCAGGTCTGAGCTCTGATCCCAGAAATTTCAAGCTTTTTACACCATAGACAATTAATTTTGAAGGAGGGAGAGTGAGTAGAAATTTTTTTTATCTAGCATAAGCAATGTACAGAAGCAGAAGTATAGTCAGCCTATATGCCATTCTATGCTCTGGTAATCAAGGGCCTTGGCTGTCCTGTCTGGAAATTCCCAATTATGTTTATCTTGGGAGAGGGTGTGAGGAAGAGGCTTTGTTCTCCTGGTCTCTTGATGTTCAGCCAAGAGACTGAACATCAGAGCTCTTACTATTTACTGTGATAAGGCCCTGCTCCTACCGGAAGGGGAGCAAGAAGAGCTGTATCTATCTACATTGTTGACACCTCAAACCAAAAAAAAAAAAAAAAAAAAAGTATTTGTATGCAAGGGATTTCTCTTGCCTTCACAGTAGCAGAATTTATCTAATTTAAGATAGTATTACAGTTTATACTTCACTTGGGAGGACATCTCTCTCCCAGTTTGTATTAGGGCCACGCTTGCATGCAGAAGATCAAGTGTTTCTTTCTTAGGGTCTTGGGATCAAAGGATTCCCAGTTTGTCATTATGCATTCTAGGGGAGTGCAGGATGTCTTGGAAGCAGATGATAACAGATGCCCTTAAACCAGAATGCAGAATTACCCAGGAGACATGGTGGCGTCCCTTCCAGCCTCTGGAGATGGAGTCAGCAGTTGCGTCCAGCCTGTCCAATCTCCTCCAGTAGTCGACCTACCTGAAACAGAAGGCTTCACCCAGGGCATCTTGGTGCGGCTTCTGAGTGGCACCGGGAATGAGGCTGAGGAACGTCCCTCAGGAGTTCCCCTCTACCGCCGGGCCTCTCGGCAGCCGTGGAGGATGTAGTAAATTTGTTCCTGCCGGACCTCAACTGTAATTTTCTCTCAATCTTTCTGGGGCCTCCAAATGTTATACCCTAACCAGGCGAGATAAGGAACAAACACAGGAGTCCGTAGTTAAAGCCGAAAGAAGCCTTTATTAAGCTGGCCAGCGGCGATCCTCTAAGTTCCAAAATGGACACTCAGAGGAGGCCCTGACTTGCAGAAAGTGGGGATTTTTAAATTCTTAGGAGGGGATTGGTTGAAAGATTTATTGGAGGGCATCAGGGTGTTCAAGGCACTGGCTTAGGGACACCTACTGATTCGTCGTTCTTGTACAGGGCTGTGCCTCTCTTATCTTTGCCCTGGGGTTCCTGTGCAGGGCTGTTGATTTCACATTCCTATTTTGTGGTTTTACCGAAAACTGAGTTCAGTTGCACAGCAAAATGGAGCTGGCCCCCCAAATGGCTAACTAGGACTTTACCTTAAAAGCAAGCAATGTACAACTTCAAATGAGCCCCCAGACGAGAATGATTATCTCCACCTATGCTCTGATCTCTACCAGTTAGACCTAATAATTTACACTAATGTTAATTTTGCTCCCGTAATGTTTTTGCTTATATACATCTTTTGCTTCCTCAATTTCACATTTTAAAAATTCTTTAACACTCAGAACAATATTTTCAGGAAAATTCTTTATCACATGCAGGTTTTTTTTCTAATTCCAATTATTTATGTTCTCCCTTTGACCCATTCATTCTTTTTGTCCAGAATAATGATTCAATGTAATAGCTATTTGTTTTCCTACTTAGATCCATTATTGATGTGTAGGCCCTTTGAATATATTATCATCATTCTTGGATTTGTTTTCAAACTAATCTGATACCATGAGATAATCATATTCAGTGTAAAATTGTCATATTTGTCTTTGCTTCCCAATAAATATGAATAGTGTGAAACGTTTTAGTGGCCAATAAATATTTAATATCTTTGACTCAATTTAAATGTTTTTTGTGACTAGGGAAGGGTATATTGTATAGCCTCTTATGGTTAAGTGAGCACATGATCTTGCTTATTATTAAAAAACTACTCAGCACTAAGAAAACAAATAGCCCAATCAAAAAATAGGCAAGTGAACTAAATAGACACTTCATGAAAGAAGAAATTCAAATGTCCAATAAATGCATGAAAAAATGCTCAACATAATTAGCAATCAGAGAGATGCACATTAAAACTACCCTGAGATTTCACCTAACTCCAAGTAGAATGGCAATCATTCAAACACAAACAACAACAAATGCTGGCAAGAATGTGGAGAAGTGGGAACTCTAATAGATTGTTAGTGCAAATTAGTGCAGCCACTTTGGAAAACAATATGGAGGATCCTCAGAAGAATGGAAATGAACCTACCATATGATCCAGCAATACCACTTCTGAGTATCTACTCAAAAAAATGGACACCAAACTACCAAACTAATGCATGCATGTCTATGTTCGTGGCTGCACAATTTAGCATTGCCAAACTATGGAATCAGCCAAGATGTCCATCAACAGATGAGTGGATTACAAAACTATGAGATATGTACAAAATGGAATTTTACTCAGCCATAAAGAAAAACACAATTATATCATTTACTGGGAAATGAATGGAACTGGCAGACATTATGCTAAGTGAGATTAGTCAGTCACAAAAAATAAGAAATCAGATGCTCTCCCTAATGTGGAAAGCTAGGAAGAAAAAGGGTTATAGGAAGAACTGTAGATGAAGAAGGAGATTCTATAGATGAGTAAATAAGGCCTTAATGTGTACAGAAATTATTCCAAACCAATTTATCTTTAAAATGATTTGTACCTTAGCATCCATATTACAATGAGTACTATACCTTTCCAGTGATCTGATGCTTCTATTTTTTATTATGCTTTTCCCTTTTTGTTTTGAGAAATACAATCAATTAGATCATTTTAAAACATAGAATTATAATTAAGAACTTATTTTTCTCAGCTTTATTTTACTTTCCTCAAGAAAATATAACAATTTTAGTAATGGGATACTCATACCTGCCACAGAATGTATTCTTACACTAGAAATAGACATAAAGACCCTTTTAGTCTATACCTTTTCCATATTTCTTGTATCTGCCAAACTGTTGACATTTCTTTTCCATTATATCATTCTATTTATGCTAACATTTTTTTATGATGATAGTATTTTAATTAATAAAGTAATGTTTTGCATTTAGGTGAGTATCTAATGAAACCTATAAACTTATTAAGTAGAACCTGTCCTTTAAATTACATTTAGGTAGTGTTTAGTTTTCAGAGCTTACACCGAATAATACATAATCCTATTGTAGTGTGTACATTCTGGTTAACAGTGATGAAAAGTTTTTTCTTTAACTGTACAAGATGTCACCTGTCCTGTGTTAACTATGTTCTTTGTTTGTAGTGCTTCTTCAGAAAGAGTTATAGTGGATTTTCAATAACTGTAAGCTCATACCAGAAACTGGCATACAACTATTTACTCATTAAATTCCTTGACAAAAAATCTTAAAAATCAGGCAACATTCTTGGTTCTGTTGATACCAGTTTTAGGGGAGATGCCTCCCAAATTTACCTACGGAGTTACATCACAGGTATAAGTTTTTTATTGAAACACTGAATGAAGATATTAAAGACGATCCATAAGTACAGAGGTGCTTAAGATAAAAAATTCCTAGTCATAAAAATCTCCAGCTGCCTTGTCGCGAGACTGTGCTCTCTGTGTTTTCTTTGCTTCAAGTGACAATCCCACAGTAAAAATTCCAAAAAATTCAGGGAGTGTATTAAGCATTTCTTTCCAAATTGGAAGTGTTTTGTCTTTGATTTTCCAAAATATGAAAAGGAGCTCCTACTTCGTATTGAAGATGTGTTATAAAATAAACTTGATCCTACATTCCTGGAAAAATCAAAAAAGTTCCGTTCTTACATCTTCAGTCATGCAAGGACCAGGACCCTCAGAGAAGGCATCAAGTTTACTGAAAATCATGAGTCTCCAATTCTGAAATAATATTTCTTTGTGGTCCAACAGGTGTTGAATATTTAATTATCATATATGTTATTCAGTAGTTTTGTTTCTTTCTATAGTAAATCAATTTTTATATACCACACAAAAAAAGTGTGTGTCCAGGTCATGGAATTTACGATATCTTTTGCAAAACTTCAAACATTATCACAGACAATAGGAATTTCCATATATATATATATATATATATATATATATATATATGTGATGAAATAGCACTAGCTAGGTATAAAAATAGAATATATTGTCTTTTAACAGAAAATTCTATACAGTAAGTGTTTTTCTGAGAAAAACGACTTGGGAATCTAAACTAGTCCAAAATAACTATTGGTTTATGAGGCCCTGAAAATCCTTTGAAAGGTTAATAATTAGAAATAAATATTTTCTGCATTATACCAATTTATCTTTCTGCCTATACATTCTATGTTTCGCTTCATAAATTTACATTAACATGAAATATTATTTTTCTGGACAACCATTATTATTTTACATGAAGGCTGGCATTGAATTTTTTGTGTCTGTGGTACTGGGATTGAACTCAGGGAGCATTCTACATCTGAGCTACACCCCCCAGCCTTATTTATTTATTTATTTATTTGTTTGTTTATTTCTCAGTGGTACCGGGTATTGAACCCTGGGACATTCTATCTCCAAGCTATACTCTCAGCCCTTTTTATTTTTTATTTTTATTTTTGCGGGTCTGGGGATGGAACCCAGGGGCATTCGACCTCTGAGCTACACCCCCTGCCCTATTTTTTATTCTTTATTTTGAAACAGAGTCTCACTAAGTTATAGAGGGCCTCACTAAGTAGCTGAGGCTGTCCACAAACCGCGATCCTCTAGTCTCAGCCTCCTGAATGTTGGGATTACAAGCGTGTGCCACCACGCCTAGCTTTTTATTTTGTTTTGAAGCAGGCTCTTGCTAGTTTGCTCGGTGGAGAATCTCACTATGTTGCTGAGGCTGTCCTCAAACCTGTGATCTTACTGTATTAGACTCCCAAGTACTGAGATTACAGTACTTGTATGCTTCCCTGTTTGGTAGTATTGAATTTTTTTTAATGTAATGGCCTAGAGAATAATATAAAAAGACAATGTGAATTTGTAGGTGATCTGTGCATCCTATTAAGTAGGAACTGGATATTTATCTCTTTTGCCTGTCTTTTTCAGGGCTGAGGACTCTGCTGGAGACTACATGAATGCTATCAACAGTGGAATGGTACCTTGTCTAGAGAACGCAGTGACTACTCTGGCCCAGTGTGAGAACTCAGTAGCCATCCAGAAGACAGCCAGCTACTACAGCAAGCAGATGGCCCAGTGGTGAGGCTTCTATAGACATGCTCTAGGAGCTGTTGGACCTGTGAAAGGGAGGCACTTGCAGTCTTCTTGGAGTACTCTTATAAGAATAAGCCCCAAGACTTCCAGGAGAAGCTGGTGGTAATACATGTTAACACATATCTTTCCTGGTTTCTTCTCTTCTGCAATCATAAGTAGGGTTGACAGAGTTGAGATACCACGATTCATCTCATATTCATGGTAAAATAGTCGAGATTTACATGAGAGTGAGGGAAAATTGTGGAGGACTATATTTCCTTCCATTACTTCAAAATTTGGCAGATTTATTTGGAATCTATCTGGTATCTCAAATAAAACCAGCATTGATTCTTGTTTTGGTCAACAGTAGCATGGGTCTAGAACTTCTTTAAGTCATTATGTGGCTGGCTACCCTATTTTGTTTGTAGCCCTAGTTCCAGTAATCTAATTTTCCTGAGAAAGCATATTATTTTTAATTTTAACTTATTTTTATTTATTTTTTTACTTTTTATTGGTGCATTATAGTCATACATCTTTTTAAAATTTTTAAAAAATTTTTTTCTGGTGGTACTGGGGTTCCTGGGAGCCCTTCTACCTCCGGGCTACACTCCCAGACCTATTTTATACATTTTTATTTGGAAACAGAATCTTTCCTTAAACAAGCGCTGCTGACTTTGAACCTGCCCGATCCTCCTGCCTCCACCTCCCAAGTGCGGGGATTACAAGTTTGTGCCACCACACCCAGCATATAGTCATACTTCTTAATGGAGTACACGATGGTGGAGGCATACATGCACACATCACCCAATTAGCCCTTACCCAATTCCCAACCCATTTCCTCCTCCTTCTCATGTTTGGCTTAGTGATTGACTTTGATATGTTTATTAAAGTACATTATATGCATTAGAGAATTTCCCTCTTGCCACCTCCATACCCACAGGGTGCCTCATTTGCTCATCTATAGAATCTCCTTCATCTAGAGTTCCTCCTATGACTCATCTTCTCCCTAACTATAGCATATTAAAGAGAAGATCTGATTTCTTATTTTTTGTGACTGACTAATCTCACTCAGCATAATTTTCTCCAGTTCCATCCATTTCCCTGTAAATGATATGCGTTTTTCTTTATGGCTGAGTAAAATTCCATTTTGTACATATCTCATAGTTTTGTAATCCATTCATCTGTTGATGGACATCTTGGCTGGTTCCATAGTCTGTCAACTGTGAATTGTACAGCTATGAATATAGATACACATGCATTCATTTGGTAGCTTGGTTCCCATTCTTTTGGGTAGATACCCAGAAGTGGTATTGCTGGATCATATGGTAAGTTCACTCCCATTCTTCTGAGGAGACTCCATACTGTTTTCCAAAGTGTGCATTAATTTGCAATCCCACCAACAATGTAGTAGAGTTCCTACTTCTCCACATCCTTGCCAGCATTTGTTGTTGTTTGTGTTTTGAATGATTGCCATTCTAGTTGGAGTTAGGTGAAATCTCAGGGTAATTTTGATTTGCATCTCTCTGATTGCTAATTATGTTGAGCATTTTTTCATGCATGTATTGACCATTTGCATTTCTTTCATGAAGTGTCTATTTAGTTTCCTTGTTCATTTTTTTTTTTTTGGTGGTACTGGGGTTCCTGGAAGCCCTTCTACCTCTGGGCTACACTTCCAGACCTCTTTTTACATTTTTTATATTTGGAAACAGGGTCTCCTAAGCCAGGGCGCGCGGCTGGCTTCGAACCTGCGCGATCCTCCTGTCTCTGCCTCCCAAGCACGGGGATTACAAGCATGCGCCACCACGCCTGGCCTCCTTGTTCATTTTTTGATTGGGTTATTTGTTTTCTTAGTACTGAGTTTCATGAGTTCTCTGTATAGTCTAGATATCAGCAGATTCAATGAAATACCCATTAATTTCCCAAGGTCATTCCTTTCAGATATAGAAAAATCAGCCCTTAAATTTATTTGGGACAACAAAAAGCCCAAAATAGCCAAAGTAGTTCTCAGCAACAAAAACCATGCAGGAAGAATCACAATACCTGACTTTAAATTATACTACAAAGCCATTGTAATAAAAACAGCATGGTACTGGCACAAAAACAGATACAAAGACCAATAAAGCAGAATGGAATACCCAGAAACAAATCCGCACACTTACAGAAAATTGATATTCAACAAAGAGGCCAAAAACATACGGTAGGAAAAAGATAGCCTGTTCAACAAATGGTGCTCAAAAAAGTGGTTAACCACATGCAGAAAAATGGAAATAAACCCCACTTTCTCACCCTGCACAAGAGTCAATTCAAGATGGATCAAAGACTTGGAAATTAGACCAGAGACCTTGAGGCTCCTTGAAGAGGGCATAGGTCCAACACTGCAATACATAGACACAGGTAAAATCTTTCTCAACAAGACCCCAAAGGCATAAGAAACTAAAATGTGGATCAATACATGGGATTGCATGAAACTCAACAGCTTCTGTACAGCAAAGAAAACTATCAAGAACCTCAACTAAGAGCCAACAGAATGAAAAATTTTTGCCACCTACTCCTTCAATAGAGGACTGATATCTAGACTATTTTTTATTGTTTATTGCAGATGAAATTACAGAATGTTGCCGGGCGTGGTGGCACACCCTTGTAATCCCCGTGGTTGGGAGGCGGAGACAGGAGGATCGCAAAGGTTCCAAGCCAGCCGCATTGGCTTAAGAGACCCTGTTTCCAAATAAAAAAGTATAAAATAGGTCTGGGAGTACATCCTGGAGGTAGGAGGGCTTCCAGGAACCCCAGTACCACCAAAAAAAAAAAAAAAAAAAAAAAAAGAAAAGAAAAGAAAAGAAATTATATAATGTTTCAACAGCTAGGAACTATTGAAATTATATAAAGCAACTTCAGCATTTTACAGATAGAGTATGAGGCCCAGGGAAATTAAGAAGCTTTCCCAAAGTCTTTTAAAGTTGGAAGTAAATTGCAGCTCTTGATTCATGTTGTTACTGCCTGCTCCTCTATACTGAAAAGCTTTATAAAAATGATTACAGTTAGATCACCCTTCTGATAGATGATTTAAAACTGTATCCCCTAGTTGTCTTCTTCTGGTAACATTCTTCTACTTTTCCCTCTTAGGAAGTCATACAGAATAAACAAGAGGATTTCATCCTATAAAATGAAGAGGCATCTTATTAAATACTTCCAGGATAAGTTTAATCAGCTTTCACTCTTATGGAAAGTATTTCAGCAGAAGCTTTCTTTGTTTCTGGAGGACACAAACTCAACAAAGAAGCAAAGAAAATAACTGAACGAAACTATGTACAAGTGCCTGGAAAGGGAATAAAGGTGAGGAGAAAGGAAATCATGGGATCTCTTAAAAAACAGAGTCAGGAGTATCTTCTGAAGATGGGAGATACAGCACCATTTGTGCATAATAAACAGCACATTATTACACATCTAACTTTTAACATCCACTCATTTCCATTTATTATGAGAAGAATGGTTTTGTCCTAAAAAAAAAGAGAGAGAGAGAATGGAGATTAGAAACTAGAAGATCCAGGAGAGACAGTTTAATAACATTTATTCATCCAATAATGTCTCAGGCATTATCTCAAATGATAAGGCTTTACAAGGTCAAGTCAGAATCTTTGCCTTCAAGACTGACCAAAGTGAGCGGATTGAATAAATAAATAATTGCATATGGAGTTGTTATGCTTTTGAATCTGTGCACTTGTAGTGATGATAAATGTAATAATAAGAATCCCGCTAGCATATATTGAATAATGATTATGTGCATGACAGGCATAGCCTTAAACTCTTTCCCTAGATCTTGATTTAGTTTTCCAGAGAATATTTTAGAACATTATTCTTATTACACACATTTTGTAGATGGGATTTGGAAAGCACAGGCAGATTTAAAAACTTGTAAAAAGTTAAACCACAGTGAATGTTGAGGGAGTGCAACATCATAAATTAAAGTTTGCATTTCACATTGGAAATGTGGTCTAGGAAACTTTCTGGGAAGAGGCTGGTAAAGGAAATGTTGAAATAAATGTTCCTGTTGTCTAGATTGAGATATTATCCACAGGTAAGAGTCATGAAATAGGCAAATACATAAAAGTACCACAGTGCATGGATTGTAAGTTGCACATAATTCTTAGAGTAGCTGTACATACTCCTGAGAGTGGGTAGAAGTAGGTGGCACTGGGGGAGAAACTAGGAAGAGAAGACGCAGGAGGTGTGGAGGATCTATAGTCACATTATGGAGAATAGCGACTTTAGAGGTGGCTCCTGCAATATTTTAAGTAGAATGTCATAATGGCAAGGATGGGCTCGAAGGTATAGAATGGATCGCCCCAGTGGAAATCTAAATTTTTTTCTCTTTCTTGGTTCCTCAGGTAAATGTTTCTGATGGTCACAGAGAACAATAGAAAAATCCCTACTACAGGCAGATAAATCCCTCACTGCCAGAGAGCAGGTATAGGGGCAGGGCTTCTCTCTCAGCGGGGTGGCTAGATGGGCAGTGCCTTCTGACAGACACAACACAAGCTCCTTCTTGTGTGGAATGCACACTCCTTTGAATGTGAAAAGAACAAGAGAATGTAGTTTGATATCAACCATTTATTCCGGCCTTTCTCTTCTCCTTCTTAAATTTTCTTACAGTAGAGTGGACACTGGGTAAATTTTAAGATTTTCTGTGCTCATTTTCAAATGTTTTGTTTATTTTCATTTGCTTTCCTAATTTACTAGAATGAGTACAATTTATTTTATAAAAAGTATATTAATATATAATTTGCATGCAATAAAATTCATTCATTTTAATTAGGTAATTTAATGAGTTAAAATGAATATAATCATGTAAATAATAGCACAATAAAGTTAAATAACATATCCATCACCCCACTCCTCATCCTTAATTTCTATTTCTTTTCTACCATCCACGGGCAACCACTGATTTACTTTCTTTTTTGGCAAGAACACATATTACAAAAAAGTTTGAAATATGATCCAGGATTGTTGGCAACAGGTACTATACTGTGTAATAGACCTGATAACTTACTCATCTTGCATAACTAAAACTTGATACACTTTGTTAAGCAATTGCTCATTTTCCGTTCTCCCAGTTTGTGACAGCTACCATTCTATTCTGTGCTTCTATCAGATTATCTATTTTAGATTTGATTTGTTTTCTCATCTCAACAGAGTAGAGCAGAAGCCTTTCCTTTGTGTGTGTGTGTGTGTGTGTGTGTGTGTGTGTGTGTGTGTGTGTGTGTCACTGGGGTTCCTGGAAGCCCTTCTACCTCCGGGCTACACTCCCAGACCTATTTTTTAAATACTTTTTGAAATTTGGAAATAGGGTCTCGGTCTCTTAATCCAGCGCGGCTGGCTTCTAACCTGCTCAACCCTCCTGTCTCCACCTCCCAAGAGCGGGAATTACAAGTGTGAGCCACCACGCCTGGCTTCTTCTTCTTCTTCTTCTTCTTCTTCTTCTTCTTCTTCTTCTTCTTCTTCTTCTTCTTCTTCTTAACAGAAAATGTTTCTGACTCTTTTAAGGGATATACTAGAGAAAAGACCAATTTTGTAATTGAAGTAAGCAATTAGTGGGAAAACAATTACCAAGAATACCACTGAAAGTCACAAAAGAGGAATTATACAACCTAAAAACATTTTCAAGTAAATTGTCCTCTAATCCAATTAAAATTTATTGTGTTCTGAGTTAAAAGATGATTTTATGAAGATAGGCAAAATATCTTCATACAAATTGTCAAGGAAGAAAGTTGAAATGGGGTAGCTTTGGTTTGGGCACTTAAACAGAAATAGGAAATTCATTTTGGATCAGGTTTCAGGCACATTCAAAGGAAAACTGACCCTTTGAACTGATCTAAGGACTTGTCCACCCCAACCCCTATGTGAGTTAACCATTGAACTGGGCTTAAGAGCAATTTTCTGAAATTTTGTTTGCTAAGTTCTGTTGACCTTCTACCCAATGGACACTTTTCCCTGAACCACTGAAACAGACTGCCTCCAACCCCTCTTTTTTAAAAAAGCTTACCTTTAGCCAACACCAGTCATAAATTTCTCCCCAAAGTGGGAGAACACGTTTTAAAAGATGATGTGAGCTCTTTGTTTTGGGCTCAGTTCCATGGCACTTTTTGATTGCATCATTTACGATAAATAAAAAAGAAGCTTATCTGATTTTGGTCTCTGGAGATCCTTTTCTGGGGACCGGGTGGGAATCCAAGTGTCCTGCAACACTTATAGATTACTCCTTTTTTCATGAGAGCTTGTTTTGTTTCAGTCAGAGCAAAAGTATATCCATTCTAATAGAGGATATAAACTTCCTAAGTGACTGTTATCTCAATATTATCTCTCAGTTTGGCATATTTATTTTGGTTGTTTAGCTTAGTCATGTTCTTTTGAACTATTGATTTACCACATGTCCAAATATACATTTGTATGTTTGTTTGACCTGACCTCTCATCACATTACTTAAAGTCTAAATTATTGGTCCTTACAAAAAGAACCACAACTAAATCTACTTTGTGTAGACGCCCACTACAGTACCAGTGAAGTGTGGCCAGTGGGGAGTTTTAATTGAGTCAAGTGTCCACCTCAAATTCATGTCTGATTTGCAAGTATTGAAGATAATAAATCATTTGTTCATTTAGTGTTTTCATTCATTTAATCTATTTATGATTAAATATATTTATTAAATACTTATTTCATACCATATAGAAATAGAGTGCTCACAGAAGGTATTATGTACCATTGATGGTTGAACAAAACTTTGAAAGAAGAGAGGGAATAGCCATATATAACTGAAAAAAAGAACTTTGTGAAGACTAGAAGTAGAATGTGAAATTTATTGTATTGAGATTACCATTTGCATATATAAGGAACAGCAAAGAGAAAGAAATATGGATAAGGCAATGAGGTTGGATAGCAAGCAGGAACAAGATCAACCGAGTCAATACCAAGAACTTGATCTTTAAGAATCTTTTAAAGGGTTGGCGAAATAATTGGGACACAGGAATTATAAAATATGACTACACTTTAAAAGCAGACACACCCCAAATATTAAAAAGGGCGCAAGACAGAAAGAATGCAAGCAGAGAGACTTGTTGGAGTTTTCTGTAATCATCTCAACTAGAGATATTGAGGAGGTAACAGCAAAGGTGTTGAAAGTAGAGTCTGGGTATATTTAAAGACAGAGCTGTCATTTTGTAGAAGTAGAAATAAGAGTAGAAATAAGAGTAGAGTAGAAATAAGAAAATATCCATATCCTCAGCTTATTTTGATAACGTTGGTCTAATGTGCATATACTAATACTTAAGATAATAAATTGTGATTTTTCTAAGCTTTAGTTTCCCTGAAAGCAGAGCCTAGAATAAAGGATTGCAGTTTAACTGGGACCATGAATCCAGAGAATAAGAATGAGGGATAAAATGAAACCGGAAGGAAAGGAGAGTCAAAAGAATGAGTTACCAAGTTAGGCACTCCTGTGATAAGGTTGTTGAATTTTGCAGGAATCTTTTGAGGTATGTAACAAAATGTATTTCAGAACTGTGTTTCCTTCCCCCCAAGAAGTTGACAAAAAATGCATTTATCCATCAGCTCCTGTCCCTTTTGGATGAAGAGTGATCCCACAGACTTATAATCCATTTTGTACAAGAATGAGTGTTTCAGTATGTTGTAATGGGAGATCCAAGCTGCAGCATCAGAAAAGCCACAGGGCAGGAAATGAATAGCACAGGGAACTGGCCTGCAGCAGAACGCTCACCAGTGTGGAGCTTGTCCCAGCCCACCTGGAATTGGTTGCGATAAAGTATCCTGGAGAATATAGTGGGGCTGAGGGAAATTTTAGAGCTGCACAGGGCCAAACTCTTAACTTGATTCATTCACCCCGTCAGTGGGACTACTCCATGACTAAAGGCGCTGTCAGGAAACTTCAGAAATTTACTAAAGAAGGGTTAGTGGGGAAAAGCAACTTCTTGCTCACAGTGTCAGGTTTAAGACCATAACTGATGTTCTTTATCTCCCTCTTATATTATACTACTTTCTTTAGTCCACTCATGCTGCTATAACAAAATAAAACAGATGGACTAATTTATAAGTAATGCAAACTTATTTCTCATAGTCCTGGAGGCTGGAAAGCTCAAGAAGGAGGTATTGGCAGGTTTGGTGTCTGATCAGGCCTCCCTCTTTGCTTTGGTGATGCACAGTACCATGCTGCTGTGTCCTGACATGGTGGAAGGATGAAAGAGAATAGGTTGCTCCCTTCAACATAAGTTGTAATAGCAAGAATAGCATCCATGAGGGTAGAGGGTGGAACATTCATGACTTAATCACTTCCCCAAAGGCCCCACCTCTGCATACTGTCACTGGGTACATCTGAATTTTGGAGGGACACATGCATTCAAATCAATAGTGCTGCTCACCTAGCTTTCCTTCATCCTCAGGAGATCTTCAGATGTTCTAAGTTGCTTATGAAGTGAACCATATCTTCACCCTAAAATGTTT
Source organism: Muscardinus avellanarius (assembly GCF_963383645.1). Classification (NCBI taxonomy): domain Eukaryota; kingdom Metazoa; phylum Chordata; class Mammalia; order Rodentia; family Gliridae; genus Muscardinus; species Muscardinus avellanarius. The sequence continues at coordinate 79,355,862 of NC_137788.1, read as the reverse complement.
GGATCCTTACTTACCTTGATTTTGTTTGGTTGTGGTTGCTGCTATTATTGAATCAAAATTAATCACAGAAAAACCATGAGATAGCCTGTATTCCAAATATACTCCTTCAAAACTCCACATGTAGAAGTAACTCTACAGGAGTTCCTTATAATCAAAACAATATATTGTTGCTTAAAATGTTTTCATGGTTAATGATTTCATTATTATGTTATTTAGAAATTTGGGTCAGTGACACTTCAGCTCTCTCTAAGTAGCTCCACCTGAAGATATTCTGTGGCATTCAGTTGACAAATGCACAGGCTGAAGTATTCAGGATGGCCTCACTCACATCTGTGGCCATGTTGGGCACAACATGCACCAATAAAAATATAAAAATAATTAAAAGGATGTTGAAGAAAAGAAAGGAGTAATCTCCCTTGTTGTTGAACAAGAAAATAGTGTGATTGTCTCTATTCCAGGAGCAATAACAGATAAATCTGGAGAGAGACTTGAGCAAGGATGATGGGGTGGCAAATAATGTTTTAGAAAAACAGACGCAGCAGTGTCTTCCCACCTGAGACTCTTACCACTCTACACCCCCTTATCAAGACGTGGCATGTATATCCCCTCCTCAGTAAAACGAGGTGGGTCTTTGTAATCGCAACTATCAACAGATTAGAACAGCAGGTGAAAGTGACACTGTGGCTTCTAAAGATGTGATATAAGAATGTCATGCGCTTCTTCTATTGGACGCTCACTCTAGGGACCCAGGCACCATGCTGGGAACACGTCAAAGAAGCCCATGGAAAGGCAGGACCATAGAAGAGGAACTGGGGATCATGGCTCATGGTCCTGGCCAAGCGCTGGCCAAAAATGAGCCTCAACTTGGTAGTATGGAGTGAATGATTTTCGAAGTGACTCCTCCTGTCTCTGGTGAGCTGCTGCTGCTAATGCCACAAGGAGCAGCAGAGCACTGTCCCCACTGAGTCCTGACCAAATTACAGATTCATGAACAAAACAAGTGCCTATCATTGCGTTCATGTATTTTGGAGTGATCTGCTGCATAACAATAGACACCTAACCAGCTAATTTTAGTATGGCCTAACTGAGTCATGGTTATCAGTATAAAAAGAGCAAACAGTGCATCCTTCTCCATATATCTTTCTAGTCTAAATCATCCTAATTCCCGTTTCCTTTCCTTACATCATCTACTTATTTTTCATTGTATTGATTACTCTTCCCTAAATCCTCTTTCAGGTTTTAAGACCCCAAGCTAGACACATTATGTTAATAAGGGCTCGATTAAAGCTGAGAGTAATTAGGGATTAAGTATAATTCCTACATTCTATTATCTTATTTATAGAACTTGATGGCAGGCTCTAAATTTTAAAATTCTCTTTGTAACTGCGCACTCACTGAATTTGTTCTTTTGGTTTGGTTTCCTGTAGAGAAGTGGCAAAGCCCTTTCTGCTTTTGGGTGTTCTTGTATTTCATATTCAAATGATCTGCAGGGAGGCGGGAGCTGGGGGAGAAAGGAAATCCCCAAAATTGTGTAGAAAAGTTTATCAGAACCTATCACAGTTAAATAAAGGGACAACCCTTGTCAACTTCTCTTCAAAGCAGCTTTCTTATAAGCTCTGAAGGATTTCTGCTCCTGATTTTTCAGTTAAGGTAAGATCAGGGCAAGGATGGGAAGAGATTTACTAGGTTCAAGTGGTTTTTACTGTATTATATCCAGGAGAGGATGCAAATTAGCCTGATGTACTATATTCTTCCAGGATCATAGGGTAGTTAAACTTTTTACATGGCAGACTAGGGATTCCACAGAACATCCTATGCCTGTTGTTTTCTTTTTTCCATGCCTTTCCAAGCAATTAAAAATAGTCAGCCAACTTCAACATCCTTTTAATTATTTTTATATTTTTATTGGTGCATTATAGTCATATATCTTAATGGAGTACAAAATGGTAGAGGTATACATGCACACATCACTTGTTTAGCCCTTACCCAATTCTCACCCCATCCTCTTCCCCTCCCTCCTTCTCATATTTTATTTTAATTATTTTGAACCTGTACTTTTTAAAGTCTCACAGCATCACCCAGTGCTTTTTCTTCCACCTTTATCTCATTCCACTTCTCCTATATGTTGGAGGTTATCATCTCACCACGTAATGTCAGTAGTAGATCCCTAAGGCTCTCTGACCAGGGAGTGATCCAATCCAAATTTATACAATGCAGAGGACCTGGACACAAGAAGAATTAAAGCAACCATCTGTATTCCCCTTTGTGTGAGGTTGGGGGAGGTGATCAAGAAGGTAAGAGACTGATGAGTGCCAGGGAATAAGGGCCCTGACCAGCCCACAGATAATCATTTGAATCAAGGATCTTCTAGTTCCTCAGGAATGAAGTGTAACTCCCTCTAGGAAGGTGACATAGTTAAGAACTGTTGGCCAAGTGTGAGCAAAATCTAGAATGAGTGGTAGAGGGGAAGAGCTTAATATCAGTTATGAACATAAAATCTATGGCAGGAAAGAGGACTCTAGTTCAGACTTTCCTACTGTGTATACTTTAAAAAATTAACTTTGACAAGCCACAAAATTGAAGAAGCCATTATGGAAAAGAGTGGCATTTCCCTGAGATATGAGAGGATCTTGGCAGAGTGAAAATAGCCTACACAGTGCTATGGGTGCCCCACCACATGACCTCGCCATTTACGCCTTCTGCAAATTCCCATGGCATCTTGCTGCAAACATCAGAGTCCCTATCTGAGAATGTGTTCTCAACCTACATCCCTCTCACCCATCCTAGAAGGATCTTGAATGAGGATTTTACATAGTTTCCTAGAGTTACCTCAAAGGGTTTGAACTAGTCAGGTGTGGTGGCCCATGCCTTTAACCCCAATAGTTGGGAGGCTGAAACAGGAGGATGGCAGGTTCAAGCAACTTAGCAAGGCTGTCAGAAACCTAGTGAGAGGCTGTTTTAAAACAAGAGAAGGGACTGGAGGAGGGACTGGAGATGACTATGTGTTGATGAGTATGATGATGATTTACTCTGCAAACACTATAGAAGGATTGTAATGAAGTGCTCGGGTTTGAATCTTGGTACTGTTTATCATTTTTTCTATGGCTTTTAAAAAGTTGCTAAATCTCTCTGGGCCCTAGTTCTTATAAAATTGAGGAAAAATATTTGTTATGAGAAGTAGAATAGAGTAATTCATATAAGGCGTCAGGTGCTGTGAAGGGAGCATAGCAAATGTTTAGAGAACAATATCCTTGTTAGCATTCATTGTGTATTAAGCGCCAAATTTTCTCTTTTCTTGTAAGTTAAAGTTATCAGCTATATTGAATTTACTGTAAAGAGCAACAAACTATGTAATTGCATCTAAAATTTCAGAAAATATAACCTCAAAAATTATATAAAGTGTCCCTTCAAGAAAAATATGTGCTTCGTGGGGCATGGTGGTGCACGCTTGTAATCCCTGCTCCTGGGAGACGGAGACAGGAGGATCGCGCAGGTTCGAAGCCAGCCGTGCTGGCTTAAGAGACTCTGTTTCAAAAGTATAAAAAATATATATATATGTGCTTCTAGCCAGGCGTGGTGGCCTATGTTTGTAATCCCAGCATTTGGGAGGCTGACATAGCAGGATCACAGTTCAGGGACAGCCTCAGGTACTTAGTGAAGCCTTTTGTAACTCAGTGAGACCCTGTTTCAAAATAAAAAATAAAAAATAGGACTGGGGGTATAGCTCGGAGGTAGAATGCCCCAGGATTCCATCCCTGGTATCGGAAAAAAAAAAAAAAAAAGGTATGTGCTTCCAACCCTCAGGCATCTGTAATCCCAGTACTGGGGACTTAGCATGACACTCTGAAACCTAGTGAGAGCCTGTTTTAAAATAAAAAATGATAACAACAACAACAGAAATAGACTGTGGGTGTAGCCTGAAAGAAGAGTGCCTCTGGATTTAATCCCCAGTATTCCCTGTCACCACCCCACACAATGCTTCCAAACAAGATGTCATCATACTTCAAGCTAGATAAAAATATACATTAGAAAAAAAATTGCAAAACATCTAAAGCTCTCTGCATTTTTTGAGAAATCAGGCCAGATACACCCAAACTTTCCAGAAGCAATGCCCAAAAAATTCTCTTTGTAACTGCGTACTCACTGAATTTGTTCTTTTGGTTTCGGTTTCCTGTAGAGAAGTGGCAAAGCCCTTTCTGCTTTTGGGTGTTCTTGTATTTCACATTTAAATGATCTGCAGGGAGGCGGGAGCTGGGGGAGAAAGGAAATCCCCAAAATTGTGTAGAAAAGTTTATCAGAACCTATCACAGTTAAATAAAGGGACAACCCTTGTCAACTTCTCTTCAAAGCAGCTTTCTTATAAGCTCTGAAGGATTTCTGCTCCTGATTTTTCAGTTAAGGTAAGATCAGGGCAAGGATGGGAAGAGATTTACTAGGTTCAAGTGGTTTTTACTGTATTATATCCAGGAGAGGATGCAAATTAGCCTGATGTACTACATATCAGGCAAGGTAAAGACTAAATTGTGGTGTTACAGGCAGCAGAATTTATTCTGTGTCTGCTACATTTGTTTCGTGCTGAATTAGATGCAAGCATGAGTGGAGACTGAGCTGAGAAGATGAAATGCTGTAATACTGTTTTCCTTTCTTTGCCATTTCATGATCGATTGCAGTTCAAAATTGCCACTTAAGTTATCTTCCTATTTACTATAACCTGATTAGGCTTATTTAAACTGCAGCCCAAAGATTTCAAGAACTTTTATTGTAATATTTTCATTAAAAGAGCAATGAATGAGATACAATGTAAATAGTTTTCTAACATTGTTAAGGACAATAGAACCAAAAAGGAAGAGAGAAAAAATTGAAACTTGGCGTGAACAATGAAGAGGTTTCATGAAAACAGTAATTATGTTTTTTAGCCATAGGCTTGTATTTTGAAGGTAGATGGCTTCCTTTAGAAATGATTCTGACTTTTTTTTGCTTGGCACCTACTCAATTGTTAACCCTTTCTGTGCTGGATTCTGTTTTGACAAATCTGTTGCTTCAATTGTTAGGAACCACTTATATCAACACTTGCCCACCTGGACCCCTCACTACTGTCTGGCAATTTCATTCATTTCTGGAATTCTCCCTTCATTTGAATTTTTATGATGTCACATGCTTCATGCCTATTATGATTGTTAGGTTTCTATTTTCTCCTTAATATGTCTTTTCTGTTTCACAAAACTCAAGCCAAAAACAACACAAAACAAAGGAAAAGCAAACAACAATATATAAGACCTAAGCTGGAATCACACAGATGAAAAAGAGAGATAGTTTCTTCTAGAAACTCCAACACCAGCACTTCTGAGTATTTTCTCTTATATTTCTTGGCATTGTGCGCTCTCTCTCTCTCTCTCTCTCTCTCTCTCTCTCTCTCTCTCTCTCTCTCTCTCTGTCTCTCTCTCTTTCTGGGACTGGTGATGATTGAACCAGGGGCATTATTCTACCTCTGAGCTACACCTCAGCCCTATTTTTATTTTTATTTGAAACAGGATCTCATTAAGTTGTGGGGGGGGCCTCACTAAGTAGCTAAGGTTGGCCAAGAACCTGCGATCCTCCTGTCTCAGCCTCTCAAGTACTAGGATTACAAGCGTGGGCCACCAATGCCAGCTAGAAACCTTTCTCTTTTTTTTTTAAAGGTGGCAGGTATACTGACATAGATTTATACTTGTTTTCTTCCTTTTTTTTTTTTTTTTAGGAAATAGGCTTAGTGTGGTGTGAAATGCCAGTGGCTAGTAGTTAGATGCAGTTGGCTTGTTACAGTGCTGGGAGTAGACTTCAGTTCTGCCTTATTACAAAGCCAAAGTATACATTTATTTTATATGAATTTTAATCCATTCTTACATTGTTTTCATTTACAAAAGTTATGGGACTCCAGCAGAGTTAGAGAGAACACTTCCCAGGGTGCACATCACTGGCTGAGTTCCGAATGGCAGAGCAACAATCATGCGTGTGGTTTGAATACATTAACTACATGAAAAAGTTTTAGAGATTGGACTCTGCTAAAAGCAGTGAAGATGTTATCCAGATACTGTTTGGGGACTACATATCAATACTATTATTAATACAGATGCACAGTGCTAATGTTATTCACGAGAAAGTACAAACCTCAAATTAATTATCTCCCTCATTAGTAACATTGTCCCAAAGCCTAAGAGTTTGTAAGCCAATATCTATTTGCAGATTTTGCTTGTGTGTCTTTTGTTTTTCTAGTTAACTGTTGTAGATCATCATCTACAACACTCTAGAAGTCCTCGTAATCAGAATTCTGCGAGTAAAATGTCAGTGTTGCATTGGAATTGGGTTAGAATAAATAAAAGAAAAGCAATAAATGTTTTCATATAACGAAGTCATAAGGAATCAATCTAGGGGCTTTAAGAGCTTAAAAACTAAGAGACGACTGTAATCCAAAGCCAGTGGAATGATTCAGACTCAAAGTTCCAGAAGATTAGACTCAGGAAATGGGTTTCTCTATATCCACTGCATATGTAAGGGCCAGCAGGGGAGGCAGCAGCGGGGCTGTGAGGGCCCGAGGCCTATCTTTGCTGCTTGTTTTTATCTTTTCATTTCTTCAGAAACTTAGGACAAGCTGTAGAGTAGTATGTTTGCAGGTTCACTAGGAAAAATGGCTTTTTCTGCTTAAATCAGCCCAGCCCACCACATCCCTGGCAGACAAAGTAACAACTTTGACATGACCTCAGAAGTCCACATGCTTGAACCCTTGTGCCTCATTGAGAACACTGAAGAGCAGCTGGTGGTCAACCAGGAAGCCCTGGAGATCCTATCGTCCATCACACAGCCACTGGTGGTTGTGTCAATGGTGGGCCTGTACCGCACGGGCAAATCCTACCTGATGAACAAGCTGTCTGGGAAGAAAAAAGGTGAGTGCCATCAGAAAAGCTTTGTGACCTCTGTGTCCACCCACAATGTCAGCATCCAGCTGAGTGGGGGAAAGTGAGAAAGTTCAAGGTGGGCGGAACATTAAAAGTCAATGTTTGGTTCCATATGACCCAGCTATACCACTCCTGGGTATCTACCCAAAGGAACTGAAACCAGACTATCAAAGTAATGCAGACATATCTATGTTTATAGCAGCACAGTTCACAATAGCCTAATTTTGGAACCAGACTAGGTTTCCATCAATAGCTGGATGGATTACAAAATTAAGGGATATACACATAATGGAATTCTACTCAACCATAATGAAGAACAAAATTATATCATTTGCAGGGAAATGAACGGAACTGGAGAATATTATCCTAAGTGAGATTAGTCAGTTACAAAGAGCAAAAGGTCAGATGTTTTCTTTCATATGTGGAATCTAGAGAGGAACTGGTATATAGGAAGGACTCTAGAGAAAGGAAGAGAAATCCTAGGAGCATGATGGACAGGACCTATAGGTGAGAGGTGGGTGAGGGGAGGGAGACTCAATGAAAAAAACACTACAATGAAAATGATGTACATACACAAATTTATCAATACCAGTATCATTCAGAACTTTGATGTATGCTCACAATGCACTAATAATAATAAATTCAAATAAAAAGCCGCTGGGTGTGGTGGTGCACGCTTGTAATCCCTGCACTTGGGAGGCTGAGACAGGAGGATTGTGCAGGTTCAAAGCCAGCCTCAGCTACTTAGTGAGGCTCTCAGTAACTTAGTGAGACCCTGTTTCCAAATAAAATATAAAAAAAATAGGTCTGAGAGTATAGCCCGGAGGTAGAAAGCCTTTGGGTTCCACCCCTAGTACCACCAAAAACAAAACAAAACAAACAAAAAAAAAACAAAACAAAAAACCTGCTGGGTGTGGTGGCACACGCTTGTAATCTCAGCATTTGGGAGGCTGAGACTGGAGGATCTCGGTTCGAGGACAGCCTCAGCTACTTAGTGAGGCCCTCTGCAACTCAGTGAGACCCTGTTTCAAAATAAAGAATAAAAAATTGGGCAGGGGGTGTAGCTTGGAGGTCAAATGCCTCTGGGTTACACCCCCAGACCCGGGTACCCCCCCCCAAAAAAAAAGCCAATGTTTGGGCCACAGCTAAGGCTTTTTATCTTTGTGACATAAAGGACAGCTCTCTGTCCTCTCCATCCTGAGGTATTACCTTTTTTTCTTCTCTTGGACTTAATGTCTCACTAAGAAAAACGTAATATGTTCCCCTTATGAAAGACATAAATGAAATAATTGTGATATGTGTAAAGTATAAAAATTTTTGTAGCATGATGCTATGATTAAAGAATCATAAAATCTACAACCTATAGTATTTGGCATTGTTTTCCCACTTCTATATTATAACTCAGTTCAGTACTTGTGTTTTCTGCTGTCTCCTTGTTTTGCTTTCCATAAATTCTTACCTAATGATCAAGTACCCCATCTCCAGAGCCCTTCTTCTATTACGACCTCGGCACCTTCTTTTTCAGGCTTTTCTGTTGGATCCACAGTGCGGTCTCACACCAAGGGAATATGGATGTGGTGCATGCCCCATCCTGAGAAGCCAGGCCACACCTTAGTTTTGCTTGACACTGAAGGCCTGGGAGATGTAGAGAAGGTAAAGAAGGAGGGCTTTTTTTTTTTTTTTCAATTAACCTTCTCACCTCTGAGTACTCTAACTTACTATTTGAACAGTAGACATGTGGACCTTTTCTAACTCTATGCTGGTGTTTACTGGGAAAAACACCTTGCTTTGTACCACTTGATCATTTCCTAAATGTTCTCATCATATACCTATTTTAAGCTACACAAGTGAAGTCACTAAACTCAGACCTGTGAAGAGATGTACACAATTTGTTCTTTTAGGTTGGATGAACTGATTCTTGCACATAAACAAAACTTTCTCTTGAACAAACATAGTTTTATATTTTTGTTATTTTTTTACTTTGGATTTATCAAAATTAAAAAATGGAAGGCCATAAGTTAGCTTCAGTTTCTTCATGTCTGTGATGTGGATAGAAATTAATAGCTAATATCATAGCATTGTCTTGATGAGATCAGTAATACGAGCTGCCTTGTGGATAATAGTTGCTCAATAAAATAGATGTAAGTATTGTGCATATAGGCCAATTTTGTTCCTGATTCTGGACAGCCCTCACTTTAAATATTCTATCTACTCCATTAACTGTGTTCAGTTCACAAATATCCAACAGTAGTTCTAAGAGACACTGGTGAGTTAACAATGCATGGATCAATATAAAATTATCAATGATAAGACTATGCAAAGTTCACCTGTCCTATACTCACCTTTGTCTTGCTTACTGTCTGTAGGTCAGGATCTTATGTTTAATTATTGCTCATAATAGAATGCCATGAGACATGACTTATGTTTATTCTGATTTCTAGGTTGATGATAAGAATGATACTCAGATCTTTGCTTTGGCAATCCTACTGAGCAGCATCTTTGTGTACAATACCATGAGCAAAATTGACCAGGGGGCAATCGACCTACTTCAGTATCCTTTTGTGGTCCAGGAGAACTTTTGTGCTCAGAGAACTCTGTTAAGTGGCTACACGTCTACAAGGCCCTGTGGATCACAAAAATGAAAATAGGATAAACATTGAAAATACAAAGAAAAGAGCCCTCATATTTACTGACATAGAAATGGTTTGGCTAAATATCAAAGGGGAAATAAAATTTTGAGAAAGTATAAAATAAAGTTTAGGAGTTGGGCTTGATGGTACATAGCCTGAAATCTCAGGACTTGGGAGGCTGAGACAGAAGAATCAGCCTCAGCCACTTAGTGAGACCTTTTTCCAAAATAAAAAATAAAAAGATCTGAGTGTAGCATGAAGGCAGAATGACTCTAGGTTCAATCCCTAGTTTTAAAAGAAAGGAAGAAGGATAAAGATATACAATAAAATATGAGCTTAAGTGCTGCCCTGTATTTGCAAATGTTTCTTAATTGTATCTCAGCAATGTGACAGAACTGACAGATCTGCTCAGAGCAAGAAACTCTGCTGACCTTGATGGTGTTGAAGATGCTAATGATGTTGTGAGCTTCTTCCCAGACTTAGTGTGGACGCTGAGAGATTTCTACCTAGACTTGGAAATAGATGGAGAGCTCATGACAGCAGATGAATACTTGGAGAATTCACTGAAGACAAAACAAGGTAACAGGGCTTTAGTTTGGGGAAGAGAAAGAAAAGTAGCCCTGTAAATTATTTATTTTGTGTATTTGGTCAAATGTATAGTTTTCAATATATACCCATCTGGCTTTCTAACAAAATCAACAATGAATATTATTAACTTAGAATGAATTACAAGGTCCCTGTTCTTGGAACAAATATATTTCCTTTTCCTCCTTTCCTTTCTTAGTCACCTTTTATTCGTTGCTTAAGGCTATAATGATACACTACATTGAATAACACCAGATGAAAAGACACTTACTGAGGCAAATAGATTAAAGTGAATTTAAATTCTAGACAAAATAACTTCCATGTTTCCTTCTCCAGGTAGTGGTCCAAAAATTCAAAATTTTAATTTGCCCCGCCTGTGTATACAGAAGTTCTTTCCAAAAAGGAAGTGCTTTATATTTGACTCGCCCACTCATAAAAAGAAACTTTCCCAGCTGGAGACACTGCAAGATGATGAGCTAAGCCCTGAATTTGTGCAGCAAGTGGCAGAATTTGGTTCCTACATCTTTAGTCATTCCCGGGTCAAGATTTTTCCAGGAGGCATCAAGGTCAATGGATCTCGTGAGTACCTTTTGAAGAATTTTCCTCTAAAAGTTTAAGAGACACGTAAGAGTCTTCTTGTAGTGTCAATGTTGACAAATGCATCACAATTAGCACCATGAAAATCATATGCACCATCTTTTTACAGTTACATGCAATAAGAACAAAATGAAGGTAAGAGGAGTTAAAGATGTTTTACCCATCAGTGTTCTACTGTTGAACTAGACTCACTCACAGGGACGGCAGCATTTCTTCAACAAACATACTGAATTCTCTTTACGTGTTACAGCTTTTGATAAGCACAAGATGATCAAGGCACATGTGTTCCCTGTAGAAATGGAACTTGTTTGATACAAAGGTTAGACAAAGGCCCCAAATGCTTAGAACCCTAAAAGATATCTCAGCAGGTTTCTTGGTCTAGTTTTTCCTAAGAACTCTATGTTTTAGAACTTTGAAAATAATTGCTACATTATAAAGAAAAGTTAATTGCAAATAACAGGGAAGAAAACTAAGTAAGTTCCAACAAAAAATAAAGCCAGTCTAAATTGTTTAATTTTTTCCATTTTCAGGAGAGATTATCTCACCAGCTTAACTTAATAAAGTAAAAGAAAACAAACTCTGAAGAAAATGGAAAGCTGAGGAAAAGAGAAAGAGAGGGAAGATAAACAGGCAAAGGGCTATAGCATTCCAACGAAATACATATGTATGACTTTTGTGTAATAATCTTATTTCTGCATAGAGGAGAAGGAGAATTAGATATGAACAACCACATAAATGTTGAAAATTTCCCTATTGACCTCTTTGAGCGCTGTTCCTTTTTCCAAACAAGGAAAGTCTTGGCTTCTTAATCAAGGGAACCTTTCTGAACTACTTGACTACTGTTCAGAATGTTGAAAAAAATTTTTTTTTGTGGTACTGGGGATGGAACTCAGGGGCCTTCTACCTCCATGCTACACCTCCAGACCAATTTTATATTTTATTTGGAAACAGGGTCTCACTAAGTTGCTGAGAGCCTCACTAAGCTGCTGAGGCTGGCTTTGAACCTGCGATATTCCTGTCTCAGCCTCCCAAGTACTGGGATTATAAGTGTTCACCACCACGCCCAGCAGAATGTTAAAAAATGTGAAGCCATGCTTTGTTAAGTTCATGTTCTCAGAGTTGCTTGACATAGATGGTGGACTCTTTTTCTGCAAGTAATACTGATTTCTCTTCCCTCTGTAAAGGTCTAGGGAGCCTGGTGATGACCTACGTCAATGCCATCAACAGCGGAGGTCTGCCTTGCATAGAGAATGCAGTCCTGGCCTTGGGCAAGGTAGAGAACTCAGCCGCAATACAGAAGGCTGTGGCCCACTATGACAAACTGATGGGCCAGAAGTTACAGCTGCCCACAGAAACCCTCCAGGGGCTGCTGGACCTTCACAGGACCTGTGAGAGAGAGGCCATAGAAATCTTCACAAAGAACTCTTTCAACGATGAGGACCAAAGTTTTCAAAAAGAATTGGAAGTAATTATTTTTGTTGTTGTTCCAGTTCAAGTTCCTGAGCATTGGGGTTAATAGAAATATTGCTATGAATGGTAAAATAGGACTTAATTTTAAGATGCAATTCCTACTAAACTAGAAAATATGGATAATGACTTCTATTCCATGATATCACTTCTGAAAATGAACAACAAACATGTAAATATTATGCACTCTATAGAGTCTGAAGTTTTCACATATTCTTGATGATTGGCATTCTAATTGGAACAAGATAAAACTCAGGGTAGTTATGATTGGCATTTTTATGACTACTGATGATGTTGGACATTTTCTCATATATTTGTTGGCCAACTTTTCACATATGCATACAACTCACCTTTGGTGGTGGTACTGGGAATGGAACCCTTCTACCTCTGGGCTACACTCTCAGCACTCTCAGACCTTTTTTTTTTCTTTTTTTTTTTTGAAACAGGGTCTCTTAAGTCAGTGAGGCTGGCTTCGAACCTACAAAATCCTCCTGTCTCTGCCTCCAAAGCCAGGGGATTACAAGCGTGCGCCACCACGCCTGGCTACAACTCACCTTTAACATATTACTCTAATGGATTAATCTTTAACTGGCTTTATTTCTTTAAAAATTATATTGCAAAGCATTAATTTTATTTTCTATTAATGAAGCAGGTAAAATTTCCATTTGTCAATTGCTAATGTGATTTATCCAGGAGTAATAGAATAAGGTGATACCATTCCAGCAAATTATTTGATTCCACCTTCTCAGTAAAGGTGAAAAAAAAAACACACTGGAACAAAAAAGTTTTAAACAATAGGCTACATTGAAAACTAAGGCATGAGGCTAGAGATCAGTGGTCATAAGAATATATCTAAAGCAGAAGAAAATAAGAAAACCAAGTTTTAGGAAATTTCCAACCCTAAAGTAAATGTCATTTCTCATAGAGCATAATCCTTGCAACTTCTCTGGTTTTCTGGGAAGAATATGGTCTTGCCTTTATTTCTTTAAATTTCTAGAAAAAAATATGTAGATCCTTTTAAAAAAAACAATTTCCAGAAATACTGATGTTGCTAACATCTCCATGGGTTTTTGTCCCTTTGAAGACCCTACTAGAAGCAAAGCAGAATGATATTTGTAAGCAGAATGAAGAAGCCTCTGCAGAGCGCTGCTCAGCTTTACTTAAGGATATTTTTGGTCCTCTGGAAACAGAAGTGAAGCTTGGGGCTTATGCTAAGCCAGGAGGCCATAATCTCTTCCTTCAGAAGACACAAAATCTGAAGGCAAAGTACTATCGGCAGCCCAGGAAAGGAATACAGGTACCCTTAGTTTTTTCTTTGATGGCTCAATGGAGAGAAGGCTCGATGGACCCTTCTCTCAGGTTCAGGCTGGGTACCTCCTGCATGAAAAAGATGCTCCTTGGAATAAAAAATAAAAATGTTTATAGCATTGCTAATTACCATTTCCTAGTTCTAACTGCAAGTTATGGGAAGTTGCTGGGGCCCCTATTTAATAAAATTACTGAGTAGAGAAGGAAAAAATAAAAGGTATCTATGCTCAGAGATGAGGTTTATGTTCTTGTCTAGGAGTTACTCTTTTTTTTTTTTTTAAATAAGCATGTATGGGGAAATTATATGCCTGGTGTTGGTGTTCAAGCACAGAATTTTTGCTCTAACGATAGCTGTGGGATTAAAATAACCCCTCACCAAAATCACCAGATTTCTTATGGTCCAAAATATTCATTGTAACAAAGGGACCTTTTTTTTTTTTTGCTACATAGGGCAGAATCCTAATAATCAAAACTTATTTAAGGAAAATAAAAATGATCGGCTTATGTAAACCAAAATCAAAAAGGTTTAATTTGTTTCAAGTATGTATAATTTTGAGAATTAAAAACAATGTTGCCTATTTCTCCCCTTCCTTTTTTTCTTTCCAAACCCCTACTTTATTTTTTGTTTCATTTTCTTGGCTGTTAGCTTCATTTTCAAAATGACTCTCGCCCCATGGCAACAAAGAAACCAAAAGGCCTATACTTAGCCCACCCTTAGTGCCCCAAGTCTTAGGTGAGAGGGCATGTCTTTCCCAAATCCATGCCAGTCTTTAGAACTCTCGAGTTGAAGTCTTTTTCCACCTCTGAGTCCTTTTCATCTAATTGGCCAAGCCAGCTTCCTGTCCACAGCTACCTAAAGGCTCGATGGACCCTTCTCTCAGGTGCAGGCTGGGTACCGCCTGCATGAAGAAGATGCTCCTTGGAATAAAAAATAAAAATGTTTATAGCATTGCTAATTACCATTTCCTAGTTCTAACTGCGTGTTTTTGGGAATCCTAGGCTGAGGAAGCTCTGCAAAAATATTTAAAGTCCAAGGAATCTGTGAGTGATGCTATTCTACAAACAGACCAGGCTCTCACAGCCAAAGAAAAACAGATGGAAGGTAAGAAGAATACGGTAACCATGGAAGATGTACAAGGGATTTCTACATATTTAAAGTTAATAGGTCCTTGGCCCACCTGAGATCATTAAACTACAGCAAGAATGGCAAAGATGCTTCTTAGTTACTGGGGCCCTTTCCGAATATGGTAAAATCAGGAGCAATATACTATCAGAATAAGAAAACAATCCCAGGGAATTTCCTCTGTGGAGTTGGAACAATAACAAATCTGAGTGGGAGGCAGGCTGGGTGTGGTGGTACATACCTGTAACCCTAGTACTTGGGAAGGTCATAGGTTTGAGGCCATAAGGCAATTTAGTAAAATCTTGTTTCAAAATAAAAAAAAATATAATAGGGTTGGGGGTGTAGCTCAAAAGTAGAATATTCCTGAGTTCAATATTCTGAATGCCAAAAGAAAGAAAGAAAGAAAGAAAGAAAGAAAGAAAGAAAGAAAGAAAGAAAGAAAGAAAGAGTAGGATATAGAAGGAAGGGGCAGTGTAATCCTTAGAGGGTTTGACTTTTTCTTCTTTCTCCTCAGAGGAACGTAGGAAAGCAAAGGCTGCGATCGCTGAAGCAGAAAAGTTGGAGGCAATTCGTAGACAGAATGAGCAGAGGATGCAGGAGCAGGAGAGGCTCCATCAGCAGCAAGTGAGACAAATGCAGATACAAAGAGAAAACTTCCTGGCTGAGCAACGGAGGGCACAAGAACGTCGGCTAAAGGTATTTATCAAATGTTCCATCTCAGGATTTAATTTTCTCCTCTCTCCATAAAAAAAGGAGAGAGCCTGAAACAATGGACAGGGGGGAGAGGCAGTCTAATATGGTGGCTAAATGCCAATATTTCACACCCTTGGAAGTTGTCAAACTGCCTTCCAGTGAGTAGGATCCACGGTGTTGCTGCTTCTGCAGACCTGGTGTGAAGCTCCTCTGTGCGCACCCTTATGATTGACACAAACAGCATCCTGACTCTTCCTCTCATTTACCAGTGTACCTGCAGCTACTGGTTTTTCAGAAGCTACTTCAAGATATTTCTGAGATTCTAGCTCTTTCCTGGAGAGCAATATGGGCAACCTGTGGTGGATTTTTTGTTTGGTTGTTTGTTTTTTTGTTTATATCCTCAATCTTTTCTTCTATTTCTATGACCAAGAGTGTGGTGAGCTGGAACATACCATTCATTTAAGGCTCAGACACTTCACCTGACGGCATGACACCTAGTTGTTTTTCTGTCATCTTCTTCTCTTAAAAATATATCTAACCTTGTACAGTGTGCAACTGAGAATTGAAGTCAAGAATTGAGGGAAGACTGCCAGAGGAAACTGTGTGGTATAAGGAGAAAGGGAGCTTTGGGTTGAATTCTAGAGACAAGGCTATTACAATGATTGAGACACAAAGTTTCTGGAGCTAGAGAAAGAGGAGGGTGACTAATGATAGAAGAATGTCGGACAAACATGCATGGAATAGCTATTCAGGGACTGCATGTTGCTACTGTGATATAGACAGATCAGTGATATAGTCATCATGAAGATAGGGCCTACTCTTTACTAAGCCTTTTAATTTCTCTTTAACACTTCTTAGGAAGAGGCTGAAAAGCTCAAGCAGAGGCACGAAGCTGAAATGAAAAAGATTCGCAATGAGGCCCTCAACCTCCAAGTCACTCACAACTCCACAAATGACACGTGTGTCCTGCTCTAAAGCGTTGAACATCGGAGGTTCCTTTTCTTATTTTGTTTCACTGAAGACACAAAGAGAGAGGGCACTCTAGAATTTGGGGAAAACAACATTAAAATTATCTCAAAGCCTCCTGTCTGATCTTCCATATATCTCTGGGTATTGCAAGTTACCTAGGGTGTGTTAACCAGAGGAGCTCAAAGTCGTGGGCTCCCCTGGGCGTCATGTGCTGGTGCACACGTGCTGGAAGCCCGCAAAGGGAGGCACCAAGAGTAGAGTGGAAACAAGGTACAGTTTTCAACTGGGTGGAGGCTGCTAGACTATGGACAGTGGCATTGTCCAAGACAGCACTGTCCAGTGACCTTCTGCCTAGAGAAATTCCAAGCTGAAAGCAAACAATGCTACAATGAAATGGCATCTTTAGATGATGGAGAGTTTTGTTTCTCTAAACTTCTCATATCAAAAAAGGTCTGAACTGGGCATGGTGTTGCATGCTTCTACTCTCAGTACTTGGGAAACTGAGACAGGATCATTGAATAAGGATAGCTTCAGCAATGTAGAGAGACTCTCAGAAACCTAGGAGACCCTGTTTCCAAACAACAACAAAAACATAAAAATAAAAAGGGTGGGTGTTGGTGACTGGCCTGTGGCACACCCGAGGGAAAAAGAATGACTCAGACACAGCAGATTGAAAGGGGATGGCCAGCGGACCTCACTCCTAGGCACAGGCCCTTCTGTGGTCCGCAGCTTTTATTCATTCTTGAAGGGGGAGGTTGAGGTAGGGATACTACTGTATTTGTGCAGAGCTGGGAGGTAAAGTGTAACTCGTAAACATGTAGTGAGGGCTAGGAGTTAAAGTCTAATTGAGCTGACCCCAGAACAATTGCAGAAAGTCCTGAGATAGCTGTTAGTAATAAAACCACTGAAGATGTGCAGAAGATCCTTGAGACAATGTTTGACAAGTGGAATATTTGGGAGTAGGTGCTGGCAAGAGACACAGGAGCTAATACCGTGGAAGAACTTGCTTTCAGCAAGTCCATCTGTCTAATTATGGCTTTCCACAACCCTTAGATCTTTCCAAGGCAAACATTAACCTGTTCCTGGCAGTTGCATTCTCCACAGGAGGGGTTACATTCTGGAAGTAGAATTCCCCTGAGTTCAGTCGCCAGTTATCCCCCCCCACACACACACACACACGCAGGGCATCTGCTTCAGCTCTACTTCTGGACTTGTCCTGAACTTCAAAAAGTACTAGCACATTGGCTGAGAATTTGTTTACAAATACTCCAGAATTATCTTTGCAAGTTGTGCAAATCGTGAAGGAGAAAATTAAATATATTTTAATATTGAAGGATATGTCAGAGTAGAAAATAATAACTTTTTGTATTATTACTACTCACCTTAAAAACAAATTTTTAATATCCTAAGACTCAGAATATTTAATTCATTTAGCCAAGTGTCCACACCTTGGTGCTCTTGGCCTAAAAAACTTGATATATAACCCAATACAGTTTCTGTTGTATCTCCTTCACAAATAATTAGGGCTTTCCCCTCTTTAGAAACCCCCAGAGGAGCATGTTGCTTTCCCACGGCTTCTTTGAATGTCTCAAGGAACAGAGGTGTGTCACTGAGCGCAAAGGACAGTGGAGGCATCGCAAGGTAAACATGAACTGCTTCTTGGTACTGCTGAGCCTCCTGATGGAATAAAGTCCTGCTGACTTCTCCATTTGACCCTCACAGACTTATGGTTTGCAGAATTACAAAAGCATAGACTTCTGCTGTTTTGATCTGCTATGTGTGGTAATTTGTTATAACAGCAATAGGAAACAAATGTAACTTTATCAGTTAATAGTATGAGTAGTTGTCAATGCCAGCTGATATCTATTTAGGATTTATCATGTTCCAGTGGCAATAATTTATCTAGTGATCTCAAAAATCTTATGAATATACAGCATTGTTTTATTACAATTATTTTAAATGTTTATTATTATTATTATTATTAAACTTATTCTTAAGGCATGAACAATGTCATTAACTTGATTAAGTTACATGATTTACCTAAAGGGAGAGCCACAGCAGACCTTTTGAATCTATATTTCACATAATAGTCATATTGTGATACTATCTTGTCTTGCTTAGCAAAACAAAAATACATACATACATACATATATATATATATTTTTTTTTGTGGGGGGGGGGTTCCTGGAAGCCCTTCTGCCTCCGGGCTACACTCCCAGACCTATTTTTACATTTTTATTTTGGAAACAGGGTCTCCTAAGCCAGCATGCGCGGCTGGCTTCGAACCTGCGCGATCCTCCTGTCTCCGCCTCCCAAGCACGGGGATTACAAGCGTGCGCCACCATGCCCGGCAAAACATAAAAATATTTTAAAAATATGTTAAAATCTAGAGGTGATCATTAAATAATTAAAATTAAAAATAACTTCAAAAATATAAAAGTACTCAACACAAAAAAGCAAAGAAATTTTAAAAATAAAAATTTAAAAGTGTGTAATGACAGAATACACAGATCACCAATTGAATAAAATACAGTTTTAAAGTAGACTATACTGGAAATATATGGGGTAGTGATGAACTTCTTAATAGAATGAGAAAACTGAATAGTCATATAGAAAAAGATAAAGTTGGAGTCAGACTTTGCATCCTACACTAAAAAGAAAATTGGCAAAAGTATAAAGTATAAAAATATGAGATGCATTTAAGAAAGCCAATGTTTTATAAGTCCACAAAAGAAAGCCTTTATAAATGTGACTTAAAACTGTCTTGAAACATCACTTTAAACTGTATCTCAGATTCAACATAATCTTTTCCTTCCTTTGCAAGTAATATTTTGATAAATTACATCACATTGGCTCTATTTTTCAAAATTGTGAAATATGATTCATATAGAAGTCTGTATGCTCCACCCAGGACTTCTCATGAGAACAGAAGCACGTTCCATACACGGCTTGCTGCTGCTGCCCCTCTGAGCACCAGGAGAGGTGATGCTGGAAGAACCAGACATAAAATTTCTAAAAGATGTTAGAGTTTTTATTTTTTTCCTGAACTTCACATCAGTTCAAAAACTTCTCATAAACATTTATTGGTTTAGGAAACCATTTCAAATTATCCTTTCTCAATATCCTAACTCTCTGGCTGAGACTTCCTGAATATAATTTTAGAAGATATTCTTGCAGGAATTAGCAGCCACAGAGTTAGAATAAAGAACTCCAAAGATACTTTTTTTCCATTACTAAATTTAAAAAAATCTTGCTTATAGTAAGAAAGAATGAATTAGCCCTAGATTCTTCTCTAGACTCACATCTTTATACCTGCATAAACAAAATCAAAATGAGGCAGGGAGGGAGGGAGAGAGAGAGAGAAGAGAAGAGAAGAGAAAAGGAGAAGGGGGGGGAGGGAGGGAGGGAGGGAGGGAGATGGGTGAATCTATTTGGATCTAGTTGATAGATAAAGGACTTGTAATTTGGGTTTGAGTAACGTGCCCATCTATTAGCTACCTCCACCTCTGTCTCAGGAAGTGCAGGACCATTGTACATAACCCAGCTTGGGTTCAGCTTTAGAAACTGCCAAGTTTAATTTGTAAAAGGAATGCAAAATTCTTATTCTTAATAAAACTATATCTTGAATGGGGCAAATATTATAAAAGTGAGAAGTGATCTGTGTAAACATAATGTTACAAACAAAGCATTTGGGTCTCTTTACTCTGCTCATTGTCTACGTGAAATTTATCAAATTTCTACACCAAATTGCCAGTATAGCTAAAATACT
Organism: Muscardinus avellanarius; assembly: GCF_963383645.1. NCBI lineage: Eukaryota > Metazoa > Chordata > Mammalia > Rodentia > Gliridae > Muscardinus > Muscardinus avellanarius. The sequence goes on along the minus strand of NC_137788.1, from coordinate 79,335,789 downwards.
TTATCTGGGATGCCATGAGCTCTTCCTGTAGAGTCATTCAATATTTGGAGAAAAAAATGTGTTATAAGTCTGAAAGTGTATGCAATAATATCAGAGCTTTTAAAGAGATACTTCTACATTAGATTACATTTTACTGGCAAAATGTGTCCTCAGGTGTTGAGGGAGAAAAACTAGCATTGCCCAATTTCAATAATCTCAAGTAAAGACAATTTAAAAAGCTGATCAAATTTTGTCAATATTATATAAGAAGAGAAAATTGTAACATTAAATATAATGAAAGGGAGTGTATATGCTCACTTTAATTAAAGGTACATTTTCCAATAATAATATTATTGGTAGTATTATGTCACATATCAAAGGATGAAGAAGGATTTAAAATTTTTAATATAAAGTTTTATTTTGTTTGCTACTTGTGATCCAAATTTTTCCTATTAGGAATTTGAAATAACATCATGGAAAGTAAATCTCAATATCTAAATTTTGGTACATATTTTTACTTGTTAAGGACAAAGACAATTTTACAGAAATGTATTGGTAAAATTGGAAGTGATTTTTCATGTCTTCTAAGTCGACTCAAAACATTCTGGTCGAGAAAGGCAGCTATAGTCCAAAAATCACGTTGTTCTAGCAAAATAGCTCCAACTGCATCCATTCTGAAGAAAACAGAGATACAGTAAAAGAATCATTTAGTTACATCATTCTTACTCTGTTGCTCAGAATAATAGACTACAATTTGAAAATACATTAAAATGGTTTAACTTTCTATGCTTCAACTTTCTATGCCAGAATTATTGCTCAGACAAATTCACACATATTATCACAGATAGCCTAACAGAAGTATAAAACAAAAACTGAGATAAAATGCAAGTCACATTTGTCAGCTCTTAAAAACATGTTATTGGTTATGATTTACTTGCTTGTTTTAAATAAATATTTACCTTTGAGTTTATATTCTTACCTAGAGCTGAGAAATGAATCTGGAAGAATATTCATCAAATAATACTCATTAGTTGTGGGTGACAATATTAGGGGTTTTATATAAATATATACACACTTATGTATGTTATTGTTATGGAAAGAATATTCATGTTAATAACATACATACTTGTGAAGAAAGGGTGGGAGTGAAAAGCAAAGCAAATAAATGAATAAAAAATAGAAATGCTGCACTGGGGAGTGGGTAAAGGCTGTAAGAGGACAACACAGGTGGCTGACGGTGTGCGTGCAGCTCAGGGCAGTGGGCTTCAGGCAGCTCAGCGTGTTCATGTGGTCCAGAGAGACCTCTGCACGGAAGACCAGGATGCACTGCTTCTCTGTGCATCCACTCAGGACTACAGCAAAGAGCTCTCATGGAACATGGAGTGTGCCCCCACATTCATCTGCAGAAAGACGGCTCATAGCCTTTCTCGGACTGAGGGACCAAACCTCAGCCCCTTGCAGAGGCACTGGCTGTGAGTCACTTTCTCCTTCCTGCCACATCCTGTCTTCAGATGTTACCTAGCTACTCCACTGAGATGTTTCCTGATTTTAACTTGCCTTACAGATAATTTAAACCCCAGAAGTTGTTTCTTGTTCATTGTTTTTACTGACCATGCTTAGCATTTTTTAGATCCTGTAATAATACGGAAAAATCTAATCTTGTTTAAAGTAAGCATCTGTTAAAAGTAAGTATAAGGTTTACACATATTCTGTTATCATGTGCTCCTTAAAATATATTGCTTACGAGCAAACAGAACTAGAATTATCTGAGGTACTTGGCACAAATATGAATTTGGGGAAATTTTTAATCCTCACTCCAGATAATTTATTGTTGTTATTTTTGAGACACAGTCTCATCCTGTTCCCCAGGCTGGCCTTGAACTTGGGATCCTTCTGCCTCAGCTTCCTGAATAGCTGGCATTACAGGCATGAGTCACCATGCCCAGTTCAGATAAATTTTATCAATAGAAATTTTGAAAATTTTTGAATGTCTACACAGTATAATAGAATGATCTCATTCTACCTGTTTAATTTGAAGTTAAAATCTCCTTTGCTTGGATACCTTCAGGCCTCCTTTGCTGTAAGAACAAAAATTAAAAGCAAGCAAGCAAGCAAGCAAACAAACCCCCAATTTTTACAACTTTATAAACTCATATAGTTTTCCCAAGTTTTTTTTTTTAATAGTAAATCTAAGAAAAGTCTAAGAAGAAAAGAAGTCTTTATAATCCAGCAGGAAATATTTCATGTTTTACTTGTTAAATTAATAAATTTGGCCCAAAGCTGCCTGCCTAATATATCAAACTGAAACCTAATTTAATATATAAATAAATGTGTAAATAAACTGCAACCTAACTTCAGAGCAGTTATAGCCTTAAAACAGGCTGTTGGGTCTCAGTGAATCACTGAAAGCCAACTACTTAGACCATTTCAGTTTAAGGCGTTTTGTCACACCATGTACAAAAGCCAAGCTGTAACCTGTGGAGTTCTTTCTGAATACCACTTCATTTTTTTTTTTTTTTTTTTTTTTTTTTTTGGTGGTACTGGGGTTCCTGGAAGCCTGGAAGCCCTTCTATCTCCGGGCTACACTCCCAGACCTATTTTTACATTTTTATTTGGAAACAGGGTCTCTTAAGCCAGCGCGCGCGGCTGGCTTCGAACCTGCACGATCCTCCTGTCCCCGCCTCCCAAGCGCGGGGATTACAAGCGTGCGCCACCACGCCCGGCACATTCATTTTTCTTTTGATAAATCCTGCCTACCCCGGTTTCTGGGTGGAGCTCTCTAAATCACTACTGCTCCAGGTTTTTCTTCTAACAATTTCCTACTGGTCTCCAACAGTTACAGAAAAAGAAAAACAAAACTTGCAGAGTAAGTCTGTTAGAAAACCACTTGATTTTCTTTTTTGATAAAGATTTTCAGTTAACCTAGTCTTCTTGGTAATTTGCACCTTTTAAGATGTGCGAATACATATGAACTTGTATTACTTGTTTACTGGAGAAATAGTATATCAGGCCTAGAAAATTATAATTTATTAGTAATTTGCTATTAGTCTGTTATTATTGATAAAAAGTTAAGATTTATGAAGGCAATTTTTGTTTGGTTTGGTTTAGTTTGGCGATTGGACCCAGGGACATTATACTTCCAAGCTACATGCTAGACCTTTCTATTTTTTTAATTTTAAAATAGGGTCTATGATGCTGGGACCCTTGCTAAATTGCTGAGGCTGGTCTCAAACCTGCAAGCCTTCTGTCTCAGCCTTCCAGGTCTATATTACGATGCCCACCTCAAATTTTATATTTTAATGCCATCTTGTGCAAATTTTGTTTTTAAGATCTCATAGGCAATAGGGTTTGACTCCTGGAATCCTGTCTCTAGAATCTGTGGTGTGGCATTCTAGGGTTTCTCTTTTCTGATTCATTCTCCATCAGTTTCTCCCTACCAGTCTCTGTTAATTGCTCATTTCATACCAACTACTTCAATAAAATGCATTTATAAACTATGTGCTTTCTAATATTTCTGGCTTGGCACTATTGGTTTTTCCACCAATATCCCATCAAATCTATAATTCAGAATCTTATCAACCCTTGAAACTTTGAAATTTTCAGTAGATGACATTTGGATCACAGTAAGACATAGTAACTCTGGATCTGACATTGCAAAGTTCTTTTTCCATTAATTCAAATTACTCATTCTCCTTTATAAAATATTTGCTTCCAGCTCTAACTAGAGATTCTCATATTGGTTGCACATATATGTTTACATGTTTGCCCGTCCCTGTAAATAGCCATATTCTTATCATATGAAAATTTATATTCAAAGTACCACACAATGGTGTATGGTACTTTGAAGATACATATTGAACATTTGTTGTATTTAATTAAATAATACTTATGTCCCTAACATAGACAATGGCTAATAAAATTTTGCTATAGAAATAATTTATCTATCACTTTTACTGTGCACTTAGTGTGCTATAGAAGCTGTTCTAAACATTTCTTACCCATTGACATTATCATTTATTTCTCTAAATAGATAATGAAACTGAGTCCCTGGAAGGGATCAAGAGTAATTTCAAAAATTAGATTTCGATTTTTGGTAGTCTTCAAATCTTTTGTTCTGAACTGGGTATGGTGGCACATGCTTGTAATCCCTGTACTTGGGAGGTTGAGATAGGACGATCGCACAGGTTCGAAGCCAGCCTCAGCTACTTAGCAAGGCTCTCAGCAACTTAGTGAGACTTTGTTTTCAAATAAAATATAAAATAGGTCTGGAGGTGTAGCCCGGAGGTAGAAACGCCCCTGGGTTCCATCCTCAGTACCAGAAAAAATAAACCTTTTGTTCTTTGATTACTATTCAGCTCTATGTGGTTGAAAATAGTTGAGTTATTGACAACTGAATAGTGAATAAACATAGATGTTAGTATTAAACATTGACTCAATGGAGACGTCAATCTGTGCTGGATTTATGGCAAGAATACTTATTATCAATGACTGAGTAGGTATTCTTCAGTGAACACGTTCAAATGACTACTGCATGTACTGATAATGTACTGGTTTTAAGGATATCAACACCGGGTCAATATCACATTAATGATGCTCTTGATAAAGTGCATTGAAAATTGGTCTCATAAGAGAATGCTGCCATTTGAAAAACTGCAACCTTATTTGTTGATGAAGAACAACAGATTGGCTAAATTATAAGTTTGACAATGAAGTTTTACAGTGATAAAAACTCTTTTCCTACTGCCACAAAAAGTTGCCTTTGTCAAAAGATAACATGTTGAGGTGTCATTTTTATCTTAATGAGTAATTGAAGCTACTTCCCAGGAACCCTTCACACAAGAAAGAGGTGGGTATCAAATCATCTCCAGTTAGCATCAGTGAAAATAGACTCTAAAAAAAAAGGTATTTATGTAAATCCACACTCAGAGTATCACTGTACACAAAGTCCCAACCTCAAGGGCCATGGCAGAATGTCAAAGTGTCTGTAATGAAGAGAACTTGTACTACTCCATGTCAAAGAAAGAGAAAGGCTCCTCCTTTGTAACTAAATAAACTTTCTTCTCCAGCCTTTCTTGACTGTTGTTACAACCTGAATCTGGAACTGCTCCCAAATACTTCTGTGTGGAAGACCTGGTCCCCAGTGCAACAATGTTCAGAGGTGGGACCTTGGGGAAATGGTTGGTCATGTGGGTTCTTACCTTATCAGTGGGTTAATCCATTGATGAATTTATAATTTGATGGCATTACTGAAGGTGGTGGAAACTGAAGGAGGTGTGGTTTAGTTGAAGGAAGTAGTTGTGACCCTGGCAGCTTCCTCCCTTCCAGTTTCCTGGCCACTTCAAGGTGAGCAGCTTTCTTTCTTTGTGTCTACCAGAGCTGGGCGTGGTGACGCACACTTGTAAACCCAGCACTAGGAGGCTGAGACAGGAGGATCGCACAGGTTTGAAGCCAGCCTCAGCTACTTAGGGAGGCTCTCAGCAACTTAGTGAGACCCTGTTGCCAAATAAAATATAAAATAGGTCTGAGAGTATAGCCCGGAAGTAGAAAAGACCCTGGGTTCCACCCCCAGTACCACACACACACACACACACACAAAAAAAAAAAAAATAAATAAATAAAAAAATAGGGCTGGAGGTGTAATTCGGAAGTAGAATGCCCCTGGGTTCCATCCGCAGTACCACAATCAATCAATCAATCAATCAATAAAATTTTATACCTGGCATGGTGGCGCAGGATTATAATCCCCGCTCTTGGGAGGCTGAGACAGGAAGATCACACAGGTTTGAAGCCAGCCTCAGCTACTTTGTGTCTACCAGGATGTTTCCATTTCATAGGCCAGGCCTAAAAGTATTGGAGCCAGCTGAACTCTGAAATCTTGAAAATGTGGAACAAAATAAATCTTTCCTCTTTTAAGTTGATTTTCTCAGGTGTTTAATCACAGCATAGAGCTGGGTGCACAAGAAATGACAGCTCTCTCTTGCCATTCTCACCCATGTGGCAAAGAGGGCTTAGGCTACCAGAACAGATTGGCAGCAGATACGGATTTAGAAGTGACAGACTGAAAAATAAGCTGCAGAAAGCTTAAAATAGGTCTGGAGAGCTCACCATTCTCTTTCTATTCAGAGCAGGTTCATGCCAGGTCACCAGTAGAGTTTCGATTTCCCCAAAGCCCTGATAAATACAGGAAAGAAGAGAGGAAAGGGGAGGTGGGGTCAGGCTGGCAGGAATTCCGACCCTGCAGGAATTCCCACCCTGGTGTTTGATTGTGGAAAGGCTGCTATTTAGGGCTACACTAGAATACTATTCCCAAATAAATACCATTAATCTTTGGAGAATTTAAATCTTGGAATTTCTCTCTCCCCTTTCTCCTCCCTTTGGTGTAGAAGATCCAGAACGTTTTTCCAGCTGCAACATCCCACAAACTGTTTTCCTGCCTAACTTGGAGGTAGTGCAAAAGCTCAAGGGTGAATTGTGTAAGAAATGAGTGCGGTTTCGGTTTCGTTTCTCCTCACCCACTGCTTATATAGATGATGGCTGTGAGCAGCAGTGGCTTCCAGAGCAGCAAAGTGCTGAAGGAAGCGCTAGTGGTGAGCCAGCGAAGGCAGCTGAGAACTTGTGCGGAGCGGAAGCCGGCGTGCAGCAGGTGAGTTTATGGCTAAACTTGTTCTGCCACTCACATTTCCTTCAACTAACAGTGTCAAAGAATTCCTCCCACTGGCTGCTTAAGAGGGAAGAGCGGCAGGGAAGGGCAGGAGGAGGAGGAAGAGGAGGAGGAGTAGGGGGAGGAGGAGGAGTAGGGGGAGGAAGAGGAGGAGGAGGAGGAGGAAGAGGAGGAGGAGGGGAAGGAGGAGTAAGAGGAGGAGGAGGGGAAGGAGGAGGAGGAAGAGGAGGAGGAAGGGAAGAAGAGGAGGAGGGGAAGGAGGAGGAGGAAGAGGAGGAGGAGGAGGGGAAGAAGAGGAGGAGGAGGAAGAGGAGGAGGAGGAGTAGGGGGAGGAGGAGGAGGAGGGGAAGGAGGAGGAGGAGGGGAAGGAGGAGGGGAGGAGGATCCTTGTGATGGTGCACACTTGTAATCCAAGTACTTGGGAGGCTGAGACAGGAGGATCCAGATTCTCAGCCAGCCTCAGCAATTTGTGAGGCCCTCTGCAACTTAGTGAGACCCTGTTTTAAAATAAGGAATAAAAAAATATGGCTGAAGGTATAGCTCAGAGGTAGAATGCCCCTGGGTTCAATCCCCAGTACTGTAAAAAAAAAAAATCAGAAAAAAAGGTTTATTTGAATAAACTAATCCTGATAGGTGAATTTTTGAGGCAGATCCTATGAAATGAGATAGATTTCTGCTTAATCTCTGCCCCACTGACTGTCAAACCTCTAAGCAATCATTCAGCATCTCTTGCCTTTCCTACATCTTAAAAGGGTGGATAATACTTCCTAGTCTATAGGTTTCTTTTAAGGACCATGAAGATGATATAAATAAATAAAGCAAGAGTAAGAGAAATTTTCTCACAGAGGAAGGCATTAAGATATTTTTTTTCAGAGAAAGGAGTCATGACAAGTAATACCATGTGTCATCCTTAATATCATGAGGAATCATGAGCATGATAGGGACAAGGTCTACGATCTCCCAATGTAAGTCCACATACTTTTCTTTTACAAATGGACAGAAAGTAAGAAGTCAAGACACTTGTTCCACAAATAAAAAGCTGGCTGCATGTGTTCTTTCAGTGAACTTTAGAGGTAGCTTGGGGACCTTGCATTCTACTAAAAAACTCTTTGGGGTTTTGCAGGTTCCCATGGCATCTGGATCCAGCATGATGGCCCCCATTTGTCTGGTAGAAAATGAGCAAGAACAGCTGATGGTGAACCCAGAAGCAATAAAGGTTCTTGAGAAAATTACTCAACCTGTGGTGGTGGTGGCAATTGTAGGAATGTATCGTACAGGAAAATCATACCTGATGAACCGCCTTGCAGGACAAAATCATGGTGAGTGTTAATCTAGAACAGGAGCTGTTTTCAAGGAACCATTGATAAGCACAAGGGGATCACCCTACTCTAGGGTCATCTTAAGGAAGAGTCTTAACTCCTCAAATAATTAAGATTTGTCATTAAATTTCTAATTTTAACTCTATCTCTGCAAAATCTTACATGTAAGTGATAAAAAAATAGGAATCCCAGATCTATCTAATGATCTACTCTAGCAGTGTTTCACATATAATTCATTCTCTTCTGCTTAGCTCAGCTTTTTAAATTATTGCCATTCTTATTTCTCCATAATTTTTGCTAAAACTATGGTGTCACTCCAGGAAACATACAGATATTTCAATATCCTTATTTTCTAAAAAAGGAATGAAGAAACAAAGGAAGGAAGGGAAAGGAAGAAAGAAAGGAAAGATAGTATTAATTGCTAAATTTTTATTTTTAATATTTTATAGTATATAGTTTTATAAAGATGCTTCTATTTATCCATTTTTTGTAGTGAACATTGATTTATTTCTAATTTTTATATTTAAGAATGAGAGCATCATACATGGCCTTGTCCCTTATCCTGATACATATTATATGAATACCCTTTGTATAATATAGACAGAAGTGAATTGCTAGACCACAAGGACATCTCTATATTTACTATCCCCAGATATCAAATAGCTATTTAAATTTATGTGCAATTTATATACTGTTAGCAGCAACTGAGAACTCTGCACTGTCTTACAAAAATTTAGTAATGTAAGATCTCTAAATTTTGCCCACGTGGTGACTATTGACTGACTATGATAGGCCTTATTATAAATACAATGGAGTACCTTTACTGTGTTTCCATCTGTGTTCTCTCTTTTGTTAAATGCATGCTCAGTCTCTTTTAAAGTCAGGTTGTCTCATTTGTTTCTTTGATTCCTAGAGAATCAGCCAGATCCCTACAATCCTTTCTGTTTATAAAGACTCTAATAGTTTACATGTTCTCTAGCTCAGTACCATTATGGCTTGAACCTCTATCTACTATACATTCAGAATTTATACCCATTCATGACAGTTTCTGAAAAGCTGAAAATAGAGTTAGGGAGTTTAGGAGAAGGTAAAAATACCAACCGGGTTATCAGAGACTGCTGCTTTATTCAGACACGGCCCAGCACCCTCTGTGGAGTCAGCCTGCCAAGGGGGAAGGAACTGAGGGGCCACGCGTCTGGAGAGTTGCGCATAGTCCTGATCGGCTGGCTGAGTCACATGGTGGATCAGAGACACCGATATTTTATAGGCATGCTGATTCTCTGGCGACATCTGTAGTCTCGCAATCTCAAGTATGTCTCGCTGCACCTGTAGTCTCATGATATCTCCGCTTCTGGCTTCCAGGGTTCTGCCTCCTGTTCCCGCTGCAAGATCATGTGGGGATGGTGAGGGACCCGACTTATCAGTTTCTTCTCTTCTCTTGCAGGGTTTCATCTGGGCAGCACAGTGAGGTCTGAAACCAAAGGCATCTGGATGTGGTGTGTGCCCCACCCCTCCATGCCAAAGCACACCCTGGTCCTTCTGGACACCGAGGGCCTGGGCGATGTGGAAAAGGTAAGTCACCGAGTCAGGATGGAATCTACTCTTCCCTTTATTTTTTCACTTACCATTTAATTTGCCTCCTTATTCAACTTCTATGCCTTATTCCTACAGATCCACTTAGGAAAAAGAGGCTGAATTCTCTTTTCTCGAAATTACTTTAGTAAGCTTAAATAGTTTGTTTTATAAAAGGAAGACATGTTTATTTTTGCATTTAGGTGAATGAAACTATTTAGTACAGATTGATTGGGGAACTGAATTCTAGGGCTCTCTACTATGTATAATGGATCCTGCAGTAAAAGGCAAAGGTCTAGAATCAAAATATACTTAGTATGATCAGTACAAAGTAACATGGATGTACAGAAGTGGGCCTCTAACCTAGTTATATTGCTTAGAGAATGCTTCCTAGAGGAAATTACACTTGAGCTGTAAACTGTGAGGCCAGTAGGACTGTATTAGTGTCCTGGAGCAGATGCTCTTGGGGGGCTAAATAACAGAAATGCATTGTCTTACAGTTCTGGAAGTTAGAGGTCCAAGGTGAAGATGTGGATAGGATTAATTCTTCTGTGGAATATGAGGGACGATCTTTTCAATGCTTCTTTAATAGCTTTGAGTCGTTTTCTGGCAATCGTCACTCATGGCTTGTGGAGGCATTACTCTGATCACTATCTTTATCTTCAGTTGGTATTGTCCCTGTAAATGTATTTATCTGTCTAAAATATCAGTCCTTTTGAATTAGAACCCACCTAATAACCTCATTTTAATGAAGTTACCTCTTTTTAGACCTTATCTCCAATAAAGTTATATAAAGCACCAGGTATTAGGACTCAAGTGCATTCTTTTGGAGGCATAAGAATCAATTCATAATAAAAATCTACTAGTTCAGTGTATAGGAATAATGGGGACAAAAATAAGTTCAGTTAAGTAACCTATTAAATAATCTTCAGGAAATCTTCATCTAAGCTGAGAATTCTCAGAATGGTTTTAGTCCAAGTCTCTGGATTTTGAAGAGAATTTATTTTCTCTGATTTCTATGAAACCATGACCTTTGCCATCCAAATACATTTTTTGTGTGGTACTGGGGCATTCTATCTCTGAACTATACCCCCAGCCCTATTTTTTTATTCTTTATTTGGAAACAGGTTCTCACTGAGTTGCAAAGGGCCTCACTAAGTAGCTGGGGCTGTCCACAAACCACCATCTTCCTGTCTCAAACCTCCCAAGTGCTGGGATTACAAGCGTGCGCCACCATGCCTGGCTTTTTGTTCTTATTTAACATTACTTTGAATCTAACATGAAAGTAGAAACAGCAATATTGATTTTCACTATAAAGAAAAAAAAAAACTCATTTAGAAATATGTGCGAGAATTTGTGGAAACAGATTGTTGTTTGGCATAATTGCTGCTTCTATTCATCTGAATAAAGGTATTTTTAGGGATAGTAAAATAAAGACTTGAATTTTTTTTTCTCCAAATAGAAAAGCCTTTTTTAGATGCTTTTCAGAGCAAATCTGATTAGTATAGAATCCATATGTTGCATATATTCAAAAGAGAAATTCTATATTGTAATCTGCTGTTGTCCCTAGAAATGCTTGCTGACTCTACAGTTCATGTTGGGATTTGGGAAGTATCTAACTCTGCTTCACTGGGCTTCATGGCCCATTACATGCAAGCTCAGATCTCATTTGCAGCCTTGCCTTTCAATGCCACGCACCTATCAAGTGCTAAGTCAAATGGAATAACTATGTAATACATTTATAAGACCCATACTTTATAATATTTTTGTGTGGCTAATGATCTCATTAAGTTGATAAGGGTCTCCCTAAGTTTCTGAGCCTGGTCTAAAACCTGCAATTCTCCTGTCTCAGCCTCCTAAGCGTGCACTAAGTATACCTCCCTTGACATGTATGAACTCTTGATATCTATAATTAGACATTTTATCAGTTGTTAAAATGAAGCCATTACTCATTTTCCTTCATACAGAAACATTTTATTCTATATCTGGTAGAGATGACCATCTCAGTTGCATTTGTATTTTTGTATATTTGCCACTAAACACTATTAAATGAAACTTCGTGTTCACATACCTCAATGTACTATCTAGTATTCTTAGATGCCAGTAATTGTTGAATTAATTTAATAATTCTTGTACCTAACATAGCCACTACCAACAAAATTTTGCTAGTGAAAGTTTCTGAGTAATGTTGTATACCTAAAATATTTAGGCACCATAGTAAACATCTTATACTTGTTCACAATTTCATTCATTTTAAGGAAACTGATGCCTTGACAAGGGTCAAGGATAATAATGAAAAGGAAGTATGCATTTAGAATATTCCTCAAAATTTTGTTCTTCATCCTACTAATCTGCTATATTTCAGCCAAAATAATGAATGAGCAATGGAATGAAGAGTAGACTCCTAAGTCCCTGCTATCATGTGCTTTCTAGGCTGACCCTAAGAATGACTCGTGGATCTTCGCCCTGGCCGTGCTTCTGAGCAGCACGTTTGTCTACAACAGCATGGGCACCATCAACCACCAGGCCCTGGAGCAGCTGCAGTATCCTTCCAGGCACCGCACTGCCATGTGACATTGAGTTTAGAAGAATGGCAGCTGGGATTGTCTTTTTTCAAACCAATTACTTCTGGTGGTCGAGAAAGAGGGTACACTGGAAAAACAAAACAAAACAAAACAAAAGGAATACTTATAGTATTGGTTTGTAAATAAGATATGGAAATTGTGGTATATAGTGCCTCTTATTCCTTAGCTAAGATCCCAGCTATGTGGCTGAACTAACAGAGCTAATCAGGGTAAAATCCACTTTCAGATCTGATGAAATGGATGACTCTGATGAGTTTGTGAGTTTCTTTCCAGATTTTGTTTGGGCCATTCGGGATTTTATTCTGGAGCTAAAATTAGATGAACATCCCATCACAGAGGATGAGTACCTGGAGAATGCCTTGAAGCTGATTCCAGGTATCAGAATGTGGCCTGGGTGGTAAGAGTAGGGATTGACTAAGCCCTGTCATATGATACATGATATAAATGTTGGTTTGAAAATGGATTGAGCTCTAAGCTAATGGTAAATGGATAATCATCAGAAGATGGTTGGCGATAGTTTTTCAAGAGTTATGATCATTTGAAAATATCCATTGAAAATATTTATGAGCTCGAATTGGAATTCGAGCTCATAAAGAAAGAAAGAAAGAAAGAAAGAAAGAAAGAAAGAAAGAAAGAAAGAAAGAAAGCAAGCTAAGTTACTTTAGACCCATTAATACCATGGAGAAATTATTCAGATTATAATACATGCTACCACATTCAAAATACCACACATCATTGTATTTCTTAAGTGCTTTGTCTGTTCTTTATGTAGAAAATTTCAAAGTTGAAAACAGAATTATGTGCAATGAAATGACCTATTTTACAAAGTAATTCTTTCACACAACCTACTTCACCAGTACTTGTCTAGTTAACATGCTTCAGAGAAAAGATATTTAGTCAGTAATATCAAACATTGACATTTCTTTTCAGCATGATTGCCAAATCTTTCATTTTATCTTTTTTATAACATCATTTTCTTCATCTGACAGCCCTACTTTTAATGATTTCAATATTATAGATTTATTAGGTCTACTATATTTATCAAGGTGAATACTATTAGCACTTAAAAAAGAATATCAATATTTTTATTCAATCTTTCAACAAACTTTCTTTGAACACCTTTTGTGTGCCACCAGTTTACATGGTAAGACTCTGTCAAATCTAATAGACTTGGATATAAGGAAGTGAACAGGTCTTCACATGACATTTAAGTCTACATTATTCAGGGAAAAACTTTTGAGTTTTCAGGGAAAATAATCTCTAAACACATTTATGGTGTATGTCTATATTTGGTTTATGTTTGTAAACTTTTCAGTCATGGCCTGGGTCTTACCTGTTTTCTTCCTGACATTTTTCCTGGCTACATCTTCTTTTTTTGTTATCAATTTATTGGAAGGCCCAGGTTTCATTTCTGATATCAGTTCAATAAGACCAGAAAAGTACTTCTAACCCTTTTGCCTCTTTGATAGATCATTCAATAAACATTTGTTAAATATTTAATTAATGGGAGTCTATATAAATTCTGGGGAGACCAAAGAACTGGCTCCTATCCATAGATGGATGACCCTCCTAATCACCATAATTAGGTTATTGCTTTTTACCTTTAAGCAGAAGTGGATATTTCCTTGCCTTAGATGATGGGCACAAGCATGATTTGCAATGAGGTGTCCTGTGACTGAATTAAAGTTAATTCACATGTAGAAGAACTTCAGTGGTGCCAAGATTTTTGAAAATTAAAATATTTTGCCTGAATGTGGTCCTTCCAACTGTTAACATTTCTTTCACTTTGTATAGGCAGGAGTCCCAAAATCCAAAATTCCAACATTCCCAGGGAATATATCAGGCATTTCTTTCCAAAACGCAAGTGTTTTGCTTTTGATCGACCTATAAAAGAAAAAGATCTCTTAGTCCATATTGAGGAAGTGCCAGAAGAGGAGCTGGATTATAATTTCCGAGAGCAATCAAAAAAATTCTGTTCCTACATCTTCACCAACACGAAGACCAAGACCTTGAGAGAGGGAATCATTGTCACTGGAAACCGTGAGTCACTTTCACTGCAGGGCATGTCTCTTTTATATTCATTGTGTGAGATGAAGCTTTGATTATACTTTGCATTGGTCAATAATTTTTCATCTTATGTAAATATTTGGAAGTATTTGTTCATGCCACATATATCATTCATTTTATTTCTAATTTTTGTTTTTTCTACATATTAGTTTATTGAGACTCAATATATTTTTAAAAGTTACTTCACTGATCATGTAAGCACCAACTGGGGTTAAAGGACAAATATTTTTGATTGCCATACAGGTTTGAATTTTCATTTGGGAACAAGTTCCACAAATTAAGCAGTTGGTCTCTTAGATATAATTTACATTGTCTATGTAATCTACTCTCCTTTTTTACTTTCAAAAATTGTTGATAGGTCACCCTGATCATATAGATGATTATAATTTAAATTATAGTTTAGAAAATAAGAGAAGTAAAAAAAATAAATAGGAAAAAGAATAATATTACCAGAAGGTAGATTTTCCAAATAAGAAAACCATTTTATGCCAAATAGAGGCTTGATGAGTTTCAGCATGCTGATTTCTAATCTAAAAAAAAAATAAGAGATGACTTGATATTTACCCTTAAATTTCATTGCTCCTCCAGGGCTGGGGATCCTGGTACAGACCTACGTGAATGCTATTAACAGTGGGGCCGTGCCTTGTCTGGAGAATGCAGTGACCACTCTGGCCCAACGTGAGAACTTGGAGGCTGTGCAGAAGGCAGCTGACCATTATAGTAAGCAGATGGCCCACTGGGTGAGGCTCCCCACAGACACCCTCCAGGAGCTGCTGGACGTGCATGCAGCCTGCGAGAGGGAGGCCGTTGCAGTCTTCATGGAGCACTCCTTCAAAGATGAAACTCGGGAGTTCCAGAATGAGCTAATGGTAGTGTGTCTTAGTTTATTTTTTCATTTATTTATTCCTTCTCCTGATTCCCACCCTTCTGGAAATGATGCTTAGAGCCTGACTTTTAAATCCTATGATTCATTTGGTATTTGTAGAATAAGGAGTCTGGATGTTTGTAACAGAGTCCAATAGGCTGATAATTGGCTATCTACCTAAAAGACAGACAATTTTATCATTGCGAAGCAAATTATAACAATTAGAAGATTAAACAAATAAGCATGTATTAGCTCACAGTTCTGTAGGTCATAAGTACAGCAGAGGGAGGCAGTATGCTGTGCTCAGGTATCATGAGGCTAAAGAAGACAAGATATTAGCCAAATTGAGATCTCAGCTACAGGATCTGGGATCCGAGATCCTCAAAATTCAACCAAGTTGTTGATAGAGCCCAATCAACTCACTTAGGTTATCATTTATAAGGGCAATAAGAAATTTCTTTATTGTATTTCACACACCCAAATACTCACTGTAAGAGTTAATGGAGGGTTCCAAAACCTACACATAGAAAATTTCAGTCACTGCTGTGTGAGTTGTCTTTTCATGCATACATTTTGGTCCACAGCAGTGGGAATCCTCTGAGGAAACTTTCCTCCTGGCCGCATTCAACTTTCTATAGCTCATCTGATTGTTGCATCACAGTTAATCACAGTGCTGCTGAAAACACCATGCAATTTACCTTGTTCAGTTCCATTTTCACACAATGAGTCTGGCTTTGAAAAACAGAAGGGATTTTCCAAATTATAAAATTGATAAAAAAAAATACTACTAAAGAGACTTCCGGGAAGATGGCAAATGGGAAAAGCAGCGTTTATGAGCCCTGCTAAAACTCAATCTCTACTGCCACAAAATCAGTGCTTTTCATAGCCAGAAAACACCATCAGCAGAGAAATAAAAAATATAAACACAAGGGACTGAGAAAAAAAAAAGACTAGAAGAACAACCAGAGACCAGAAATCAAGCCCGCAATGCAGCAGCAGGTCCGCGCCAGCACCATCTTCCCTCACAGCACCAAGATCCAGAGAGGAAAGGTAAGCAAGGAGCTGAAGTGAGCAGCTGCGGATCATTAGGGTGTAATTCAGCAGTTCTTTCAGCGCAAAGAACGTCTAAAACTCCCAGTGGTCAAGCTCATCATGCCTTCCAGGGACTCAGAACAGAGCTCAAAACCAGAAAAGAAATACGCCAGCCTCACAGCGGTGCCATATTGCCAGCAGCTCCAGCCTCAGGGCCGAGGGTGTGGCAGCGGCGCCATATTGCCAGCAGCAACAGCGAGTTCACCGCACCCTTGACAGCTCCTGATCAACACGCACAGTAACTGTGAGTGAAATTGCGGCCCCTAAAGGAGAAATCCCTATACTACATGCCCAGGGACTTTGATAATCTCCCTGGGTCTGAGATTTTGCAGCCCAACCCAGTGAAGGAATAACGGTGGCAGAGATTACCACAGACTCGAGATACAGAGCACCCTAAGTGAAGTCGTAGTGACTCAGGGAAGGCACAAACTTCTAAAATCATGGGAAAGAGGAACAACAACAGAGCAATGAATGCCCACAACCCCATATTATCAGAACCTGATAACACAGAAATTCAGAGATCTCCAGAAGATCAAATCAGTAATATAACTGTCAAAATAATACAGGACTTTCGAAAAGAATTTAGAGAGAGTTTAAAAGACATAAAGGATGCAATCATTGAGGTAAAGGCCTCAATTCAAAGTATAAACAATCGATTAGACCACATGGAGAATAGAATCTCGCTCCTAGAAGAAGATCATTCCAAAAACGAACAGATAATTTATAACTTAGGAAAAAAAAATCAGACAGCAGGAATCTGACATTGAAGAAATATGGGCCCATTTTAAGAGAGCTAACCTAAGAATAATTGGAATAGAGGAGGGAAAAGAAGGTGAAACCAAAGGGCTCAATAATATTTTCAAAGAAATAATAGCAGAAAAATTTCCAAACATAGAACAAGAGATCGATACACAGGTCCAGGAAATGTATAGAACTCCCTTTAGATGGGATCAGAGAAGAGGTTCCCCACGCCACATAATTGTCAAAATGACCAATGTGGAAGCCAAGCAGAGACTCTTAAAGGCAATAAAAACAAAAGGCCAAGTGACATTCAGAGGCAAACCAATTAGAATCACTCCAGACTTCCCAAACCGAGTCATGAAAGCCAGAAGGGCTTGGAGTAACATATTCCAAAATCTGAAAGAAAACAACTTCTGGCCAAAAATTTCCTACCCAGCACAACTATCTATCAAATTAGATGGGGAAATAAGAAGCTTCCATGACAAACAGAAACTCAAGGGATTTATGTCTTCAAAACCAGCGCTAGAGAGCCAGTGCATTATTTATTTTAGTCTTTTACCTATTTATAAGTTGTATTGTTTGCTTTTATTGTTGCTAATTTTTAGGATTTTTATTTATAATATTAATATACCTTCAGATATAGCATTTGGAAATTTTTTACCCTATTCTTTCAGTAACTTTTAACTCTGTTTACATTGTCTTTGGATCTACAATATTTTTTTATTTTTTAGGAAGTTTTTTTATTCTATTGTAGCCTGTACCTTTGAAACCATATCAGAGAAATCACTGCCAATTTCAATGTTGTGAAGTGTTATGATCTAGGTTTTCTTCTAAAAGTTTATAGTCTTAAGATTTACATCTAGGTCTTTTATCTATTTTGAGTTAATATTTGTATATGGTATTAGGTAAGGGTCCAACTTTATTCTTTTTCATATAACTATTTTTTTCAACACTATTTAGTGAAAGGATCATTATTTCCTACACCAAGTTCTTGGAAACCTTGTCAAAAATAACTTGACCATATATGGAAGAATTTATTTCTAGGCTTTTTATTTTACTCCACTGGTTTATATATCTACCTTTTTAGCAGTACTACACTGTTTCAATTAATGTAGCTTTATAAGGTTTGAAATCAGAAAATGTACATCTTCTAGCTTTGTTCTTTTTCGAGATTGTTTTGGGTATTTAGAGTTCATATTTCATGTTAGGATAGATTTTTTCTGGAAAAAATGTATGATAGTTTCACCTTAAAAATATCCTCTGTTAAGAAAGAAAGCAAAAAGAAATATTGAAATATTATCTCTAAGTGATCAAAAGTTTGATATCAGACAAATGAACCTGTTATGTGAGATTATCATTGTTAATTTTGGATAAATTGCTATAATATTAGACATCAACCAGTAAGCCAAGCATGGGAAGGAGGGATGCAGAGGGAATGGGGTGGGGTAGGGGCTAACTGGGCGATGTGTGCACATATATCTACACAAGTATTTTATCCCATTATGATGTATGAATTCAGTGCCCCAATAAAAAATAAAAATAAATTTAAAAAATGCTACTAAAGAAAGCCTCCAGACTCTGGGTCCACTTCCCAATTCCACTCCACTCTGAGGTCATGAGATTGCCTCTTTGAAGAGGATACCATTTGGACTTTCCTTCTAATAGTATCTTTGTTCTGTACTTCCCTACATTTCTTGGCAGAACACCATTGAGACGATGAAGGGAAATTTCTTGTTGCAGAATGAGGAAGCATCTCTCCAATATAGCCGGGCTCAGCTGGAGCAGCTTTCACATCCCCTGAATGAAAGTATTTCAAAAGGAGCCTTCTCTGTTCCTGGAGGGCACAGTCTCTACTTAGAAGCAAGGGAAAAGGTTGAACAGGGCTACATGCTAGTGCCCAGGAAAGGAGTGAAGGTGAGCAATAAAGAATAGGGGAAGGAAGAGCAGAGTTAGAGAGTCTTGTTGCTCCTTAAAATCTAAGACCACAGAACCATTTAAGAGGCGTGCAGAGAGCATGAAATGACTTTCCATTTTTACCTTTTATATCCACAATTAGATATTCTTGATGAAACCAGGAATATTTTCCCAATAGTATAGAATCAGTAATACCTATTGGAGTAGAATATTTTTCTCATTGATCAAACAATGAGAGTATACTGGAGCTAAATAGAGGCAATTCAGCAATTAAGGACATCTCTTTCTTCTTCACAAAATGCTGATAGTCTTGCCTCCAATATAAGTAGTCACTTAAATACAGCGTGAAAATTATTGCCATCCTGGCATGAACAGATAGATGATGTTATACAATTAATATAACAACACTTGTAACAAAATTCTGACACATATTCAATACTGTCTTCTATTCCATGGATATAGTCAGCCACCTGTACTTACATGCTACTTTTGAAGTTATAATTTAATCCTCAGAATAATGTAATGAAATAGATACCATTGTTATCCATATTTTAGTTGAGAAATGTGATGCACGGAGAAGTTAGGAAGTTGTGAGTTCATTAGGAGAGCTGGCTTGGCAGCTCACTGTTCTTGGCCGCGGTTCAGAACTTAAAGGAAACTCATGAAAGCTTTCTATAACAGGAAATAAAGGGTAAAGGTGAATTACTAATTCATTTCATCCAAGATAACAGGAAGGATACAAGCATCCTGGCAGGCAAAAAGAAATGTGCCAATATATTAAACAACAGAGGTTACATTTTATGGATGTTCACAGCTCCCATTGGCTGTAGCCTGGGGTGAGTAGTGAAGACTGGGAGAAAGCTAGAACAGAGGCTTCTGTGAGAGATGTTCAAATCCTTCAAAAGAGATTAGCATTTATACCATAGCCACTGAAGAAAAGGAAACATGGGGGAATAATAAGAAGGATAAAAAATTAATGGGGCTTAGAGAACAGTAATCTGCCTAGCAAGACAGTTGATCATTGAGGTCTGACATTTTTTCTGCTCCTTCTTGGTTCCCTAGGCAAACGAGGTCTTGCAGAGCTTCCTGCAGTCACAGGCTCCTATAGAGAAATCCATCCTGCAGTCAGACAAAGCCCTCACTGATGCAGAGAAGGCCACAGCAGGTACAGCAGAGGACTCAGCTCTCAGGGTTGGGTAGGTTGTTGTGAAGCCTCTGACTGGACAGGAAGTCCTTCCTGAAACAAGGAGCTTCCTCTCCTACATACAGAAGAATGTGCACTCTGCTAAATCTGAAAATTAGAGTGCAGGTGTGGTTGTACTCAATAAGTCAGATCTTTTCCAATAACATTCTGAAAAGTGTAGCACCTAAGATGCCTCTTTGCTTATTTCAATATCAATTTGGTCTCTGAGCTCAGGACTGTAGCATTCAGGCCTGACTGATTTTCTTCCTCTCTAAAACTTTGTGGAACAGCTGAGCGGGCCAAGAAGGAGGAGGCTGAGAAGGAACAGGAGCTACTAAGACAGCAGCAGAAGGAGCAGCAGCAAATGATGGAGGCTCAAGAGAGGAGCTTCCAGGAAAACATTGCACAACTAAAGGAGAAGATGGAGAGAGAAAAGGAGAACATTCTGAGAGAGCAGGAGAGGAGGCTAGAGCACAAGCTGAAGGTGAGTCTGGATGCTGCCTGGGAGAAATATTAGAAACTAGGAGAAATATTAGACACACTATAAATATTATATATATTTTATTATATATTATATTGTTATATTATTATATTATTTATAATATTATTTATATTTATATTGTTATTTATATTCATATGTGTATTATTTATATGTATATTATTTATATTATATTATATATTTCATTATATATTATATAATAAATACTATAAACTAGGAGAAATATTAGACACAATATAAGCCAACTCCTGACCCTCTGTAAGTGTTATGGTCAGAGTGGGTCAGAGTGTCCTTTTTCCTCTTATAGGTCCAAGAAGACCTGTTCAATGAAAATTTTAAAAAGAAAGCTGAAGAGATGAATACAGAGATAAATCGACTGCAAAAGGAGATTGAAACAAATAAAACTCAGAGACAGCTACTGGGAACGATTTGCGATGGGATTGGCACGATACTTTCAGAAATACCAGGTCGTCCTAAGCTATTTGGCCTAGGGCTTAAAGCGTTTGGCAAAGGAATGCAATAAGCTCAGAATTTCTGTTAGAAAACTATAAATAAAGTTTCTTTTTTCCCTGAGACTCAGTTTTGAAGTCTTGATATGTTAGTTTCATTAAAAAAAAGTCAAGGCTTTGCCACACAAAGGACAAACTTAATATTGACCAGAATAATTTGAATAATAAATATATGTGAAGAATATTAATATACCTTCAGATATAGCATTTGGAAATATTTTATCCCATTCTATTAGTAACTTTTAACTCTGTTTACATTGTCTTTGGATATACAATTTTTTTTTTATTTTTTAGGGAGTTTGTATACTCTTCTGTTGCCTGTGCCATTGAAATCATATCCAAGAAATCACTGCCAATTTCAATGTTGTGAGGTTTTATGACCCAGATTTTCTCCTAAAAGTTTATAATCTTAAGATTTATATTTAGGTCTTTTATCTATTTTGAGTTAATACTTGTATATGGGATTAGGTAAGGGTCCAATTTTATTCTTTTCCATGTAATTATTATTTTTCAACAATATTTAGTTAAAAGATTATTATTTCCACCACCAAATGTTTGTGGAAACCTTGTCAAAAATAACTTGACAATATAGGGAAGAATTTAGCTCTAGGCTTGTATTTAACTCCAATGGTTTATATATCTGCCTTTAGAATAGTACTACACTGTTTCAATTATTGTAGCTTTATATGGTTTGAAATCAGAAAATATATATCTTCTAGCTTTGTTCTTTTTCAAGATCATTTTGGGTATCTAGAGTCCATATTCCATATTAGGATAGATTTTTTTTTTCTGAAAAATAAATATATAAATATATGATAGTTTCACCTAAAAAAATAGAAAAAAAAATATTCTCTGGTAAGAAAGAAAGTAAAAAGAAATATTGAAATGTTATCTTTAAGTCATCAAAAGCTTGGTATCAGACAAATGAAACTGTTATGTGAGATTATCATTTTTAATTTTGGATAAATTGCTATAATACTAGATGTTAACCACTAAGCCAAGCATGGGAGGGAGGGATGGGGAGAGAATGGGGTGGGGATCGGGTGGGGGCTGACTGGGCGATGTGTGCATGTATGTCTACAAAAGTTTGTATCCCACTATGACGTATGAATACAGTGCACCAATTAAAAAAAATAAAAAATTTAAAAATTTAAAAAAATAAAATAAAATAAAAAAAGTGAGACAAACAAAAATAAATACATAAAAAAATAAAGACAAGACTGCATTTGCAAAAACATCAAAACTAGTAAAATTCTTTAGAATGAAATTAACCAGAAACCAGTAAAATGAAACTAAAGAATGTTTTAAAATACTATTGAAGGCCACAATTTTATAAATAGAAATAAAATGTTGATGTTTCTTAAGGCAATATACACATTTAATGTAAATCAAATAACAATGCCAAATACTGACTTTGGAAATATGTTTATTGTTTTGTTTATATGGCAATATCACAAGCAAAAGCAAATTTTGAAAAAATAATGAAGGATGATAAATGAGAGGAAACATACGTTCTAACCACATGTTAAAATAGCCTATTGAGCCGGGCGTGGTGGCACATGCTTGTAATCCCCACACTTGGGAGGCGGAGACAGGAGGATCGCGCTGGTTCGGAGCCAGCCTCGCTGGCTTGAGACCCAGTTTCCACATAAAAAAGTTAAAAAAATAGGTCTGGGAGTGTAGCCCGTGGGAGTGTATCCCAGAGGTAGAAAGGCTTCCAGGAACCCCAGTACCAACCAAAAAAAAAAAAAAAAAAAAAAAAAAAAGCCTATTGAAACAGCAATAAAATAAACTTGGAAGCCTAGGTACTATCATAGAATTGTGCGGAGTTTAGTACATAATAAATTTTATATTTTGTGAAATAATCAGCCAAAATTTGGAAAAAAATAAAGTTGGAGTCATCTTTATACCAAAGAAACAAGAAGTGGACCAAAATTTAGACATGAAACATTATACCATGAAAATAAGTAATATTGGGGGTGGTGGTTTCAAGAAGAATTCTTAGAGGCTCTTTTTTTTTTTCAATATTGGGGATGGAACCGAGGGGCATTCTACCTCCAAGCTACAACCCCAGACCTATTTTTTATTCTTTATTTTGAAACAGGGTTTCACTGAGTTGCAAAGGGTCTAACTAAGTAGCTGAGGCTGTGAACCGCTGCATTCCTCCTGTCTCAGCCTCCCAAATGCTGGGATTACAAACATGCGCCACCATGTCCGATTTAGAGGCTCTTTCTAATGTGAAATAGTTCATTAAAATAAATACATAATAACCCTCTGCACTTTGTTTACTTGTTTTGCACAGATGGGCCTGGGCTTTCTCTGCAGCTACCTTCTGGCTGGGGGCAAAGCAAGAAGACGAATAGCAAAACAAGGAATATATTTAAGTCACAAAATGACAAAATAATTCAAAACAAGTCTTCAAATTAGTGTGATAAAGAACAGTGTACTTGAAAAAATGGACAAATAGAAGGAAGAAAAGATGTTGACTTTAATCATAAAAATAAGTTTTAAAAAACAAGGCTATGTTGTCCATAGATCAGCAATGAATTTGTTTTAGTTTTACTCATTTTGCTACTGGGTTGGTAAGGGGTGGGGAAATATAAAATATTATCTCTTTCCTATTGAGAGTACAGTTGGGTACAATCATATATCTAAGTATCAATTTCACAAGCCTTTGAACTGTTAGAAAATTATCTTGTAGATTTAATTAGTCATGTGTCAAAGGACACATACACTAGGATATATGCTATAGCAATGTATTTTGACAGAAAATTGAAAAAAAAAAAAAGAAAACCTCTCCTGATTACTAATCTGTAAACTTGGGGTAATGCTTTCAAGAAAATCTCTACAATCAATCAATAAAAGGAGATGCTCTATTTGTGCTAATATGAGAAAGTCTCCAAGACTTCTTAGAAAGTGTCAAAAAAAGATACAAGAAATGTGTATTGATGTTACCATTAAATTTAGAAAATAATAAACATGCTGGCAATACTGTCTAACTCAAGGAAAATGCACAATAAAATAATCATGGTCAAATTGGGATAAACCTTAGTAGTCAAGTGAGACAAAGAAAGATAGGTAATTATACATCTTAAATTTTCCTTGCCTTTTATATTTGGTATGATATGTACTTATTATAAAAGAAATAATTATGACTGAAATTAAATTAACATAATAATATTGCTGTGGATACGTTTATTATAGGCTGTAGGGTTTCATGCTATTAGAAATAACACAAACCATTCAGGCATGGTGGTGGCACAGCCCTGGAATCTCAGTACTTGGGAGGCTGAGACAGGAGGATTGCAGGTCCCAGTTCAGCCTTAGTAATTTAGGGAGATCCTGTTTCAAAATTAAAATTTAAAAAAAGGGCTGGAGGTATAGTTTGGAGGCTGAATGACCCTGCGTTCATTTTTTACCCCCTTGGGTTCAATTCCTCCACCCAAGAAAGAAAAAAGGGAGGAAGAAAACATAAATGGTACAGGTCAGCTCAAGAGGACATATGTGATCATCACAACAAATTGGGAAGCACAGGCCTACCTCCTCATCTATGAGGCCAGGGTGAAAGCTGGGATGGCTTTTAGATTCCAGCCTTAGCTGGGTTTGGTGGCTCACACCTGTAATACTTGGGAGGCTGAGCAGAGGGATCACAGGTTCAAGGACAGCCGCAACAACATAGTAAGATTCTCAGCAACCTAGTGAGATTCTGTTTAAAAACAACAAGAACAACAAAAAAAAAAAAATTAGAGAAAGCTGAGGAATGTAGCTCAGAGATAGAATGACCTTGGATTAAATCCCCAGTACTAAAATATATAAATAAACGATAACCTCATATTTATAAAAGTGGTGAATTCACAGGAAAAGTTTCTTCAGTGCAACTCAGTGTTTGTAGAATTCCTTCCCAGCCATGTACTGCTTCAGACTCTTCTGGGCTAAAATGAACTAGCTGCAGATCTGAAAGTCACATATGTTATCTTTTGATTCTGGGAATTTCCACAGAGTCTACAGACTTCTTTAAGCATGCCCTGCTTCTTCACTGTTACTCTTTTATTTGCTAGTATCTATTCTTCTTTAGGGAATTTCCTAACAGTGCGGATATAGAAATAATAAGGGATGTTGCATTAAATTTGAATGAAACTGACAACACAATGTATACAATCCAGACACATATCATTACAAAAGTTTTATGATTAAAAGCAGATCCCAGGCCAGGTGGGCATGGTGGCGCACGCTTGTAATCCTCGCGCTTGGGGGGGCAGAGACAGGAGGATCACGCTGGTTTGAAGCCTGCCTCGCTGGCTTAAGAGACCCTGTTTCCAAATAAAAATATAAAATAGGTCTGGGAGTGTAACCCGGAGAAGGGTTTCCAGGAACCCCAGTACCACACACACAAAAAAAGCAGATCCCAAAACTCTCAACACTCAGCTGCTGCCCCTAAATACAGATGTTGCTTAAAAAATGTTATCCCGTTGATTCTATTTTAGAAAGCCTTATTTTTATCCCTCACCTGTCCGCCAGAATCTCTCCCTATATTCACAAACATGGCTTTGGACTAGGTTCGCAGGACTCATGGCACACCTGAATTAAATTTGTCAAAGTCAACACAGAGAGATGCTCCTGATTTTGACTAAGGTCTTAGCATTGTGTCTCAGCCCACAGCCATAATCCAGAATTTATTTGCAGAGAACTTATAGGCTGTGTCCTTGAAGGATTATACCCTGACTTCTTTAAATGAAGGGGGCCTGGTTAGAGTCCCCCTGGGATGGGCTGGTGATGGAGTACAGCATCTGCTTATCATGAGGAACACACACACACACACACACACACACACACACACACACACACTCCTCCCTGAGTTATATTCCCAGGTTGTGCTCTGATTTCACTCAATGCTCTCTAAAACTATTGTACCATTGTCGACCCTGTTCCACAATGCCCCTGATACTCCCTCACAGGAACTCTCTAGCTTTTCACCTTGGTTCCTTTTTTTTTAAGAATTATTTTATTTTTAAAATTTTATTTATATGTGGAACATATTGAAAATGGTATACGTTTAGACTGTGCTTGGTGCCCTCTTCATACCCCGGTTCCCCTTCTCCCCCTCTCAACAATGAGTGTCCAGGTTAACCATGCTGTATTCATACTTTTACACATATTTGATGTAGCTTCTCCATTAATCAACCTCAGCCTTCTTCTTCTCCTCTCCTTCCTTTCTAGCTTTGCTGAGATTTCCCCTCCATTATCCTGAGTCCCTCTGGTATCCCCAATGCTCCCTAGTTTGGGCATATTAGAGAAAACATGTCCCTTCTCCTTTTGTGCTTGGCTGATCTCACTTATAATGTTCTCCAGATATTTCCATCTTCTTGTGAATGACATGATTTTGTTCTTCTTTATAGCTGAGTAGAATTCCATTGTATATATTTCCCATAATTTTGCGATCCATTCATCTGTTGATGGAAACGTGGGTTGGTTCCATATTTTGGCTATTACGAACTGTGCTGCTATGAACATAGGTATGCATATGCTACTGTAGTTCTCTGATTTCAACCCCTTTGGAAAAGTACCCAGGAGTGGTAGAGCTGTATCATATGGTGGATCTATTCCCAGTTTTCTGAAGAATCTCCACACTGATCTCATTAGTAGCTGAACTAGTTTGCACTCCCACCAACACTGTAAAAGAATTCCTCTTTCCCCACATCCTCACCAGCATTTGTTGTTATTTGATTTATTTATGCTTGCCACTCTGATTGGGGTTAGATGGAATCTCAGCATAGTTTTGATTTGCATCTCTCTGATGGCTAATGATGTAGAACATCTTTTCGTGTATCTATTGGCCATTTGTATCTCTTCTTTTGTGAAATATCAGTTCAGTTTCCCATTTCCTGACTGGGTTATTTCACCTTGGTCCCTTGTATCCCCCTGTATTGAGGAAGCTATGGTGGCCCATTGACAGACATGAGATTCTTTGAGTTGCATTAGTAGCCTATGGTGGTTACATATCAGGGGGCCTAAATCCCCAAAACTACAAATTAGACACCAGGTTTTAGGTTACAATGAGAAAAGTTCCTAAATTAAATTGTTTCATATGCATGGCTTCATGATAGCAAGGAGATAAGAACTTTCTCAGAACCTATCTGTAGCTTCTGTAGCAAAAACTCTGGCTTTAAAGTGAGATCAGTGGCAGGGTCCTCTCTGCAGTGAGGAGCGGGCAGCAGGGTCTAGCCCTAAATAGGACACCATTGGCATGAGCTACTGGGCCTGCCGATCCTCGTGACATATGCATATAAGGATGCCAGGGTCTGTTCCTTCTCCAGACCTATCCCATCCTCTAAACCCCACTGACTTCACCATTTCTGCCAACCTTTATGCCAATTAATAAATGCTTGCTTACGGAGTCAGAGACAAATGCTCCTGTGCTGAATCACCAGCTGTCTAGGAAATTCTTCCAGATTAGAGCAACTCACATGCTCATTAACCACCCCATGGGTGTAAATTGGGATCAGTACCCAAACACACCGCACACCACCTATATTTGAAGTAAATTGCCACGTACACGCTGTGTACATGTATCACACTGCACCTCACTATGATGTATAACTACAAAGCAACAATGGAAGTATGTTAATAAAAACTGTCACTTGAATAAAATAATAATAGGCCCAAATTCTACTTACATCAAGTTTTGTCTCTCTGATTTGTTAACAGGGTAAAGTGCCTTTTCTGGCTCCAGTGACTGTCATAACCTTGGTTTCTGTCCCAGCCTGGAGGCCAGTACAATCCCTCCTTCTAAGCAGCTTTTTCTATCTAAACACTATTATGTAAATTATTGATCTGTGCCAATGAACACTAATATGACAGTGTTTTGTACACAGCTATTACTTATGAAATTTATGTCTTAGAAATTAATGACCAGCTGAAGAGCAATGTCCAATAATCAGAAATTATTTACTGAAATAAATCATTTCCTTTTAAAATGGAAAACACCTTATTTTTATTTATGTGTATTTCTGTGATGATAAAAATATTTCATATTTTCTCAAAAATGAGTCCACAATAAATAAAAGCCAGTAAAATAAAAATATTAATTATTTCAATGAAGTAGTTATAGATTTTGGAATATATATACTCCTCTGGTTTTATCAGTGTAGGTTTGTAAGCACTTTTTTTGTGGTCCTGGGGTTCCTGGAAACCCTTCTACCTCTGGGCTACACTCCCAGACCTTTTTTTTTTTTTTTGGTGGTACTGGGGTTCCTGGAAGCCCTTCTACCTCCGGGCTACACTCCCAGACCTATTTTTACATTTTTTTTGTTTGGAAACAGGGTCTCCTAAGCCAGCGCGCACGGCTGGCTTCGAACCTGCGTGATCCTCCTGTCTCGGCCTCCCAAGTGCGGGGATTACAAGCGTGCGCCACCACGCCTGGTGTTTGTAAGCAGTTTTCACAAATAAAATCACACCAAATATACCTGAGATTAAATAATTATTAATATTTTCAAATTTACCCTAATATAGTAAATTTACTTTATGTGGAAAGAAGCTTGATGGGAGGTATAGAATTCATTCTTTTATACATAAACTTTCCCAAAATATTCAACTGTCCCTTGAACTATTTTTTTTTTTTGGTCTGATAAAAACAGAGACAGCTGATTTCCTAATATTAGTCCTATTTCAAAACAACCTGGCCCTGCTTTCACTTTCAATTTTTCTCTCTCCCCCTCTCTCTCTGTCCTTCTCTCTTTCTTCTTCTTCTTCTTCTTCTTCTTCTTCTTCTTCTTCTTCTTCTTCTTCTTCTTCTTCTTCTCTCTCTCTCTCTCTCTCTCTCTCTCTCTCTCTCTCTCTCTCTCTCTCCTTTTGTTGTGATGGTGATGGTAATGAAATTGAACCCACAAATGCTTTACCACTGATCTACATCCTGAGCTTTTTTCAGAAAAAAAATTAAAAAAGGCTAAAATACTGAGGACTTGAGGGCTCACCATTCTCTCCCTAGTCAGAGCAAGTTCGTGTCAGATCACTCGGACAGTTTCTATTTTCCTCAACCCCTGATAAATAAGGAAAGAAGAGAGTGTGGTCCAGCTGGCAGGCCTTTGGGTCACTTGCTACCCCAGGGATAGGCTGTGTGAGTGCCACTCTCTGGGGCTCCATCAGTGTGATAATTTCATCCCAGTGCTCTGAAAGGTGGTGGAGAAGGAGAAGGCGGACACTGCAGATGGGTATCCATATCGAGGAGGCTTCAGGACCCCTCAATATCACTTGGAAATCACTGATTCTCTTACAGTGTTGTCCCCTGCAAAGCTCCAGGGTGGCCAGTAGGCTGCTCATGTCCTGTATGATTCCTGCCTTCTCCTCTGGTGGAACAGTTACGAACAGACCCTCTCTGCCCAACTCAGAAACCAAAGCCTGAAAACTTCAATTTGGTGAGATCTCTGGCCCAAAAAGAATGGAAGGGAGGAGTTGTTTTTGCAAAACGACTTATTTCCCTTTCTAATGTGACCACGAAGGGTTTGAAGTGGACACTTTGTAAAAGTAAAATCTGGTATCAGATCACAAATTTAACAATTCTTCCAGTCAAAATGGACCTTTCCTGACAAGTGGTGCAGACATGTGAAGGAGGGTTTCTGGGCTTGACCAGGCAACAGTACAAAGGCTTTGACCACAACAAACACACCCAGCAGGCCCCACCCATTGGCTTTCCCCAAGCTCCACCCAGAGCCTTCTCCAGGCCTGTCAGGGCTTGTCAGGAGGAGGGGTTTTCCCCCATCAGGATCATATTATAAGGGACGCAATGCCTAGATTTGTACAGGGATGAAGTGGGGAGAGCTGGTGGTCCCTACACTGATGCGGCACAATGCTAATACCTGACCCAGGGATAATCTCCAGGACAGAGAAGCAAGTGGGCTGGACCTGTGAGAAGAGGCACCGTGACTTCAGACAGTGGTGAGGAAGACCGAAGACTCTCCTGTCTCGTCCTCTGAACTCCTTTTTTTCCTGCCCAATTAGAAACAGTACAATAACCTTAAGGGTTAATAGAGCAAGAGAAGAGTGTAGTTTCGATTTTGGTTTCCTTCTCCTCAGTGCTTTTGGATGGCAGAAACAGCCTGTCTGGTTTACAGCTTTTGAGAAGAGCAGACATTTTCTGAGTGGCGAGGCACAGCAGGAAACTCGGGGGTGAGAAAAGGCAGCTGAGAACTTGTCCAGCACTGCAGAACCCCTGCCAGGTGAGTTTTCTTCTTGCCTGTTTCCCTCTCAGAACATCAAGGAATTCCCCAATGCTGACTGCACTCTGGGCTTGCAGGCTCCGCGCTGGCTGGCGCTGGGAGCCGCCAGCTATCCCGGGGAGCGGTCTGTGAATGGCTTAGGCTGTGTGTGTCCCAGCAGGGTGTGCGCTGTGTTCTGGCACCCGCAATTTAGCCTCTCTGGTGCAAAGGCAGCTGCGTCCCCAGTCTGCTCTGCTGCCCCTCTGACATCTGCCTGCAGCTGCAGCATAAGCCCGTGTGAGAAGCATCAGTCTGGAGAGGAAGCCCTCTCTGGGACCAACTTCTAGCTCCCCTTGCCACAGTACTCCTGCGGGGTCGCTTCTTCCAGCCGTCCTTCCCCTGTTTGCAGTGGTCTCTTGACAAATCCTCTAAACCTGTCTTCATCAAAGTTGAGATTTTTCATCTTGCTCTCATGGAGGCCTCCCCCTGACTATATGAATATAAAACCAGCCCCCAATTTCCCTATCTCATTCCCTGTTTATTTTCTTCTGAGGACTTACTATCTTATCATGGTTTATTTGATTTGTTTTAATTACCTGGTTTCTTTTATCTCCATATCCTTTCTCAAACTTTGTATGCATATGTTTATACCTTGGTAATGGACAACAAGAATGGTGCCCAGGGACATGGAAGAGACTCAAGTATTCATTGCATTAATGAGACCAAATTCTTTTGGAATGTCTGAGACCTTTCCTAACCATGCCTCCTTCCTCTCTACTATGTCCCATTCTGTCTCCACTTACCCCAAAATGGTAGTGTGCAGTGCTTTTCTTTTCTTTTTGTTTTCTTTAAATGGCCAGACAATGTTTCTTTTAGACTTCTTATAGGTATCACAAGATAATGTGCTTAAGGCATATGTACCAGGCCTGGCCACCTAGACTCATTTTCTTCCTTTTTAGACACATATAAAACTTAGAAAGTTGTCTTACACATTCCACAAGCAGAAAGCTGATGCGCACACGCTTTGACTAACCACCCGCGATGACATTAAGATCCTATATTCCACTAAATGCAAGTAGCTTTTCTGAGTTATAGGTTACCATGGCATCTACCATGAAGGCCCCCATTTGTCTAGTGGAAAACAAGAATGAGAAGCTGTCGGTGAACCCAAATGCCCTAAGGATTCTTGACAAGATATCTCAACCTGTGGTGGTGGTGGCCATTGTAGGGCTGTATCGTACAGGGAAGTCCTACCTCATGAATCGTCTTGCAGGACAGAGCCATGGTGAGTGTGAACCGGGGGCAGAGGCTTGGAACTAGTGGTAGGGCAAGCTGGTGGCATCTTCTCTAGATGCCTCCCACTGAAGAACATCTCTTATTCTTATAATCAAATTTATAAACCCATATCTAGCCCCCACCCCAAGAACTCCCCAAAACAAAAATGAAACTCGCTTTTTGGTCTGTGAGCTCCAGCAATGACTTCCTTTTTTTCTCCTGCAGCCTTTTGTTCTGGCCACAGACTCATTTCAAATAGTATACAAACACAGTTAAATGTGTCCTTTAAAAATGGATGGGCAAAGGCCAGGTGTGGTGGCGCAAGCTTGTAATCCCCACGCTTGGGAGGCGGAGACAGGAGGATCGTGCAGGTTTGAAGCCAGCCTCTGCTGGTTTAAGAGACCCTGTTTCCAAATAAAAATATAAAATAGGTCTGGAAGTGTAGCCTGGAGGTAGAAGGGTTTCCAGGAAACCCTGTACCACCAAAATAAATAAAATAAAGTAAAATAAAATGGATAGGCAGAAGGATACAGTATGTATACAGAATTATTAAGTACATATCAATCAAAGTATACCCAATATCCAAATTGGGCTAGCATGCGAGTTTGTTTCCTTCTATTTTTCTTAGCAAATCGTTGGTAAATTATTATTGCCCCCCCCTCATGGTACTGGGGGTAAAACCCAGGGTCCTTCTACCTCTGGACTATACTCCCAGACCTATTTTATACTTTATTTTAACACAGGGTCTCACTAAGTTGCTGAGAGCCTCATTAAGTAGCTGAGGCTGGCTTTGAACCTGTGCGATCCTCCTGTCTCAGCCTCCCAAGCTCTGGGATTACAAATGTGCGCCACCACGCCTGGTGTGCGATTTCCTCCCTTTTGTGGTTTAGTTTTTTTTTTTGGGGGGGGGGTTGTTTGTTGTTGTTGTTGTTGTTGTTTTTTGGTGGTACTGGGGTTCCTGAAAGCCCTTCTACCTCCGGGCTACACTCCCAGACCTATTTTATATTTTATTATTATTTTTTTTTAAATTTGGAAACAGGGTCTCTTAAACCAGCGCGGCTGGCTTCGAACCTGTGCATCCTCCTGTCTCCGCCTCTTAAGCACGGGGATTACAAGAGTGCGCCACCACGGCCCAGCTTAGTTTTTTTTTTTTTTTTTTGTAATATTCAGACTAAAAAGCAATACATAAAGTATATCTGTACTCTAGTTAATAAATATAAAGTTAATCTGGGTTCAGTGGCGCGTGCTTGTAATCCCAGTACTTGGGAGGCTGAAACAGCCTAATGAGGATCTCAGCAATTTAGCAAGACCTCTCTTCAATCTGAAAAACATAATAGAAACAGGTGTATAGCTTGCTAATATTTTGATTTTCAGGGCACACGTCTATGTTGCTTTGAAAAAATGGTTCTATAGTCTATTATTCATTCTAATAAAAACTTGATTTGGCTTTTCTTTGTATTTTATATGAAGGGAATTCTGGTGTATATATTCTGGGCATTTTGCTTTTTTTGCTCAACAAAAAGTTTACTTTTTTTTTTTTTCTTTCTTCGCGCACCAGGCATGGAACCCAGGGGTATTGTACCTCCGAGCTACACCCCCAGCCCTATTTTTTAGTCTTTTTAATTTTTGAAACAGGGCCTCACTAAGTAGCTGAGGCTGTCTGTGAACCACAATCCTCCTGTCTCAGCCCCCCAAATGCTGGGATTACAAGTGTGCGCCACCACCCGGTATTCCTATTTTTAAAGACTGTGCAAACATTTTCCCCCTAATGTCTTACTTCCTCTTGGGCTGGGTGGCTCAGCACCATTTTCCTTCCATTCACACTGTGTCTCTTTCCCTCTCTCCCCTTTGATCTCTCCCTTTCTTTTAATGCCTTTATCCCTCTATCCTTTCACTTCACTTTTCCTCTATGTGCTTCTCTTCTTATTTCCATACTCCCTTTGGCTGCCACACAAAGAATTTTGTCTTCATCTTTCTTTTAAAGGAATTTTTGGACATCAAGTAGGGGAAGACATTGTTCCTTACCTGAATCAAATAAATGTACGGGTCAGTTTTTTGTTAGTTATTTATTTACTTATTTTGAGAAATCAAATGGTGAGAACTTTAAGAGACAGTTATTGGAAAGTGAGCTGTCACAGCATCATTTTTATTTTCTACTCAAGACAACATCAAGTAAAAATGAGGCAATTTCCCAGTGCTCTGCTAAGGGAGTTTGTAGTATCAAAATGCATTAAACTTCTGAATTTTAACATTCTCAACATCTCAGGTCATAAGAGGAACAGAAAGACAGTCCATGTCAAGGCCCATGAGCAAAACCAGGTTGCTACTCTGTCTCTTAGCAGTCTCTCGCTTTTCTTCTTATTATGCCTTAGATGGTTGAGAGTAAGGTCCTTCATCATTCCTTGTGGATTCTATAGATAGACGCACAGGGAGTTCGACATACTCTATAGTATTTAGATACTACTTTTCTACTAACGTGGAGGAAAGGAGACTTTTTAATACCTTCACTGTAGAGATCACACACGTTGTGGAAATTTAATGGCTCAAGTCCTGCCAAAGCTATCCTCCAGGAATTTTAGTATATTCATTTCTGTTATTAGTTGAAGGCAGAAAGTTATACAACAGATAGTTAGAATCTTGTACCACTGGACAAGATATAGTACTCACTGGTTCCTGGGAGTAGTGCTCAAATCCTTTCCACCGTGGGTTTAATTCTGAGAAGAAAGGCCAACAGGTGTCCCAGGACACCAGATTCTCTCTATTTACAGCCCCCTGAGTAGTGATGAATATGGAGCCCACCTGTGGTTGAAGAGGAGAAAGTAAAAACTAAAGTAAAATAGAAAAGAAAGAGAAAAAATTACAAAAGCCAATTTATCAGTACAGATCCTTGTAGGATACATATGATCCACTTGTTAGTTAGCTTTCCACCACTATGGCAAAAGCTCAAGATAAATTAATATATAAAAACTGTTTTATTTGGCTCACAGTTTTGGAGGTTTGAGTCCATGGTTGATTGGGCCTGTGGCAGCATGAAATCACTCACTTCATGATAAACCAAGGAGAAAAAAAAAGGAAGAGAAAGAAAGGGATCCCACAATCCCCTTTGAGGGCATACTCCCAATAACCTAAAACCTCCCACTTGACCCCAACTCAAGTTTTTACCACTTCCCAATATGGCCAATCTACGAGCCAAGCCTTTAACACATAGGCTTTTAGGGGACATTGAAGACTTCACCTATAGCACACACAGGGTAATTGAAGAACATTTCATGGAAGGGACATCTACAAGGGAGTAGGCAGGGAAGAATGAACAAAAGGGAGTGACATCACTGCAGGAGTGGCCATAACAAGGGTTAGGTAGAGAAACGTACCCCTTTACTCCAAAGAAACAAAGAAAGAATGGATGCCAGAATGTGTTAAAGATCAGAAAGGTTAGATGGAGCTATATGAATAGAACTGTGACCTGGGGTAGAGGAGCAAGCCCTAGCACTCTGTGGCCCAGCAGAGTGGAAGTTAGCAAAGCTCATGCCTGCCTTCTGGTCTCCTGCTAAGGCTTCCTGCTGCTTGAACTCTACCAGAAGTCAGAGAACACAACGGCTCTTCAGGGTAATATAAAAATACACAGGTTAATAGAGTTCATATTAATTCTGTAAGGTGACATAATTTGAGCAGTTGGGAGAATGTGGTGATCAGGGCATACAATATATATGCATACTTGGTTATCCTTGCTGAAGTCATAGC
Source organism: Muscardinus avellanarius (assembly GCF_963383645.1). Taxonomy (NCBI): domain Eukaryota; kingdom Metazoa; phylum Chordata; class Mammalia; order Rodentia; family Gliridae; genus Muscardinus; species Muscardinus avellanarius. Next base: position 79,300,596 of record NC_137788.1, on the reverse strand, counting down.
GTACAATTTCCTTGCCAACCACTGACATCTACAAGTTTAGCCAGTGCACCCCAGCAGCATGGACTGTCTGCTGTTGCTCTACATTGCTTTCTCTGCCCCACAGGCTTCCGCCTGGGCTCCACAGTGAGGTCCGAAACCAAGGGCATCTGGATGTGGTGTTTGCCTCACCCCTCCAAGCCAAAGCACACATTGGTCCTTCTGGACACCGAGGGCTTGGGTGATGTGGAAAAGGTAAGGAACAGAATCTTCTCTGCTCTTGATTATCCATCTCCTACTTAATTTATCACCTTAATTCACCTTTTGTGATATCAATGGCTGACCTTGCAATCCACTTATAAATAATGAAGCTAAAATCTATTTCCTCAAACTCTCTTAGTAACCTCTGATAAAGTAGGGATAGATCATCTTATATTTAATGTTATGGTGATGAATTTAATTTCACTAATTTGTGCTCAACAGCTAAAGTCCTAAAATTAGTTATGAAGAAAAGAAATGTAAAATGTGTTCCTTAAAAGGTAACAGAGATGCAAAATGGCAAAATGTAAGAGACTAATTAGGCATTAGAGTTGGGAGACACTTTCTGAAGAAAGCTGTAACCTATGGGATCAATGACTGTGAGAAATTTGGAGGTAGGAATCATATGAATGGGGTCTCTGGAAAGGGATCAGTTTAAATATTCTTCATAAAAACTTGAATTTTATCATTAAGGTTTTACCATTAAGATTTTGGACCAAAACCCAGAGTTATACCCAATAAAAATATTGAAAATGGGATAGTTTTATATATTTTATCTTTAAAGAATAAGCTGCACGTAATCTTTTCTCCTAATATTTATTGGTTTATATCTAAGTTGAAAGTAGAAGCAGTAGGGCTTTGATGTCTGTTGCTGCAAAATGTTGGGGCAGGGGCAGAAGGGATAGTGCAGACTTTGAAATTCTGAATTTAAAAGTTCATTTTTACTATTCTCAATTATCCTATTAGTACAACAACCAAGATGGCTATTATTTTGTGATAGTTTGCAGTTTGCATAATGTTTTTTTTCTTTACATATAATTGCATTTGTCAAGAGACCAAAACAAGACGGGCTTAGTGGTGCACGCTTGTAATCCTAGCATTTGGGAGGCTGAGACAGGAGGATTGCACAGGTTCAAAGCCAGCCTCACCTTCTTAGTGAGGCCCTTTGCAACTCAGTGAGACTTTGCTTCAAAAAAAAGAATAAAAAATAGGGCTGGGGGTTTCGCTCGGAGGTAGAATTCACCTGGGTTCCATCCCCAGTACCGGAAAAAAAAAAAAAAAAAAAAAGAGAGACCAAAACATTAAAAAAAAAAAACCTGATATCAAGGTTGATATATTGAAACTTGTAATGTGATTTGGGCAAGATCTGAATCTGTTTCACAGCCTTCCATGTCTTGCTATAACTCTGTGTTCATCTTCTACTTCTCCTCTGGCATGCATGCTCACTGCATCAGTCAAATACAGCAAGTCAAGCCGGGCGTGGTGGCACAAGCTTGTAATCCCCGTGCTTGGGAGGTGGAGACAGGAGGATCACACAGGTTCGAAGCCATCCGCTGCGCTGGCTTAAGAGACCCAGTTTCCAAAAATAAAATAGGTCTGGGAGTGCAGCCTGGAGGTAGAAGGGCTTCCAGGAACCTCAGTACCACCAAAATAAATAATTAATAATAATAATAATAATAATAATAATAATAATATACAGCAAGTCTGTAATGCCTTCCTCCACGATTCTTACTTGCCTTCTCTTGATCCTTCCACTTCCTGGATTCCCTTAATCTCTAGAAGTTTGTATTCTATCGCTCTTAGCTATTTTCAACTTACTGCCCAATTGCAGTCAATGACATATTGCTTTGAATTCCTAATTACTCATAATTATGAGCTTCTCCACTGCCCTGCTTCTCTCCCTCATCCTCATTCTTTTACTCTTTCTCCTCTCTTCCTCCTATTTCTCTCCCTCTGCCTCCTATTCCTTTCTATCATCCTCTTTTTCTCTTTTTATTTATATACTTATATACTTATATATGTATTTATTTATTTACTCATTCTTTTACTTCATAACTTTTGGTACCACTTCTGGGAGAGATTATCATTTTGGTTGTATTTATGTGTTGACAAGTATATCTGTCCCTCCAAAAATCATTTTCTTAATGGAAAAGACTGCCATATGAAACTGTATTACACACCCAAATCCAGGGTCTGGATACTGTCACATGCTCAGTTAAGAGTTGTTAAACTTAACTGAATAAATTGAATAGCATTGGTATCCTTAGTATAGCCACGATCAAAACCAAATTTGAAATGGAGTCATTGCCTGCTTATTTCTAGATATCAACTATGTTTCAGGCATTTTATTAGACAATTTATGCAAATCAAAAATGTTCCTTGTTTGTCTTAGTGGCTAAATGTGCTAATACACTGAGAATGACTGATGTAAACATCAATGAGATTTGAATCTAGCATTTTCTTCAAAATGTTTTATTCACTCACATTGAGCAAAAGCACAGCTGAAAGAATGAATGAATAATCAAATGAATGAGTGAATGAAGACTAGACTCCTAAGCTCCTTGTTCTCACGTGCTTCCTAGGTTGACCCCACAAATGACTCGTGGATCTTTGCCCTGGCCGTGCTTTTGAGCAGCATGTTTGTCTACAATAGCATGGGCACCATCAACCACCAGGCCCTGGAGCAGCTGCAGTATCCTTCCAGGCACCGTACTGCCATGTTGCACTGAGTTTCAGAATGGCAACTGAGACTGGTTCCTCTTTCCTCTCAATTAACTGCCCTGGTTGAGTAAGGGCAAACACAAGGGAACAGGGAATGTTTATAGAATTTGTTTCTATGTGAGACCTGGAAACTGTGGTACTTCTCATTCCTTAGCTTAGATCCCAGCTATGTGACTGAACTAACACAGCTAATCAGGGCAAAATCCACCCTCAGACATGACGATATAAAGGACTCCAGTGAGTTTGTGAGTTTCTTTCCAGACTTTGTTTGGGCTGTTCGGGATTTTACGCTGGAGCTCAAGTTAGGTTCCCAATCCGTCACAGAAGATGAGTATTTGGAGAATGCCTTGAAGCTGATTCCAGGTATCAAAGCAGGGTTTGAGAGGTGGAGGGCTCAGTAGAGAAGGGGATCAACAAAGCCCCAAAATTTAGCACTGAGGCTGGACTGAGGCCCTTTTTAATGGTGATGAGTGATTAGTGGGTTGCCATGATTTTAGCAGTTATTAATTACTTGAAATTGTCAGAGGCTAAATTTAAACTCACTGAGAAAATTTAGGACTCAATGTTGTACTAAATAATTTTAAATCAATCAGTATCATGAAAGAAAAGAGAGGCCTACAATCAGTGGTTATTTATTATGTTTACCTGTTCCTTCCATTCTAAGAAGAAATAATGCTTCAAATCTGAATTTGGTAAAATTAGGATCACAAGGAAATCTAAGACCTAATTTTAAAACTATCTTTCGCTCAGTTTATTTTACTAGCCTAGACATTTATATTCTTCAGAGAAAAGCTATTATACAACTAATAGTTAAAATAAAACTAATATATGTTCTCAGCAATACTGTCAAATCCTTTGCATTCCCTTTTTTGAAAAAATAACCTTTATCTTACAGCTTTATGTAGTGATTGGTACTGTTAGTATTATAAGCTTATTACAGATTATCAGAGTACATAAGTAGTGATAACTAGACTCAATTCTATATTTGTTCACTCATTTATGCACTCTTTGAACAAACATGAATATGGATTCTAGTTAGCACTACTTATCTACTCTGATAATATATCATGTAATAAATTTAGATACTTACCATTTTGAGCAGCTGATGGATGCCACATAATATCGACAAGACCATGTCAAGCTCCATCTATTCTGACATCAAGAAGGAATGAGGTCTTGAAATTATACTGAGATTAATTACTTTGGAGTTTTCTTATAGAAGAACCTCTAAATGTAATTATGATGTGTGTATTTTGGGTACTGATTTTGAAAAAGAGCGTTTTATTTTTTTTACAGCTTTGGTTATTATCTGTTCTCCTCATGCTAAATTTCCCAACAACATCTTATCTTTATTTCTAGCATACTTTTCAGCCTCCATCTCATTTCTGCCATAGGATTGCAACATCACAAAAGACTTTCTGAAAAATGTTTGATAAATCAAACATTGCAAATCTTTAGTAAATAGTCAATCTATTAGCCATCATAGAAGACCTAAGGAAACCAGTCAAAACTCTTTTCCTTTGAGATGAATGCCTCTCCCTTCCTCTACAGGAGTGCTTCCTTGACTCTTGGCTTTGTTACAATATTAATTATCAAACAGGAGGATTTCAGGTTCCAGGTCAGCCTCAGCAACTTAGTAAGTTCTAGTTTCATAAATAAAAAAATAATAAAGGCTCGGAGCCAAGCCTGGTGGCACACACCTTTAATCCCAGTACTTGAGAAGCTGAGACAGAAAGAGTGCAGATTCTAGGATACCATTAGCAACTTATCAAGAGTCTTAGAAATCTAGTGAGACCCTAGTTCAAAACATAAAAACAAAACAGGCTGGAGGTGTAGCTTAGAGGTAAAATGCTCCTGAGTTTAATTCCCCGGACCATACACACACAAAAAAAGGCTGGTGATGTAGCTTACAGGTAGAATGCCCCTGGTTTCAATCCACAGTACCAAAAGAGAAAAAATATTTAATTCTTTATGCATTGTGTAGATTGCATGCTGCTTTGTATGATTTGATTAAGGAAGATTTATGGGTATAAGAACTGCACTTATGCAAAAATTCTCAGAAAAGACAAAAAGTCCTCAATCTCTTTGTCTACATGCTGTCTCTTCAATAAGTTTTTTTTTTCTTCTTAACAGGAAAGAATCCCAAAATCCAAAATTCCAACAGACCTAGAGAGTGTATAAGATATTTCTTTCCAAGACGGAAATGCTTTGTCTTTGACTGGCCTACAGGTGACAAAAAACTATTGCTTCATATTGAAGAAGTTCCTGAAAATGAGTTAGAACAGAATTTTCAGATGCAAACAAAAGAATTCTGTTCCTATGTCTTCACCAATGCAAAAATGAAGACCCTAAGAAGGGGAATCATTGTCACTGGAAATCGTGAGTTTCCTGTGTCCCAAAGCATATCCCTGGGGCTTGGTATGGTTTTGTTGGTTTGTTTGTTTTTCTGAAGCTATCACTCCTTTGTGTGTTTGCAAGTAGTTGTTTGTTTCTGAAAAGGAATGTATAGAGGCACACATGTATGACACATAAAAATGCATGTCATTTAATTAAAGATTCCATGTATGAGTATTTTTGAGGCCTAGATCATTTCACAAAACAAATACTCTAACATTTCAGTCATGAACTAGTACTACAAAGAGAAATGAGGAAAAGTCCTAGAAAAGTCACTGTTTCTTAGTGAGAGTATACAAGAGTTTCTACACATCGAAATGAGTCAGAAAACAAACAGCAGGTCATGAGTGCAAAACAAGGCCACTGAATATGTGAGAAACAATTTTAAACAGGGCTGACTCTATGGGCACATGGCCTGGGCAAGCAGACCACCCCATGTTGAAATACCCTGCCCTTGGTTCAGTATTCTATGTTTCTTTCCGTAAATTTCTGATAACTTTTACTAAATGATTTTCATTTTATTTTAAATTAATATCCACAAATAATATAATTTACTTTCTCTGCCTAATAAAATCTCTTTTTATTTAGACAGCTAAGTATTTTTCCAAGAAATGCTAAAACCTCTTGGTTGCCGTCTGCTTCAGCCAAGATTCTCACTGGTGTGACTGAATAACTAACCACACAACATAGACCAAAGAAAAACTTATTTGCTCATAGTTCTGGAGATTTCAAGGTTTAGTCTGTGTCAGGCAGCTACATGTATGGAGCTCAGGGCATGGCAAAAAGAAGCAGAAAGAAGGAGAGAGCAAGTCCTCTGCTCTCCAATCATGGAGACTGGAAAATAAGCAAGAAACTAAGCAAAAGGATTCAAAGACACAAGCACAATTTCCAAGGCACACCCCTCCAGCCCACATTACTGATGAGATTATAATCACCATAACTTGATCATTTAAACTCTGAACATTAGTACATGAGCTCTTCAGGGGACATTCTATATCTAAACCATTACACAAACAATAACTGATTAGAACTGTGGTGACTTTGAGAACCACCAAAGAAAGAGTGTAAAGGAAAAACAGTGATTTTATTGAATAGAGGTTGATTGATAGAGTAGATAAAAAGTGGAATACAAGACACAGAAGAAGAAAAGGAAGGAGGAAAAGATAGAGTAGGAGAAAACTTTGAGAGAAAATGATTTTTTTTTATATTTAAGATGCTAGTGCTTAAAGCCTGCAAAAACCATAATAAAGAACTTTTCATTTAATCCTAACTATGTGTCCTTCAGGGCTGGGGATGCTAGTGCAGACCTATGTGAATGCCATCAACAGTGGAGCGGTGCCTTGTCTGGAGAATGCGGTGACCGCTCTGGCTCAGCGTGAGAACTCAGCGGCTGTGCAGAAGGCGGCTGAGCACTACAGCCAGCAGATGGCCCAGCGGGTGAGGTTCCCCACAGACACGCTCCAGGAGCTGCTGGATGTGCATGCAGCCTGCGAGAGGGAGGCCCTTGCAATCTTCATGGAGCACTCCTTCAAGGATGAAAACCGGGAGTTCCAGAAGAAGCTGGTGGTAATGCACCTTAACACTTATCCTTCTGGATTCCTAGCTTTCTGGAATTAGACTAAGACTCCACTCTTTTTTATTTCATGGTTCATATTCTTCTCATAGAAAGGACTTGGGAATTTGTTTGGAGGTAATAAAGCTCAGCAGGCTAATTTCCATTCTTTCTCTAAAAGATCGTACTTTATTTTCTACTGATAGAAAACAAATTACTATGTGCTTGGCAACTAAAAACGATATGCGATTTTGAGCTCATAGTTATTTAACTCATCTCAGCACAGAGTGTCCGGGTGCTCTTCTCAGGGAACCACAGCTGAAAACAAGGTGTCCACTGAACTTAGTTCACATATGTTTGCAACTTCTAAGCAACAAGGGGCCATCACATCCATCTGTTGTTTATAGTCTTTCTAAGTTCAGAGCCAGAGAAAACTCCTTTGAAAAGGCTTGTGAGACTGAGTAATGCCACAGAGAACTCTATTTCTTAAAGTTAACCTTGCCACATAACATTATAACCATAGGATTGATATCCATCATATCCATAGGCCCAGAGACTATGCAGCCTGTGGACACCAGAAGACAGAACTCTCAGGGGCTGTTTTTATTTTGTTGATCAGACACACCTTCACTGAAACTTGTCTTTCAGTCTATCTGGGACTGGCATAAAAGGGATACAATTCTCTTAGTTCATATTGTGGGAATCCAGTTGGATTATAATATAAATACACACAAAAAATTCTGTTATTGTATCCCGAAGTCTTCAAATCTTCACTGAATAAGTCATGTAGGGTTAAAAACGCTGTTCAGAATACATTTAACTCATTCTTTGGGAATTGGTTTGCCACAGATATATTTCCATCTATATCAGGCCACATTCTCTGAGGAAATTTTACTTCCAGCAAAAACTTAACTCTTTGTTGATCACTGCTATAGTTTAGATCCCTTTTAATCAACTGATACCAGAATAAGCCATAAGTTTATGTCTTCCAACTCCATCATTTTATGCATGTGGATCCTGATCCCAAGGGATTTAAGGGACTTCCTCGAGTCACCCAGAATTGACCAGACCTGGGACTATAGCAAGTCTCCTGCTCATTCCATGCCCCAGTTCACAGCAAGGCCATCAGATTGTTTCTTCCAAGAGGACATCAGTTGAACCTTCCTTCTAACAGCTTCTTTGTACTGGATTTCTTTACATTCCCTGTCAGGAAACTACAGAGAGGAAGAAGAACGAATTTATGCTGCATAATGAGGAGGCCTCTGTCAAGTACTGCCAGGCTCAGCTGCAGCAGCTTTCAAAGCCCCTGATGGAAAGTATATCAAAAGGAATCTTTTCTGTGTCAGGAGGGCACAGGCTCTACTTAGAAGCAAAGAAGAAGGTGGAGAAGGGCTATAAGCTGGTGTCCAGGAAAGGGGTGAAGGTGAGGAGCAGGGAGAGGGGGGTGGCCCACAGAGTGAAGTCAGACGGGCTTTGTTGCTCTTCCAGAAAATCGCTTGTGGAGCAAAAGCAAAGTATGGTGATTTGTTGACATTTTGCATTTTTATGTCCACTATTAGACACTCTTTAATAAACCAGAAATATTTCTCTTGGAGAGGATTTAGAACCAGGAATCTAGCTAAAAGAGCTGTTTTATTTATTTATCAAAAGAGTGGCAGTTTGTTTTGTATGAATTGACAAAAGATACAATATGCAAGAAACAACTTTGTTCTCAGAGGCTTATGTTACTCAAGTGGACAAAATAATAGTCAATTAGATATAGTGTGATAATGTCATTATATGTCTTTGGTAACTGGTATGTACTGATAGTAACAATGAGGAGGATGTCGAGGGTAGTGGATATAAGACATTGGACATTCACTTCCTCTACCTAGTATGGTTTCAGGTGAGTGTGTAGGATCATCAATTTATGTATATAATGTATATGTGTATCAAATCACATCTTATACACCTTAAATCTAATCAATTTTTATTTGTCAAGCTCAACAAAGCTGAGAAGAAACTCAGAAGACAGCCTAGAAAAGCTTCTAGGTATAGGAAATAAGAGACACAAGAAGAAGTAATCATAGGTCTTATTCTAATTGAGAAAGTCAGTACAGCATAAAGGCAGAAAGAAAAATATTTCTAATATCACAAATGATGGAGTGTATATGTGTGCAGAACTGCACGTAACTCTGATCAGGGCTGTAACCTGCAGGTCCTGTAGGCAGCATCGTTGGGAGAGGAGGCTAGAGAGCTAGGAAGGAGGCTGCTGTTGCGGGTTTCTCATTTCACCAAAGAGCTAGAACTTTTTGTTTTGGCCACAGAAGAAAAGGAACCTCTGTGGGATCCTGAGAATAATTCAATATTTACAGTTAGATCTGTCAATTTATTGATTAATAATTTATTTATCTGAAGAATGAAACTTTGCTGCCTAACAAGTATTTTCCTTCTTTGTTCCCCAGGCAAACGAGGTCCTGCAGCACTTCCTGCAGTCTCAGGCTGTTCTAGAGAAATCCATCCTGCAGTCAGACAATGCTCTCACAGATGCAGACAAGGCCACAGCAGGTATGGGGGCCACAGCTCTGGGAAGGATGGTTAGTTTCCAGCTTGGACTTCTTACTGACTGGACAGGAAACCCTTCCTGAAACAAGGAGCTTCCTCCTTTTGGGATTGCATGCCCTGCTAAATCTAAGAAAACCAGGGAGTCTGGGTTGCCCATCTAGCCAATCTGTCTTCTATCACTTTCAGAAACATACTCTCTGCTATGAATAATGGGGGCCTGAAAGATTTCCTTCTGATCCGTTTAGTCTCTGAGCTCAGGACTGTAGAGTTCAGGCCTGACTGTTGTTTCTTCCTCTCTAAAACCCTTTGTGGAACAGCTGAGCTGGCCAAGAAGGAAGCAGCTGAGAAGGAAAAGGAGCTGCTAAGACAGCGACAAAAGGAGCAAGAGGAAATGATGAAGGCTCAAGAGAGAAGCTTCCGGGAAAATATTATCCAATTAAAGGAGAAGATGGAGAGGGAAAAGGAGAATATTCTGGCAGAGCAGGAAAAAATGTTGGAGCACAAGCTGAAGGTGAGTTTGGACAGGGCCTGGTGGTGCCTGAGGGACAATGTCCAGGCTCCTCAGGAAGAAAAGTTCCAACATGTTAAGCATGGGCATGGTTCCAAAGGGAAGCTCAGAAGGTAAGTCAGACCTCAAGTACACCTGGATTTTATGGAAGCCTGTAAGTCTACAGGACTCTAGCACTTTGTGCAGTGATGTCCCAGGGAGGTAGATGGTCTTACTATGCCAAGATTGAATAGGACCTTAGTCCACTAGCCCTTGGGATTCCTGGCACAATTATCAGAGAGACCTGATACAGATCCATCTGCTTTTTATGCATCAGATTTGGCCACATAGAAAATGAAGGATAGTTGAAGCTCAGAATTAGCTCCAAGTACTTCCATATCTCGCTCCTTGGTCTGCTAGAAGAAGAGTAAAATAAACCTTTGTCTGATCCTGAAGCTTGACAATCAGTGTTATCTACATGATCAACATTTTCCATTATCCCTAGATGAATTGTGGCCATGCCACCTCAGTGGAACTAAGAATTAGTAATGATTTGATCTGCATTCTCCTCAAAGTGCATTCTTTTTTTTTCATATTTATTTTTAATTGGTGCACTGTATTTATACATCATAGTGGGATACAAACTTTTGTAGACATACATGCACACATCGCCCAGTCAGCCCCCACCCGATCCCCACCCCGTTCTCTCCCTATCCCCCCCTCCTATGCTTGGCTTAGTAGTTGACATCTAGTATTATAGCAATTTATCCAAAATTAAAAATGATAATCTCACATAACAGTTTCATTTGTCTGATACCAAGCTTTTGATGACTTAAAGATAACATTTCAATATTTCTTTTTGCTTTCTTTCTTACCAGAGAATCTATTTTTTTCTATTTTTTAGGTGAAACTATCATATATTTATATATTTATTTTTCAGAAAAAAAAATCTATCCTAATATGGAATATGGACTCTAGGTACCCACATCGATCTTGAAAAAGAACAAAGCTAGAAGATATATATTTTCTGATTTCAAACCATATAAAGCTACAATAATTGAAACAGTGTAGTACTATTCTAAAGGCAGATATATAAACCATTGGAGTTAAATAAAAGCCTAGACCTAAATTCTTCCCTATATTGTCGTTATTTTTGACAAGCTTTCCACGAACATTTGGTGGTAGAAATAATAATCTTTTAACTAAATATTGTTGAAACATAATAATTACATGGAAAAGAATAAAATTGGACCCTTACCTAATCCCATATACAAATATTAACTCAAAATAGATAAAAGACCTAAATATAAATCTTAAGACTATAAACTTTTAGGAGAAAATCTGGGTCATAAAACCTCACAACATTGAACTTGGCAGTGATTTCTTGGTTATGATTTCAATGGCACAGGCAACAGAAGAGTATACAAACTCCCTAAAAAATAAAAAAGATATTGTATATCCAAAGACAATGTAAACAGAGTTAACAGTTACTAATAGAATGTGATAAAATATTTCCAAATGCTATATCTGAAGGTATATTAATATTCCAACTAGAAATCCTAAAAATTAACAACAATAAAGGCAAACAATACCCTTTAGAGATAGGTAACAGACTAACATAAATAATGAATCTCCACAGATAACCAATCATAGTTGTCTGTTGGATGGAAAATCTTGTTTCTCTAGTTCTGATGTGTGTTACCTATTTCTTCTTTGTAGTTAATCTCTTTGAGTATTTTCTCTAGTGCTGGTTTTGAAGACATAAATTCCTTCAGTTTCTGTTTGTCATGGAAGCTTCTTATTTCTCCATCTAATTTGATAGAAAGTTTTGCTGGGTAGGAAATTTTTGGCTGGAAGTTGTTTTCTTTCAAAATTGGGAATATGTTACTCCAAGCCCTTCTGGCTCTCATAACTTGGTTTGGGAAGTCTGGAGTGATTCTAATTGGTTTGCCTCTGAATGTCACTTGGCCCTTTGCTTTTGTTGCCTTTAAGATTCTCTGCTTGGCTTCCACATTGGTCATTTTGACAATTATGTGGCGTGGGGATCCTCTTCTCCGATCCTGTCTAAAGGGAGTTCTATAAGTTTCCTGGACCTGCGTATCGACCTCTTGCTCTATGTTTGGAAAATTTTCTGCTATTACTTCCTTGAAGAGATTGTTGATCCCTTTAGTTTCACTTTCTTTTCCCTCCTCTATTCCAATTATTCTTAGGTTAGCTCTCTTAAAATGGGCCCATATTTCTTCAATATCAGATTCCTGCTGTCGGATATTTTTTCTTAGATTAGAAACTATGCGTTCATTTTTGGAATGATCATCTTCTAAGAGCGAGATTCTGTTCTCCATGTGTTCTAATCGGTTGTTTGTGCTTTGAATTGAGGCCTTTACTTCATTAATTGCATCCTTTATCTCTTTTTGGCTCTCTCTGAGTTCTTTTCGAAGCACCTCTATTATTTCTACAGTTATTTTCCTGATTTGATCTTCTAGAAATCTCTGATTTTCTGTTTTATCGGGTTCTGATGTTGTGGGGTTGTGGGCATTAATTGCTCCAGTATTATTCCTCTTTCCCATGATTTCTGAAGTTTGTGCCTTCTCTGGCTTCTTCCCTTGGGTCACTATGACTTCACTTAAGGTGCTCTGGATCTTGAGTCTGTATTATCTCAGACCCCACTACTCCTTTACTGGGTTGTATCACAGAGTCTCCGACCCAGAGAGTCAATAGAGGCTGCTTTAGACCGTGGGGGGTGCCAGGTTGCACGTTCTCCTATGGTGTGATATCACTGCCACCGCCCCTCTCCCACTGGGTCAAGTCCCAGTGAGTACAGTACTGGGATTTCCCCGCTGTGGCCCGCAATTTGACTCACTGTTCTTGAGTACGCAGATGTAGCTGTAGTGAATTCGGTGCTGCTGCCGCCGGTGGCAATATGGCGCCGCTGCTATGCCCTCGGCTGTTGGGCTGGCGTTTTTTTTTTCTTGGTTTTGATTTCCACTCTGAATCCCTGCAGCGTGTGTTGAGCTCAGACACTGGGAGCTTTAGATGTCCTCTGCGCCGAGAAATCCCGCCTGGCTGTTCCGCAGCGGCTCCCCTCGGCTTGCTGTGGCCGTCCCGTGAATTCGCCGGCAGTATGGCGCTGCTGCCGCATCTGCCGCGTCCTCGGGCTTGAGGATCTCCTCTGTGGCTCTGTTCTCAGTCCGCTTTCTCTCTGGAGCCTGGTGATTTTTTTTTGTTTCTCTGGTGATGTTGTTTTCTGGCTTTCAAAGGCGCTGATTTTGTGGTAATGGATATTTGTTGTTAGCGGGGCTCTTAAGCCCCGCTTTTCTCGGTCGCCATCTTCCCGGAAGTCCAAAGTGCATTCTTTTGTGCTGGAACAAAATCGCTCTCTGTTATGCACAGGAAATTTATAAAACTCTTCAGGTTCAAATATTGGAATACCAGAGAACATTTCTAAGGTGGTAGAGAAATAAACACATGTGCTTGACTTCCGAACTTGTTAAACACAAAACTCTGAATCTTAATAATTGGGGTTTTCAAAGTGGAATCCTTCTCTCTTATAGGTCCAAGAAGAACTTCTTACTGAGGGTTTTAAGAAGCAATCAGAGGCATTATGTAAAGAGATAAACAGACTACAAGAAGAGATTGAAACATCTAAAAAACAAAAATCCTCGGTGCTATCGCAGATCCTTGATATAGCTGGCACTGTCTTCAGTGTAGTACTACCTGGGGCTGGTAAACTCGTTGGTTTAGGGATGAAACTATTAAGTTCCTTTTTTTAATAGTCTGAAACAATCTCATAAAGATATTATAAAACAAGGCTACTTTTATTTTAGTACACAACACTGTGACTTGCTTTTAAAGTTGTTGTATTGTCAAAGTTTCATTCAAGAAAAAAAATTTTTTTTTTTTTTTGGTGGTACTGGGGGTGGAACCCAGGGACGTTTCTACCTCCGGGCTATACTCCCAGACCTTTTTTTAAATATTTCATTTAGAAACAGGGTCTCACTAAGTTGCTGAGAGCCTCAGTAAGTAGCTGAGGTTGGCTTCGAACCTGTGCGATCCTCCTGTCTCAGCCTCCCAAGTGTTGGGATTACAAGTATACACCACTATGTCCAGCTTCATTCAAGAAAATTTTGAAAGGTAAAACAATCTCAGAGAATATCAGGGCTGAATATTCATAAAAAGAAACTTAATTTTAATTGAATTAATATAAAAATAAGAAACTAGTTAGAATATATAAAATTATTTTTAGGAAAGAGTTATTAAAGCAAAAAGACGAATGGCAAGAGGAAGAAAACATTTGCAATTTATATTTTAGCCATGGATATTATCTATAAGAAGCTCTTGTGAGAAGTGACCAACAACCACATTTTTTAAGTAGGCAGAAATATGACAAAAATATTTAACTTTATTTTTAAAAAGTGTGAGCCAGGCGTGGTAGTGCATGCTTGTAATCCCTGCATTTGGGAGGCTGAGACAGGATTGTAGTTTGCGGACACCTCAGGTACTACTTAGTGAGGCCCTTTGCAACTCATTGAGACCCTGTCTCCAAATAAAAATAAAAAAAATAGGGCTGGAGGTGTAGCTTAGAGGTAAAATGCCCCTGGGTTTCATCCTCAGTACTGCAAAAAATAAAATAAAATAAAATAAAACTATGAAATTCTTGTTTCACTTCATTTACAAACAGAGGTTTTGTTGGCATCCTGAGGTGGAAAGAGTTTAGTGAAATTGATAGTCTTTGATATTTGGTAGTAAGAGTATGAAATGTTCAATTATGCATCAAAATTAATATGCACATAACTTCTGTTATTCATCTATTTACTTAAGTAAAAGTGACATTTGTAATGAGTTACTTGCTGCAGAATCATTGTGTGCTAAAAGATTGGGAACAACCTTCAAGTCCCTCTATCAATAGGTTACTGGTATGGCAAATCTTGGGACATACTTTCAGTCTATAGTCACTAAAAAGAAAAGAGAAGCTCTATGGGTATTAATATGAGAATATCTCCAAGATATATCATAAGTGAGCAAAAAAGATGCAGAGAGTATATATAATACCATTGACTTTAGAAAATAATATGTACATATATTTTTATCTACCTTTAAAAAAACGCAGAATAAACTAGAATCCATGGTCAGAGTAGGCGAGAAAAATGAGAATATCTAACATATATCATATATTTTTATTACCTTTATACTTTCTATTAATATGTTACTTATCCAAAAACATGCATGCAATTAATAAAATTATAAGTGTAATAATGCATGGCTGGGAAAATCCCAGGACAGGAATAAAGTACTTAATACTACTAAAAATAGATCAAGAAAAGTCTGCTTATGAGAAAAGAATGAGACGACACAAGCCACAAAAAAAAAGAAAGTAATTTTACTTTCATCATGGCCTTTCAATAAAACCTTAAAAGTTTATTCCCTCCTATATGTTCAGATAAAAGTCACTTGAGATATTAATCAGAATTGTGCCCCATATTTATAAAAGTGATGAATTGGAAGAGACTTTTTTCTTCAGTCAACCCACAGACTGACAAAAGCAATCTGTATCTTGTCCCTAGAGCCATGAGACGGCAACATGGTGGCAGCTTTATAGTCCTTCTCTCCAAAATTTTTAAGAGCACACCTCTGCTTTCTTCAGGGTATTTGTCTGTTTACTTTTATTGATGCAATGTAACTGTACATTATGGCAAGATCCAAAGTGACTTACGTGTACATGCACATAGCACTTGGTCTGTTCCCCTCTGTATATGCGCCCTTCCTTTCTTCTCATACATGTTAGTGAGTTTGGTAGTGAAACCTCGTATGACCATATTTAATTTGTGACCATATTTAAAATTTTTTCTTTCTCAATCCTTTTTCTCTTTCCCCTCTTTTACTGACTATCTTACTTTTTCTCTCCTAATTTTACTGAAGTTCCCTTTACCTTCTATTTTTGTTCTAGCTTCTATATAAG
This sequence comes from Muscardinus avellanarius, assembly GCF_963383645.1. Taxonomy (NCBI): domain Eukaryota; kingdom Metazoa; phylum Chordata; class Mammalia; order Rodentia; family Gliridae; genus Muscardinus; species Muscardinus avellanarius. The sequence continues at coordinate 79,284,927 of NC_137788.1, read as the reverse complement.
AGAGAAAATATACAAACTTTGAATTTCTGAGAGTGGCTGATTTTACTATAATATTTTCAAATTCTCAAGTTCTCATAATGTTCTCAGTATTTTCCAGTTCCAGTTCTATTCTTTTTTTTTTTTTTTTTGGAAATGATATAACTTTGTTCTTACGGCTGAGAATAATGGCATGGTATATATTTTGTTCTTCTTTATGGCTGCATATACACAATGGGATTTTACTCTAAAGTATTTATAAATTTTCCCTACAATAACCACTGGCAAAAGAAGTCCCGCAGCTGAGCCTGCAACCAAAGACCTGGTGCTGTCACTCGGACGAATGCTGTGAACCCTGCACACGGGGTGGTCTGAAGAAGGGCGGCAAGGGGGCAGGCAAGACCTCTGCTTTCCCCAAAAATCTCCACAACACGCATAATCAGAAATAAGAATGTGAGACTGTCAGTAAAAAAGCATGATATAATACCGCATCTATTTATACATCAGGAAGGAGTCAGGAGTGAGGTTAAAAAATAACAAAACCAGAGCAAAATAGTTCTCTATCCAGTTTAGAGTTCAATCATAGTTATCATGTGATGGAGTCATATTTATATACAGCCAAGGTAAGCTTCCAAACAAAAGCCTCTCACACAGTAGGAAATCAATAAACACTTCTTGCATTTTTAAGGTATATTATTTCTGATTCAAGTACCTCCCTAGCAGTTTTCTAGGAAGGTAAATTGTATATCCATTCCCATCAGTGGTATCTGAGCCTTTTCTAGGACCTGTGTGTTTTCTCAGGCTCTAACACTGTTAGTGCTACGATATCTCCTCTTAGGCTGAGTTTAAACCATCCTGACTGAATTGATTTCCTAGGAAAACAGTTCTGTGTTGGGATAGAAGTCAGGGGTGAGAACTTTTAAGGAGTAAGAAGAAAAATAGACCAAATTTCTGTCCAGGGACAATGAAAGTAACATAACAAAGCAGGAAAGCTGAGGAGAAGACATTGCTGGCAAAGGTCTCCCATTCTGTAGGCTTTTAATGGTTTTTTTTGATGCATAGAAACTTTTAGTTTAGTGCCATTCCACTTATCAATTCTCTCTTTAGTTTCCTGAGCTTTGGGGATCATTTTGAGGAAGTTACTACCTGTGCTTATATGTTGGAGTGTTGAATCTATGCCCTCCTCTAGTAGCTTCAGAGTTTCTGGTTTAACTTCCAGGTCGTTGATCCATCTTGAGTTGACTCCTGTACAGGTGAGAGGTAAGGATTTAGTTCAATTTTTCTATAAACTGGATAACCAGTTTGCCCAATACCATTTGTTGGAAAGGCTATCTCTTCTAGAATATACAAAGAAATTAAAAGACTTTAAACTAAAAAAAAAAAAAACCTAATGAAGAAATGGACAACTGAATTGAATAGACACTTCACAAAAGAAGAGATACAAATAGCCAATAGATACATGAAAAAATGTTCAACATCACTAGCAATCAGGGAGATGAAAATCAAAATTACACTGAGATTCTATTTAACCCAAATCAGAGTGGCCATCATCAAAAAGCCAAATAACAATAAATGTTGGCAAAGATATGATGAAATAGGGACTCTTCTACACTGTTGGTGGGATTTCAAACTAGTTCAGCAGCTATGAATATCAGAGTGGTGATTCCTCAGAAATCTGGGAATGAATCCATCATATGATCCAGCTATGCCACTACTGGGTATCTTTCCAAAGAGGTTGAAACCAGAAAACTACAGTAATATATGCATACCAATGTTCATAGCAGAACAATTCACAATAGCCAAATTATGGATCCAACCTAGATGTCCATCAACAAATCAATAAATTGCAAAATTTTGGAAAACGCACACAATGGAATTCTACTCTGCAATAAAATGGAACAAAATTACATCATTTTCAAGAAAATGGAAGGACCTGGAGAACATTATGTTGAATGAGATTAGCCAATCACGGAAAGTGAAGGGTCATATGTTTTCTCTAATATGTGCAAGGTAGGAAGTAATTGGGCTTCAAGTAGGGCTCCAGATAATGAAGGAGATGCCTCAGTGGAAGCAGGGAGGTGGTCTAAAGGAAGGGGAGGAGGGAGACTGAGGTTCATTAATGGAAATACTACTATCAACTATGTGTACATATGTGAATATGGCAACATCAATCTCAGTACTGTGTATTGGGAAGGGGGAAAATGGGGAGGCTGGGGTGGGGCCCATCAAGTGCTGTGCACATGTATGTCATTATCAACATGATTTACATTATGATGTGAGACTATAATGCACCAATAGAAGCACATAAAAAGAAAAAGAAGGTGTTATATGGTGTCCTTAGGCCTCCTGTGTCTCCAGTTGAATTCTGACACAAAGCATACATGCACCAGAGAAAGGAAGTAAGAAGGTTTGGCCAAATGGCCTGTGACTTCGTAAGAGCCCTCTGTGAAGCAAGGCCTCACTCACGCCAAGGTGGATGGGAGTAGGTTCTGGGGTAGGTTCGGTGAGATAATATGAAACAGAGTCCAACCTGGAGTCCATGAAGTGAACGGCTGCTCCAGTGGCTGTGACAGGCACTGCTGCTTGGAGCCGCTAGGCCTGCGACACCAGATGTCATGTGCATACAGGGGAACTGGACCTGTTCACATCTCTTAAGCAATTTCATACTTCAACTCCCACCGAATTTATTATTTCTTCCAATCCTTATGTCAGCGATCCTACACCTTATTTAATACAGAAAAATATGCTTCTTGTGCTAAATCATCGGCTTTTGAAATGGTTATTTCACATCAGGTAAGTCCACATGTTCATTAACCACCCCATAGGTATAATTAGAATCCACGTTTAAATACCCACAGCATGCTCTGGGCAATGGAATGAATGTTTATGCTGCACCAATTTACACACTGAAACCTAATACCAGGGTATTGATTAGGAATTGAGACGTTGGGGGGTGGTTAGGCATGGCCCGCATGAATGAGATCAGTGTCCTTGTAAGGGACTGAGGAACCAAAGTTTTTCCTTTTCCTCATATGAAGACATAGCTAGAAGGCGCCATCTATGAACCAGAAAATGAGCCTGCAGCACACACAGAATTTGTCACTGATTTAGCGTTGAATTTCCCAGGTTCCAGAATTAGGAGGAATAAATAGGGCTTGGGGTGTAACTCAGTGGTAGAGTGCCCCCTATGGGTTCATCATCCACACTGCAAAATAGAAAAAGAATGCCTGCTGTATAAAACTCTAAAGGACTCTATTTTGTCTCCTGACCCTGACTAATTGACTCTGAAACAATTTTAAAGTCAATTCAACAACTGGGTGTGGCAGTTTACACCTGTAATACCAGTACTTGGGAGGCTGAGACAGGAATATCACAGGTTTGCAGCCAGCCTCAGCAATATAGGAGACCCTGTGCAACTTAGACTGTACTTCAAAGTGAACAATTGAAAAATAGGGCTGGAAGTGTAGTTTAGAGATAGAATGCCCCTGGGTTTTAATCCCCAGTAACATAATAAATAAGTAGACAAATAAATACATAAAATCTACTCACCATAAATAAAATAATAATTTAGCCTAGTTCTGATGTACTGTTGTCATAAAGCTTTATCTCTCACCAGAAGAAAATACTCGTATAGTCATGAACAACAATAGCAATTATTTCTAGTTTCTCTAGACTAGTATATCTTTCCAAGTAAACTTTCCAATTTGATCCACATTTATATAAGAAGCATATATAGTTGAACATTAATGTAATGACTGACTAGATATTTGTTGCTTATTTATACTTATCTAACAATTAAATGATCAATGGATTGTATCACTTGATACTTAGCATAAAATGTTTCTTCAAACACATAATTTTCTTTTTCAAAAGGAAAATTATTATTATTATTAATTTTTTTTTTTTGGTAGTACTGGGGTTCCTGGAAGCCCTTCTACCTCCGGGCTACACTCCCAGACCTATTTTATACTTTTTTATTTTTGGAAACAGGGTCTCTTAAGCCAGCGCGGCTGGCTTCGAACCTGCGTGATCCTCCTGTCTCCGCCTCCCAAGCGCAGGGATTACAAGTGTGTGCCACCATGCCCAGCAAAAGGAAAATTACTTTCTTGATGCCTATGTGTTTTTCTATGATAAATAATTCATGAAAAAAGTGTGCGTGTGTGTGTGTGTGTGTGTGTGTGTGTGTGTGTGTATGACTGTTAAGATTAGTAGGATTGAGAGTGAAAGTAGGTTAGAGATTCTTGGAAACAGAACTAATGCTCGGAAATGAGTTGCTTTTTCTTCTGATTAATCTGACATTAAGCTCTTCTGAAAACAAACTGTTTCTATCAGCCAACTAAAAAGTAGTTCAAGGGGCAACTGAACATTCATAAATAAATCATGTATAATTTAAGGATAAATAAAAGTGATTTATTTCTGTTCTTAAGCTGAAAAGAATCCCATTACTCTTATTTTTTGCAGAGTACTAATAAAACTAAGCCACAATCTCTATTTTTAGCTCTAGGTAAGTGAAGTTATGCAACTTGGAATTTGCAGAAAGAGGCAATTATCCCAGTTGGAGTTTATCAAGTCATTGTGCAGATATTTTTTCTGAGCCAGTAATGGATTGATTTCATTTTTCCATGCTATGCCACATGACATACAATTGAACAGATTATCAGATGGCCAACAATCCTGGAGGGCCATTGTCATGAGAGGAAAGGGTGATGATCGTTGAAAAGTAAAACCATTTGGCTCTCTGCCCCTAAAGAGATGGGAATGCTGACACAAGCAGGACTGGAATCCTGTTGAATAAGTGAAGCAAGTCCCAAATAACCCACACTACAATGGTTGCAAAGTGCTTTTTGTTATAGGATAAGAATGAAAACTCAGGTCTTATGGTCTATGTTTGTGTCTCAAAGAGCCCGTTATGTTTTCCCTGATTACTTCAAGTTACATGGATTTAAGGACTTGTTGTAAACAATACTAAGTTAAGACTTTATTTTTTTTTATTTTTTGGTGGTACTGGGGTTCCTGGAAACCCTCCTACCTCCGGGCTACACTCCCAGACCTATTTTATACTTTTTTATTTGGAAACAGGGTCTCTTTGAACCAGCACGATCCTCCTGTCTCTGCCTCCCAAGTATGGGGATTACACACCCGGCAAGTTAAGACTTTATTGATGATGGAAGACTTTTTACATAGTTTTAGAATATACTTTTATTGGTGCATTGTAATTATACATCGTGGTGAGATTCAAAGTTATGCATTCACACATGTACATATCACTTGGTCACTCTTTTTGACTTTATAAAATTTTTAAGTGACAAAATTATCAAATTCTAGTTAAAGAGACTATTCCAGAAATTATGTATATAATATCTTACATGAAACTATGGAGCTTAGTTCAGAGAAAAACTAACCCTGAATCATCAGGGAATGTTTTATAACAGTAGATTTATTACTAGAAACAATTAAAAGCAATATGCAGCTGATATACATGGAGGTTATAAAGAATCAGTCTCAGAATTTTCAACACAAGCCAGTATCATGGACCATACCCGTAGTCCCAGTACTTGGGAAGCTGAGACAGGAAAATCACAGGCTTAAGAACAACCTCAACAGCATAGTAAGACTCTCAACAACCCTGTATCAAAACAAAAAATAAAAAATGACTAAAGGAGCTGGGTGTGGTGGTACATGTTTGTAATTCCTGTACTTTGGAGGCTGAGACAGGAGAATCATAGGTTTGCAGCCAGTTTTAGCAGCTTAGTAATGCCTCTGCAACTTAGTGATACCCTGTTTCAAAATATGTATAAATATATCTCATTAAAAGTAAAAAAAAATCACAGGGAGGCCAAAATCTGATAATGTAACCCAGTTAAAAACCATCAATATGCCATGTTTGAGATATGAGCTTAAGTGAAAAATTTGTGAGTGCTGATGCACAGAAAAGATGAAGAACCAGTGAGTGGATAGGCAGGACAGGCCAAGAGAGCTTGGAGGTCTTTCTGCACATGAAAGGAAGAAGCCACTGGGGAACCTGAGTCCAAGTCTGAACATACCCTGCTCGAGAACAGGCTTAGAAGAAACCAGCATCAAGTGTAGGTTAGCATGGAATCGGTTTTCAAAGTTTAGAAATATGTTTGACCCAACATTCTTCAGGTGGAGGCTACATATTACTGTGTACTTCATTTGAGCAAACTTATCTTTGTCTAACTATGTAAATATGAACATAAAAAGCCTCTGAAATTTTGTCATTAAGCTAAAAGAAACCGAGAAAAAAAATCCATTTTCTAGAAAATGAGAAGAAACAAGATGAACTGTGACCATGCCAGTTGACATACCACTCTGGAGGTGAACTTAACAATATAGAATGAATCTGTATGGTTTTAAATTTTTGCATAGCAATTCCACCTGTAGGACTCTATTCTGAAGTTCCACCTGCAAAAATATGAAAATAAATATGCACAAAGTTATCAGAATTACTCATTGCAATCTTGTTTGAATTATAAGGTATCAAAGCAATCAAAATGTCCAACCATAGGGGAGTGGTTGAATAATATTTAAAGAGAATCATATTTCTATTTGTAAGCTTCTTATGTGCACATGCTTATTATGTGGAAAAACCACATAGTGAAGTAAACACCTGTCCAAAAGATTGAAAGAGATCTGGGTGTAATAATGAACATCTACAATTCCAGTACATGGGAGGCTGAGTCTGAAGGACCATAGGTTTGTAGCCAGACTCAGCAACTTAGCAAGGCCACCAGCAACTTAGAGAGACTTGGTTTCAAAATAAAAAGTAAAATAGGGCTAAGGGTGTAGCTCAGTGTTAGAATGCTCCTGGATTCAATCCCTAGTAACACAAATGTATACACACACACACACACACACACACACGCACGCACACAGAAATTGGGTTTTCTATTCACTGATATGGAGTATTTTTATATATGTGTACCATGTGATCTGCATGATAGAAATGTGCGTAAGAAAATATTTTCATATACAAATTCCTAACAAAGAAACCCAGGAAAAATAAACCAGTCACTAGGGAGACTGTGTATTAGTAGAAAGTGGATGGAAAAGAACAAAAAGATAGCTGGGGTGGGAATGAATTGGTAAGATGTTGTGATAGTTTTCTAAACACATCTATTTTAAAGCTCTAAATAGAACCATGGTGTTTCCCATACTCAAAAAATAAACACATACTTAAAATCAATCAATATACCAAGATCGGAAAGATGCCGAAGTAGAACACAAATAGTAATGAAAAATTTAACTAGAGAGCACAAATGAATAATTTACCCATGGTAAGGAAGGCGAAGAATGTCAGAATCAACTAATAAAAAATATTCTAGGTTTCTGGGTGATGGAGGACACAGACAGAAGAAGCTTGAGGAATGAAAGGTTCCAAGAGAGTTAAGGTGGTTTGGTGAAAGGCCAAGCTTGCCAAGACTCTGGGTGACTCCTGGTCTTTCCGAAATTTCATGCCCCCGACCCACTGGTGAGAGCGGGAAACTGGCCACAATCATACTTTTAATACTCTTTAACCAGGCCTCTTTGTTCCTCCTTGTTTCTGTAATTTCCCCTCAATGATTGTATTTTGCAAGCATATGATGTATATTCTATACCAAGCATTCTGTATTGTGCTTTGAATTATACTTTGACGTTTTTCTTTCTTTTGAAGTTATGGTTTTGGTGTAGCTGAAAAAGGGTATAAAAACTTAGTCCTAGAGAATAAAGTTGTCAGTTGTCCAAGAGACAGTTGTCCGTGCCTTCATTTAATGTCTTTTCCTCCCAAGTCCTGGAGAGGAATCTCCACAGATATCACCCGCAAAACAGGGACTTGAAGGGGCCCATTAGAGAAGAGAGAGGTGATTGCTGGAGAAAGAGGTAAGCAGCCATGGGAAGCCAAGTAAGTAAAAATCCTTTTACAAAATTAGTGCATCATCTTTTAAAGCAAAATAAGATAAAGGTATCACAAGAAGAATTGCAAAATTGTTATGTCCTAGCCGCAGAGTATAATCCTTGGCTTCCTGATGAAGGAACTTTAGATAAAGAAATAAGAGATAGAGTTCAAAAAAATATTATGAAAGCATATCAGCAAGGGGAGAAAATCCTCCTTCAGTGGTGGGTCACTTAGTCTTTAAAATGATCATTCAATTAATTGACAGCAAGACTTTTAGACATAGAAAGTAAAACTAAAAAAACCACCCCAGGTCTATGAATTGTCTAAAGAAGATTTAATATGTGCCAAAAACCAAAAGAAAATGGCCGGGCGTGGTGGCGCACGCTTGTAATCCCCGCGCTTGGGAGGCAGAGACAGGAGGATCGCGCAGGTTCGAAGCTAGCCCCGCGCGCTGGCTTAGGAGACCCTGTTTCCAAATAAAAATTTAAAATAGGTCTGGGAGTGTAGCCCTGAGGTAGAGGGGCTTCCAGGAACCCCAGTACCACCAAAAAAAAAAAAAAAAAAAAAAAAACAAAAAAAAAAAACCAAAAGAAAATAATGTTTGCCTCAGAAAGCCCAGGAAAAGAAGTCGGAGTGAGCGCACTGGCGCCAGCGCTCGCTCACTCCCCCTTCAGCCCTTGTGGCAAAAATTATATATCCTTTAAAACACAGGACGGGTCCAGTTCTGCCTACACCTATGTCTTTTACTATCCTGTGCATCTAGCTTTCACCTTCCTTGTCGCTTTTAATGCCGGTTCACTGCAACAAACTGATTGGAGAGAGCCTAAGTCTGATAATGTCTTCTTTCAAAAAAAAAAAAAGCATGCATGCTATATGGGCTTGTTTCTAATTAGTACATTAAGTTCTTGTGCTCTGGGCTAAAAACTGGATCCCTTATGATTTCTATAAAGTAGCAAAGATGGTTCTTATAGGACAATAATATTTACAATAACAGATGTGGCTTAGTGAGGAGGCAACACAAATAACATGATCAAATGTCTAGGGAAAACCCAGCTCTTATGGGGCTTGGTCTGACATAAAAACTCGGGTTCAAAATGTAGAACCACAGCATCTATATTGGATTCAAGAAGTTGCTGTCATGGTTTAGGAAAAATAAAAACTTGAAACAGGAACTGGAAAGCCGTTTATAAAGGTTTTACAAAGACCCACCAAGAAATATAGTTCTTTCATTGAGAGACTGCAGGATTCTATTAAAAAAAACTATAAAAATGCAAAATTGTCCAAAATGTTGATTAAACGACTAGCTTTTGATAATGCTAATAAAGACTGTCAGGCCGCTATCTGGCCCATTAGAGAGGCCAGGAATGTTTTAGATTAAATGAAGGCATATCAAGACATAAAAACAGTAAGACATAAGGCACAAAGAGCAGCAGTTGAAACTAAGAGAATGCAGAATGTAAGTAAAACAAAAGTGTATAACTGTAGAAAACCTCGGCATATAAAGAAAAAAATGTAAAATTTCCTTAAAAACAAATAACAATAGGCAAAAGAAGAGAAACAAACACTCCCCAAAATATGTCCTAGGTGTAAAAAAGGGAAACACTGGAAAAATGAATGTAAATCTAAATTTGATAAGGATGTCAATGAATTACCAAAATATCAGGGAAACTAATAGGGGCGTGTTCTCTCAGCCCCAAACAAAATGAGGGACAATTTTCTGAACAGGAACCTAAAAAATTAAGAGGTCTTTTAGATAATATGACAATCAAAGATAAGACCGCTCCTATAACTTTACAAAATATAATGACACCACAGTCACTCAAGCAAGTGCTGCTATAAATTTACCAGCTCCTCATTCTCAACGAGTGTTAGTTGTTAATAATCCTTATAAAATAGATCTTGAATATGTGGGCCCAATTCCAAAGAATACTGTAAGGTTAATTCTTGGTCTCAGCAGTAATATTTTGAAGGGCCTCCTAGTACATACTGGTGTTATTAATGAAGATTGTGCAGGGGCAATTTCCATCATGATCCATGTTTCCATTAATATACAGATAAAGAAAGGGGAATATATTGCTCAATTGCTAATCCTTCCCTACTTTAAACCTAATACTAAAGTCAAGAAACAAACAGGCCTAAAAAGTACTAATGTCATAGGGTTAACCGCCTTCTTACAAGAAAATAACAAACCTATTCTCACTATTACCATTAAAGGGCGGCCTTTTACAGAAATGTTAGATACTGGGGCAGATGTATCTATTATAAGAATAGTAGTATGGCCGAAAGGATGGCCTAAAGAAAAGTCCCCTACTACTTTAGTAGGTTTGGGAGTACAAGATAGTGTATATCAAAGTAAAGAAATTTTACCTATTGAGACTGCTGATGGAACTAATATTTTGCTCCAGCCTTGTATTGCCGATTTGCCTATCAATCTGTGGGGCAGAGATTTTTTACAACAAACAAAAGCCACCAAGAAAAAAAAATTTTGCTCATACCCTCTCCTCAAAAAATGATGATATATTTTTCAATGCTTTAAACAATATTATAAACAATAATCCACTGTCAAACTTGATAAAAACACCAGCTGAAATATTACAATTATTGCTTATAGGATTATGTTTCATGTTTATACTTTCAGGATTCAGGTGGATCCAGAGGGCCTTATCTGGATGAAAATCCTCTAGCCTCACTCTCACTGCATAAAGCTTAGTCCTAGAGAATAAAGTTGTCAGTTGTTCAAGAGACAATTGTCCCTGGCTTCATTTCAGGTCTCTCCCTCCCGAGTTCCAGAGAGGAATCTCCACAGATCTTAGCTTTAAATTAGTAGAACAAGTTGAAGAATCCTGTTCATACATCCCCAGCCATTTCAAAGTCAGGACTCTCTGGAGGACATCACAGTCAAAGGATCTCATGAGTTATTCTCTCTCCTCACTTCTTACCTGGACTTTCCTTCTGTCCACTGGAAAGGATGCAAGAGAGAGACATAAGGGCCACTTCTGACAAACATACAGTCTAATGATTCCTATAAAAACATAGTACAAGGACTTCATTGTGAACTTTACATGGGAACTTAGTATATTTCTCATGCATTATAGCAAGGAGGGGCCAAAAAAAAAAAAAAAACCTAGAATCCAGTTCTGCTCTAGTAAACTTCTCCACCAACTTCTCAGCTTCCCGCTTCTGAAATAGCCTTCTAAGACATACATACAAGTGGAAATAGTCGAGGAGGGGAGAACAAATGCCATATTTAAATGCAACTTTGCCGTTAACTGTTGTATACTTTTCCTGTTTATAAATTCAAGATTATTTAAAGAATGCCAATAATGTGCCAGCCACTGGGTATAATGATGAACAAAATACATGTGTAGCAGATGGTGTTGATGCCGACTGATTGATTGATGAGAAGTAGTCTCAAACATGAAATGACAATGGAGTCAACATGGCAGCTGGGGAGGCGGGGAAGAGAGAGATGTCTCTACTCTTACCATCCTTCCACTAGCTTCTGGCTTTTATTGAAGGTTATAACCAAAAAATTATAAGATATTATTAATCACAAGAAATAATAAGGCAATTATGGGGTGAGTCAGGGAATAACACCAAGATAGTCACAGATGAATCAGGCAAGGAAAGGGGGAGCAGAAAATTGTCAGTGTCTTTGCTTATGGGATCCCCGGTTATTGGTCCCATTTGGTCCTTGGAAACTTGTCTTTATGCCAACAATTCCCACATGGGTGGGCAGTTCATGCCCCACCCAAGCCAGACTGAGGTGACCTCAAAGGGGATAACTAACAGTGCTTTTAATATATGTGGTTTCTATCCCCATCCTGGAATAATGGAAGAAAGAGATATTTTAAAAAGCAAAAAAGAAGCCAGGCATAGTGGCACACACTTGTAATCCCAGAATTCGGGAGGTGGAGACCGGAATATGGCGCTTTGTAGACAGCCTCAGCTACTTAGCGAGGCCCTTCTCAACTCAGTGAGAACCTGTTTCAAAAAAACAAAAAGACTAAAAAAAAATAGAGCTGGGGATGTAGCTAGGATGTACAATGCTCCTGGGTTCCATCCCCAGTACCACAAAAAAGCAAAAAAAAATTCATATTGATAAATAGTGATTAGCATAATGCATAAAATAATAGGCAGCTGCACACACACACACACACACACACACACACACACACAGCCTGAGGCAAAAAGATTTTTGCGACATCAGGAAAGTGAAGACAGGTGAGACAGGTGGTGGGAACAAGAAGAGAGGAAGGAGTGGTGCCATAACTAGAGGAGGATGCAGGTGGGAGGATCTAGACGATTAGCAGATAGCTTGAAGAAGATGGCAGTTGGTTCTAAGCTCTATGGGAGGCTCTCAGGAAATTCTAGGTAGCAAGGTAAAGCTTTCTAATTTACATGTATAATTATCTTTCTCAGCATTTTGTAGAAAATGGACTGGGGTACTATAAGATAGGGAATGAGAAGCTTAGTGCCATTTACAATAGTTATCAATAAATGGGAATTAGGTTAGGCTAAGATTATGGAAATCGAGATGATCAAAATGGATGAGACTTGAACATATTTTGTATGTCAAATACAAGATATATTCCTTATATTAAAGCAATATAAATGTATGGAGGCAATAAAAAAAAGTAGTAAGCCTGTCTCTACAGTTTCAATTTTAATGACTGCTCGAGTATTATTTACTGAGATTGTTATATCAGGAAATATAGTTTTTCTGAGTAGATTAACTTGTTTGTATTTGTATTATTTAATATGGAGTTTCTTCTGATATACACAGTAAGAGCTATCATAAAGCACTTAAATATACAAATTCAAAACTTAAAAAAGGTCAAGGGAGGAAAGAAAATTTACAAATCATCCATACAGAAGTTACTTATTACTATAGAAAGAGTAGACGTCTGGGGTGGAGTAACAAAAAACTGTTTCACATAGGACAACAACTACTCTAGTTTTCCAGAAACTAAATATCTCTGGAATGAGGGACTCTCAGTGCTGTACCAACAATGCCCTGGGTGAACATGGAGGAGGTTACCACTCTACCAGGACTTCTGGTGAGAAAATATCTAGGGAAACCTATGTACATATGATAGATGTAGGGCCAGGGACCTGTACCACTAAACAAGAAAGAAAAAACTAAGTTTGCTCCTGGACCATTTTTATAAGTTACAGTTAAAAGGAAAATGAGAGGGGCAGAAAAAAAGAGAGTGGAAATAGAACTAAGAAGGGTAATAAAAGTCTTAGACCTAATATCTCTGCCCCCAAAGTATCTTTATCCTAACCCATTTAATCTTCCTTTTGGGTGAAGGAAGGGTAAATAAAAAAAGGAACTTTAAAAAATCTCTAGACCTAGAATTTAAAAAATCATTTATCACTGTTCTTCCTCAGAAAATTTTTACAACTAGTATTTGTGACACTCACTTGAAATTAGAGTACTCTGTCGACCAAGTCGCTATTTTTAAGTTCCTTTTGTAGGTCAAAAAAGACTGGTGGTGGCCTATGTCGATGCAATCAACGGTAGCAATTTGCCTTGTGTGAAGAATGTAGTCCTGACCTTAGCTCATGTAGAAAATTGGGTTGCAGTACAAAAAGTCATGGCCCACTACAACCAGAAGATGAGTCAGAAGGTACAGCTGACCATGGTAATCCTCCAGGAGCTGCTGAACTTGCACAGGGCCTGTGAGAAAGAGACCATAAAAGTTTTCATAAATAACTCTTTCTAGGATAAGGAGGAAAAGTTTCAGGAGGAACTAGGAGTATATATGATATTCTATGTCATGAGAGGCAGAAAAACATGGTCCCTTCTTGACAAGAGTATTCGTCCTAGACCCCCAAGCAGTAGAACACATGATGATGCATATTTTCAATAGTTATTAATGGATGATTATAAATATTTTACATGTAATATGGCTGTGCTTTGAGAGTAAGTCTCTAAAGCAGGAAAATCAGGGGAAAGGAGCTTCAGAAAATCACAGAGAAGTAAATTTTCTCAGTAGCTACCTTTCTTAGCAATGTTGTAGGATCATAAGAGTATGGTCCCATATAAGTGCTACAATCTCTGCAGAAGCATTTACCAGCAGTTCCTGTGGTTGTCCTTCTCCTTGTGGGTTTACTGAACCAACTATGCTATTTTGTCACTTCACAGGCCCAACTGGAAGAAAAATAAGGTGACGTTTGTAAGAGGAACCAGAAAGCATCCTCAGATCAGTACTCAGCATTACTTCAGAGAATATGTTTTGATACTCTAGAAAAAGAAGTGAAGCAGGAAATTTCCTAAACCAGGAGTTTACCATTTCTTCATTCGGAAGAGAACAATGCTGAAGAAAAAGACCTACCAGGGGCTTGTAAACATCTTACAGGTAGACTATGTTGTCGATACCATTTCTGGGAACTTGCTGAGGAAACTCAAACCCCACTGAAAACAAGGAAGATGGCACTATGACCAGTATGCAGTGCCTCTGCCTTCATACCAATCCACTTATTGGTTCATTCAGCAGGACAGCCTATCAGGAACTAGACAGCATTTTCTTCCTTAAAAGCACAAACGGAGTCCTCAAAAAATGTAGAATTCATTCACACATATTATTCATTCATCTAATCATTCAACAGCAATCTATTCTGGCCTGTGTCTAGGTACTTGTTAAGTTGCTGAGGACTGAGCAATTTTTTTAAAAAAGAACTAAAGTATAGGTTCTTTCAAAGTGCGACAGACTGGCTCAATCAGGATGGCCGCTGAGTCCGTTTGGGACCGAATTATCTCAGAAAGGTGGACAAAGGTTTAGGTGGTAGTTCTGCAGCCAATTATCTGCAGTGATTCTTTCCCTTTTATGAAATAAATTCCTTTAAGTTCCTATTCACGGCGCTAAAGGTGAAAGAATCTGACATGGACAAAAGCCTCTTGTGTGATTGACACTTTATTACAAGAACCCAGAAAATTTATATCCTTCACCAGTGAGATTAATAGTAAAAAAAAAGAAAAGAGTGTAATCACCACAAATCAGTAGTGAAGGACATGTAAACAAAGTAAAAAAAAAAAAAAAAAAAAAGAAAAGAACTAGTCTGGGCATTCAAGATTAGCTCCGATTAGCTCCAGATCCTGTGACCAAATCCAGCCCCCTGTCTTTGAGCCCCCTGCCGTTGCAGACAGGCGGCCCCAAAGGGCAAATTCCAGAAGACATAGTCACGCCCAGGGCTTGGAGAATACGGCCTCTCATGGAATCTTCTTTAACTTTTCGGAACTTTCCATTCCTAGGGCTTAGTCCATATGGCAGGCATGGGGATATATGGCGATCCAGGGGGATGCGATGGAGGTCTCCCAGGTTTCATCTGCATTACCTTCTAAAGTCTGAAAGCTTAAGCAAGCTCACAACACAGTTTAGCAGGTAAACACCAAAAAATAACATGAAGTTTTTAGATTTAGTTGTCAGATGTACTTCTCTAGCTGCTGAGCACTTTTCCTCAAATGATAGGCTTATTAGAAGCCTATTCCTCTTTTAATAATTCATATTCCTATCACTGACCCTCTGCAACTTCCTTTTCTTTTCTGATTACCCTGATTCTCTCTTTCCCATTTGGGACAATCTTAGGATAAGCTCTTCTTCATACAAAAATGCTTTCTTATTCTCAACATATTTCCTTTCTTTCACACTTACACATTTATTATATCTGTCCTTTGTTTTGATATATTCATTTCTTAGTCACGTGGCTCCTCCCTGTTTCGGGAAGCGCACATACTGGGTGTAAAGGTCAAGAATCTTTCTAGCCTTCAGCTCTATTGTATTGGGCAGTATTAGCTGCTCATCAACTAGGCTGCTTTGATGTCACACACAAAGTTTACCTTCTCTGTATCTAGGCAGGATCACAAGGAGAGGGGGTAAACAGAGGCACGGTTGCCTCCCTTTTAGGGCTAATGGTTTCAGCTGACTCAATGCTTTCACTGTAAGTTAATGATTAGAATGAAGGTCAGAGATAGAGGGGAAATCTGCATTTGTAATTACTGTGACTGGAATGTTTCCACTGCATCTGAATTCTAACTAGATTTTATTACCATTTGAGCAAAGCCGAGAGCATTTAGAGGCTTAGACAAATTACTAGAAAATTTATTTTTCACGGACTCAGTTTCTCTCACAGTCCTGATCTTACATCACCGGAGCAATTCGTGTGGAAAGTTAAAAGAATCATTACCAAAAGAATAATAGTTATGAAAGAATATCTAAGAGTGGGGGAGTACTTTGGCCAGAGACAACACTTCCTCTCGGGGCTCCGCCTCCTTGAAGCTTAGCCAATGTCCTGCATGGGAAATCTTCATGCAGATGTTGAGGAAGAGGAAGTAATCTCGGCATCAAAGTACTTAGAAGAAATAAGTAAATTGTAGCTTACAGATGAATCATAATGGTAGTAGCTGTGCTGGTATTGGAAAATTGCTCCAGTATTGATTTCCAATAAAAATGTGAAAGACAGAGTCTGGGTGCTGCGCAGGTGCTTGAGCAGGGAGAGGCAGCAGCTTTGCCTGTCACTCATCAGGGCTTCCCCACCCCTCTGACCTTTGTCCTACTGTTTACCTATAGTAAGAATGTAAATGTAATTAAAGTCTTTATCCTTAAAAACACACAGAGACAAAATCTCTAAGATCACAGTGACTCTGCTTGGCAATATCAAGGGCCATATGCCTTGCTTTAGAGAGTATATACATCTACACTGCCTGTAATGTGTGCCTCTGTTTTTCTCCTATTCTTTGGGACCTGGGCTTAGTATGGGCAATGTAAACTCCCTCTGTTACATCAAAGCACCCACAGTTGATGGGCAACTAAAATAGCAGAGGTAGAAAAAGGTAGCTCCATTAACCCCTGCACTATGCTCTTATCAATTCTTCTACTCTGGTATATTCAGGTTATATCCATTAGCATTAGGTTTATACTATTTATATTATTAACATAATGTTATTTAACAAATAGCTAACAGATAGAAATACTTTAATATAAAAAGGCTTAGCTAGGCATAGTCGTGCCCACATGTAATCCCAATATTTGAAAGGCTGAGACAAGAGAATCACAGGTTTGAAGTCAGCCTCAGCATCTTAGTGAAGCTCTCAATAATTTAGCAAGACACTGTTTAAAAAAAATTAAATAGGACTTCAAGTCTAACTGGAAGGTAGAATGCTCTGAGTTCAGTCCCCAATACTGCACACACACACACACACACACACACACACACACACACTTTAACAAGATGTCAGGTTGCCTCATATTCAGATTTATTTTATATTTGATCACCTGCAATATCCACTGATCTTCCATCTTGTGCCGAGTCTTGTTCTAGATGATGGAGACACATGGTGAACACATGCTGTCCTTGCTCTCATGAACCTGAATTTTAGATAGACATAAGAAAAATGAGGAAAAAATAATGTGATGGAATAGTAGTTGACAGAAAGTTCATGGCAGATGTTTCTGAAAAAAAAAATCCACTTAGGTATGACCTGAAAGACAGGAAGAGATCAACCTTGAGAAGATCTGGTTGAAAAATTTCCAATGCATAAAAACACACAGAGAGTCCACATGTTGCAGCAACTGAAAGATCCTGATAAGTCAGAATTTTCAAAGCACTTAGAGTTGGTTATACTTACTCAGAGACATTTAGAAAGATCGTGGAAGCAAAGGAAAGCCACACAGAGTATCTATCTTTCTCCATCAAATTTCAGACACTGGCTTCTGGGTATGGAGCAAAACCAGAACCAGCATAGAAACTTGTGATCCCCTACATTTCTTTTCCCATTTCTCTTCTTTTCTTACAGAAGCAATGAGAAACTGAAAGATAAATTGAAATTTTATTTCCCAGTTCTATGACTTGCTTAGGGATTTCATGCAGCCATATTGACCTTCCCAATATCCTTGGGTTTCTTTGTAGACTGGAGACAACATAACTTATCTTGCAGGATTGTAGTCTGGGTTGAATTAAACTGTGTATATTTCTTAGGTGATAATTTATAAATAAAAGCTATTAGTGTTACAATTTTTCACTCAGCAAATAGAGGAAACATAGGGAGGTAATTCAATAAAAAGGTCTTGGATCAATGCTCTTGGAGTGTACTTATCATGCTAAGATTCTTTAAAGTTATTAAGTCATTCTGTGCCGCAGTTTCCATAAAATCAGGAGGAACTTTTCATTATGGCTGTGTTCTGTAACTCATGAAAAGGAGTCATCACTGGGCCTGGATCACCAGGATGGTATATGGAGCTCCTCCTGACAGTGTACTGGGAACTAAAGTTCCAGGTCCTGGATTAGGTGCTGAGCAGCCACAGGTACATAGAATAAGCCCTTTCCTTCCACTGCTGCATCTCTAAAGGAATGACCAGGCCAATCATTTCTATGTTCATTATCTAAGAAAATTAGACTTCCTCAAAATAATATATTGCTTCTTCATTCTTGGCTTCTCCAACTGACTCCCAAAGGTGAGATTAAAAACTCAAATGACCAAGCTGATCTTCATTCTCTAGGTCTCTCCCAAGATTAAAATTGGAACGTTCTCTTTGAGAATTTATGGCATGTGCCCTCCCACTGGCCAAATCTCTAGTAAATACTTTTACAATTGCTTTGCTGGGACTTCCTCTCAGTGCTTTCAGTTTCACATTACCTAATCACAGAGAAAAAGCTGCTTGTCGTTTTTCTTCTGATTTCAGACCTCCAAGGGAAGTCCTGAAAGACTCAGGACATTAGAATAAAGAAAGGTCCACAAAAGTAATAGAAATTCTTTCTCCTAAACTGAGAAGAAGAAAAAGAAAGAAACAGGTAAGAACTCTACTTTTTTTTTAATCAAAACAGCTTTCTTTCCACTTGGATAGAGTCAATAAGTCTGGGACACACGTGGAAAGATATTTATAAGAATCAGTTAATTTTCTTAAAAATGACCAGTACCAAGATAAGCTGCAGTTCAAATAATGCTATGTTTATGTATGAAATTACCAACAACAATTTCAGTGCTGTTTACAGGGAGGTGAGGAATCTAGATGGAAACACTAGTGCCATGCATCTGTATGTTTTTCTCACTCTGAACCTCATTATGAGGCATAATTATAGTGCAACAATTAAAAAATATCAGGCTATGGCTGAGCCTGATATCCAACAGGAATTCAGATGAAATCCTAATGTCATCAGGCACCAGCGTGGCCCCAAATGCCACTAATGAGCTCATGTTAATTAGGCACCAGCAGGACTGAACTGAAGTTTGAAATGCCTTAGGCTTGTCTTTTTCTTGATACTATCTGTGTCGATTAGGGGTGGGGGTGACAGAAATTATCACTGTCATTGAGAGAACTGTTTCAATACAGTTTTGACTGCAGCTAATAAATGGAAAGGGCCACATATATACTATTGTAATAAGATGATAAAAACAGGTAGTTGGATGCAAGTTAAACAGCCCACAGATGCTGTGCAAAGATAAAAAAGAAAAATCTAAACCCCACAGTGAAAAAGAAGGACCAATGAAAACAATATTTTAAATTTTTTTTTTGTTTTGGAGGTTCTGAAGATTGAATCTAGGAGTCCTGCACCACTGAACTAGGCCCCAGCCCTTTTAATTTTTATATTTTGAAACAGAGTCCTGCTAAATTACTGTGCACTGGCCTCAAACCTCCTGTCTCAGCCTCTGAAGTATTTGGATTACAGGTTGCACCACACACACACAGGAAAATAACATAATTTTTAATCATATGGTTATACTTTATTTCAAAGTAAATTTCTTTGGAAATAGTTGAGATTCACAAGATTTTAATTCTTAGAACTTACTCAGTACCTAGAAGTACAATTTCAGCCTTTTACCTCCCTACAGGGCAGTTTAAACATATATATGTACACATATGTGTATATATATATATATATATATATATATATACACACACACACACACAAAATATATATATACATTTTAGTAACGCTTGTTAACTGTCCTTTCAAAAAGCTCTATCACAGAGTATTCCTAATGGTATATCTTTGGCAACATTCTTGCTGACCTGACCTGTCTGTGCCGCAGGTGACTCAGCCTTCTGATAACTCCTGCGTGTCTGGCATGGCACCAGCTGATTTTGTCACTCACTCATCTGGCCAACCCAGGCTTCCTCCCTTTCTGTTCCTGCTCTTTCACTACTCCTTTTTCTTCTCTTCTTGCTTCAAATTTAAAAGCAGTAAAACAAGCCGGGTGTGGTGGTGCACGCTTGTAATCCCCGCGCTTGGGAGGCAGAGACAGGAGGATCATGCTGGTTCGATGCCAGCCTCGCTGGCTTAAGAGACCCTGTTTCCAAATAAAAATATAAAATAGGTCTGGGAGTGTAGCCCAGAGAAGGGTTTCCAGGAACCCCAGTACTACCATCACCAAAAAAAAAAAAAAAAAAGCAGTAAAATAGAGAAAACCTGAAAGTGTCAGGACATACAAATGTTATCTTTGAACTGCTTCTTTTTAGCTCTCTTGACCTTTTTCTTCTAGTTTTAATGTGTGTGGGTTTGTGTTTGCCATGTTTTTCTCTCCTCTTGCACTTTCTCATTATAACCAAGAAATATTGTATTTATGATCTCCTTTTAAAAGTATTTTCCATTTCTAGAAAAAATGTTTGAAGGTAGTTAAATGACATGCCAGATGTCGTACAACCACTAAATATTGCTTATGTGAACACTCTCTAACCAAAAACTTATAATTAATCTTTTGGTATTTCTGTTCCTTTCTGCATTTATGTTAATCTCTTAACTTACAAGTAGTCTTTTTATTTTTATCTTATTTTATTAGTTCATTTGTTTGGGTACTGGGGACTGAACCCAGAGGCATTCTACCTCCAAGCCACATCACTAGCCTGATTTTCTTATTATTATTATTATTTTTTTTTTGGTGGTACTGGGGTTCCTGGAAGCCCTTCTACCTCCGGGCTACACTCCCAGACCTATTTTTACATTTTTATTTGGAAACAGGGTCTCCTAAACCAGCGCGCGCGGCTGGCTTCGAACCTGCGCGATCCTCCTGTCTCTGCCTCCCAAGCGCGGGGATTACAAGCGTGCGCCACCACGCCCGGCTGATTTTCTTATTTGAAAACAGGTTCTCTCTAGGTTGCTGAAAGCCTCACCAAGTTGCTGAGACTGGCTTTGAACTTGTAATCATTCTGTCTTAGCCTCCCAACTACTGGGATTATAAGCATGCACCAACATACCTAAGCATGTGTGTGTGTGCTGAGTATAAAATCCAGGGGTGGCCGGGCGTGGTGGCTCAGGCTTGTAATTCCCACGCTTGGGAGGCAGAGACAGGAGGATCGCGCAGGTTTGAAGCCAGCCACGTGCGCTGGCTTAGGAGACCCTGTTTCCAAATTTAAAAAAATATAAAATAGGTCTGGGAGTGTAGCCCGGAGGTAGAAGGGCTTCCAGGAACCCCAGTACCACCAAAAAAAAAAAAAAAAAATTCCAGGGGTGTTTTACCTCTGAACTACACCTCCAGCCCTATTTATTTTTTATTTTGGAAAAGGGTTGCACTAAATTGCTGAGGCTTTCTTCTCGCCTGCCATCCTCCTGCCTCAGCCTCCCAAGTACTGGGATTACAGACATGCACCACCATGCCTGGCTTCTCCATAACTTCTGGAATATGTAGAATGCAACTATTGTACTCGTGTATTGCTCTTTTGTGCTAATTCTAAAACCAGTGTAAGTGCTGCCCTGATTATGATTGATGTCTTCATTACAAACTGTCTTTCCTGCTTCTTTCCATGCTATGTAAATTTTTACTGGATCCAGACACAATGAATTTACCTCACTTATGTGTTTCTATAAATATTCTTGAGGCTTCCTGGAAACAAATTGATTTGTATAAAATTTTTTTTTGTGAATTGTAGCCTCACCTTATAATATCGTTCAGATTGATAGTGACATACATTCACACGGCACTTGGTGAGCTTGATTTGATTTTAAAGTGAAATATGAATTACCAAATAATTCAGGCAAAGAAGAATCAGTTTATAGACACAAAGAGGTAGATAAATAAGAATTTCAACCCAAATGGAGTACTAACCTAAAAGTATACCTGGGTTAGAAGATGGAAAATGAGAATCCTATGGTGAGTCAGAGATGGAGATGCATTGTGCCAGTTTATAAAGCAGGACAAAAGATTTCATCTTATGGATGGAGTCTAGGGATATGGAAATAAGGACAAAAATAAAGAAAAACATTGTGAGACCAAGTTATGTAATATATGCATTAAACAAACAGTAAATATTAGGAGCATGTGGCATATAAACACATATACTGTTTGGCGGTTAATTTTTCACAGTAAGTCTAATAGTTTTATTGAAGTCAGAAAACATTTATTTATTTATTTATTTATTTATTTATTTATTTATGGGTCTAGGGATGAAACCAAGGGGCATTCTACCTCCAAGTTATACCCCCTGCCTTGTTTTTTATTCTTTATTTTGAGACAGGGTCTCGCTAAGTTGCGAAGGGCCTCACTAAGTAGCTGAGGCTGTCCACGAACTGCGATCCCCTGGTCTCAGCCTCCCGAATGCTGGAATTACAAGCATGCGCCATCACGCCTGTCTAGAAAACAAACATTTAATCCCTAGTCTTTGTACAAGGTAAACAAAAAAGAAGCTTTGGCTCAATAAATATTTACATTTTACATAAAGCCAGCATATAATGCAAACCTCCTAAACATATTCTGTTTTTATCTCAATGTATATTGTAAGATATTTAAGTAGGATCTTCAAAAAATTTGGTTGAGAATTTATTCCATCATAAATTAATTTTTAGGCGTGAATATTTGAACATAGATAAATAACTTTCATAACAGTATTTTTAGTGCTGCACTGATTGTTAAGAATTATATGAATATATATATATATATATATATATTTTTTTTTTTTTTTTTTTTTTTTGTGGTACTGGGGTGGAACACAGAGGCTTTCTACCTCTGAGCTATACTCCCAGCTCTATTTTGCATCTTATTTGGGAACAGGGTCTCACTAAATTGCTGAGAGCCTCACTAAGTAGCTGAGGCTGGCTTCGAACCTGCTCGATCCTCCTGTCTCAGCCTCCCAAGTGCTGGGATTTCAAGCGTGAGCCACCACGCCTGACTTATATGAATATTTTTAAATTATATAAATATTCCCATCATTTATCTCGTGGATACACACAGACCAATGAAGAATTTTATGATATTCTGAAAGTAGCATCACCTGGTGAGGGTGCTAGCTCAACTTAATAATTGGAGTTCTATAGCAGTATTGATGTTGACTGGTTGGTCAGAAGCCTCTTGCATGAATAACAATGGTGTCATAATAATTTTATAGACAGTTATTATTATTAGAGAAACAAGACAGCAGAGGAGACTGAGGAGGAGAGAGATATCTCTTCTCTCTATCCTTCCACCAACGGCTTACTTTTATTGAGAGTTTTAGACAAAACATTGTAATCACAGAAGACAGCAAAACAGTCATGGTATAACTTAGGGAAAAATATCAAGGTAGTCACAGATGAATCAGGGAATGAAAGGGTAAAATTCTGGTAAATAAGGAAGTTGTCAGGGTCTTTGCTTATCAGTTTCATTTGGTCCTTGGAGATTTGTCTTCATGCAGAGATCTTATTTGGGTGGGAAGTTTGTGCTTCTCCTTAGCTGGATTGAGGTGACCTCAAAGCTGATTATTAACAAGGCTCCTAACATTCCCTTTTTTTGTCTTTGAAACAAGGCTAGTAGTATTTGTTAGCCTAGAAGAACTGTTACTGGTTTTCCAGGCTGTCACAAGATATAATCTGACAATAATGGGTTTGACAATTTTGCATGCATAAATGATGATTGCCAACTGTTTTTTTCATATTAACAATGCAAAGTCGAATTGGGTAGACAACCAAGTGCTAAAAGTAAGACCATCATCAATCTCACAAATAAAGTCAGCATTTAAGTACCTATGACATAAAATTTAGAGTCCAATTTTCAGGCTTTCACTGTGCACTGTCTTGCAGCTTCTGGATGTGACTGGAGGGAGCAGTGGGAGTTGTCATTCTCAGCATCAGCTCGTTTGACTTTTTGTATTTCACGCGAGCAGTCTAGTGGGTTGTCTCTGAGGCTGTTGGGTTTAGGGCTTCTGGCTTCAGGCAGCTGTGATGGACTTCGATAGCTAAATTGACTGGTGTTTTGTCTAGTACTCATTAGTACATTATTAACATTTGGGAAACACAAATATAGCATTATAGTTACACAAGAGTTAAACTTCACTTTAGAAGAGGAATTTAGAATATAGGCCTTATAAAGATAACCTTAGGAAAGAGAGTAGAAAACACAAAAAATTATCTTAAAAGAACCTCACTGTAAACTTTTTGAATAATTTGTAGACATAACTATCTTTAGCAATATGCAGTATTCCTTTTATAAGCTTTATCTTCCACAGACATTCTATGATGTACCCAAAGTTACTCATGTACTTTCTTTTACATCTCTCTTTCATCCCTATCTACTGGTTCCTTTCTGCCATAATTTCTTTTTGACTCTACATTTTGAAATATAATCTTTTTAAGTAAGGTAAAATACTTTTTAATGGTTTTTAACAAAATACAACTTAAATTTTTTAGTCTTAAAAATAAACATATAGAATCATATGTTAATTAGAAATTAATTCTTAACAATTTATATTTAGTAATTTATGTTTAGTTAACATTTAAAAGAATGCAATCTTAAACACTTCTGGTACATTTAGATACATTGTCTTTTTTGATGTTAAAAAGGCCAAGAATATTTTGTATTTAGCAATTTTGGTATTTTAACTTACTTTATACACAATTAAAAATTTAAAGAGACAGCTATAAAAACTTAAAAACTTAAACCATTTATATTTACTTAATTTACCCATTTTAATAGCTATTTTAGATTATCCATGAAAACCAAGATATCAAAAAAGCACACTTAGCATTTTAATTTATATTTCCTGTTAAAATACAAACAAAATGGTTATTATTATTTAAACATCTAAAAACATTAGACAGATACAATCCTGACTGGCAAGCATTGTGGAAATAAATCATATATATATATATATATATTTGTGTGTGTGTGTGTGTGTGTGTGTGTGTGTGTGTGGTGCTGGGATTCCTGGAAACCCTTCTACCTCTGGGATACACTCCCAGATCTATTTTATATATATTTTTATTTAGAAACAGGGTTTCTTAAGCCAGCAAGGCTGGCTTTGAGCCTGTGCGATCCTCCTGTCTCCAGCTCCCAAACGCGGGGATTACAAGTGTGTGCCACCACGCCCGGCATGTTAATAATTTTTAATAACATCTTTCATTTTTATCAACTTTTTTTTGGTGGTACTTGGGTTCCAGTAAACTCTTCTACCTTCGGGCTACACTCCCAGACCCATTTTATATTTTTATTTAGAAACAGGGTCTCTTAAGCCAGTGAGGCTGGCTTTGAACCAGCATGATCCTCCTGTCTCTGCCTCCCAAGCGCAGGGATTACAAGCGTATGCTACCACGCCTGGCTTTTTATCAATTTTAAATTAACTTATTTTTAATTATTTAAGTCACCTGCACTAAAAAATATTTGGATCCATTTTTGCTGTTATTGTTATTATTACTCTCTTTAGTTTATGAGTAATCACTTATTTGATTTGAGATTTGTCTGCATGCAGAAATCTCCACTTGGGTGGGCAGTTTGTGCTCCTCCTGAGCTGAACTGAGGTGACCTCAAAGCTGAAGACTAACAATGTTCCAGACAGAATTCTAATTAATCCTGTCTCCTTTCTGACAGACAATACAACACCCTTGACATGGCTTCAGAAACCTACATGCCAGGCCCAGTGTGCTTCATTGAGAACACCAAAGGGCAACTGATGGTCAACCAGGAAGCCCTGGAGATCCTATCGTCCATCACACAGCCAGTGGTGGTTGTGGCTATCATAGGCTTCTACGGCACAGGAAAATCCTATCTGATGAACAGACTCTCTGGGAAGAAAAAGGGTGAGTGTTACCAGCAAAGCTCTGCTGATGCCCTCTGTCTACCCATGTCAGCATCCAGTGGGGGATGGGGGGAGAGGAAGTGAAAGGTGGGAGAAACATTGAAAGCTAACCTTCTGTTCACAGTTATACTCTTTTCTTCACTGTGATAGGGGAAATAAGTCAACTAACTCCTCACTGCCCTAATTGTTGCTTTTAAAAATAAAGTATAACTGGACTCGTCGGTGCACACCAGCAATTCCTGTAGTTGAGAGGCTAAGACAGAAGAATCACAGGTTCGGGCCAGCCTCAGCAAGTTAGCAAGATGTTCAGTAACCTAGCTTGAACCTCTTTCAAAATCAAAAAAGAAAAGTCTGAGGGTGTATCTTGGAGTTAGAATAACCCGGGGTTCAATCTCTAGTACCCCCCAAAAAGTAAAAGTGTTCTTTTGCTAGATGGAATTAGTAATAGGGATCATTAATGTACATGTTCCTAAGCTATAAAACATTTCGTAAAATGTTCATGAAAGAATAACAAAATGCCACTGAACACTTAGGTAAAATAAAAAGTTCCACTTTGAATTGCTTATTTCAATTTTCGATGTTCTCTGTTTTTATTTAAAATTAGTTCTAATAATAGTAACATCATCTCCTGATCCATATTTACCTTGACTTTTATCTCAATTTCCAAAAATTTCTACAATTAAAACTTCACCAATCTTATCTCTCCTATGCTTCACAGGCTTCTCTCTGGGCTCCACGGTGCAGTCTCACACCAAAGGAATCTGGATGTGGTGCGTGCCTCATCCCAAGAAGCCTGACCACACCCTAGTTCTGCTTGACACCGAGGGCCTGGGAGATGTGGAGAAGGTGAGGAAGAAGGGTTCTATTTTGGATTAAGCCCCTCATCTCTGAATATCCTCTATACGATTTCTACTAAACAAGAGCTTGCACTTTGCCATAATATGCCTTTTTTATTCTTGTTTACTTGTTATAAGAACAAATTTGGCAAGAAAAGATGAACAGAATACACATAAGCCAGAATTGTAGAAGTGAATTATGCGAAATAGGGGACAAAATTGTAATTACTAAGGTGTGTAAGCTGGTCCCATTAACACTGATACATAATGGTAGTGGGAAAAGAATCTTCCTCATGAGTATTTTTTTTGCAGAGAATGTTGATTCAGGATGGAGAGTCTGAATTCTTGAGAAAATGTGTGTAATAAATAGTTCTGCTCCTACAAATTCAAGTTATGTAAAATATTACTAACCTCAGCTATAATATAAAATGCGTATGTGAGAACTTTACCTGCCTTAAAATATCACATGAATGTTTGTAAGTTATATAAAGTATAAGGTATCTAATAACTGATAAATAAATACTTATAAATATTTTTACTCATATATAAGACAATTATGCTTTATGGAGGAAATTCTTTAAGATCTTGAAATGTCTACTAATTTTGACTATATATTTTGGAATTATCTGTCAATGATGATAGAAGACCTAATGAGCTGAGAAGTTATAACCAGTTCCAATCAAAAATACTATTTAGAAATCATTCAAACTCCAAATGCTACTATTAACATAAGTTCTTGCAGCTTATAGCCCTAGATCAATCTAATTAAAGAAATACATTTTTACTATTGCTTATCTAGAAAGAACTAGGACAATGGACTATATACTTAGCCTAAATGTGTTCTGACTTCCAGAGTGACAATCAGAATGACTGCTGGATCTTTACCCTGGCGGTACTCCTGAGCAGCACCTTTGTGTATAACAGCGTTGGAACCATCAACCAGTATGCCATGGACCAGCTGCAGTATCCTTTTGCTGGTCCAGAACATCCAAAAATAAAAATAGAGGTATCTGTTCACAATACAGCAGTTTAGCTATGCAGTCTACAGAATCGAACTTAATAAAAGAAAGAATAGAAAGGAAGCATGAAAAATAACCTAAGTATAGGAGGAATATCTCATGAAACTACAAATAAATTATCTTTTGGGTCAGAACAATGCAAAATAAATCTTTAGAATATGGGCATTTACTATGAGATGAGGAACCTATGGTCTTGCCGCCTTTCCTTAACTCCTCAGCTTTGTGACAGAGCTGACCAAACAAATAAGAGCCAAATCCTCACCGGAGGAGAATGAGGTTGAGGATTCAGCCTACTTTGTGAGCTTCTTCCCAGACTTTGTGTGGACCCTCAGAGACGTGACTCTAAAGCTGGAGAGAGATGGACAGCCCCTGACAGCAGATGAGTACCTGGAGAATTCCCTGAAGCTAAAACAAGGTAAAGTGACTAATGAACGGAAAACAGAGAAGTACCAGGAATTATGTTAACATGGGAGTTTACATTCACGGTTTTCTACTTGTACACTGCAGGCTATGCCTGAGAAGTCAGTCTTGCTTAATATCTGTCTTAAAAATGCATTATTCCCTTCTTATAGCCACAAGTTTCTTTTGATTTTCTGGGGTTTTTTTTTTGTATTATTATTATTAGGTAACTTTCATCCTCCTTTTTAGGTACACATTACCAAATAATATTGAGTAGAGTAGAAGGAATATTTACTTGAAGAATTTTTAAATTGACATATTAACATTCCACTAGCTACCCTCCATCTTTTTTTTTTTTTTTTTTTACTCTAGGCACCAGTGATGAAGAAGAAAACTACAACCTGCCTCGACTCTGTATCCGAAAGTTTTTTCCAAAGAAGAAATGCTTTGTCTTTTATCCGCCCACCGAGTGGAAGAAGCTTAGTCAACTTGAAACTCTGCATGATGATGAACTGGATCCTGATTTTTTGCAACAAGTAGAAGAATTCTGTGCATACATCTTCGACTATTCCAGGGCTAAAACTCTCTCCGGAGGCATCCAGGTCAATGGACCTCGTGAGTCCCATTCCCGATTCTTCCACTCATGGAAGGGTGAAATAATATCTACCTAATTTCTATTTTGAGTGTACTGTCTATTGCAAGTATAATGTCAAATTGCAGACAGTCAAATAATACCTAATTTTTTAGCAAAATATTTGGCTAGAAAACGTTTGTAAGGGTCAAAGGAAAGCAGCTGCTCTATTCAAAATATTTTTCTCCTCACCTGGACTTGTGCTATCTAATTTGGTATCCAAGAACATAGGTGTACCTGTTTAGATGAGTGTTGTGTACATGTATGCCTCTACTATCTTGTACCTCATAAGATAAATGACTACAATGTACCAATTAAAAATTCTTAAGAAAAGGCCAGGCATGGTGGTACACACTTGTAATCCCAGCATTTGGGAGACTGAGACAGGAGAATCGTGGTTTGCAGACAGCCTCAGCTACTTAGTAAGGCCATTTGCAACTCAGTGAGACCCTGTTTCAAAATAAAGAACAAAAAGTAGGGCTGTAGGTGTATCTCAGAGAAAGAATGCCCCTAGGTTCCATCCCCAGTATCGCATATATATATATAAAAGAAAATGAAAAAATCAGATCACTTGCCCATATTTAAAAGCTTAATAGCTACATAATGGTAAGCACAGACAAAGAACATTAATTTACCTGAAAGTTCTACTGAATAACAAGTCAAACATTAAACCAAATGAAGGGCTCCATTTGATTGGGATTGTACCATGTGTTCCACAACCATTGATGGAATGCTTATCATGGACCAGGGTTCAGAGGATACATGATATAGATATCAACAAAAGAGGGCTGGGGATGATATTGCACACCTTTGATCCCAGTACTGATACAGGAGCTGATACAGGAGGATTATAGGTTCAAGGCCAACTTCCGCATTCTTAATGAAACCTTCCTATTTCAAAAACCAAAAATAAAAAAGGATTGCAAATGTAGCTCAGAGATATAATGCCCCTGGTTCAATCTCAACACACATACACACACGCGCGCGTGCACACACACACACACACACACACACACACACAAACACACACACACACACACACACACAGTGGGAGGAATGGTTTCTATCCTAATGTTCCCATGACTAACTGGACACAAGCACTGAATAAACACAGGCGTACCTTAACTACAATAGGTATTTTCAGCTTTGATGTGCACATATATCACCTGGGTATCCTGCCAAAGTAAAGGGTCTATTTCATAGGCCTGAGGTAAAACTTGAGAGAGCATGTTTGTTTCGGGCTTCCAGTGGTTCAAGCCATTGATAAAGTGAATATTTATTCATATACATCCTAATAATTATAAAGAATGGAGATACTACTTTTTTACTTTTTCTAAAATAAGTATTGTCATTTGGTCCCTATTTGTAGGTCTCAAGAGCCTGGTGGTAAGCTATGTCAATGCCATTAATAATGGGGATCTGCCCTGCATGGAGAATGCAGTCCTGGCCTTGGCCCGGGCAGAGAATATGGCTTCAGTGCAAAAGGCCATGGCCCACTATGACCAGCAGATGATCCAGAAGGTGCAGCTGCCCACAGAATCCCTCCAGGAGCTGCTGAACCTGCACACAGCCTGTGTGAGAGAGGCTGTAGAAATTTTCATCTGGAGTTCCTTCCAAGATGTAGACCATGTATTTCAAAAGCAATTAGAGGTATCTTTTCTCTCAAGTTTATAA
The DNA here is from genome assembly GCF_963383645.1 of Muscardinus avellanarius. Classification (NCBI taxonomy): domain Eukaryota; kingdom Metazoa; phylum Chordata; class Mammalia; order Rodentia; family Gliridae; genus Muscardinus; species Muscardinus avellanarius. The sequence goes on along the minus strand of NC_137788.1, from coordinate 79,254,517 downwards.
TGAATTTGGATTATAGGAGGCAATGAACTATGAGGAAATGAAATCGACATTTATTTTGAGAGAGGCAATTGTTTCTAGCTTTTAATTGTGATTTCTTTGTTGTCAATCATAATAATCATAAAACTTTATTATTATGGATTCAATTTTGATATATTTTTGTGTTACAAGCAAATAATTTTTGCTTTAATTAAATATATATAACAAATGATAATAAGAATTTCTAATTTGATAACATGCCTGCTCATCAGAATTATTTGGAAGCACACTAAACTAAACCAATGCCTTTGTTATTATGATCAGACTAATATTAGAGCATATTTATTCCATTTATGGTAGTGGCTGATCCAATTAGGACTATAACAACTTTGAGAATTGTATTATAAAGCTAATTCTTTGTTTTGAACATCTTTTCCAAAGAAAAAGGGATTCATAAGAAATCTCAAGTTTAAAATAATACAAGCAATAACAAATGCTGGTGAGAATTTGGGGAAATAGGAACACTCAAACACTGTTGGTGGGAGTGTAAATTAGTACAACCACTATGAAGATCAGTATGGAGGATCCTCAAAAGTTTAGGAATATAACCACCATATTACCTGGCTATACCATTCCTCAGTACTTTTCCAAAAGAATTAAAGTTAGAAATTCTGGAGTGATGGTGAATATCCATGTTTATTGCAGCATAATTCACAATAGCTAAGTTGTGGAACCAACCTAGATGTCCACCAACAGGTGAATGGATAAAGAAAATATGGTGTATACACACATTGGGATTCTATCAGCTATAAAAAGAACAAAATTATAACATTTGCAGGAAAATAGATAGAACTAGAGAATATTATGCTAAGTGAGATTAAAAGTCTCAGAAAGTCAAGGGTTGTATGTATTCTATCATATATGGAACTAGAAAGAAAAATAGAAAACATAAGACACTTTAAGTAATGTGGAGAAAGATCAGTAGAATAGTGGAAGGGGACTGTAGGAGAAAGCTGAGAAGGAGAAAGGGGAGGAGTGAGGATAGAAACAGTTCAAATAATACTATGGCAATAGATGGAGGTATTACTACCAATCTCACTAACATGTGCAGGGAGAAAGGATGGGGAAAAGGGGTGAGAAATGGAAGAAAATACAGAGAACTGTGAAATTTATGTTTTTTGTTTTTTTGGTGGTACTGGGGTTCCTGGAAGCCCTTCTACCTCCAGGCTACACTCTCAGACCTATTTTATATTTTTGAAACAGGGTCTCTTAAGCCAGCGTGGCTGGCTTTGAACCTGCGCGATCCTCCTTGTCTCCGCCTCCCAAGCGCGGGGATTACAAGCGTGCGCCACCACGCTCGGCTGAAATTTATGTTTGTATCACATTGGCCCTCACTGTGATGTATAATTGCAATGCACTAATAAAAGTACATAAAAAACAAAGTCAAATTTAAGAGGAAGGATAAGATTCTATTGAGTTGCCTGTAGGTATCTAAAAGACTTTCTTGACAAGCACTTCCAAAAATTCTGTGGTAGTACTAACATCTTTTCCATGTTACTCTTTTTACTTCCTCTTTGTACATTAAAGGCTCAGCTAGAAAACAGGTGGGATTATTTTTGTAACAAGAATCTGGAAGCATCTTCAGTTCATTGCTGCTCCTTACTACAGAACATTTTTGGTTCTCTAGAAGAAGAAGTGAATCAAGGGCTTTATTCTAAGCCAGGAGGGTACCTTCTCTTCATTGAAAAGACAGAAGAGCTGAAGAAAACATACCTTTGGGAGTCCAGGAAGGAAATACAGGTAACCAGAATTTATCGATTTATTCTGGGAAGTTGATGACACCCCTCCTGTAGTATCAGTGCCACCAGGTGTGATTGCACAGATTGTGGCTTCTTGCTTACATAGCCCTCATACTCTCATTCAATACACCTGTGTAGGGAGCTTGTGTAGGGAGCTCCTTGTACCAGATGTGTGGTAGGTACTCATCAAACAACAGTAAGATGAGGAAGTAAAGAATCAAAGAGTCAGCCAAGCGTGGTGCTACATGCTTGTAATCCCAGCATTTGGGAGACTGAGACTAGAGTATCGCGGTACACGGACAGCCTCAGCTACTTAGTGATGTCCTCTGCAACTTAGTGAGACCCTTTCTCAAAATGAAAATACAAAATAGGGCAGGGAGTATAGCTTGGAGGTCAAATGCTCCTAGTTCTATCCCCAGACCCCCCCACATACACACAAATTCAAAGAGTTGAAGTAATTGTTTGGGTAGTTATGCCAAAAATTTCCCATTCCAAGTACAGGACTACTACTATGCCACAATTATCTCTATTCATTTTTGTACGTATACAGAGAATGACTTAACTATTATAAAAACTTTCAAAACAATAGTATTTATAAGAGGCTCATAGTGTTCACTAAAATTGCCACAAAGTATAAGGGCAGTAAAAAAAGAGTATATTAATCTATAACATTTGAGTTATAATTGAATTTTGGGGTTGATTCTTAGGATAACCCACTATTAGAGATGATGTTACAAAAGACAGTTTGCTTAAGAAAAAAATGCTACTTTATAAGTTTAGGCTTCAAGCTAGCTTTAAGGAGAACTCCTTTAAGAGTTCAAACAATTTCATTCTTTTTTTTTCCTTTTGGGCAGGTATCACTCTGACCTTTTTTCTCCTCTGTTTTTTCTCCAACTCCATTCCTGTGATTTTCTTTCTCCATGATCTCTTCATTATTCAGAATAAGCCTGTATGCAACCACAAAATCAAAATTGGAGCCCTCCATCTAAAAGGAGATTCTCTTTTTCCCAGTATCTCTACTATCTCCTAAAAGGACAGGGAGATCTGATTAGGTTAATGTTAGATCATATTTTTATTTATTCATGATAATGATAAATCAAATTAGAAATAGAACTAATCATAAAGGTGCATTTTAAAGCCAGCAATATTTGTAAACCAAGAGAAACCGTACCTAGAAGAAAAAGATGACAGAAAGTCAAACAGGAACAAATGCTTATAGCACTTTCTATTGCTAATTCGTTTTCTCTGGATTCTAAGGCTGAGGAGGTTCTGCAGAAATACCTGAAGTCCAAGGAATCTGTGACTTATGCAATCCTGAATTCAGACCAGTCTTTCACAGAAAAGCAAAAGGAGATTGAAGGTGAGGAGGGACCCAAGACACTCTTTACTCACAAAATCTCTTAAAAACTTAACTATCTAGGTACATATGATTGTTATAACTAAACTAAGAATATCAAAGATTGTCTTGAATCCTGAAGCCATTTCTAAGAGTGGAATATGCAGTTGCTAGCGTGATGGTTAGCCCCCAAAAGCAGTAGTCCTAGAATATTGCTTCTATAAAGTAACAATGATTTTTTTTAAGGTATAGAAGAAAGGTAATGCTGAAAACCCTCGTGCACTTTTCTTCTTCTATCTTCTCCTCAGGGGAACGTGTGAAAGCTGAATCTGCACAGGCTGAGGCAAAAATGTTAGAGGAAAAGAGGAAGAACCATGAGCAGTTGATGGATCAAAAAGAAAAGAGTCATCAGGAATATATTAAACAGTTGGCTGAGAAGATGTTGCAGGATTTCACCCAGTTAATGATGGAGCGAGAGAGGATTATAATTCTCAAACTTCAGGTACTCCATTGGATCATTTCAGTTTTGTCTTCCATATTCTAAGTTTAAGGTTACATATTACAACATAGTTGGCTCTTTATTCCCTTGCAACTTCTACCTCAGCTATGCTTGGTTACTAAAGGCTACCTATTTGCAGGGTGAAATTCAAGGGACTCCTTTTTGTTATATGTCAATAATAAACAGTAACTATTTGCTGCCTGACACCATAAATGCATTATCTTCATTTTGTAAATAAATACTCAACTAATGCCATGGGAGCCATAATTTCAAAAATGGTAAATTACTTTCCTTGGTTATATCTCAAGGAAATTTATCTGGCCTATCTTTTATACTGAATGGAATCAATAATTTTTTTATTTAGCCATATTTGCTATAAAATTATTTTCATAAGTATACTACTTAGTAGGAAGATTCCTAATACTACCCACTCAAGCACATTGGCTAAGTGCTAAGGCTTCTTGAAACTCTAAAATATGCTCCAAGTCTACCTTGAATTGGCAGTCAGCTCAAGTAGTGCCTGATGGGCCACAGTATTCTCTTATCTCAAATTATTTTTCTTACTACTCTCACTAAAATTTTGGAAGCATCTACAGAATTATATGCACCAGTATTTTCTTTGTTTCTGACCATCATCTAGAAATCTTTCTACTGGATCTCAACCATTATTCTAAGTAAACATAAATATAAGTAAAAATATAAAAACCACTATATAGAGGGTGACATTTGAAGCCAAACAAAAACTGTGACAATTTATGCAGAATGATTATGTTCTATGTGGGAACACAGTTATGTATTTCATTAATGTTATGTTCCTTGCAGGTACAGGGATGAGGTTCTATGTGTGATGTCACAGATATCACAAATGGAATAGTAGGGCAACAATATAAGAACAAAATCATTCTGAAACTTGAGAAAAAATCATAGAAAATGTAATAGCAAATATAAGACACTCAAAACAAACTGGCATAATTTAATATAAGAGAGGGAAAGGAATTTTAAAAGTTCAAAAGTTCTTGAGAAATTATTGGAATAGGAACAAGATTGTCAATTAGGGAACAAATTTACTGATTTCATTTTGCCCTAAATTTCGGTATTCTTTTTCTCTCTTAGGAACAGGAAAGACTAATTAAGGAGGGAATCATAAATGAAAGCAGAAACCTCAAGAAAGAAATTCAGGGTATGGAGATGAGAAACAGAGAAAAAGGTACTACCACCCATATAATATCATTATTACCAAGAACCAAAAAAATAGCTTTCCTCTCTCACCTCCTTTTACCAGAGCACAAATTCAGTAATTTTATTTATTTATTTTTATTTTTTATTTTTTGGTGGTAGTGGGGTTCCTGGAAAACCCTTCTACCCTTGGGCTACACTCCCAGACCTATATATATATATATATATATATATATATATATATATATATATATATATATATATGAATTTTTATTTGGAAATAGGGTCTCTTAAGCCAGCAAGGTTAGCTTCAAACCTGCGCAATCCTCTTGTCTCCGTCTCCCAAGCATGGGGATTACAAGTGTGTGCCACCACGCCCAGCCAAATTCAGTAATTTTAGAACATCAGATAATTTCTGCTAAACTAAATTTAATATTCTTAAAATTTTATATTCTTGCATACTTGTTAAACCATCAAGTTTATAAAGATAATTTTTTTGTGTGTGGTACTGGGGGTAGAACCCAGGGGGTTTTCTACATCTGGGCTATACTCCCAGACCTATTTTTTACATTTTATTTGGAAACAGGGTCTCACTAAGTTGCTGAGAGCCTCACTAATTAGCTGAAGCTGGCTTCGAACCTGTACGATCCTCCTGTCTCAGCTTCCCAAGCGTGGAGATTACAAGCATGCGCCACCACACCCGGCCTATAAAGATAAAATTTTAAGCGAGAAGAAAATGTGCTATTGATTTAATGACTATAGTACTAATGGTTAATATAAACTTATCTGAACTTTTTATAAAATGTATATTTTATATTTTAAATGCAATTTTAAATTGTTTAACTAAGATACTTTTTTATATGGGAAGATGTCAGGTAGGCTCTGTTTTTCTTTGTTGTCTATATCATACTCCAGCCATTCTCAATCCCATGCAGTGTTATTCAAGAATACCAAAAAGCTATATTAATGAAAATGGAATGATACTTGAACAAAAACAGACACAGAGACATGGAACAGAAGAGAAGACTCAGAAACATGAGAAGGAGGGAGGAGGGAGGGGACGGGGTGGGAATGGGTAAGGGCTAAATGAGTGAGATGTGCATATATGTCTCTATCATCTTGTACTCCATTAAGATGTATGACTACAATATACCGATTAAAAATTTTAAAAAGTGCCAGGTATGGTGGCACACGCTTGTAATCCCAGAATTCTGGAGGTGAAGACCAGAAGAACATGGTTTGAGGACAGCCTCAGCTAATTAAGGCCCTTCACAACTCAGTGAGACCCTATTTCAAAAATAAAAAAGACTAAATAATAGGGCTGGGGGTGTAATCCAGAGGTACAATGCCCCTGTGTTACCTTTGGTACTGCAAAAAAAAAAAAATTAAAAAAGAAGACTCAGAAACTTCTGCACACTTAAAACCAATTGATTTTTTACAAAGGAACAAAAAACATACTCTGGAAAAATATAGTCTCTTCAACAAATGGTGTTGGTAAAACTGGTTAACCATATGCAGAAAAATATAAATAAACCCCACTTTCTCACTCCTCTGCATAATAGTTAATTCAAAATGGATCAAGGGCTTCAAAATTAGACTAAAGACCTCACAGCTCCCTGAAGAGGGCATAGGTCCAACACTGCAACACATAGGTGCAGGTAAAAACTTTCTCAACAAGACTCCAAAGGCACAAGAAACTAAAAGGTAGATTAATATGTGGTATTGGATTAAACTGAAGAACTTCTCTACAGCAAAGGAAACTATCAAGAACCTCGACCAAGAACCAAAAGAATGGGAGAAAATTTTTGCCAACTATTTCTCCGATAGAGGACTAAGATCTATAATATACAGAGAACTCAAGAAACTCAGCACTAAGAAAACAAATAACCAATCAAGAATATGCAAGTGAACTAAATTAGACACGTTATGAAAAAAGAAATTCAAATGGCCAATAAATGTATGAAAAAATATTCAACATTATTAGCAATCAGAGAGATGCAAATCAAAACTACCCTGAGAGTTCACCTAACTCCAACTAGAATGGCAATCATTCAAACACAAACAAATTCTGGCAAGAATGTGGCGAAGTAGGAACTGTAATATATTGTTGGTAGGGTTGCAAATTAGTGCAACCACTCTGGAAAACAGTATGGAGGATTGTCAGAAGAATGGGAACAAACCTACCATACGATCCAGCAATACCACTTCTGGGTATCTACCCAAAATAACGGAACCCAAACTACCAAACTAATGCATGCACATCTATGTTCATAGACACACAATTCACACTTGCCAAACCATGGAACTAGCCAAGGTGTCCATTGACAGATGAATAGATTACAAAACCAAGGGATATGTACACAATGGAATTTTACTCAGCCATAAAGAAGAACAGAATTATGTCATTTTCAGGGAAACGGATGAAACTGGAGAACAGATGCTAAGTGAGATTATTCAGTCACAAAGTAAGAAATTGAATTGTCTCCCTAATATGTAGAAGCTAGAGAGAAAAAGGGTCATAGAAAGAACTCTAGATAAGGAAGGAGAAACCATAGATGAGCAAATAAGGGGACCTAAATGGGAATGATGGGAAGGGAAAAGAGGAAAATTCCCTAATGTACATGATGTACATTCACAAACATATCAAAGTCAATCACTAAGCCAAACATGAGAAGGAGGGAGGGAGGAAGGAATGGGGTGGGAATTGGGAAGGGCAAAATGAGTGATGTGTGCATGTATGCCTCTACCATCTTGTACTCCATTAAGATGAATGACTACAATGCATCAATAAAAAATGTTCAAAAAGAATGTTGTTTTTGTTGTCATCATTGTTTTGTACTTTGGGATATAAATGGAGTGCTATGAATATGAGGTAAACCAAATGGGAATGCCTTTGGGCACAGTTCAGCATCAGTCCTGCCCTGTGATGAACGATCATGGGCTGGATGCATTTAAAAGAAAATCCTCAAATGACACCAATGTTGAGGACAATTAGGTGTCATCAGGGTGGAGGCTATGTATGTCCACAACTGAGTAGAGGCTGCATGATGCTCAAGCAATAATGGGGTTCCTGACTATTGGCCTCTAAGTGTTCACATCTGTACAGTAGTGTTTAAGTAAGTAGTCAAGACTTGGCCTTCTCCATCCACAGAAGACTTTTGGTTAATTAATATAGCTTTTCTCAGCCTGTTCTATGTGGAGTCATTAAACCTGATGAGAAAAACTAAGATGCACGCAAGATCATAAGCCATTCACAAGTAAGACATAGCATAGACAGCACAGTATTATGGCCTTTCCAAAGGAAAATTAAGTAGCAACGTAACAAGTGAGGACAGAAGTAGGAAGTAATGTGGTAAAGCTTCATAAATTGTCTCTGCCATTTCCCTCCTCAGTGGAACTTGGAAAAGCTGAATGTGCACAGGCTACAGAGAAAATGGTGGAGGAAATGCAAAAGATACAACAGCACATAATGGAACAGACAGAAGACAGTCATCGAGAATATGTGAAGCAGTGGGCTCAGAAGATGGAAAGAGGAGAGACTCCTAAATGTCAGGTATTCAGTTCCACATCTTGTTCAACTAGACTATGATAAATAAGAGAAAAAGAGTGTGATCCTCAGGAAAAGCCCAGAAACTCTACTACAGTTTTCATTTCCTTCACGTGAAAACCCACACTTAATTCCTCTTCAGACACCTTTATTTTTTCAGCAACATTTACATTTCACAAACTTCCTACCATGTTTAATTTAAATGTTTTACCAATATCATCTTATCTGCGCCTAATGATCACTCTATCTGTGTTAGTAATTACACTAGTAATTAGTATTAGTAATCCCATTTTTCAGAAAAAGAAATTAAGTAAAGGGTAGAATTAATATCTAGCCCAGTAACACAATCAGTAAAAATTAGATTTGGAATTTAAACCTAGGTATTATGGCTCCAAACACAATAAATAGATCTGTCTACCTTTTAAATCTTTCCTTTCTAGAGTCTTCAGTATCTTCAATTAATATCTCTGTCTTTAAATCCTTTTCTCTGTTTCTTCCCTTTCTCCCCCAGCCTGTGGATTTTCATTTACATTTTTATTATAAGCCTGGAACATACAAATATATAAAAGATACCATAAAAATTGTTTATGGAGCTGGTATATAGTTCAGTGGCAAAGTACTTGCCTTACAAGTGCAACACCCTAGGTTTTATCCCCATTACCAAAAAGAAAAGACAAAAAAATAAATAAACCAGCTGAGAACAAGAAACAAAAATAGTTTGCCTCACATATGAAACAAATGTACAATATTTTCATTCTGCAGAAAACATACAATCATCGAAAAATTAATACAACTGAATTTATATTCAGAAATCATGCTCCATTGCTGTTGAATACTTCCAGTGTCTCAAATGAGGCAAGAGAGTTATTATTACATTTTCCCATTTAGCTGCTCTTGAGGTTACAGGACTGTGCACAGGTGTTACACAGCTCACCCACAGTGACACAGGTACAGTGGGGATGCTTTCCTCCTGTGAAGCGATGCTCGACTCTGCCCAGATGGGCAGGCCTTTGTGTGAGCACCTTTGGATAAGACAGTTCCTCCCCTTTGAGCTTCAGGACTGCTTCACTGACAGCACAAAGTAACCCCACTTGGGTAGAAGGCTGGAAACAGTGTAGAAACAGGAGAATGCTGCCTAGCACAAGGTTAGAAGAGAGCAGAGGCAAAGTGGTTTGATGGAGTCTGTCTCTTAGTGTCATGAAACATCCCACTCGTTGGAATGGAAATGATCCAAGTAGAGCTGAGCCTCACTCGAATATGGGACTCGGTTAGGTGTGGTCATGACCTCAAACATCCTTAGCACTGGTTTCCTTCCCTGTCAGCCTTCTGCCCTAAATATAAATATAAATTATATAATGCATTATATAATTATATGTAATTTTAATATATTATACTAATATATAAATATATACAGCCAGGTGTGGTGGCGCATGCTTGTAATCCCCGCGCTTGGGAGGCAGAGACAGGAGGATCGCGCAGGTTCGAAGCCAGCCGCGCGCGCTGGTTTAGGAGACCCTGTTTCGAAATTTAAAAAATGTAAAAATAGGTCTGGGAGTGTAGCCTGGAGGTAGAAGGGCTTCCAGGAACCCCAGCACCACCAAATATAAAAAATAAAAAAATAAAAAATAAATATATACATATGTATGTGCATGTATGTATATATATGTATTCACTTCAGTAAAGTTAATGCCAGAACCCATGTTTTCTCTGGGCACTATAAAAATATGTCCTGTTCTATTTTGAGAGAGAGCTCCATTAACTGACTTACTGTTTCTTATTCATTATTTCACAGTGATTTCTCCATTCCAGTCTGGCTTCTACACCTTTCAATTCTCTGTCACTTCAAAGTCACTAATTAATCCCATTTTGCTCCTTTCTCAGCAAGGCTTGTCCTGACTACTGTGTTAGTTACCTTTAAATGCTATAACAAAATACACTGGGTGTCTTAAAAGTAGAATTAATGGCTTTAAAAATACACACGCATTTGACACTTTCTGAAAGGTGAGGACTCCACGATGAAGGTCTCATCAGACTTAGTGTCTGGTGAGGACTCGCTTCTTGGTTTGTAGACTGTTGCCTTCTTACTGCCCCTTCATGTGGTGGAAAGAAAACCAGCTCAGGTCTCTTTCTCTTCTTATAAGGATACTAATTTCATTATGGGAGCTCCAGCCTTATGACTGCATCTAAACCTAATTACATCCCAATGGTCCCATATGCACACTGAGGATTAGGGCTTCAACATATAGATTTGTTGTATGTGGGGGGAGCACAAGTGGTCAGCACACACCCCTACTCAATATATGCTCAATGCCCAACTCTCCTTTTCCTCATCCCCTGCTTCTTTATGTCAGAGAACTACACATCATGTCTTATATATACAACACGCATACGCACATAAACTATATATATACATATGCATATTTCTAATGGAGAAAGATTGATAATAAACTGAACAAGCCCATACACATGTGTTTCTTTTTGTAAATATAGTAATATTTCTATATGTGTATTTATGTAATTTATGCTTATTTTAAAATTATCAATCTTCCACTGATAGAGCTTCATGAGGCAGGACTTTGTCTCCATTTTGTTCAATATTAGATTCTGAATGCCTAGAACTACGCCCATCACATGGCAGGCACTAGATAGATGATGATAGATGATAGTTAGGTAGATGATAGGTGATAAGTAGGTGACAGAATTAGTGTATATTTTAAGGTATACAGTGAGTGTATGCTTTCTCCTTCTCTTATGTAAGCTGCCTGCATCTATCTATCTGTTGGTTATGTTCTCAATCTTGGTACTCACTCCTTCTGGGCTTCAGAGACATATGTTCCTGAAACATATCCCCAGAACCTTCTCTGACCATTCCTCCTTAATTTCCTCATGATCCATTCCCCTGTAATTATACCAAAATGCTAGTGTTCTCAGGCTCTGTAATTCTCTTTCTTTCTCAGTCCACTACTTTAAGAACACTCTGGGCACAGTGATAGAAAGTGCGGCCTCTGTGCATGTGCTGCAAACTCTCAGAGCTAACTTTCTAAGTCCATCTATCTTCTGAGATGCACATCAGTTTAAGTTTTCAGATATTTTTAATGTCCCATATTTTCTGAGAATTTGATTAGCAGTGACAGCAAAATCGAAACTTTCTCTGGAAACTTCACCTCAAGAAAAGCAAATAAGATAACTCATGGGATAAATGTTTTACTGCCATCTATAACTGATATTCAGGCTTAAATAATTTCAGATGATTGTTTTAGGAATGTCCAGAAATTGACCATGCAGAGAGAAAAGTTCACCATTTCCTGAAACCATGCGCCTTTATTTGTTTTTCTCACTTTCAGGTAATATCTATTCAGTTACCCAAGCTAAACACTTCTGTGTCATTTAAATGCCCCCCTCCCCTTTCATTTTAATCTTCTAAATTGCTGAATATACTGTTTCTTCTCCATTTTAATTCCCCCTCCAACCATGTTTACTTATGTTATACTTACAGTCTCTTTTGGAATATTTCTTAATATATTTTTCCTTCAGGCTGACCACTTTTTATTCTAACACAATCCACAATCATGTGTGTGTGTCTTAAACTTTTTTTATTCATGCTACAAAATAACATATTGTCTATTTTATCCCATATATCATAAAATCTTGAAATATTAACAATCAGCTTATCCAAAAATGCTATTTATTTTCCAGTATTCATTCTTTCTATTTTTTATTGTAATAGTATGCCTGGTATTTTCCTGGGCACTAGAAAAACTAAATGTCCCAGTCTTTTGGTAGGTAGACTGACCATAAGATATAATCCTTGCAAATGGAGTCTTAGCAGAAGTAATGTGTGCATGACACTTTATCCAGGATATGTCTTTAAAGGGAAGGAACCTAGTCTCTTCCCTCCTTTCTTTATCTAATATGAAATACATGAGATGGTGGCTCATCTTGGACCATGAAGTAGCCTGAAAAGCTAAACAGAAAATAAATAAACAAGATGTACCTGAGGTGAAATAGATCTAAGTGCTGTTAATCTTTTAACTCTTATGAGAAAGGGAAATAAACTATTAGATACTTAAGCAGTAGTGTTCTGGGTTTTTTTTTATTGATTAGCAATGGCCCAAATCCTAGATGCTAAATACTCTTTGGCATTTTGAATGTTGGGATTTACACTGAGCATGATATCAGGCTCATCAAATATGTGACAAATAAGCAAAGGATGGTACTAAATAAGACTAAACACAAACTGATATGCCTTTCATATATCATAAAGGGAGTTAAAGTTTCCTAGACGGCACATGCATTATAGACAGACTGGTCACTCTAGAAACATTTCAGTGGTTGACAAAATGACTACAGAAATAGCAGTATTCATCCAGATCACACATGTATTATAAAGTCTTACATTATTAGGCAATAAATACCCTTCCAGTTTCTCTATCAACAAACTTATCGTATAAAAATTATTTGAGAAAGTAGCATTAACAGGTAAAGTTTTTTGTAGCAGATAAATGTAGGAATATAGACAGGCCACTCTAAATCCTAGTTCTACCATGGACTGACAGTAAAAATTTTTAACAAATGAGTCTATATTAATATTGCCTTTACTAGAAGGTTTTTTTTTTTAACCTTCAGGCTTCTCTCGGGGCCTATAAGACAATGAACATAAGGCATTTGTACCAGGCATTGTAATACAGATGTATTCATTAACATGAATATTATTTTGGAAAAATGAATCATTGGAGACCCATAATATCCTTTGTTACTTGAGAGTATTGTATCAACAGAAATGCTGCTTCTTGGACTAATGGTAATGGTGAAAAAAGGCTAGGGGACCTCAAAAATTTGACAAGCTTGAAATGGGCTAACAGGGTTACTTTTATCCAAACACGGGCTACCTTCAAGGAAAGAAAAGAATGGCAATAGGGCAGAGGCGTGAATGCAGAAGCAAAGAGAACTGCTCTGTGCATGCATAGTGGCTCAGTGGTTCACCGCAGGTGCAGAGGGTGGCAGTGCCTCTGCAGGCGCAGAGAGCAAACAGCCAGCAAGGGACCAGAAGCCCCTGGAGCCATGTTGGGACAGAGGGAGATGGAGCTGAGTATGGCAGATTATCCCAAGGCCTTGGAATCTAGTGAAGTTTACCCTGCTTCATTTCAAACATTCTTGGGACTAGTGACCTGTTTATTTCATCCAATTTCTTCCTGTGGGGTACAAATGTCTTCCTGTGTCTGTCTCACCACTCTGTTTTAAAAGCAAATGACTCTTTATAATTTTACAAGTCTTCAGATAGAAAAAAAATTATCTCAGATTCAGTTTAGAATACTTAGATTTTATGTTGATGATATTTGCATAATTTTTATACATAGAGCTAGTGCCACACTTGCTTAAGACTTTTAGTGATGGTGAGATGGGATAATATACTTTGCCTTAAAAGCAGATGTGAATTTTGCAGGCCCAAAGGCAAATTAGTGAACTGAATGGTACTCCCCCAAATATAGGTCTATATCCTAACCAGTAAGATCCACAAATCCCTATATGTTATCCCTGGATATTTTGGAAAAGTGATATTGGCAGATATAACTGCATTAAAAAACTAAAATGAGACGACATTGAATTTTCTGGGTAGATGCTATATCCATGCCAAGTTTATTTATAAGAGCAAGGCAGAGGGAGATTTGACAAAGACATAAGTCCAAAAAGAGAAGAGGAAAAGTCCATGTACAGAAAAAGGCAGAGATTAAATGCAGCATCTAACCAAGAAAGATCTGGAGTCACCAGAAGCTCCTCGAGGCAAATATTCTCCCCTTCAAAGGGGATGCATTCCTGCCAATTTCTTTATTTGGAATATTTTGCCTCCATAACTGTAATAGAAAAAAAAGTGTTGTTTTAAGGGAAATAATTTGTGTAATGTAGTTTGTGTGGCAGCCCTAGGAAACAAATCCAGTATGTCACCAACAGAAAGCTATGTGCACATGCCTTAAATAGACATGATCTGAAATGTCTCCACGATGTTGCATTTCACTGAGAAGCTTTTTGCATTGGCAGATTACCATGGAATCTGGATCCATGATGGCCCCAGTGTGTCTGGTTGAAAACAAGGACAAGCAGCTGTCAGTGAATCCGCAGGCTGTGCAAATTCTTGAGAAGATTTCTCAGCCTGTGGTGGTGGTGGCCATCGTAGGGCTGTACCGTACAGGAAAATCCTACTTAATGAACTGCCTGTCAGGACAGAACCAGGGTGAGTGCTGTCCTGGAGCAGGGGCCATTTTCATTTATCTCTGTTGTTTTTATTAAACCTGTTATGTCTCAGGTTCTTAAACCTGTTTTGTAGTCAAATGAAGAGAAGCCAGCTCTCAAGAAACAAAACTAATTCTTAACATCAAATTACTGACTAATTGAATTCTTTCTTCTTGTTTTACTCCTACTAAAGAAAATCTCTCTAACTGGTTCTGAAAATACTTTAACTTTATCTCACCAGACTGCCATGGTCATGCCTCCTCTTTAGAAAAATATTTTTTGAAGCCAGATTTGGTGGCGCACACCTGTACTTGGGAGGCTGAGACAGGAGGATGGCAAGTTGAAAGATAGCCTCAGTAATACAGTGAGATTCTCACTAAGCTAGCAAAACCCTGTTTAAAAACAAAAAATAGAAAGGGATTAGGGTGTGGTTCAGAGGTGGAATAACTCTATGTTTAATTCTCAATATCACACACACACACACACACACACACACACACACACACACACACACACACCTTTCTCAATGAAATATATTCATCAATATTCAAACATTCTTTGAATGTTAGAGCATCTTAAGAATCCTTCTGAGCCCCACATTCTACTCTGACCGCCACCTCAGGCTTATTTATCAGTTTTTAAAGTAAAATTATATTATTTTTTCCACTTCACACCCCAACCCTGATGCATGTTTTGATTTCCTTCTCTTGAACTTCGAACCCCACTATGCTTCAAACTACTCTTAGTACGATTGCCAACGACCTCTTTTTATTGGAGTCAGAGATGCTCTTTTGTCTCCACTTTGAGCCCTTCCTTCCTTGGCATTATTCTCATCGTTGACTTCTTCCTGTTTCTTAAAATGGTACACAAAGTAGGACATCCTTAATGAAATGGGGGAAGCACCATTTTGTTTCCCTGGCTATAATCCTAAAAGTCTGATTTATAGTTTCTGCTGTCAGTGTACTTCTTGGTAGTGTACATTGTTTCTGTTTATCCTTGCAGGCTTCCCTCTAGGCTCCACAGTGAGGTCTGAAACCAAGGGCATCTGGATGTGGTGTATGTCCCACCCTACCAAGCCAAAGCACACCCTGGTCCTTCTGGACACTGAGGGCCTGGGTGATGTGGAAAAGGTAAGTAAGAGTGGCACATAGGTAAACTTTACCCTTGTTTTCTTCTTACATCCGAATGGTCATTTGTAACTTATAGGCTCTGTTCCTAAAACATAGAAATGAAACTATAGAAAATGAGGTGAACGTTGGTGTTTTCATCTCATTTCTAGGTAAAACTCAAACATTGTACAGTACATTATGTAAAAATTGTAATTCCTTCACACCAAGGTTAATGATTTAATTCCATTTAATTGATAACTTTGAGTAACTCAGTTTGAGGCCTCAAGACTTAGTTCTATAGGCACCAGTGAACAGAATAAAGGTCCTGCCTTCAAAGAGCCTACATTGCAGTACTGGAGGCTATATGTGCCCTGTCAGATGCAATGCAGCATTATCCATGTTTAAGACAAGGTGAGTTCCCTTGAGAGTAGACCCGAGGATAGAGATTAGCATGCAAAATATTTATTAGAGTGAGCTCTTGAGGTAATAATTGTGGGATGGAAGGGAAATAAACAGTTTGAGCAGAAGGAAATGTGAAGTCCCAGGCTTCTGCCCATTCTGTGAGGATCCCTGTGTCTGAAATAATCCCTTGAATGTATCTTGAATTGAAATAATGATATATCACTGGAAGGCTTCCCTGGAAACCTTTCTCATTTAAAGCTGATGCCTAAAAGCTGCCATCCATCATCACTCCCCAGATTTGGGGTGATAAATGCTCTCCTAACAGTAAGCTCAGGCTACACAGCATAGCTTCTGCTACGAACTTTTATGTATAAGGATCTCTTGACAGCAAAGATGAAAGGCATTGACCCATCCCACAATGTGAGGAAAGACTTTCAATTCACCTTATGAGCTAGGAGGTAAGTGTATATTTGGAGGTTGAAATTAAGGAAGTGGGATTTACATTTTCTAGGGTGAAGGCTTTGAGATACCTGACCTTGTTGGTTCTATAAAAGCATGTGTTTGGCATCCAATGAACATTTTAAGATGAAGTTTTAGATATTTTAGTTTTATAATAAGATATTAAATAAATAATATTCCTTTATTTTTTGCCTTTCTTTGAGATTTATTTAAAAATAGTATCTGATTTCAATAGGTGGTTATTTCTGCCCCAAGAGTTCAGTATCAAACTATGTATCAAAGTTATAATTTTAGTATCTAAAGTATTTATTGTTTATCACAATTTTCACTATTTATTATCCTAGTCAGTTACTTTTTAAAAAATTGTGATGTGGAAAAATAATGAATATTTTCTTGCCCAAATTCCAATATAGAGTCTTATAGACATAGATTTTAGTTTTGAACTTACCTAATGGCTCAGTGCCAAAATTTATGTACCTTTTATAGGAGAAATAATTTTGGTGTTATGCTACAAATTAGACAATACTGTAATTTATAGAAGTAAATTAGCCTGGCCTTGAAGGCTGTATACCATTATGCTTCAAAGCTCACCATCTAGCCTTCTACCCTCTGTTCCAGCCAACAAAATAAACTTATGTTATTGCAAAGGACTCTAGTAGTATAATATCTCTGATGGTGCTTCTGCTAATAATAACAACAGTTATTCAATTCTATTTTCTATCAATTCCTTTAAAGGCTATCAGAAAATGTTTATAATGTGCAATTTTTTCCTTAAGGCTATCAGAAAATAGTTATAATGTGCAATTTTTTCCAACTTTCATAGCATATGTTTTTTTAATTTTTTTATTAGTGCATTATAGTCATACATAATATTGGGGTAAAAAAACTTGTGTGTACATACATGTACACATCACTGATACCCAATTCCCACCCCATTCCCTCCCCGTCCGTCCTTCCCTTGCTTGGCTTAGTGGTTGACTTCGATATGTTTAAGTACATTGCGTGTTTTAAAGAATTGCCCTCTTCCCTCCTCCCATCCCCTTATTAAGGTTGTCTTGTTTGCTACTCTATAGGATTTCCTTTTTCATCTAGAGCTTCTCCTATGACCCATTTCTCCTTAGCTTTCACATATTAGGGAGAGCATCTGATTTCTTATTTTTTGTGACTGACTAATCTCACTTAGCATAATGTCCTCCAGTTCCATCCATTTCCCTGAAAATGATGTAATTGAGTTTTGTTTAATGGCTGAGTGAAATTCCATTGTGTACATATCCCACAGTTTTGTGATCCATTCATCTGTTGATGGACATCTTGGCTGGTTCCATAGTTTGGCTATGGTGAATTGTGCAGCTATGAACATAGATACACATGCATTAGTTTGGTAGTTTGTTTTCTTTTCTTTTGGGTAGATACCCAACAGTGGTATTGCTGGATTGAATGGTAGATTTGTTCCCATTCTTCTGAGGATTCTTCACACCGTTTTTCAAAGTGGTTGCACTAATTTGCAATCCCACCAACAATGTCTTAGAGTTCCCACTTCTCCACATCCTTGCCAGCATCTGTTGTTGTTTGTGTTTTGAATGATTGCCATTCTAGTTGGAGTTAGGTGAAATCTCAGGGTAGTTTTGATTTGCATCTCTCTGATTGCCAGTGATGTTGAGCATTTTTTCATGCATTTACTGGCCATTTGAATTTTCTTCTTTTGTGAAGTGTCTATTTAGTTCATTTGCCCATTTTGTTATTGGATGCTTTGTTTTCTTAGTGTTGGGTTTTCATAGCATATGTTTTAACATAAGAGATTTATTTTTACTTTAATATGACTATGGTTTATACTACTTACATGCAGTATTAACATGCAAGCTCATTCTAGATATTGTAAAATTTGTTGAATTCATTGTATACATTTATCATTACTTTGAAATATCCATCTTTGGAATAATAAAAACAGTGTGAAATGTGGTTAGTGCATATAACTGATTGTTGATTTTATTTGGCTATAATTTGAGTTTTCAGTTGAGCCAAGCATAGTATATTTATATAACTCATGATCAGCAAAAATATGTTGGATGAATAAGTGTTAACATATAAAATTAAGCATCTAATTACATACTAGATACTGTGTTAGTTTTTATTTATATGTTGTGTTATTTTACCTGTTGTATGAAAAAACACTGTAAGGAAAGTATGATTAGCACTATTTTATTGATGAGGAAATGAAATCAGAAGAAATGTCAATGTGATTGTCAAAGCCAATACATGCATCCATGCTTACCTTTCAACCATATTTCTTTGGAAAGCCAGTATGTTAAAATAATAAATAAAAGCCGGACGTGGTGGCGCACGCTTGTAATCCCCGCGCTTGGGAGGCGGAGACAGGAGGATCTTGCTGGCTTAAGAGACTCTGTTTCCACATAAAAATGTTAAAAAATAGGTCTGGGAGTGTAGCCCATGGGAGTGTATACCGGAGGTAGAAGGGCTTCCAGGAACCCCAGTACCACTAAAAAAAAAAAAAAAAAAAAAAAAAAAAAAAAAATTAAAAAATAAAATAAATAAAATAATAAATAAAAGGCTGAGAGAAAAAAATATTAGAGTGAGATTTAAAAAAAGTAAATTCAAAGCCCTCTTCCTCTTTTGTGCTTTGTAGGGTGATCCTAAGAATGACTCATGGATCTTTGCCCTGGCCATTCTTCTGAGCAGCACTTTTGTCTACAACAGCATGAGTACCATCAATAATGATGCCTTGGAGAAGCTTGGGTATCCTTCCAAGAGACAGATTGTTATGTTTCATTGAGGAATTAATGAAAATGAAGATCATGTCAGACTTTCATCCCCACAACTAAATTGCCATTGATGGAGCAGATGGGACAGAAAGCAAAAGAAAGTGTTATAGTGATGTTTTAATTAGGGAAATGTGAGAATTGTAGTTGGTAACTTCTTTTCCTTAGCAAAGTCTTAGTTATGTGACAGAGCTCACAGAACTCATCAGAGCAAAATCCTCCCCAAGATCTGATGGAATAGAAGATTCCACAGAGTTTGTGAGTTTCTTTCCAGACTTTATCTGGACTGTTCGAGATTTTACTCTGGAGCTGAAGTTAGATGGTTGCACCATCACAGAAGATGAGTACCTGGAGAATGCCTTGAAGATGATTCCAGGTATTGAAAAGTGATCTGAGTAGAGAATTGTTGAGGAAGGGGTGGGTCCACTAAATTCTGCCTATCATGTCTGTGATAACTTTTGTATTTGAGGCTATATTGAGGTCCATAGAGATGATGACTAGGAGACAAGCTGAAAGCTTAAAAATCTGGAGCCTAAGCTCATTCAGGAATATTAAGAGCCTATATTGTTACTTCTAGTCAGACACAATAATTATTCAATAAAGATATTCTTGACCACCAAAACCAAAAAAGAGTAGAGCCTAAAACAGAGCAAATGTATCCAAACTAGATTTGTATTTTATGAAATGTGTACCTTAACTCTAGATTACAATCGGTGCTAAAAACATCGAAAGACTAAGTAAATGTTTTTGCTATCATAAACCCTGCTCATCTTTGCTGAGAAAAGCAACTCTATATATTTTTAGAGGTGAAATCTCAATGAAAGCATATCCATTGAAAAGACATTAGGTTTTGTTCTTCCCAAATGGAGATACAACTTTTTAATTTCTATATAGTTATACTTTCTACAAAATGAGCTTATGCACTAAATAAATTTTAAGAAACATCTATCTTTTCAATCTATATCTTTTTAATATTTCTGATAATTATCAGAATTTATTACTTTCTACCTCATGTCTTTTTGTTTATTTGAACATATTTAGTCTTACTAAAACATCAAAACTACTCAATACTCTCCACTATGTTTATGTCTAAAAATACCATCCGTAGAAATTTTTTTTAATCAAGACAAGATTTATTCCCAAATTTCTCTTCCTAGTTATGTCATTGATATAAGTCTGACTTGAAAAAAAGACAGTGAATGTCTATGTTAAAAGATTTTAATTATCATAGGAGAGAAAAAGGATACAAAACTCTCTGGCCATAGAAATCCTTACCTCACTTGCTCATGAGATATGCCCAGTATAATTTCTGATTTTCCTCTTTCTCAGACAACAATCCTCAAGTCCATCATGTATCCAATCAGTCCAGAGAGTGCATCAAGTATTTTTTCCCCAGACGGAAGTGTTTTGTCTTTGACCGGCCAACAAATGACACAAGACTTCTATCTCTCATTGAATATGTATCAGAAAACCAACTGAATCCTGAGTTTCAGGAGAAATCAAGAAATTTCTGTTCTAACATCTTCACCCATGCACGTACTAAGACACTCAGAGAAGGAATAGTGGTCACCGGGAACCGTGAGTCTTCTTTCCCAAAGTGCATCTCTCTGTAGATCAGCATGGATGATAAAATTATGATTCTTCTGTAGGTTTGTCAATAATTTTTTGCATCTACATAGGAATATAGAGAAGCATATGTTTATGTCACACATAGAGATGCACACTTCTTTTTTTTTTTTTTTTTTTTTTTTGCGGGTCTGGGGATGGAACCCAGGGGCATTTGACCTCCGAGCTACACCCCCTGCCCAATTTTTTATTCTTTATTTTGAAACAGGGTCTCACTGAGTTGCAGAGGGCCTCACTAAGTAGCTGAGGCTGTCCGTGAACCATGATCCTCCAGTCTCAGCCTCCCAAATGCTGGGATTACAAGCGTGCACCACCCGCCCGGCTGAGATGCACACTTCTTAAATAAATTTTTCTTATGTTGGGTTATTTGATTCCTACTTTATCTCATGAAGTTAACACACTAAAGATATAAGCACAAATTGATATTAAAAAGAAATATGCATACTGAAAAGTTATATAAAGTAAATGCTTTTCAGTGATAATGTACAATATTTTATGAGTTTATACTCATCATAAAATAAACAGCAAGCCATGAGTCTCATGAAAACCCATGGTGCATTTAAAAAACAATATTAAATATGATCTTTCTGGGAGTGTTGGCACATGCCCATAATCCTAGCACTTGGGAGGCTAAGAAAGGAGGATCACAGATTTGAGGTCAGCCTCAGCAACTTAGCAAGACCCATTTCAAAATAAGAAGAGCTAGGAATGAAGCTGAAAGTTTCAGTGCCCCTCAATTCAATCCCAAGCGTGTGTATGTATGTATGTATGTATGTATGTATTATGATTGTTTGTTTGTTTTGTTTTCTCTGTACAAGGCTAGTTTCATGAACATATGCCCTATACAGCTCCATAGTATCTGGAGATATGCTTGGTTTGAAGTTTTGTTTCACTGTCTTGAAATTTTTGATTTTTTTAAAGTAAAGGATCCCACATTTTAATTTGGAAATGAGACTGAAATTATGTACTTTATGCTGCCTATCTACAAAGATTTTTCTAAAATTTTTTACTATAAAGTATAACATGGTACATTGAAAACAATAAAAGAAAGTGAATAGGAAAAGCAGTTATTACATGGAGGTGACTCAGGCACTGAGGAGGAGAATGAGGACAAGGAATACGACAAAGAGGAGAAAATTTATGGTCAATAAAATGTGACATTTTTGAATATAGAATTCTTAAACTTTATGAAACTTTTTTTTTTCTAAATATCATGCATAATCAGGCCTGGGGGCCCTGGTGCAGACCTATGTGAATGCCATCAACAGTGGAGCGGTGCCTTGTCTGGAGAATGCGGTGACCGCTCTGGCTCAGCGTGAGAACTCAGCGGCAGTGCAGAAGGCGGCTGAGCACTACAGCCAGCAGATGACCCAGCGGGTGAGGCTCCCCACAGACACGCTCCAGGAGCTGCTGGATGTGCACGCAGCCTGCGAGAGGGAGGCCCTTGCAGTCTTCATGGAGCACTCCTTCAAGGATGAAAACCGGGAGTTCCAGAAGAAGCTGGTGGTAATGCACCTCAATACTTAACTTTCCTGATTTCTGCCATTTTGGAATGAAGTTTAGATCAGCTTTTTCTTCCCAGGTGCTCCCTTCTCATCATGGGAAGAGCTGGGAATTTTGTGGATAACAAGGCTCTCCAGGCTACAGCTCACCCTTTTCTCTAAAAGACGACACTTAAATTTCTGTTGTTACAAATAACCCGGAACAACATGCATTTTTTAGCTCATAGTCAGATTTCTGCAGAGGGATCTGGGTGCTCTTCTCCCTGCACTGCACACTTAAAACAAGGTGTGTTAGTTATCGTCTAGAGGTTTTGGATAAGTCCTTCCATCAACAAAACAATGATGCATCCTATCCTCCCCTTGTTTCTTATTTCTCTGATTTCCTCCTTTCGATATCAACTAGACAAAAGTGGTTTTCAGTTGCTTATTTGATTAGGTACTCTCCATTTTTTTTTGCTTTATTCATTCATTCATTCACTCATTCATTCATTATTTTTTATTTTATTTTTATGTGGAACATGTTGAAAACAGCATACATTTAGACCGTGATTGGTGCTCTCTGTCCTCCCCATTCCCCTTCCCCCTCTCCCAACAATGAGTGTCCAGGTTGACCATGCTATATTCATACTTTTACACATATTTGAATGTAGCCCCTCCATTAACCAACTTCAGCCTTCTTCATCTCCTATCCTTCCATTCTAGCTTTGCTGAGATTTCCCCTCCATTATCTGGAGTCTCTTTGGTATCCCTAATAGTCCCTAGTTTGGGCATATTAGAGAAAAAATATGTCCCTTCTCTTTCTGTGCTTGGCTGATATCACTTAACATAATGTTCTCCAGATCTTTCCATCTTCTTGTGAATTACATGATTTTGTTCTTCTTTATAGCTGAATAGAATTCCATTGTGTGTATTTCCCATAATTTTGCAATCCATTCATCTGTTGAGGGAGACCAAGGTTGGTTCCATATTTTGGCTATTACGAATTATGCTGCTATGAACATAGGTATGCATATGCTACTGTAGTTCTCTGATTTCAACCCCTCTGGAAAGATACCCAGGAGTGGTATAGCCGGATCATATGGTGGATCTATTCCCAGTTTTCTAAGGAATCTCCACACTGATCTCCATAGTGGCTGAACTAGTTTGCACTCCCACCAACAGTGTAAAAGCATGTACTCTCCATTTCTTAAAGTCAACCTGTACTGTGTAAGACACAGAATTCTGGGATTGATGTTCATCATCATCACAGGCCCAAGGACTATACAGTCTGTGGACAAGGGAGAAAACTCTCAAGAGACATCTTAATTTTGCTGATCAGCAGCACCTTGACTGAAATTTATCTTTCAGTCTACCTAAACTGACCCACAGAAATCAAATTCTCTTAATTCTTATTGTGGAAATTCAGCTGGGATGTAATTTATAAGCAAAAATAAAATATCTGTTCCTGTATCCTCACACATTCAAGTCCTCACTGAAAGAAGCCTGAAAGATTCAAAATGACATTCAGAATTTGCTTAATTCATTCCTGGGGAGTGTGTTTGCCACATATATATTGTCATCCATAGCAACCCACGTTCCCTGAGAAAATTTTACTTCCAGACACAACTTAGCATTTTCTGGCTACTATGAAGGTTTAGGTCCCTGTTAATCAACATAACCAGAATAAGCCATAAATTTTACAACTCTGACTTCATCATTTTACATATACCGAGCCTGGACCCAGGTAAGTTAAGGGACTTTGCAGAGTCACACAGAATCCACCAGACCTGGGACCTCAGCAAGTCTCCTGGCTTGTTCCATGCCCCAGTGCATGGTGAGGCCATCAAACTGCTTTCACCAAGAGAATCCCAGTTGTACCTTCCTTCTAGTAGCTTCTTCATACTGTACTTCTTTACATTCCATGACAGGAATCCATAGAGAAAAAGAAGGAAGAATTCATACTGCAGAATAAAGAGGCATCTGTCAAATACTGCCAGGCTCAACTGGAGAAGCTTTCAGAGCCTCTGAGAGAAAGCATGTCAAGAAAAGCTTTCTCTGTGTCAGGAGGGCACAGTCTCTATTTGGAAGCAAAGAAGAAGGTTGAACATGACTACAAGCTAGTGCCCAGGAAAGGAGTGAAGGTGAGGAGCAGGGAGAGGGGGGGATGGCCCACAAAGTAAAGTCAGAGGATTTTTGGTGCTCCTCTGGAAAACTATTTGTGATGCAAAAGCAAAGTATGGGGACATCTCAACATTCTTAGTTTTTATATCCACAACTAGTTTTGTAGTGTTAAACAAGCCACAAATATTTCTTTAGAAATATTTAGAAAATTTAGAAAGCCGGTGTGGTGGCGCAGCTTGTAATCCCCGCACTTGGGAGGCGGAGACAGGAGGATGGCGCAGGTTCGAAGCCAGCTGCCCTGGCTTAAGAGACCCTGTTTAAAAATATAAAATAGGTCTGGGAGTGTAGCCCGGAGGTAGAAGGGCTTCCAGGAACCCCAGTACCACCAAAAAAAAAAAAAAAAAAAAAAAAAAAAGAAGAAGAAGAAGAAAAAAAGAAAGAAAAGAAAAAGAAAATTTTAAAAAAGATCCAAGTGAAGAGGATATTTCTTTTATTTATCAAACAATGTGAAAAATTTTGTGCAGTATAGTAGATATATTATAACAAATTTTGTTCTCAAAAAACTTATGATCTCAGTTGAGACAGACGTAAATAATCCATTGGGTGTTTGTGATCATAGTTATCCGATTGTGCTCTAAGAGTAATGGTTATGATAGCATACTGAACATCTGTTTTCTAAACCAGGTATAGTGGAATGGATTGTGTTTGAACTATCAATTTAATCCTCACAATAATAAAATTAAGTACTAACAGTTTCTCTGTTATACAGTTGAGGAACGTGATGCACAGAGAGGCTAAAATATAGCTTGGGGTCACATAGCCAACAAATGGTAGTGCTAGTAGGATAACTCTATGTACTTAGCAGCCATTTAAACCTCAGAAGGTAGATAAGGAAGGCTTTTGGAAGAGGAAGTACAAGCTACAAATTGAAGTATTAATAAATGATATCCTAGTCAAGAAAAATATCTTGGCACAAGAAGCAGATGTATAAATATCACCAACAGTGGGGAGTATACATTTTCAGAATTGCACAAACATCTGGTTGGCTGTGACCAGGGTGTTGGAGACTGAAGGGCAGAATCACAAAGAACAGGCTGGAGAGATAAGAAGGAGGGTGCTCCAGACGATATTCATGTCTGACCAAAGACCTTGAAATTTTGTTGTGGCCATAAAATTAAGAGAACCCTGTGGGATCTCAGGCATGGCTTAAAATTTAGAGCTGACTATAGTGGCACACACTTGTAATCCCAGTACTTGGGAGGCTGAGACAGGAAGATGACAGGTTTGCAGTCAACCTCGGAAATTTAGTGAGGCCTTCTGCAACTTAGTGAGACCTTGTTTCAGAATTAAGAATAAAAATTAGGGCTGGGGGTGTACCTCGAAGGTAGAATGCCCCTGGGTTTGTTACCCAGAACCAAAAAAAAAAAAAAAATTACGAAGTCAGATTTTTGTGTGTGTGTGTGTGTGTGTGTGTGTGTATGTGTGTGTGTGTGTGTGTGGTGTGTTTGTGTTACTGGGGATGGAACCCTTCTACCTCTGGGCTACACTCCCAGACCTATTTTATGTTTTCATTTGGAAGCAGGGTCTCTTAAGCCAGAGAGGCTGGCTTCAAATCTGCGTGATCCTACTGTCTCCACCTCCCAAGCGCAGGGATTACAAGCATGCACCACCACGCCCAGCACGAAGTCAGATTTTATTGAACAATAATTGGAAGACTAAATCCTTTATTGCCTAACAAATATTTGCTCCTCACTTCCCCAGGCAAATGAGGTCCTGCAGGATTTCTTGCAATCACAGGCTGCTATGGAGGAAATCATTCTACAGTCAGACAAAGACCTCACTGATGCAGAGAAGGCCACAGCAGGTACATGGAGGGTTCAACTCTCACAGGGTGGACAGGTTACTGCAAAGCACTCTGATTGATCAGACAGAAAGATTTTCCTTAAACAAAGAATTTCTTCCTACTATGGATCCCAAACTCTCCTAGATTAGAAAACAATAAGAGGAATTGGGATTGCACATCCAGCTGATCAGTTTCCCATCACATTCAGAAACTCACTTGCCTCTTTCAGAATCAATTTGATCTCTGAGCTCAAAACAGTAGAGCTGACCATTGTTTTTTCTTCTCTAATACTTTTCTGGAACAGCTGAACTGGCCAAGAAGGAGGTGGCTGAGAAGAAACAGGAGCTGCAGAAACAGCAAAATAACGAGCAAGAGCAAATGCTGAAGGCTCAAGAGAGAAGCTTCCTGGAAAATATGAACCAGCTGAAGGACAAGATGGCGAGGGAATGGGAGAACATTCTGAGAGAGCAGGAAAGGATACTGGCACATAAGCTGAAGGTGAGTGTCTAGAGGGCCTGGCAGTGCCTGATGCATAATGCCCTGGTTCCTCAAGAAGGGAAGGACCAATATGTTAAGCAAATTCATAATCCCAGAGAAAAATCCAAGAGCTATGTGGTTTATGTAGACTGAAAATCAAATTAGATACTACAAAAGCCCTTAGTTCTAACAATACAGCACCTTCAGTAATGTTACAAGTATAAAAATAAAACTCTATAGGACATTGGTTTGCTGTTTGTATGACTGTAGGACGGTCTTGTTTTGCCCCAACTGAATAATGCCTTATTCCATTGGTCCTGTGAATTCTCGGTACAACCATCAATGAGATCTGAAATAGATCTCTTCCTTCTTGAAATTATCAAATTAGTCTTTAGATGATACACACTATCCTCATAATTCTCAAACTTGATGCATTTTTTAAAGATCTGTATAATTCAACCTTTCAATTTGAGTAAAGTAAATTTTGTTTCCCATTCTGGAGCCTGACAAGCACTACTCTTCAAGGGTGCAGTAATCTGCATCATTTGTTAGATGGTCTAGTCAGGCTACCACAATGAAGCTGAAAGTTAAATGAAATTAAACCCACATTCTCTCCCAAAGGACATTCTTTCAGCTGGATTTGGCCTCCTGTAGCTCCAACTCCTCTCTCCCTCAGTGAGAACTGTGAAAAGATATAAGCCATGGATATTCCCACTATTCAGTTCCAAAAGTGTGTAAGCCTTGGACAAAATCATCAAAGAGCATTATTACATGGTGAAAACATAAACACATAAACACATGAGCTATGCTGCTGATATTGCAAAATACAAAATCCCGATAAGCAGAGATTTTCAATAATGGATTTTTTCTTTTAATAGATCCAAGAAGAGTTACTTACTCAAGGATTTAAAGAGAAATATGAGAAGTTAAATAAAGAGGTAAAACTAAGAAGAAAAGAAATTAAAATAAGTAGAGACAAAAGACCTTCAGTGATTCCTGAGATCCTTGATAGATCTGGAGATATGTTCATTACAGTACTACCTGGTTTGTCCAAGCTCTGCGGTGTAGGGATGAAAATACTCAGCTTATATGTTAAACAGACAGATAATTCCTGTTAAGAATACTATAAAAATCATGTTTTGCTTTAATAGCATAATACTGAGGCTCATTTTTGTAGTGTGTATGTGTGTGTGTGTGTGTGTGTGTGTGTGTGATGGTAGATTCATTCAAGAGCACTTTAAAAAGAAAATGTGATAACCAAAGAATATCAGAGTCTAACATTTTCAACCCCCCTAAAAAAGGAAACTAGGTTTTGATTCAATTAACTGAAATTATTCAAAGGAAATAAGTAAAGCAAAAATACAAATGGCAAAAAGGAAATAGTTTTAAGCTTTATTTTAGTTGTGGAGATATGATAAGAGACCAAGAAGCATATTTTTAAATAAACATTAATATGAGAAAAATATTTACATTTGCTGATAATAAATGATACATTGAATTAAATTAAGAGCTTCTTATTTCACTTCTGTTATGGATGAGGAAGAAGATTTTTGCCAGCACTGTAAAACAAGGGTTTGGTGAAATTGACAGTCTCTCATACTTGTTAATGAGGGTGTGAACTGTTACAATAATACATCAAAAATTAAAATGCACATACCTCTCACCTTATAATTCCACATTTATGAATTCCTCACATAGGTCACTTACCCAAGGTTAAAATATTTGTAATGGTATATTTGTGTCCAGATCAATGTCATGCCAAAATAGTTGTATCCATCAGCATTCATCCAGCCATAATCTAGGAAAGAAGAGTTATTTTCTTATGGTTTTGGGCTCAGTACACATGAGGCTAGAAACTGCAGATCTCAAGGCATGGTGGTAGGAGGTAGAGGAGAGCCGAAGAAAGAACTATTTACATAATGCCCAAGGATGCACCCCCAGGGATCACCTCCTTCAGCCACGCTCTACTAGGTTACCTGGCACCTAGGTTAAAATCCATTACATTGGATTTATCCATTTCTGGGATTAGAACCCTCATGACTCAATGACATCAGCTACAAACATTAATAGATGAGACCTTTAGGGGATATGTTATATCTAACTATAACAATATCTAACTATATCTTCATTTGGAAGCATCTTTAAAGTCTCTCTGTTAGGTACAGATAATGTAAAGTAGGGAACATATGTATAAATGTATAAACATATGTATAAATTAGGGAATATATGTATACTCCATAGTCACTAAAACCAAAGGGAAAGCATTATTTTTACTAATATAAGAAAGTCCCCCAGATTCATTATGAGTAAAAAAAATAAGCAAAGTGTACATATATACCTGCATATATATAAATAGTTGTTGTACTGAATTTAGAAAATAGTGCCCATGTGAAAACATCATTATATATGTCTGAAAAATACAAAAGAAATTAGCATCTATGGTCTCAAAAAATGATGATTAGCTGAGGAAAGATGGGAGAGAATAGCTCACTTTATCTTTTCTATTTTTCTGTGAATATCACTCTTTGCATGAAAGTATGATTTATTCAAACAAATACAATCACTAAATTAAAAATGCAGTAAGAACTCATGGAATGAGACCATTCTCAAACCATGACAGGATAGAAATATTTACCACATAAGTCAGCTCAACAGAGAGTCTACTTATTCCAGCAGGAAAGAAAGTACCTGACATGCATCTTCATTTTGTTTTCATTAGAGCCTTTCAATAAGACCTTGAAATTTGGCCCTTAATATGTTTTAGACAAAAAGTCACCTGTGATGTTGACTGGTTGTTAAATTTCTGCCCCACATTTATAGATAGTAAATTAGAGAATATATTTTCTTCTGCATCACTCTGATATTTTAGAAATTCTTTTTAGATGGCTAATGCTTAAAACTTTTGTAGAAAGAATGAGCTCCATGTAACTCCACAAGTTGGGCATTTTCTCTTGACTCCGGGCCCTTGCACTCAGAGGCTTTTTAAAAGAGCCCAGCTCCCCCACTCTATATCCTTTGTTTGCCAACCTCTGCTCTCCCTTAAGTTGTATTTCCTTATTTCCAGAGTTTAGAGTGGTCACTCCTTTCTGCTGCCTGCCATTATCACAATCTGTTATTGCTACAACAACTTTGTTACATAACTTAGAGAACTGAAGTGACCTGTTGACTCTTGACCTCAGGTATTTGGCTATCTCCATCATCATTTCTTCAGTTCCTACCACAAAGCCCACCTTACAAACACCATAGTTTCTAAAACCTGGGTGAATAAATGCATGAACTGCCCTCAAATAGAATCCCGAATTACTATCTCCTCACTATATTAACTGCTCTCTAGGATTTTCAAGATAAAGGACACAGTTTTAACAATTAGTGCACAGGGGACTAACCGTAGCATACATTGCACATGCACCTGAATCTGATGCCCTGTTCTCTCTGAGCAACAGGACACCCCACATCCTGTGTGTGTTCTTTTTTTGGGGGGTACTGGGGATGGAACCCAAGGGCATTCTACCTCCGAGCTACACCCCCAGTGCTATTTTTTTATTCTTTATTTTGAAACAAGTTCTCACTGAGTTGCTAAGGGCCTCACTACGTAGCTGAGGCTGTCCGCGAACCATGATCCTTCTGTCTCAGCCTCCCAAATGCTGGGATCACAAGTGTGCACCACCATGCCTGGCTTGTGTGTGTTCTGCAAGCTTCTTAAGACAATTGCCCAGGAATGAAGTCACTGCCTTTGGCTCACAGCATAATCATAATGTTTAAAACAGAAGAGAATGTGTCAGAACCTAGAGTACTAGGTTCTAGTACTAATTCTTTCATCATGTCAAGGTGCTTCAGTTGAAACCATCACGGTGTGTGTGTGTGTGTGTGTGTGTGTGTGTGTGTGTGTGTGTGTGTGTGTTACTGGCTATTGAATCCAAAGGCGTTCTATTTCTGACCCACACTCCAGCCCTATTTTATTTTTATTTAGAAAGAGGGTTTCACTAAGTTGCTAGGCTGACTTTAAACCTGCAGTCCTCCTGTCTCAGTCTCCCAAGTCCTGGGATTACAGACATGTTGCCACCATGTCTAGAAAAAACGTGCTTTTGTATGGGGATCATTTTATCACTGAAAATGACATTCACAGGCTGACTCAGCAGTGAAATTTGCAGACACACCTCTGCTTTCTTGAGGAAAGGGAGACAATGTTCAGTTCCCTCATTTTTTCCTGATGAAAATCACTGCAATGAAAAGATCAGACCCTTAGTCGGTCCTCCAAAGCTGAGTGATACTGTTAGGTAGCTAGCTAAAAATAAATAGGACAGGGGAAACAGGAATCGCCCCACCCAGGTGTGTTCAGACTTCCAGCCTACGACATTGCAGCTTTAGATTTTTCACATGAAGCAATCATGCACAATTTCACTGAGCTGTGAGGAGAAACACAAAAGTAATTGGCCCAAATTGCTGTGCGTAAGAAGGGATGTAAATTCTGGAAAATATAAAGACTGAGTTCAACATGTAGCAAATGGAAACTTTTACTCTGTGACCCTCCTGTGAAATCTACCCAATAAAGCCTTTTATGCCTATCCTCTTTGTGTCCCATAAAAGAAATCTTTCTTTTGAGGAGACAATAATCAAGGGAACTCATGGCCCTGTGACAATATTATCAAAGGAATGATGAGTGCAGCACATCTGGACAGTCTGATAATGAAGATGAAGGAAGAAAATAAGAAGCTCTGATTCACCACTAAAACTCTCCCACACACAGGACCAACAATCAAACACACACTCAACATGAGAATGTTCACATGGCATGATCCTGGGTCAATGACAGAAGGGGGTTAGGTATAAGGTAAAGGATTTCATAAGCAGAGTAACAGAAGCTTTGCCCATTTTGATGTTCAGTAACAGTTATCTCTTATAATAAAGATTTTATACATTCCAAGACAAGGCTTCAGACGAAAGGCCTCTCTTATGGCTGAAACTAGAATAAATTGTTAAACTGCTGAAGGAATCAAAGTACTCTTCATGGAATTTTTTTCTAGATTTAAAAAGGTATTTTAGTATTAATATTAACATTTTTATTTATACATTAGTTTATCATAATCAACACACAAACTTGTGTAATATATAACTAGATATTAATTATATACTAGTATTAATATATACAATAAAGTTTTTTATTGGTGAATTGTAGTCATACATCTTAATGTGGCACAAGATGGTGGAGACATACATGCACACATCACCCAATTAGCCCTTACCCAATTCCCACCCCATCCCTTCCTCCTTTCTCCTTTTCATGTTTGGCTTAGTGATTGATATTGATATATTTGTTAAAGTACATCGTGTGCATTAGAGAATTTCCCTCTTCCTCCCTCCCATCCTCTCAGTTAGGTCACCATATTTGCTCATCTATAGAATCTCCTTCTTCATCCTATAACTCAATTTCTCCCTAGCTTCCACATGTTAGAGAGAGCATTGATTCCTTACTTTTGGTGACTGGCTAATCTCACTTAGCATAATATCCTCCAGTTCAATCCATTTCCCTGTAAATGACATAATTGTGTTTTTTTATGGCTGAGTAAGATTCCATTGTGTACACATCCCATAGTTTTGTAATCCATTTATCTGTTGATGGACATCTTGGTTGGTTCCATAGTTTGGCAATGGAGAATTGTGCAGCTATGAACATAGATGTGAATGCATTCATTTGGTAGTTTGGCTTCCTTTCTTTTGGGTAGATACCCAGAAGTGGTATTGCTGGGTCATGTGGTAAGTTAGCTCCCATTCTTCTGAGGATCCTCCATACTGTTTTCCAAAGTGGTTGCACTAATTTGCAATCCTATAAGTGGATTTTTTCCATAATTTTTAGGAAGGCTGGTTTCCAATCTTCTTGCATATGGTACCCAGAAACAATGAAGGATCCCCTACTTGGGACACCCCTACATTCCTCCTTTCTTTTTCTCAAATTTTGAAATTTTGTCCACAGCCCACCTCGCCTGTTATCTGGCTATTAAATAGCCCTCACAGATTATTTATCAAGGAATTCTTCAGTGTTAGAGAGGATATGGGAAGCAGGAATTCATTAGAAACATGGAGAATAGCAGAGCAGACTTCAAAATGGCTGCAGTAAGCAGGAGAGCTGATGGGACAGTGTCTGCTGGTCTCCAGCCTCCTCGGTCTCCAGTGAAATTTTCTCCTTTCTATGTACCTTGTGTGACCATGCATCTGCAGCCTGAGGAGATCCTCTCTGTGAGGCAAAGGGTCACCCCAAGATAAACAGTGGGGTTTTGTGGTATCTTCTCTGACCTGGAAGCTAGAACAGGGCCAGTGTCCTTTGGAGCAGGAAAAAAACAGGGCAGCAGGCAGGAAGACATGCAGCTGGGGTGAACCACGATGCTGCCCTAGCTTCTGTGGGGTTCGTGCAAATGCTGGGTCCTGTTCACTAACAACTCACATTCTTTGCAGCCCACTTCCTCCATTACTTCTGCTGACTCATGCCAATGGACAAGCTTTTTGTTGTTATTTCAGAAAAGAATGCTTCCTGTGATAAATCACCTGATGAATTGGGCAAACTGGAGTCTGCATCTAAGCACACACAGCACACTGCTTATTCTGAAGTAGTGGAAAGTCAACTGTTATATGAATATAATAATTATCTGTGTCCTTCTTTGCTCACCAGGATAAAAAATGCCTTTATTAGACCTTACAACTTTATCAAATGCCTCTGCTTGCCATCCAAACCAGGAAGGCTAATTCCATTACACATTCCAAATAGCTTTTCCTATCAGACCTACCTTACTTAATAAAATGACACGCCGGGCATGGTGGCGCACGCTTGTAATCCCTGCGCTTGGGAGGCTGAGACAGGAGGATCATGTAGGTTCGAAGCCAACCTCTGCTGGTTTAAGAGACCCTGTTTCCAAATAAAAAATATAAAATAGGTCTGGTAGTGTGGCCTGGAGGTAGAAGGCCCCTGGGATCCATCCCCAGTACCACCAATAAATAAATTAATTAATTTAATTAAATGACACAACTGTGAATAATTAAATACTAAAGTTTAAAGATTTCAATAGATTCCACCAGATGTAAAGATCCCGATAGAGGCAAAAGATTACGAAGGAGGCAGTCAGCCAGCGATCTGCTTTATTCAGCACCCTTTGGGATGGGTCAGCCAGTTGTGGGGGAAGGGACCAGTCCCAATCGGCCATCTGAGTCACCCACCCACCAAAGCGGAAGTACTTCTGCTTTTAGGCTGATATGTTGGGGCTGGGACTAAGCGTGGGAACGCCGATTCTCTCGCAACATCTGTGGTCTCACAAAGCCTAGTTTCTAGGCACCTGGTGATATATCTGCCTCCAGGGTTCCACCTCCTGTTCCCACTGGGAGTTCACGTGGGGGAGGGGAGTATGACAGATTTTGTAGTTATTCTTTATTAAATATTTATCTCACAGATAAGTGATAAATGAATACTAACTAATAGCTATTAGAAAATAATTCTGCCAGGTTTGGTGGTACATACAAGTAATCACAGTACTTGGCAGGCTGAGATAGGAAGATTGTAGGTTTAAGGACAGTCTCAGCAACATAGCAAGACTCTCAGAAACACAGTGAGAACTTATTTTAAAACAAAATAAACAAAAGTAAAAAGGCCTGAAAGTATTGCTTAAAGGTAGAATGCCCCTGGGGTCAGTTCTCAGTACTACAAAGATAATGATGATGATGATGATGATTCTCAAAATGAATTTTCTTTTTTTCTTTAGATATTGTTTATTGACATACAGATAGCCTGAAAGTGGCTGCAGTAGTGAGGAAAATGGAAGGTAGAGGGTGGAGTGTTTGCAGCATCAGTTGAGTAGATTGCAGAGATAGAACACACAGTGCACAAGGGCATGGAGTTGAGGAGGTCAAGGCAGTTGACAAAGCAAGTAAGGCCATGGGCCAGTCTGCCTCATGCCCTAGTACCCTGCTTCTTCTCCTACTCCTACTCCTACAGGTTGTCTCCTGATCTCAAGCTATGACTGGGAGTTCTCTGGGCATCCACTTTCTGTAGAAACTGAACAAAGTACACAAAGGAGAAAGAGCTATTTCGACAAACTTTAGGGTCCTCCAGTCTTGCACTCCTCCTTGCCTTGCTTGGTGAGGTCATATGTGGGGAAGCTGGGCTCCAAGTCTAAACATAGCCATGTTTCAGAGGCATTCATCTTCCTGGTGTCCGAGCCCACCAGTGCCACACTAGAGCCTACAGTGAGCACTGCAAGCCTTGTGGGCCTAATGGATGTGTTGGAAGAGGGAGTAGGACAGGAACAGGATAAGGGGATTCAGGGGATATTATATCTCAGGCATCATTCACATATGGTGTTGGTGAAGCCAGAGCCAGGGTGTCACCCAGTCAGCATGATGACCACATCTTCCTTCTTGAAGAAGCCTTGAGCCTTGCCAACATTCATGGCCAAGTTTACTCAGAGGTCCACATCCTCTGCCTGGGCCTCCTGGACCAGGTCCTTACACTGAACAAGAAAGATGCCATAGTACAGTAGGCCTGGCAAACTGTCTGATGGTACTGTGTCACAGTAATGATGGGAGTATATGGGTGGTATCCGGACACTTGGTGAGCACACCTGCCAGAGGTGGTGAGGCTAATAATGTTCCTACTGTAGCACTTGAAGGACATAAGAAACATTTCTAAGACTAAAAAATACTGACTTAAGGATTTATAGCTTCTTGCTTGCTTTGGCAGAAGACTGCCTTTCTGAGGGAACTGAAGACAATGACTTTGAGGCCTCTTTGCTATCTAAGCTATGTCCTTCTGTTTTATGGCACCTTTTGTGTGCTTTGCTTAAGAAAAAAGACTTAGCCGGGTGTGGTGGCGCACGCTTGTAATCCCCACGCTTGGGAGGTGGAAACAGGAGGATCGCGCAGGTTCGATGCCAGCCACGCTGGCTTAAGAGACCATTTCCAAATAAAAAAGTATAAAAATAGGTCTGGGAGTGTAGCCCGGAGGTAGAAGGGGTTCCAGGAACCCCAGTACCACCAAAAAAACAAACAAAAAAAGAACAAAAGACTACCCTAAGGAGGGAGCAATTACAGAATCTTCGGCTGCACCTGTACAATTACTAGATAACAGCTCATCTTCTAAAATATTTCTAACAACATGCTCTACTTACCTAGCAAGAGAGTCGATGATTTCATGACCCAGCCTTAACTTTGTAAGCCTGTAATAAAAGGAAGAGCTGAGCTTCACTCAGGAAGTGTGGCTCTCTTGCCTTCTCCCTACTCACCACTTTGAGACTAGGAATAAAATCTCAAGAGCATCCTGAGCACTGCTGGTAACGAGCCTGGCAGGAGGCCTTCACCAAGCCCACAGAGGCAACTTTTGTGGGGTTGCTGGTAATGGGTGCCAGGTGGAAGTGTTCCTCAAATAACTTCAAATTTCAAATGGCAGCCACTTTCCCATGACAGAAGTGATGAAGATACTGCATGAAAACAGCCTGCAGAAGGTAGTCCCCTTTGGCTGTTTCCCCAGACAGCATGATGCAGTCAGGTCCATCCAGGACATCCTTGGCCACCTCTCTGCCCTGAGCAGGGGTGGGGTGGAGCTTCTTGATCATGCTATCCAGTACCTGCATGGTGCAGATGATGGGCTTCTCAGCTAGGCTGCATCCTCTAGTAATCTGAGCAGGGAAGACCTCTGCAGGAATCTTAATGCACAAATCACCTCGAACCACCATGATCCCATTGCTGGCCTCCAAGATCTCATCGGATCTCCAAACTCCTCATGATTTTTTATTTTGCTGATAATCTTGAGGTTCTTTTCTTTCTCTCCCAGGACCTTCATAACTTTGTGGGCATCAGCTGCCTTTGCAGTTAAAAGATGAAAACACCTTGTCTATATACTGCTTTATCCCAAACTTCAAAAACTGTATGTTCTCTGATGTAGCAGGCAGGTCCTCAGCAGCCCTGAATAGGTTCATACTCTGCTCACTGGGAGCCAACATTTTCCACCTCTGTCACCAGAAGTCAGCATGTTTCTCATTTACCTGCACAGAGATAAGCCCATCTTTCAATTAAGTTCCATTATTGTGTATTTTTTCTCTATGATAAAATAATTCACAAGCACTGAAAAATTGCTGTCCACAAAAAAATGTAAAGATAAAAAATATCTAATTCCATCAGTGAGCTAAAAACACTGTTAATACTGAAATATGCAGCCTCATGGACTTATATCAACTTGTTCTGGTTTTCAAATTTTCTCATAAGTAGGATTTCTATCTATAATGAACCAAATTGTTCTATTGATGCTTTGTTCATCCATAAATGGGTTTGGAGAATAGGCAAGGAATTCTGTTCTGCATTATTGGTAAATTTAAAAGTCTTATCAGCAAAGAATAAACTCTCAATAATAATATAGAAAAGAAAAAATTCTATTTCATTCTTGAGGAAGCACAACCAAATATATGTACTGTGTGTGACTATAAAATCAAGATGACACTTCACACAATTTCTACGTGCAAGTGTTAGGCATTAGTAGATGTGATCAACTGGGATGGACCTAATGTCCTTCAGAGCCTAACTTCTCATTTAGATCTCTCTCCATGGAAAGGGGGGAAAACGTAGAGTCGAAGGTGAACATGCAAAGGGCAGTCAATCACCCCAAATATAATGCATATGAGGAAAGAGGGGTCCAGAAGGAATAAAACCCTGCATAGGAAAAACTCCGTGCTTTCCCATTCCCAGAAGCAGAACTCTTCAGACCTCATCTCTGGAGTGTATCCTTTTTGCCTTAGGCCATTTACAATCCCAGAGAATGGCCTGTTCAAATGTTTTTCTCTGGGACATAACCCTTTCTTGCTTCTCCAAGGCCTTTCCCATTTGTTGCCTTCACTTCTCAAAAAAAAAAAAAAATCCCCATTTGTGTTTTCTGTTGAAAACTTTCCAAGAAAAGAAGCAAGCAGATGTTATGTGAAATCATTTAAAAATCAACCACCCAGCAACACAGACAAGAACCTTTTCTTCTCCAGTACTTTAAGCCAATATATGACACATTTTCTTAGTATGAGTGGCATGATTTTTTTCTGTAAGAGAACTTGACATTGCAAATTGCTGAACTTTGCTATGTCTTTATTCACATAATTCATGCTATGCTTACTCGGAAACTGAGGTAACCATTTGTTTAATTAGTAAGTTTAATAACCCATTTGTGTCTCTGAGAAGAAATTGCTACAGCTAGGATAGAAAAAGAACTATTTTGGGGAGAGTTTATATTACAAAAATTATGGAGTCCAGACCCTTGGAGACATCTCTAGATTGCAAAATTAGTCATGGCCTTATTTGAAGAGTTTTGTTTATATTCAAAAGTTTAGAAAAAGGAGTCTGGTCCACTTTTATCCAAATAAATTTTCCAAACAGAAAATGGGAAACAGACTTTTTTCAGCTTATTTCTAATACTGAAGAAATTTACTTTTATTTACCCTTTAGATTTTGCACAATTTATGAACTGTGCCACTAAATACTAATATAAAAGTAAATTTTTATTCTTATTTATTGCTGACTAGAATTCCACTGTGTGTATTTCCCATAATTTTGTAATTAATTCATCTGTTGGTGGAAACCTACATTGGTTCCATAATTTGGCTATTGTGAATTGTGCTGCTATGAACATGTATATGCACATATGACTGTTGTTCTTTGATTTCAGTCCCTTTGGAAAGATACCCAAAAGTGTTCCACCTGGATCATTTGGTGGATCCATTTAAAGTTTTCTAAGGAAACTTTAAAATGATTTTCATAGCAACAAACTAATTTGTAATCCACCTAGAAGAATTCCAATTTCCCCACATTTATTGTTTTTTGACTTCTTGATGATTGCCATTCTGATTGTGGTTAGAGGGATCTCAGTGTAGTTCTGAGTTGCACCTCCCTGATTGCTAATGATTTTGAACATCTTTTCATGTATTTATTGGCCAATGATATCTCTTATTTTGTGAAATGTCTACATAAACTATTTTATGTTTACTGTATATTCTAGATATTAGTTCTCTATCAGAGGAATAACTGGAAAGGTCTTTTTTTAGATTCTTGATGGTTTCCTTTAGTGAACAGATGGTTTTTTACTTTATTTATTTATTTATTTATTTATTTTTAATTTAATGTCATCCCATTTATTAATTCTTGTTTTCATTTCCTGAGCTATGGTATCTTGTTGAGGAAGTTTCTACCTGAGCCTATATATTGCAGTGGTGGACCTATGCCCTCCTCTAGTAGTTTCAAAGACTCTGGTCTAATTTCCAGATCTTTGATCCATCTCGACTTGACCCCTGTACAGGGTAAGAGATCATAATTTAGATACATTTTTCTACAACTGAATAACCAGTTTCCCCAATAACATTTATTGAAAAGGCTGTATTTTCTCCAATGTATGTGTTTGGAAGCTTTTTAAAAACTCAACTGACTATAAGTAAGTGGATTTGTTTCTGTATCTTCTATTCTGTTTCACTGGTATATGTATCTGTTTTTGTGCCAGTGCCATGCTGTTTTTATTACTATAGGTCTGTAATGTAATTTGAAGTCAGGAATTGTAACATCTCTGCAGCAGATGAAAATTGCTTTGGCTATTCTAGGTTTTTGTTTGTCCATAAAAAATTTAGGAATGATTGCTCTGGCTCTGTGAAGAATGACATTGATATTTTAAAGGATTGCATTAATTCTATAGATCACTTTTGGTAGAATGGCCATTTTAGTGATATTTTTCTGCCTATCCAAGACCAAAGGAGATCTTTCCGCACTCTAAGATCTTCTTCAAGTTCTTTCTTTGGTTTTTATAATTTTCATTTTAGAGGTCTTTTACCTCTAAAATGGTTAAGTTTATTTCTAGATATTTAATTGGTTGTGAGGTTAATGTGAGTGGAAGTTTTTCTGATTTTCTTTCTCAGTAAATTTATGTTTGTCATATAGAAAAATCTACTAATATTTTTAGATTGATTTTGTATTCTGCTACTTCGCTGAATTTGTTAATCAGCTCTAGTAATCTTTTGGATGAGATATTTGGATCTTCTAAATATAGGACAATGTTATCTGCATGAACACCTCAGGTATCCTTCTCTTATCTTATTGCTCTGGAAAGAGTCTCAAGAAATATATGAAAAAGAAATGGTGATAGTGAATATTTTGTCTTGTTCTGATTTTAAAGAAAATGCACACATTTTTTTTCCTAATCAATATGATGTAGTCTTTAGGTTTCTTATACATTGCCTACATGATGTTGAAGTTAAGTTTCTTATATTATAATTTTATACAGTGTTTTTTTTAACATTAATGGGTGTTGGATTTTGCCAAATGCTTTTTCAGCATATATTGAGATTATTATATAACTTTTTCCTTAATTCTGTTTATGTGGTGAATAACATGTATTGATTTGCTGTATGTTGAACCAGTCTTGAATTCCTAGGATAAAACCAATGTGATCACAGTGTACTATCTTCTTGATATGGTTTTTAATGTGCATGGCTAGTATTTTGGTTAGGATTTTTGCATGTATGTTTACCAATGATGCTGGTTTGTAATTTTCTTTTCTTGAGGGATCTTTATTTGGTTTTGGTGTTAGGTGATACTGGCCTCATAAAATGAGTTTGGAAGGATTCCATATCTTTTGGTTTTATGGGCTAACTTGTGAAGTACTGGGTCTGGTTTTTTGTAACAATTTTGTAGAATTCAGCTGGGAATCCATCTGGACTTGGACTTCTTTTTAATGGAAGGATTTTTATTTCTGTTTCTATTTCTTTGCTTGCTATTGATTGATTTAGGTTTTCTATATCTTTTTGTTTAATTTAGATAGTTTTTTGTGTCTATAAATCTGTGAATTTCTTCCATGTTTCCAGTTTATTGGAACATCTTTAAAATAGTTTATGATAATCCTCTGGGCTTCCCCACTGATGGTGGTAATGTCTCCTTTTTCATTTCAGTTAAATAATTTGTGTTATTCTTTCTTTACAAGTCTTTTTTCATGTTTGGGAAATTCTCTGCTATTATTTCTCTGAAGAAGTTTCTGATACCCTTGGTTTGTGCTTATAGACCTTCTTCAATGCCTATTATACTTAAGTTAGGTTGTTTCATGTTATACAAATATTTATTGACTGTGTTTTCAATTTTGAACAAACTATCTTTTTTTTTTTTTTTTTTTGGTGGTACTGGGGTTTCTGGAAATGCTTCTACCTCCAGCCTACACTCCCAGACCATTTTTTATATTTTTATTTGGAAACAGGGTCTCTTAAGCCAGCTTGGCTGGCTGGCTTCAAACCTGCATGATCCTCCTATCTCTGTCTCCCAAGCACAGGGATTACAAGCGTGCACCACCATGCCCAGCTGAACAAACTATCTTCTAGCCTGCCACGGATAGTTTCTATTATAGGCTTTAATTCTTAAATTTACACCTTAATTTCCTCAAATCCTTTTTTTGGTTCTTATTTAAAGCCTCAATTTATCTACTGATATGCTTGCTCTTTCATTTCTTCTACACTTTCCCTGAGGCCATTGATCTTAATGAAGATCAAAATTTTTGAATTTTTCTAACATTTCCTGCAGATCAGTATCAGTGATCTCTCTTGTTGTAGAGTTGTGAGCATTTATTATTTCCTCACTGTTCTTCATTCTCATGTTTTCAAAGTTTTCAGGATTATGTTTCTGTTACCTTGGCATCTTCTTCCTCTTTGTATATGAGTCCTGTATCTATTTGTTATCTCTTAATAATAAGGTCTATTTGAGGATAGATATTTTCCTTTACAAATCTTTTTTATACAATCAAACTTTTGAGTTTGTCTCCCACAGCCTCTTTAACAAGATGTAGTTCTTAGTCACTGCCATGCATGCATGCCAGGCAAAAACTGTGTTGGGAGACAGAGTTTTGAGTTTCCAACCTACAGTTGTAATTATGTGAACCCCTGCTGGCTCTTGGACTTCTTGCTTTCAAAGCTTCTACTATGGCAGAGAGATTGTGCCCTTCCAAGCTCAGGACTTGGGTAGCACAGTTATTTAGCCCCAGGGGTAGCATTGCTGCCCTGGGTAGCTGTGCTCACATAAAATCTTGTTGGCCTCTGGCCTTGATGCTTGTATGCCAAAACACGGTGCATAAAGAATTCAATAGAGAATGTAAATGCACTTTTTACATCTATTGCTTATTTAAAATTTGTTTTTATATTCTTAATAGTTTAGCTATCTTTTTAAGACTACTTTATGTTCCAGGAAGGTGGCGACGGAGGAAAGCGGCACTTACAAGTCCCGCTAACAATCGAACTCTATTACCACAAAACCAGTGCCTTTTAGAGCCAGAAAACACCACCAGCAAAGAAATAAAAGCTGTAAATACCAGGAACAGAGAAAAAGAGGGCTGGAAAAACAAGACACCAGAAAGAAACTAGCCCAAAGTGCCACGGCTGCCATGGCGCGGAGCAGCCAGAGCCACGGCATGAAGCGACCAGAGTGGCTGGAGCAGCCAGAGCCGCGGCACGGAGCAGCTGGAGCCGCGGCGTGAAGCAGCTAGAGCAGCCAGAGCCATGGTGTGGAGCGGCCTACATCTTCCCTAGCAGCACCAGGCTCCAGAGAGGAGGAAAACTCAGAACTGAGCTCAAATCCAAAGAGGAGGTATGCTGACCTTGCAGTCTAGGATGCAGCAGCAGCGCCTTACTGCTGGCGGCAGTGGCGAGTTCACCGGATGGCTCTAGACCAACACACTCAACCAGCCACTAGGCGCCAGAGAGGAGGGGTGGACAGCGAGACGAGGTGAGCAGCTGCTGAACAGCCAGGCGGCAGTCAGCAGTTTTTTTGGTGCAAGGAGCATCTAAAGCTCCCA
This sequence comes from Muscardinus avellanarius, assembly GCF_963383645.1. Taxonomy (NCBI): domain Eukaryota; kingdom Metazoa; phylum Chordata; class Mammalia; order Rodentia; family Gliridae; genus Muscardinus; species Muscardinus avellanarius. Next base: position 79,211,835 of record NC_137788.1, on the reverse strand, counting down.
AGAGCCGGGATCAGCATACCCTGCAGGGACTCAGCGGAGCTCAAAACCAGAGAAGAACTACGCCAACCTCATAGCCAAGGATGCGACAGCAGCGCCTTACTGCTGGCAGCAGCGGCAAGTTCACCGGATGGCTGAAGACTAACGCACTCAACCAGCCACCAGGCTCCAGAGAGATGGAGTGGACAGCGAGCCGAGGTGAGCAGGTGTTGAACAGCTGGGTGGCAGTCAGCAGTTTTTTTTGGCGCAGGTAACATCTAAAGCTCCCAAGGGCCGGGCACAGCACACCTGGCAGGGACTCAGAGCGGAGCTCAAAACCAGAGAAGAAATATGCCGCATCACGGCCGAGGGCGTGGCAGTGGTGTCATATTGCCAGTGGCAGCAGCAGCGAATCCACCTAGTTCACTACAGCGCCATCAGTGCACTCAACAACCGTGAGTCAAATTGCAGCCCCTAGGGGAGAAATCCCAGTACTGCACTCCCAGGGATTTGCGCAGATAGTCTCCCTGGGTAGATTTTAGCAGTGCAACCCAGTGGGGGAGTGGTGGTGGCAGAGATATCACACCATAGTCAAAACTCCCAGCTGGAGAACGCCCACCTTGGCACCCCCCACGGTCTAAGCAGCCTCGATTGACTCCCTGGGTCTGAGACTCTGCAATACAATCCAGTAAAGGAGTAGTGGTGACTGAGATACCACAGACTCGATATCCAGAGCATCTTAAGTGAACTCGTAGTGACCCAGGGAAGAACCCAGAGAAGGCACAAACTTCCAAAATCATGGGAAAGAGAAATAACAATGGAAGAGTGAATGCCCACAACCCCACAACATCAGAATCTGATAACACAGAAATCCAAAGATCTCTAAAAGATCAAATCAGGAAAATAACTTTAGAAATAATAGAGGACTTTCGAAAAGAATTCAGAGAGATTCAAAAAAGAGATAAAGGATGCAATCATTGAAATAAAGGCCTCAATTCAAAGAATAAACAACAGATTAGACCACATGGAGAATAGAATCTCGCTTCTTGAAGATGATCATTCCAAAAATGAACGCATAGTTTCTAATTTAGAAAAAAAATACGACAGCAGGAATCTGACATTGAAGAAATATGGGCCCATTTTAAGAGAGCTAACCTAAGAATAACTGGAATAGAGGAGGGAAAGGAAAGTGAAACCAAAGGGATCAATAATCTCTTCAAGGAAGTAATAGCAGAAAATTTTCCAAACATAGAGCAAGAGGTCGATACACAGATCCAGGAAACTTATAGAACTCCCTTTAGACAGGATCAGAGAAGAGGATCCCCACGCCACATAACTGTCAAAATGACTAATGTGGAAGCCAAGGAGAGAATCTTAAAGGCAACAGAAACAAAAGGCCACATGACATTCAGAGGCAAACCAATTAGAATCACTCCAGACTTCCCAAACCAAGTTATAAAAGCCAGAAGGGCATGGAGTAACATATTCCAAACTCTGAAAGAAAACAATTTTCAGCCAAAAATTCCCTACCCAGCAAAACTATCCATCAAATTAGATGGGGAAATAAGAAGCTTACATGACAAACAGGAACTAAAGGAATTTATGTCTACAAAACCAGTGCTAGAGAAAATACTCAAGGAGATTAACTGCAAAGAGGAAATGGGTAATACATGCCAAAACCAAAGAAACAAGAATTCCCATCCAGCAGACAACTAAGCAAAGAAGAATAAACAGTATCTCAAACAGAAATAAGATCTTAACATGTTTGGAATTAAAAATTATCTCTCTATAATCACACTGAATGTAAACAGCCTCAACTCCCCAATAAAAAGACATAAAGTGGCAAACTGTATTAAAAGCCAGAATCCATCCATCTGCTGCTTACAAGAAACACACCTTACAAGTAAATATAGGAATAAACTCAAGGTAAAGGGCTGGAGCAAGGTAATCCATGCTAATGGTACTCGAAGACAAGTAGGAGTAGCAACTATGATATCAGACAATTAGACTTCAGACCCAAACTTATTAGAAGAGACAAAGAAGGTCACATTTTACTGGTAAAAGGAATAGTCCAGCAAGAGGAAATAACAATAATCAACATCTATGCCCCAAACATAGGGGCAGCTACTTTCATAAATCAAACTCTCTGTGACATGAAGTCACACATAAATCCCAACACAATAATACAGGGAGACTTCAACACACCTCTCACAATACTAGACCGATCTTCCAGACAAAGGGTCAGTAAAGATGCTTCAGAACTAAAGAACACCATTAACCAAATGGACCTGTTGGACACATATAGAATATTTCACCCAACTACAGCGGAGTTTACATTTTTCTCAGCTGCTCACGGAACCTTCTCCAAAATAGATCACATCCTGGGACACAAAATGAGCACTAGTAAATTTTAAAAATGTTACATACTTCCCTGTGTCATTTCAGACCATAATGGAATGAAACTAGAAATCAACTATAAGAAGACCCAGAGAAACAACATAAACATGTGGAGACTGAACACCACACTTCTGAATGAAGAATGGGTCATAGAAGATGTAAGAGGTGAAATCAAGAAATTTCTAGAAACAAATGAAAATAAAGATACAACATATCAAAATCTCTGGGACACTTTGAAGGCAGTATTAAGAGGAAATTTTATAGCACTGAGTGCTCACATAAGAAAAACAAAAAATCTTCAAATAAATAACCTAATGACACACCTCAAAGCCCTTGAAGAGCAGGAACAATCTAAACCCAAAGCCAGAAGAAGACAGGAAATTATTAAAATTAGAGCAGAAATTAATGAAATAGAGAATAAAAAAATACAGAAAATCAACAAATTCAAAAGCTGGTTTCTTGAAAACAATTAACAAGATAGATAAACCACTAGCAAACCTAACTAAAAAAAAGAGGGAATCAACTCAAATTATGAAGATAAGAGATGAAAAAGGAGACATTACGACTGACAGCGTAGAAATCCAGAGGATTATCAGAAACTACTTTGAAAAACTATACTCCAACAAAATGGAAAATCTGGAGGAAATCGACAACTTCCTAGATTAAATACAACCTTCCTAAACTGAGTCAAGAAGATATAGAACACTAAACCAACCAATAACAATCAAAGAGATTGAAACAGCAATAAAGAGCTTACCATCAAAGAAAAGCCCAGGACCAGATGGTTTCCCAAGTGAATTCTATAAAACCTTTATAGAAGAGCTAACCCCAATACTACTCAAACTATTTCGGGAAATAGAAAAAACCGGGACTCTCCCAAATACATTCTATGAAGCCAACATCACACTAATACCCAAACCGAATAAAGACAGTTCAAGGAAGGAAAACTACAGGCCTATATCTCTGTTGAACTTGGATGCAAAACTATTAAACAGAATACTAGCAACATGCATTCAAAACCACATCAAGAAAATCATTCACCATGACCAGGTAGGGTTCATCCCAGGGATGCAAGGCTGGTTCAATATATGAAAATCAATCCATGTAATTCATCATATAAACAGAATCAAAGACAAAAACCACATGATCATCTCAATAGATGCTGAAAAAGCATTTGATAAAATTCAACATCCATTTATGATAAAGACACTGCAGAGAATTGGAATAGAAGGAACATATCTCAACATTATCAAGGCAATATACAATAAGCCCACTGCCAACATCATATTAAATGGGGAAAAACTTCAAGAATTCCCCCTAAAAACTGGAACGAGACAAGGATGTCCACTATCACCACTTCTCTTTAATATAGTACTAGAGACTCTAGCCAGAGAAATAAGGCAAGAAAAGGAAATTAAAGGAGTACAAATAGGAAAAGAAGAACTTAAGCTTTCACTGTTTGCAGATGACATGATACTATATTTAGAAAACCCAACAAACTCAACCAAAAGGCTTATAGAACTGATCAACGAATTCAGCAAAGTATCTGGATACAAAATCAATCTGAAAAAATCAGAAGCTTTCCTGTACACCAACCATAAATCCACTGAAAAAGAAATTCAGAAAACACTTCCACTCAGGATCTCCCACAAGAAAATAAAATACCTGGGAATAAACCTGACCAAGGAGGTAAAAGATCTCTACAAAAAAAAATTATAAAACACTGAAAAAAGAAATCGAAGAAGATCTTAGAAGATGGAAATACCTTCCATGTTTATGGATTGGCAGAATAAATATCATTAAAATGGCCATCCTCCTAAAAGTGATCTACAGATTTAATGCAGTGCCCATTAAACTACCAAGATCATTCCTCACAGACATAGAAAAATCAGTCCTTAAATTTATCTGGAATAACAAAAAGCCCAGAATAGCCAAGGTAGTTCTCAGCAACAAAAACCACGCAGGAGGAATCACAATACCTGACTTTAAACTATACTACAAAGCCATTGTAATAAAAACAGCATGGTACTGGCAAAAGAACAGATATATAGATCAATGGAGCAGAATAGAAAACCCAGAAACAAATCCACACACTTTCAGCCAATTGATTTTTGACAAAGGGGCCAAAAACATACACTGGAAAAAAGATAGCCTCTTCAACAAATGGTGTTGGCAAAACTGGTTAACCATATGCAGAAAATTGGATGTTAATCCCACTTTTTCACCCTGTACAAAAGTCAACTCACGATGGATCAAAGACTTGGAAATTAAACAAGAGACCTTGAAGCTCCTTGAAGAGGGCATAGGTCCAACACTACAACACATAGGCACAGACAAACATTTCCTCAACAAGACCCCAAAGGCACAACAAATTAAAAGGAGAATCAATACATGGGATTGCATGAAACTTAAGAGCTTCTGTTCAGCAAAGGAAACTATCAAGAACCTCAATCGAGAGCCAACAGAATGGGAAAAGATTTTTGCCACCTACACCACCGATAGAGGACTAATATCTAGAATATACAGAGAACTCAAGAAACTCAACACTAAGAAAACAAAGCATTCAATAACAAAATGGGCAAATGAACTAAATAGACACTTCACAAAAGAAGAAATTCAAATGGCCAATAAATGCATGAAAAAATGCTCAACATCACTGGCAATCAGAGAGATGCAAATCAAAACTACCCTGAGATTTCACCTAACTCCAACTAGAATGGCAATCATTCAAAATACAAACAACAACAGATGCTGGCGAGGATGTGAAGAAGTGGGAACTCTAAGACATTGTTGGTGGGATTGCAAATTAGTGCAAGCACTTTGGAAAACAGTATGGAGAATCCTCAGAAGAATGGGAACAAATCTACCATTCAATTCAGCAATACCACTGTTGGGTATCTACCAAAAAGAAAAGAAACCAAACTACCAAACTAATGCATGTGTATCTATGTTCATAGCTGCACAATTCACCATAGCCAAACTATGGAACCAGCCAAGATGTCCATCAACAGATGAATGGATTACAAAACTGTGGGATATGTACACAATGGAATTTTACTCAGCCATCAAAAAAAACTCAATTACATCATTTTCAGGGAAATGGATGGAACTGGAGGACATTATGCTAAGTGAGATTAGTCAGTCACAAAAAATAAGATCAGATGCTTTCCCTAATATGTGAGAGTTAGGGAGAAATGGGTCAAAGGAGGAACTCTTGAAAGAAGAAAACCTATAGAGGAGCAAACAAGACAACCTAAAGGAGGAGAAAGGAGGGGGGAAGAGGAAAATCTCTAAAACACACAATGTACTTAAACATATCGAAGTCAGTCACTAAGCCAAGCAAGGGAGGGAGGGATGGGGAGGGAATGGGGTAGGAATTGGGTAGGGGTTAAATCAGCAATGAGTACATGTTTGTACACACAAGTTTTTTACCCCAATATGTTGTATGAATATAATGCACCAATAAAAATTTTAAAAGAAAAAATAAATAAATTCTATGCCTAATATGGCTATATTTTATATTAAGTAAAATATACCTCAATAAAGTTTTTAATAAATAAAAAAGACTACTTTATGTGTCCTCTATTGTGTTTCTCTTTGATTTATCTTGTCATTCTCTTAGTTGTGTCTTTGTATGAACTTTAAATAAATATAAATTTATTAATTTTTTGTTTATAGTCAATAGTTTTTCTGTTTTTTAAACAGAAGAGCATGTACATAATTTAAAATTTTGTTCCAAACACTTTCTATTTTACATGCCATATTTCAAATTATAATTCACCTGGAAATTATTTTTTCAAGATCTTTCTTTTTTCTTTCATTCTGGCACTGGGACAGAGAACTGAACATTGGAGCATTCTACCTCTGAGCTAACTCTCCACTCAGACCTTTTTTTATTGTTTGTTTCAAAACTTTGAGATAGGATCTCATTAGATTGCTGAGAGTCTTGCTATATTGCTGAGACTGGCCTAAACCTGGAATCCTGTCTCAGCTTTTCAAATACTGGAATTACAGAAATGCACTACTATGTTCAGCTTGTTTCTTTTTGTACATGATATTGTCCTAGTTTTATTTGTTTTTTTGAAGACTATTGTTTCACTATAGTTGTTGTAAATCAACTCTACATGTGTCTGACTCTGGGAATTACATAAGTCTAAATATATTTGTGCAGAAATGGCCCTCATAATTTAATGAGTCTTCTTATGTGTAAGCATGCTTTTTCTTTAACTTATTAGCTCTCATACATTTTTCAATAATATTTTATAATTTTATTTATATATGTGTTAAAAAAAAACTTTTTTGAAACATAAATGTACATATATAAAGGGATACAGGTCCTAAATGAACAGTGTTACAAATTCTTACAAGCTAAGCAGATCTACATTGCCAGCACCCAAATGTAAAATTAGTACATGAAAATTCCCTCAAAGCCTTCCTAGGGTTCCCAGTCAGTTACTGCTACCTTACCTGCTCTCACCAAAGGAAACCACATATTGTTTTAGTACTTAGCATCAATAGAATCATAAAATATGTAGCTTTTTTGTATCTACTATCTTACTTAATTTTATGTTTGTGAGGTAGTGTATAGTTGAGTATGTAGCTGTAGATCATTCTAATTAATGTATAAAATTTTATTGTGTCTACTGTATATATTTAATTCCCCTTGGATCATCTTTATAAAGTCCATTATGAATTTATACTTTATTATTTATTTATTTATTTATTTATTTTTGGTGGTACTGGGGGTGGAACCCAGAGGCCTTCTACCTCTGGGCTATACTCCAAGACCTTTTTATATTTTATTTGGAAACAGAGTCTCACTAAGTTGCTGCAAGCCTCACTGAGTAGCTGAGGCTGGCTTCAAACCTGTGTGATCCTCTTGTCTCAGCCTCCCAAGCGCTGGGATTACAAGCATGTGCCACCACACCCGGCTGGATTGATACTTTAAAAGCCTTGTTTTGCTAGGACAGAAAAGAAGCAGATTTCCTAAAAATGAGCTTGTTATATAAGTAGCTCTTCATTTCTTTCAGTCTCTGAAAGTATCTGAACTACAATCTTAAGGAAACACCACTTCAAATAGTCCTGAATTGACCCGAGGCTGTTTTCCTTTCTGGAAAGCCTTTATACAAGAACATGTTTAAGGCACAATTACCAGAAGTCTGTACAAGCTAGATAAAAGAAGAAGAGAAACACACTATTTTCAAATGAATTCAAGCATCTCCTTTTGGTGCTTCTTCTCAGTAAGAGTATAAAGAAGTCAATTATTTTAAAATTTTTTGAGTAGACAATAGGTGGGTCTATTGCCAAGGCTCAAGATTTGGACAAATGTCAACATGCGTGACCCTGTCAAAAACATTCTCAATAAAATACCTATAGTGATTTTTAAATTAGTTTGGAAAGACTTATAAATAGCATAAAGGTTTGTGGTTTTTACAATTTTAACCATTTTAAAAGTTTACAATTCATTATTCTAATTGCATTCACAATATTGTGCAACCATTATTGCCCTGTACTTCCAGAGCCTTTTTTTTTTTATCACCCTAAAGAGAAAACAAAAACCCTTTTTTCTTTATTATTGGAATTCAACACTTTATGATAAATCCAGGGGTGGCCTTCTTGGCATTTAAATTATCTGTTGTTTGCTGAGGTTCTAATATCTGTTAGCTTTATATGTTCACTTCAACTGAAACAGTCTGAACAATTATTTTCTTAATTTGTTCTGTCCATTCTACCTCTTCTCTTTCTGTGAATACAACTGTGTGTTATCACTTGCTACCACTGTTCATGTCTTTGAGAATCTACTTATTACTCTTACTCTTTTCTTCTGGCATTGTTTCAGTCAGCATTCTCACTGTTGTGATTCAAAGAAACCTAATCACATAACTTAGAAGAAGGAAGATTTATTTGCTCTGTCCTGGAAATTTCAGGGGTTTGGTCTGTCAGTAGACAGAAAATTTCCAGGACATTGAATTAAACTGAAGAGCTTCTGTACAGAAAACTAGACCGTCAAGAACTTAAAAAAAAAAAAAAGCCAACAGAATGGGAGAGAAATTCTGCCAACTATTCCTCTGACAGAAGACTGATATCTAGAGTATAGAGAGAACTCAAGAAACTCACAGCTAAGAAAACAAATAATCCAGTCAAAAAATGGGCAAGTGAATTAAATAGACACTTCACAAAAGAAGAAATTCAAATGGCCAATAAATGCATGAAAAAATGCTCAGCATCATTAGCAATCAGAGAAATGCTAATGATGAGATACCCTGAGGTTTCACCTAACTCCAACTAAAATGGCAATCATTCAAAACACAAACAATAGCCAGTACTGGTGAGGATGTGGAGAAGTAGAAACTCTAATATATTGGTGGTAAGATTGCAAATACTTTAAAAAACACTATGGAAATTCCCCAGAAGAATGGGAACAAACTACCATATGATCCAGCAATACCACTTCTGGGTATCTACCCAAAAGATAGGAAATCAAACTACCAAAATAATGCATGTGTATCTATCTTCATAGCTGCACAATTCACCATAGCCAAATTATGGAACCAGCCAAGATGTCCATCAACAGATGAATGGATTACAAAATTATGGGATATGTACACAATGGAATTTTACTCAGCCATAAAGAAGAACATAATTATGCCATTTACAGGGAAACAGATGAAATTGGAAAACATTATGCTAAATGAGATTAGTGAGTCAAAAAAAGTAAAAAATCAGATGTTCTCCCTAATATGCAGAAGCTAGGGAGAAAAATTAGTCATAGGAGGAACTCTAGATGAGGAAGGAGAAACCATAGATGAGCAAATAAGGTGACCTAACTGACATGGATAGGAGGGGGAAGAGGAAAATTCTCTTATGTACATGATATACATTTACAAACATATCAAAGCCAATCACTAAGCCAAATATGAAAAAAAGAGAGAGAGGAAGGAATGGGGTGGTAATTGGATAAGGGCTAAATGAATGCTGTGTGCCGGTATGCCTCTTCATTAAGATGTATAACTCCAGTGCACCAATAAAAAATATTAAAAAAAGAACTGACGTTATCTGTACTTGCAGATGACATGATGATCCTATGCTTAGCAGGTTCAAAACCTCAACCAAAAGACTTCTAGAACTAATGAATAAATTCAGCAAAGTAGTGGGATACAAAATAAATCCTTAAAAAATCAGTATTTTTTCTACATGCCAACCATGAATCTACTGGAAAAATAACAGAAAACAATTTCATTCACAATAATCTCAAACAATGAAATACCTAAGGATATAACCAAAGAAGTAAAGACCTCTACAATAAAAATTATACACACTAAAGAAAGAAAGATCTTCTTTTTTAAATTTTTATTGGTGCATTATAGTTATACATCTTAATGGAGTACAAGATGGTAGAGGAAAACATGCACACATCACTCATTTAGCCCTTACCCAACTCCCACTTCATTCCTCCCCCCTCCTTCTCATGTTTGGCTTAGTGATTGACTTTAATATGTTGTGAATGTACATTAGAGAATTTTCCTCTTTCCCCCTCCCATGGAAAGATCTCCCTTAGTTTTTGATAAGCAGACTAAATATTACCAAAATGGCCATTCTACCAAAAGTGATCTACAGACTCAATGTAATCCTTATTAAAATACCAGAGGCATTTTCACAAAGCTAGAAAAATCAGTCTTAAATTTGTTATCCATTTGTAGAAAAATGAAATTGAATCCCTACCATTCACCCTGCACCAGAATCAACTCAAGATGGATCAAACATCTAGAAAATAGACTAGCATCTTTGAAATTATTAGAAGAGGGCATAAGCCAGGCGTGGTGGCACATGCTTGTAATCCCAGCATTTGGGAGGCTGAGATCAGAGGATTGTGGTTTGTGGACAGCCTCAGCTACTTAGTGAGGCCTTCCACAACTTAGTGAGACCCGGTTTCAAATTAAAGAATAAAAAAAACAGGGCAGGGGGTATAGCTCAAAGGTCAAATGCTCCCAGGTTCCATCCCCAAACCCGCAAAAACAAAAACAAAAAAAGAAGAGGGCATAAGCCCAATACTCCAACATATAGACACATGCAGACAGTTCCTCAATAAGACAGAAAAAGCTCAAAAAAGTAGAACAAATATAAATGAGATGGCATTAAACTAAAATGCTTGTGTATATTAAATAAAACCCTCAAAAAATCCAAAGAGACAACCTACAGAACAGGAGATCTTTGCCAGCTATTCTTCTGATAGAGGACTAATAGCTATAATTTAAAACGAACTTAAAAGATGTAACAAATAACCCAATCAAAGAATTGGCAATTGAACCAAATGGACACTTCACAAAAAAAGTAATACAAATGACCAATATGAAAAAATGATCAACATCATCAGTAATCAGGAAGATGAAAGTTAAAACGACACCGAGATTCTGTCTAACCCCAATCATAATGGCAAATGCTCAAGAAGTCAAACAACAATAAATGCTGGAGAGGATGTGGGGAAATAGGAACTCTTTTACACTGTTGGGATATTGAAAATTAGTGCAGCCACTATAGATATCAGTATATATATTTCTCACAAAACTGAGAATGGATCCAACAATATGATCCCATTATACTGCTCCTGGATATAAGGAAGGGGCAAAGGGGAGGGGACCTAGAAGAGAGCTCACCAAGTGCTGAGTGCATGTATGTCACTATCATTATGAGCTACATTATAATGTGAGACTATAATGTTCCGATAAAATTATTAAAAATTTAATGTACAAAAGAATCAAAATGTCTAAAATATTTAACCAAGGTGGTAAAGACTTATACACTAAAGACTATAAAATAAGCTGAAAAATTCATGAAGATCTAAATAAATGAAAAGAGCATAAAATGAAAGCAGTACTATTGAAATTCTCCTACCAAAGATATCTAGAGAATCAATAAAATATTTATCAAAAGTTCAATATCATACAGAAAAAACTTTATTCTAAAATTTATATGAAATCTCAAAAGATTGCAAATAGCCAAAAAGATCTTGAAAAGAACAAATATGGAGGCATCATATTTTGCATTAATCATTTTCTATTGCTACAATGAAATACCTAAAGTTTGATGGAGTAAAAAGAAAAGAGGTTTATTTAGTACACAGTTCCAGAGATCCAAGGGTCTGATGCCAGTTTCGACTTGGCTTTTCTGAGGGCTTTCTGGTTGTATTACAACATGGTGAATAATACCAGGTGAAAGAACATTAAAGAATGATAGATCACACAGGAAGATACATTCTGGGGCGATGCCAAGAGCACTGATAGAAATTGCTTTTGCAATACTAATCAAGTTCCAGAAGACCTCAAACTCATGTTGAATCATATAGATTCACTCATGAGAGTGGTGGCACCATGGCCAACTTACATCCCAAGAGGGGTGCCACTATCCCCTAACTACTTCCCACTTGAATATTCCATCCTCCCGATACTGTTGAGCACCTTGACACTTAATGTGTATCCAACACATGAGATTAGGGCATGCGATCAGACTGTATCCAAGCTATAGAACACTTCTTTATTTCAAAGCATATTACAGAGCTTCAGAAATACAACAGTATGACTGGCATAAAGAAAGATACATAGACAAATGAAACATAATAGGTAATCCAGAAATAAATCTTAAAGTATAAAGCTGATGGGTGATAATGGTGTTGAGACCACACAACAGGGAAAGGACAGTCTCTTCAACAAATGCTATTTTGAAAACTGGATCTCCATATATAAAAGAAAGAAGTTGCACATTTAAATAACATATAAAAATTAACTCAAAGAGGATGAAAATCCTGAATGTAAAACATAAAACTATAAGACTCTTAAAAGAAAAATGGAATAAACTCATCATGACACTGAGTTTGGCAATACTTACTTTGCATAAACACCATAATCACAGGCAACAAAAGCATAATTAGAGCCAGGAGCAGTGGAAAACACCTATAAATGTAGGCACTCTGGAGACTGAAGAAGAAGGATGCCAAGTTCAAAGCCAGATAGGCAACTTAGTGAGATCTTGCCTCAAAAATTAAATAAAATAATCAAAATAAAAATTTTAAAGGCTTCAGATAAAGTTGAGCGGTAGGACATCTTTGGGCTCAATCAGTACTGCCAAGAGTAAAAAATAAATAAATCAGAATACTATAAAGGGAACTATATACAGATTAAAGCATCCCATACATAAAAAGAAATAACCATCACCATGAAAAGATAACCTATGAAGTGTGAGAGAATGCTTGCAAATAATTTATCATAAAAAAATAAATCAGGCCAGGTGTGGTGGTGCATGCTAGTAATACCAGTACTTGGGAGGCTGAGACAGGAGAATCACAAGTTTGTAGCCAACCTCAGAAACTTACTGAGGCCCTGTTTCAAAGTAAAAGATGAAAAATAGGGCTAGGGATGTAGCTCAGGGGTAGACTACCCCTGGGTTCCATCCCCAATTCCACACACACACAAAAAGTAGGACTGGGAATGTATCATAGAGGTGGAATGCCTCTGGGTTGCATCCCTAGTACCAAAAGGAAAAAAATTCACAATATACTATATGCATAATTCCTACAATTCAACACCAAAAAATCCTGAAAGATAAGCAAATGACATGAACAATTCTTCAGTGAACACAAAAATTGTCAATAAGTACCTTAAAATAAACTCAATACCTTTTATCATTAGAGAGACACAAACTAAAACCACAATAAGATCTCAATCTAACACCAAATCCTATAGTTGTCATTAGAAAAACTTAAAAGAAGTATTGGGAATATAGAGAGATGTTGGAATTGTTCATCACTATAGGTGTTAATGTAAAATGTTTTCTTAGTTTTTATGGAAAACAATGTAGAGATTCCCTGAATAATAGAATTATCCTATGACTCAGCAATCCCACTTCTGGATATATACCCAAAAGAATGAAAGGTGGATATCAAAGAGACAGTTGTACAGCATGTTCACTAAAGCATTATACACAGTAGACAAGAGGTTGAACAACTTAAATTTCCACCAAAAAAAAGCAGGGTACAATATGCATATGGTTAAATATTATAAGTTTTAACAACTGGAAAGTCCTGTGGCATGCTATATCACAGATATGATGTTTTGGGTGATCATGACCCAGTGGTCTATGTTAAAGCCTTAAAAATTTATAATATTTATAGTATTGGGAGGTGCTGTGGATCTCTAGGAAGTGAGTCTTATGAGATATCCTCAGTTCACTGGGGAAATGCTCTCAGAAGAAATTTGGGGACACATTGGTCTTTCTTTCTCTGCTTCCTGGCTCCAGATGTGAGCACTCCATCTCACAGCACACCCACCATGATGTGCCTCCTTCACCAAGGGCCGAAAGAGATGGTAATCCCATGACTGTATATTTGAACCTCCAAACTGTGGGCATATAAAAATCTAATCTCTTTATAAGTTAATTGCTTCAGGTATCTTGTTGTATAATAAAAAATTGACTAACTCAATGAATTAATCTTTAACACTTTATACTATGTGAAATAACTCAGAGAGACAAATATTGTAGAACTCCACTTACCTGAGTGTATTAGAGTTCTCCATTGGAAGAGAGAGAGAGAGAGGGGCAGACAGACAGACAGAGAGACAGAGAGACAGATAACTGGATTTATTAGGAGAAATGGCCCATGAGACGAAGGCATCTGAGAAGTTCTACCACAGGCCTTCAGCAAGCTGCAGATCTTGCGATAGCAGTGATATAGCTTGATCCAAGTCCAAGGCCTGAGAACTAACTCTCCTGGAATAGAAGAGTATATGCTGGCTCCACAAGAGAAAGTAAAATGCTCTTTTTGTTCTATCCAAACCATCAACCATTTTATGGTGCCTGCCCACATCGAGGATGAATCCTCCTTGCTCAGTTCAGTGACTGAAACTGCACTCATTTCTGCAGAAAGCCTCATAGATGTACCCAAAAGCAAAGCTTTGCCAGTTTTCTAGGTATTTTTTAATCTAATCTACTTAAAACCTAAATTTAGCCATCAACATATGGCTATAGTCAAACTCTTAGAGACAAGTAGAATGGTGGTTGCCAGAGAGCTTTGAGTGAGAAGCTATCACTCAAAGGGCACAGAGTTTCTGTACTGAAGTAAAAAGTTATCTATAGTCTGTTGCACCAAAATGTGAATATACCTAACACTAATGAACAGTCTGCAGAAGGTGGTCATGATGGTAAATTTTATGTTACGGGTTTTGGGGTATGATTTTTTTTTGTGGTACTGGGGTTCCTGCAAGCCCTTCTACCTTGGGGCTACACTCCCAGACCTATTTTACTTTTGGAAACAGGGTCTCTTAAGCCAGCACAGCTGGCTTCGAACCTGCGTGATCCTCCTGTCTCTGCCTCCCAAGAGTGGGGATTACAAGTGTGCACCACCACGCCCGGCTTTGGGTATGATTTAAATGGAAAAAACAAGCAGATGATGTGTTAATAAACTGATAATGAAATATGGACGTGAATGAAAATGTAGAAAACCATAAAATATAATGAGAGATTTTAAAAGTTGAATAAATAGAGCAAAAATCCATGCTCCAAAATGACAAGATTTAACTATGAATAATTTCTATAAGCCAGTTTATATTTTCTCACAAGATCTCATTTGATTCTAGTTCTGGTGTGTGGGGGCTCAACGAGGGCACAGGCTGGCAGTGATGGTATGATTCAACAAGTCATAGATGTGCCCAATCCCATATAATCATGGGTTCAGTTGGTCCACACAGCTGTAGGCACACCATGCTTGCACACAATTGTGGGTGTGCATACCTCCTGTATAATAGCAGGTATGCACATATCTCACACATGCTCATTTTGTATGGTTATATGCAAATATTAAGCAAAGTGTAACACACATGTATAATGACTAAGCAGAGAGTAATACATGTGTAATGGCTAAGCAAAGTGTAACATGCATGCACATATCACACTACATAAGCATGCACCATTTTGTTCATAACTGTATATATGGAATGAGTCTGCAGAATAAAGTTGCTGTTTGCTGCTTGTTCTCCTCCACATGGCAGCTCAACGTGCCTTCTTTGTCCTGGGGATCTCACTGTGGACAACCACAGCTGATCCCTGACTGGGCCTCTGACAATTGACCTAGTTGGCAGGATGCAGTGAGTGCCCCAGTGCCCCTCAGGAGGAGCATCTCTGAGAGGAAAAACCCAGGGTAGAGAGAATGTGGCCTCTAATCTCCCTGTGGTTCCCAGTAGTAGAATATGTGGTGGCATGGACCTTGCCAGAGGACTGGGATGATGTACATCTTCAGCTGGAATGAGATAAGGTATGGCACCAGCCAGAAGAATTCTGGAAGGCTTTAGAAGTGCTAGAGACCACTTCCCAGTGCACACAGACTAGAGACTTGGCCAGGATACCCACTTGGTTGGGTAAGTGACTGATCTGAAGCTGCATGGGGAATTAAATATTAAGTATGTTCCTCCTGCAATGTGACAATTCAAAATGTCTCAGTGATCTTGGTATTGGATGTTTGTCTCTTCAGCAATATGATGTGTATATATCCCCCATACTTGAATATGTCCTGAGAGTAACCATGTTACAAAAATTAATGTGCAGAAAACTACTGAAGAATTTTGGCTACAAGTGCATGTGGTATACTATTACTGGAGAACATTTGAATGTACAGCACTGCAAGTTACCAGAGATCCAGGAAGAAATTGGACAAATGATACTGAATCTAGAAGAGGCAAGTGTAATTCACCCAGCATATAGCCCATTCAACTCTACCTTGTGACCAGTATGAACACTGATGCTTTCTGTCACATGGCAGTGGACTACAGAGAGCTAAATAAAGTGATACTACTCCTGCATGCAGCGGTACCCAACATTTCAGAACTATGGAACATCTGTCACATGAACTGGGGCAGTTCTATTACTCTGTAGACTGGGAAGCCTGGAATGTGTCACAGGCTAGAGGCAATGGATTTAGCAGCTTAGTGAAATCTTGAGGCTGTACAGTTGTACCATTGTATTGATGATGTTATGCTAACCTCTGATTCTCTTCCAGAGTTAGAAGCAGATGCATGCAGTTTTTGGCATGCTCTCCAAGAATGGAGGTGGGCTACCCATGAAAATAAGGTTGGGTAACTGGATATTGCCAAATTGTTGGAGTTACCTGGGTAGGTAAAACAAAGGTGATACTTAAAGCAGTGATAGACTGGGAACAAACAGTTACATACATATCTAGTTCTTTGGGTCATGACAGAAACAAGCATTAGGAATAGTCTAATTGAGTTTTGGTCACAGTTAGGGAAAGAGGCAGAGGCTATATATGCCACCCTCTTAGCCTGTGACCCTATTACAGGTATGTGGTCAGTGATGGTGCTGACCATTTACCCTACTCAAAGTTGGTTGAGATTCTGAACTCAGATTTCCCATATAGGGATAGCCCAAAGACACACTCTGAACAAATGGGGCCTGTATTTATAGCAATGAGCATGGTTTTCTAGTTATGATTTGTTATATTAGCTACATACTCTCTGTGGCCAGTACAGTTCTGAGAGACAGCCTCCTCAGAACCCAGGAAGTAGGAGATGGCCCAAGCCCCTTTGAGGAAGGGAGAGCCCCTATACTAGCAGAATCTGGCCATGGTGCTCACACCTGTTATCTCAATGGGATTACAGGGATAGAAAACTAAGACAGAAGAATTACATTTAAGAATAGAATCAGCAAAATAGGGAGACTCTCAAAAAGTCAGCAAGATCATGTTTTAAAATAGCACATAACCTGGCTATGGTGGCGCACACTTGTAATCCCAGCATTCAGGAGGCTGAGACAGGAGGATTGCAGTTCACATCCAGCCTCAGCTACTTAGTGAGACCCTTTGCAACTTAGTGAGACCCAATAAAGAATAAAAAATAGGGCTGGAGGTGTAGCTCAGAGGTAGAATGACCCTGAGTTCCATCCTCACTACTGCAAAATAATAATTAATAATAATAATAATAATAATAAATAATAACAACAATAACACATAAAGTAGGGCTGAGTTGTAACTCAAACCTACAATATTCCTGGGGTGAATCCTCTGTTCCACATACACACACAAATTTACAATTTTTACTCAGAGAAATGAATTGGTCATACCCCATTATGACGTATAAATACAATGCACTAATAAATACAATGAACTAATAAAAATATTAAAAGATAAAAGAAAACCTTTCAACAGACTGACGTACAAACAAAACACATAAACCTGCTGCCAAGTCTTTGTATCAGCAAAGAGCCTGTTTTCCCAGCACTTAGTCTACTTCCCAGAAACAGGAACTTACTCTTTCAGTTTCAATTTTCATGTGTCCAAAATGAAAATAGTTTCAAGTTGTGCTGAGTTGACACTAAAAATCCTATACTTAGGAATAAAAGTGGAAAAAGGCCTGGGCCTTTTCATTTCTCAGAGGACCATTTAGACCTCAAACTTAGGGAGAATCAAGAGAGAGACATGTAGTGGCAGAAAGTTTCAGCTCAGCGTGAAAAACATAAAGTCATAAAGAAACCTAATTGGAACTTTTGACACCCATACTCAGCATTTGAGGAAACCACAAGTCAACCACTGTCAGAGCTTTATGTTGACCTGGCAAACTGTGATTAAAAGCTCATGAAACATCTTGAAATATATTTACTGTCCTGGACAAATTACTGAGAACCTATCTCAAAATTTAAAGGACAACTTGTGCAGCCCTATGACTCAAATTGTTCAAGCTTCTGCATACAGCCTCAGAGATGTGCCAATGCTTTGCAAGCTCTCTAGATATCCCTTATTAATCTAGTCAACTTAAAAACTAAATTCAGGCCAGGCATGGTGGCGCAGGCTTGTAATCCCCGTGCTTGGGAGACGGAGAAAACAGGAGGATCGCGCAAGTTTAAAGCCAGCCGCGCTGGCTTAAGAGACCCTGTTTCCAATTTTTAAAAAAAGTATAAAATAGGTCTAGGAGTGTAGTATGGAAGTAGAAGGGTTTCCAGGAGCCCAAGTACCACCAAAAAATAAGATAAAATAAAACCTAAATTCAGAGCTGGCTATGGTGGTGCATGCTTGTAATCCCAGTACTCAGGAGGCTGAAACAGGAGGATCTGTGTTCAAGGCCAGACTCAGCTACTTAGTGAGGCCCTCCCCAAGTTAGTAACCCTGTTTCAAAATAAAGAGTTAAAAATGGGGCTGGGGATGTTGCTCAGAACTCAAATGTTCCTGGGTTCAATCCCCAGTTCCACAAAACAAAACAAAGCCTAAATTCAGCTATCAAAATATGGTTATATTCAAACTCTTAGAGACAAGTACAATGATGGTTGCCAGAGACTAGGGAGAAGGGGAATAGAGAGCTGTGTCGCAGGCCTGTAATCCCAGCATTAGGGAGGAGGAAACTGGAGGATTGTGGTTCATGGACAGCTTCAGCTACTTAGTGAGGCCCTTCGCAACTCAGTGAAACCCTACTTCAAAAAATAAAGAACAGCTGGGTGTGGTGGCGCACGCTTGTAATCCCCGCGCTTGGGAGGCGGAGACAGGAGGATCGCGCAGGTTCGAAGCCAGCCGTCCTGGCGTAAGAGACCCTGTTTCAAAAATATAAAATAGGTCTGGGAGTGTAGCCCGGAGGAAGGAGGGCTTCCAGGAACCCCAGTACCACCAAAAAAAATTAAAATAAAAAAAATAAAGAACAAAAAATAAGGCTAAGGGTGTAGCTCGGAGATAGACTGCCCCTGGGTTTCATCCCTGGTACCGCCAAAAAATAAAACCAAAACCCAAACATTCCTAATAACTATGTAGGTTAAACGTTTCTCTCTCTTTCTTTCTCTTCTCTTTTAATGGTAATGGGGATAGAACCCATTTAGGCAAGGCTCTATTGTTAATCAGCTTCATAGCCTTAAAATTTTTTTTTTAAATTTTGTTGGTACAGGGGGTGTAATCCAGAGGCTTTCTCCCTCCGGGCTATACTCCCAGACCTATTTTATACTTTATTTGGAAACAGGGTCGCACTAAATTGCTGAGAGCCTCACTAAGTAGCTGAGGCTAGCTTCGAACCTGTGTGATCCTCCTGTCTCAGCCTCCCAAGACTGGGGATTACAAGTGTGCACCACCACACCTGGCTAACCTTTTAATTTTTTTTTTAACAATTTTTTATTGAACATAAGTAGTATACATTTATACTATATTTGGTGCCCTCTCCCCCCCTCCCCCTTCCCCCCCCACCAATGGTTGTCCAGGTTAACCATGTCTTATTCATAATTTTACACATGTTCAGGTGTAGACCCTCATTAATTCAGATCGGTCTTTCTCCTCTCCTATCTTTCCATTAAAACTTAGCTAGTATTTCCCCTCTAATATCTGGGGTCCTACTGGTATCCTTTGTGTTTTCTAGTTTGGGCATATTAGAGGAAACATGTGTATCTTCTCCTTCTGTGCTTGGCTGATCTCACTTAACATGATGTTCTCCAGAGCTTTCCATCTTCTTGCAAATGATGTAATTTTGTTCTTCTTTATGGCTGAATAGAATTCCATTGTGTGTATTTCCCACAGTTTTGCTATCCATTCATCTGTTGATGGTGATCTGGGTTGGTTCCATATTTTGGCTATTACAAATTGTGCTGCTATGAACATAGGTATGCATACGTTGCTGTATTTCTCTGAATTCAACCCCTTTGGAAAGATACCTAGGAGTGGTATAGCTGGATCATATGGTGGATCTATTCCCAACTTTCTCAGGAATCTCCACACAGATCTCCATAGTGGCTGAACTAGTTTGCACTCCCACCAACAGTGTAAAAGAGTTCCTCTTTCCCCACATCCTCGCCAGCATTTGTTGTTGTTTGATTTCTTTATGCTTGCTACTCTGACTGGGGTTAGATGGAATCTCAGTGTAGTTTTGATTTGCATCTCCCTGATGGCCAGTGATGAAGAACATCTTTTCATGTATCTATTAGCCCTTTGTATCTCTTCTTTTGTGAAGTGTCTATTTAGTTCATTTGCCCATTTCTTGATTGGGTTGTTTGTTTTGCTAGTGTAGAGCCTTTTGAGCTCTTTGTATACTCTGGATATTAGCCCCCTATCAGAATGGTGGCTGGTAAAGATCCTTTCCCATTCTGTAGGCTTCCTCTTTAGGTTATTGATAGTTTCCTTTGATGAGAAGAAACTTTTTAGTTTGATGTTGTCCCATTTGTTTATTCTTGCTTTAATTTCCTGAGCTTTGGAGGTTTTGTTGAGAAAGTTACTGCCTGTGCCAATATGTTGTAGTGTTGAACCTATGTTCTCCTCTACTAACTTCACCGTCTCAGGTCTAATTTCTAAGTCTTTAATCCATCTTGAGTTGATTCCTGTGTTGGGTGAGATATAGGGGTTTAGATTCATTTTTTTACAAATGGTTAGCCAGTTCTCCCAGCACCACTTGTTGAAAAGGCTGTCTTTTCTCCAGCGTATGTGTTTGGCCCCTTTGTCAAAGATTAATTGACTAAAGATGTGTGGGTTTGTTTCTGTATCTTCTATTCTAATCCACTGGTCAGTATATCTGTTTTTGTGCCAGTACCATGCTGTTTTTACTACTATTGCTCTATAGTATAGTTTGAAGTCTGGGATTGTAATGCCTCCTGCGTGTTTCTTGTTATTGAGAATTGCTTTGGCTATTCTAGGTCTTTTCCTTCTCCATATGAAGTTCATGATTGATTTTTCTAGGTCTTTGAAGAATGTCACTGGTATTTTAATGGGAATTGCATTGAACCTATAGATCAGTTTTGGCAGAATGGCCATTTTGATGATATTTATTCTGCCTATCCATGAGCACGGGAGATCTTTCCATCTTCCAAGATCTTCTTCTATTTCTTTCTTTAATGTTTTATAGTTTTTGTTGTAGAGGTCTTTTACATCTTGGGTTAGGTTTATTCCTAGGTATTTTATAGGTTTTGAGGTTATAGTGAATGGAATTGTTGTTTTTGTTTCTTTCATTGTGGATTCGTTGTTGGCGTAAAGAAAGGCCACTGATTTCTTTAGGTTGATTTTGTAACCTGCGACTTTGCTGAATTTGTCGATCAGCTCCAGAAGTCTTTTGGTTGAGTTCTTTGGGTCTTCCAGATAAAGGATCATGTCATCTGCAAATAAGGATAGTTTTACTTCCTCTCTTCCTATGTGGATTCCTTTGATTTCCTTCTCTTGTCTGATTGCTGCAGCAAGAGTCTCAAGGACTATATTGAAAAGGAGTGGTGATAGTGGGCATCCTTGTCTTGTTCCTGACTGAAGCGGAAATTCTTGCAGTTTTTCCCCATTCAATATAATGTTGGCTTTGGGTTTGCAGTATATTGCCTTGATGATGTTGAAGTACTTTCCTTCTATCCCAATTTTTTGCAGTGTTTTTAACATAAATGGGTGTTGGATTTTGTCGAATGCTTTTTCAGCATCTATTGCTATGATGATGTGGTTTTTGTTCTTGGTTCTATTTATGTGGTGAATAACATGTATTGATTTGCATATGTTGAACCAGCCTTGTTTTTCTGGGATGAAACCAACTTGGTCATGATGTATTATTCTCTTGATATAGTTTTGAATGCGTATAGTTAGTATTTTGTTTAGAATTTTTGCATCTATGTTCATTAAGGATATTGGTCTGTAGTTTTCCTTTCTTGAGGTATCTTTATTTGGTTTGGGGATTAATGTGATACTGGCCTCATAGAAGGAATTTGGAAGAGTTCCTTCTCTTTCAATTTCCCGGAACATGTTATGAAGTATTGGTATTAGTTGTTCACTGAAGGTTTTGTAGAATTCAGCTGGGAACCCATTTGGGCCTGGGCTTTTCTTTGATGGAAGAATTTTTATTGCCATTTCTATTTCTTTGGTTGTTATTGGTTGGTTTAGGCTTGCTATGTCCTCTTGGTTGAGTGTAGGAAGGTTAACTGTGCTTAGAAATCTGTCAATTTCATCCAGGTTTTCAGATCTATTGGAGTATAAATTTTTAAAGTAGTTTCTGATAATATTTTGAATTTCTTCACTATCAGTGGTGATATCTCCTTTTTCATTTCTAATTTTGATAATTTGAGTTGATTCTCTTTTTCTTTTGGTTAGGTTGGCCAGGGGTTTATCAATTCTATTAATCTTTTCAAAGAACCAACTTTTTGTTTTATTGATTCTTTGAATTGTTTTTTTTGTTCTCTATTTCATTTATTTCTGCCCTAATTTTGATGATTTCTTGCCTTCTGCTGGCTTTGGGAATAGACTGTTGCAGTCTTTCTAGGTCCTTTAGTTGTGTCATTAGGTTCTTTACTTGGAGGTTCTCTGTCCTTCTTATGTGGGCACTCAATGCAATAAACTTTCCTCTTAGAACTGCCTTCATGGTGTCCCATAGGTTTTGGTAAGTTGTGTCTCTGTTTTCATTTGTTTCCATAAATTTCTTTATTTCTTCCCTAATTTCTGCCCTTACCCATTCGTCATTCAATAGTGTATCATTCATTCTCCATGCATTTGAGTACTTTCTTTCGAGTTTCCTGTTGTTGATTTCTACTTTGATTCCATTGTGGTCTGAAAAGATGCATGGAATTATATTACATTTTTTGAATTTGCTGGTATTTTCTTTGTGTCCCAGGATGTGATCTATTTTGGAGAAGGTTCCATGGGCTGCTGAGAAGAAAGTGTATTCTGTAGTTCCTGGTTGAAATACTCTGAAAATGTCTATTAGGTCCATTTGGTTTATGGTTTCCTTTAGTTCTAAAGCGTCTTTACTCATCTTTTGCCTTGAAGATCGATCCAGTGGTGTGAGAGGCGTATTAAAATCTCCCAGAATTATTGTATTTGGGTCTACTTGGGATCTTATGTCCAGTAGGGTTTGTTTTACAAATGTGGTTGCACCCACATTTGGGGCATAAATATTTACTAACATTATATCTTCTTGGTGTATTGTTCCTTTTAATAAAAGGAAGTGCCCTGATTTGTCTCTTTTGATGTGTTTTAGTTTAAAGTCTGTTTTGTTGGATATCAGGGTTGCTACCCCTGCTCTTTTTTGGTCACTGGTGGCATGGTATATCTTTTTCCATCCTTTCACCTTCAGCCTGTGAATGTCTTTGGCTGTGAGGTGAGTTTCTTGCAGAAAGCATATATTTGGATTATGTTTCCTAATCCACATTGCCAGTCTATGTCTTTTGATTGGTGAGTTAAGTCCTTTGACATTAAGAGATATTATTGAAATATGATTTTTGTTTTCTGTCATTTTGTGTTCTGTCTACTCTTGGGTGGTGTGATCTTTCTTCTTTACTTAAATGGCCCACTTATTAACTTCCTCTCTTCTCTGATTATGAAGTCTGCTTCTTTTTTCTTCCTTATGATTTATTTCTTTAAGAATTTTCTCTAGTGTTGGCTTTGAATTCATGAATTTTTTGAGATTCTGTTTATCCTGGAAGACTTTGACTTCCCCATTGATCTTGAATAATAGTTTTGCTGGATAGATGAGCCTTGGCTGGAAGTTATTTTCTTCCAGGGTCTGAATCACGTCGTACCAATCTCTCCTAGCATTCCTAACCTGGGTTGTATAGTCTGGGGTGATTCTTATTGTTTTGCCTCTATATGTCACCAGTCCTTTTTTTCTCACTGCTTTTAAGATTCCTTCCTTGGCCTCTATGCTGGTCAATTTGGTTATTATGTGGCGTGGAGTGGTTTTTCTTTGGTCCTGTCTCAGTGGAGTTCTGTATGCCTCCTGGACTTGAAGATTCAAGTCTCTTTCCATATTTGGAAAATTCTCTGAGATTATTTCCTTGAAGATATTGCAGATGCCCTTGGTCTGTACCTCTATCCCTTCCTCGATGCCTATTATCCGTAAATTAGGGCGCTTCATATTATCCCATAATTGCTGGATGTTTAGGTTTTGTTGCTGTAAAGATTTCTGTATATCGCTGACTGTGTTTTCGGTTTGGGATGTACTGTCTTCTAATGTTGATATTCTGTTTTCCATTTCATCTAATCTTCCAGAATTTCTTTCTATTGCTGTCTTCATTTCACTTATTGCCTCTTTCATTTCGTTCCAGACCTCTTTCTGATTCTTTTTTAGTGTTTCTAGTTCACCTTTAACCTCCTCTATACTCCTTTTAAATCCTTTCATCATATTGAACATCAAGATTCTGAACTCCCCTTCTTGCATTTCTAGTAGGTCAGTATTCGTGATTTCTGATGTCTCTTCATAATTCCTGGTTCTCATATTTATAGCGTTCTCTGTCTTGTTTTTCTGATTTCTACCCATCGTTCGTGAGTACTGTGCTTAGTCAAATCTTAATATTAGGAGTTTGGGGGTATTGGTTAGTCAGCAGAGCCTTTCCAGTGTTGAGGGTGGGTGATGTGCAAGGAGCTGGGGTGATTGGTAAAGGAGTCGGGTTACGTAGAGGATATGTTAGGTTGAGAAAGACTTTAAGTATGATAAGGTAATAACTTGTTAGGAATGAGAGAGAGTTAACTACTAGGACTCTTGTCGTTGGTAGAGTAATTATGGATATAAGAGATACTTTGAGTATTAAACCAGGAGGTATATTATGGGGAAAAGTTTTGGGGGAGAAAAGTATGTAGGTTAGTGTGGGTAGGTTTGTAAATAGGGATGATGGGAGGAGCAGACAGACATAAAAAAAAAAAAAGAATCCACCCAAGATACCAAGACTTTTATGTAATCCAAGAAAAATGAAGGAAAATCAATAAAAGGAGGAGAGTGAAGAGAAAAAAAAAAGGAAGGGAAGAGGAAGAAAGAGGAAAAAGAACAAGAAAAAAGTAAAAGGAACTAGCAGCTGTGTGAAATAAAAAAATAAGGCAAACTATCCAATGTATGTATGTATATATATATATATATATATATATATATATATATATATATATATCACAACAAGTTAAAGTAAAAGAAGTGTGAGTTAAAAGAAAAAAAAATAAGTCAGCAATAACCCTACCAAAACAAAAGCACTATAAAAGCAAAATACAACAAAACATCCACATTAAAAGTAAAACAAACAGTCCTCCTTATTTACGCATATGGGGTCAGGTCCAAATAATATGTGTGTATCTGATTGCTTTGGTAGCTTTCAGAATACCATCCAATGTCTCTTAGTTTTCTTTGTACTCTATTTTTATCTTCTTAAGTCACTCTGGGTGTTTGGACACCTTTCTCTCCTTTAGCTGCTTTAGGTTCATGTGTCCGGATGTCTGATTTCACTGTTATTTGATTCTGTACAATTCACAGGTTCTGCGAAATTCTAACCTGTGGTCAGCACCTCTGCACTCACCACCCTAGCCTCCAGCCTGAGTGTCCCTACAGCAGGGGTGGAGAATGACCAAAGTATAGTTGAAACCTCCCCCTGAGGTCCTGAGCAGATTTTGTGGCCCGATGGATTTTCTTGTGTCTCTAGAAATTCCAGCTGGGCTAGCCGGTGTGGTCCCAAGATGTACCCTGGGCAAATGGGTGCTGATTCCTGGATGCCCACACTTACTGCCAGAGCTCTGCCTATTCCAAGAGTGCAGGCTGGATGCACTGCTAATACTGGACCCAAGTGAGAGTGGATGCAGCTGTCTATTGCTGCTGGTATGCTCTTCCAAGGTGTATTGAGCTGTGTTCTTTGCTTAGCACTAAGCCTCTGGTTACCAGGAGGGTGGGAACACCCAGCGGTGGGCCAGGGGTGCAGGGTAGGTGCTCAAGGGTCCAGTGCGCGTTGTCCAGCAATGGTCTCTGCCTCCCGTGGGACGTAGAAGCTGGGGGTGCCCCACGGAGATTTCCGGGTCACCAGGGCTTTTGCAGCCTGGAAGGCCGGCTCTGGCAAGGTGGCAGGGGCTAGACACACAAGCAGACTTCAATTTAAAGGTAGCAGTGTACAGGTACTGACTACCAGCAGGGGACCGTGGTGTAGGTAAGGTGCGCGAGGAGAGTGCTGGGGTCTGAGGCTTGAGCCCGTGCTGGGTGGTTGGGGCTGCGCACACGCTAGGACCCCAACTTACCAGGGCGTCCTCAGGTACCTGAATTGGTGCAGGAATCCGTGGAAGTCTCTATGCAGTTGTGATCTGGTCGCTGGTGGGCACACAGAATTCTGGAGGCTGCTGCTCGCTGTTTAAGATGCGGTCCTAAGCCGGTTTTTAGTCCCGAGTTATCTTTCCGTGGTAATTTTGGGCAGGCAGCTCCTTGGGCAGCTGCAAAGGCAGCCCGCCGTCAGCGTTCCGATCAGTGTTCTGATTGTATTTGCAGCCGGTCCCGTGTCCGATCTTTGTTCTTCTTCTTCAAGTTCAGGGTTCCGCCGAGGTACCTGGATGTGTTTTGGTTCCTGGTATGTATTTATTTTGTTGATTTAGACACTGCTTTCTAAGTATTTAAACTTTATTTGCTTCAGCTACTGAGAAGTGCTGTGTCCCTCAGTCGCCATTTTGAAAAAAAACCTAACCTTTTAATTTTAAGACAGGCCCTCAATAAATTGCTCGGGACAGTAAATATATTCTCAAGATATTTATTCACAGTTTGCCGAACCAAAAAATGCTCTGACAGCTGGATGATTTGTGGTTTCCTCAACTTGTAAAGAGTTCAAGTTAGCTCCATGTTTTTCCCAATGAATTGAAACTTTCTGGTATTATATGCCCCTCTCTTCATTCTCCCTGAGATTGAGGTTAAAATGGTCCTCCAAGAAACTAAAGGACTCAGTCCTTTGTCCATTTTTAATCATAAGTTTATAACTTCTTGTATCAACTCAGAGAAACCTGAAACTATTTTTATCTTGGACAGGTGTATCTTGAAAGTGAAAGAAGAGTAAGCTTTTGGTTTCTGGGAAGCAGACTAAGTGCTGAGAAAACAGATCTTTTCATGGTACAAGGAGTTCATGTTTTATTTGTATATAAAAAAAGGTCTCTGTGTTTCTCATGTTAGGGTCACTCTGATCAACTTAGAAAGCTTTACACCATAGGAGAGTGAAATAAATAGCCAAGATCTAGTGAGAGGCTCAGAAGAGAAGAATCCAATCCACCTAACCTGAGAGTGAAGAGCAGGTAAGAAGCCTCAGCTCTCTCCTCAGAAGCTGTCTCTGCTCAGAAGCAGGCAGGAATGAGATGGGAATCTATTTGTAAAGGACAGCTGATTTTCTTAAGAACTACCAAAACTATGAGAGAATGCAGCTGAGCCGAAGATGGGATGGGTCTGATGAAATCTAGTATATATTAGGGCAGCAAGACCCTAGGCGCCACTGCCTGGACCAACAGACCTGGTGCTGAACTGAGGATGTGAGATACATCAGGACTGTCTTTCTCTCCATTGACAATGTCTGTTTATCAGTCATTTGCAAGAAAATAGATGGAACAAGAGGATATTATGCTAACTGAGATCGGCCGATCTCAGACACTCACAATCTGTAGCCTTTCTCTCATGTGTGGAAGCCAGAGAGAAAATAAAAATATAAGAGACTCTAACTAATGTGGGGGAAAATTGTGTAATATTGTGAGGTAAGTAGTAGATGGAGTTGGGGAGACTTGAGGAAGTAAAGTGATCAATACTAGCATTGCAGTATATGAAAGTATTACCACGAATTTCACTAACACCTATCACGTAGAAAGAGTTGGGAAGTGGGTAGGATGCTGAAGTAAGTACAAGAGCTGCAAGCACATTCAACCTCACTATGATACATAATTACAGTGCAAGAATATACTTTCAGAGATCATTCTGTAGTTTCTTATGATTGCAATGCACTAACAAAATTATTTTTAATATTGCCTGGGTCATTGATAGAGCTTATTTAATACTGGGACTGCTACAGCTACGAAACCGAAAGGGTTGAGGATTGGTGAGATTTCTTTGATAATTTTATCTTTGAGATCTTTCTATAGTGACCCACTTGTATTATATGGGCACCTGTCTCTCCTTTTCAGTCCATCAATTTTGTTTTATAAATTGAATGCTCCAATAGTTACTACATATGGCTAAATCATTGTTTATTCTTGATAATTTTTATGAATATATAGTGACCTTTGTCTCTTCAATAATTTTTGGCTAAAAAATTTTGTCAGACTTATTTTTTTTTCTTTTTTAAATTTTTTAATTGGTGCACTATATTCATGCATCATAGTGGGATACAAACTTTTGTAGACATACATGCACACATCGCCCAGTCAGCCCCCACCCGATCCCCAGCCCATTCCCTCCCCATCCCTCCTTCCCATGCTTGGCTTAGTGGTTGACATCTAGTATTATAGCAATTTATCCAAAATTAAAAATGATAATCTCACATAACAGTTTCATTTGTCTGATACCAAGCTTTTGATAACTTAAAGATAACATTTCAATATTTCTTTTTGCTTTCTTTCTTGCCAGAGAATTTTTTTTAGGTGAAACTTTTATATATTTATATATTTATTTTTCAGAAAAAAATCTATCCTAATATGGAATATGGACTCTAGATACCCAAAACAATCTCGAAAAAGAACAAAGCTAGAAGATATATATTTTCTGATTTCAAACCATATAAAGCTACAATAATTGAAACAGTGTAGTACTGTTCTAAAGGCAGATATATAAACCATTGGAGTTAAATAAAAGCCTAGAGCTAAATTTTTCCCTATATTGTCAAGTTATTTTTGACAAGGTTTCCACGAACATTTGGTGGGGGAAATAATAGTCTTTTAACTAAATATTGTTGAAAAATAATAATTGCATGAAAAAGAATAAAATTGGACCCTTACCTTATCCCATATACAAGTATTAACTCAAAATAGATAAAAGACCTAAATATAAATCTTAAGATTATAAGCTTTTAGAAGAAAATCTGCGTCATAAAACCTCACAACATTGAAACTGGCAGTGATTTCTTGGATATGATTTCAATGGCACAGGCAACAGAAGAGTATACAAACTCCCTAAAAAATAAAAAAATATTGTATATCCAAAGACAATGTAAACAGAATTAAAAGTTACTAATAGAATGGGATAAAATATTTCTAAATGCTATATCTGAAGGTATATTAATATTCCAACTAGAAATCCTAAAAATTAACAACAATCAAAGCAAACAATACAATTTAGAGATAAGTAAAAGACTAACATAAATAATGAATCTCCACAGATAACTAATCTTAGTTGTCGGTTGGATGGAAAATCTTGTTTCGGTTCTGGTGTGTGTTACCTATTTATTCTTTGTAGTTAATCTCTTTTAGTATTTTCTCTAGCGCTGGGTTTTTTTTTTTTTGTTGTTGTTTGTTTGTTTTTGGTGGTACTGGGGTTCCTGGAAGCCCTTCTACCTTCGGGCTACACTCCCAGCCCTATTTTATATTTTTGAAACAGGGTTTCTTACGCCAGTGCAGATGGCTTTGAACCTGCGCAATCCTCCTGTCTCCGCCTCCCAAGTGCGGGGATTACAAGCGTGCGCCACCACACCCGGCTCTAGGGCTGGTTTTGAAGACATAAATTTCTTCAGTTTCTGTTTGTCATGGAAGCTTCTTATTTCTCCATCTAATTTGATAGAAAGTTTTGCTGGGTAGGAAATTTTTGGCTGGAAGTTGTTTTCTTTCAGAGTTTGGAATATGTTACTCCAAGCCCTTCTGGCTCTCATGACTTGGTTTGGGAAGTCTGGAGTGATTCTAATTGGTTTGCCTCTGAATGTCACTTGGCCTTTTGTTTTTGTTGCCTTTAAGATTCTCTGCTTGGCTTCCACATTGGTCATTTTGAAAATTATGTGGCTTGGGGATCCTCTTCTCCGATCCTCTTTAAAGGGAGTTCTATAAGTTTCCTGGACCTGTGTATCGACCTCTTGCTCTATGTTTGGGATTTTTCTGCTATTACTTCCTTGAAGAGATTGTTGATCCCTTTGGTTTCACTTTCCTTTCCCTCCTCTATTCTAATTATTCTTAGGTTAGCTCTCTTAAAATGGGCCCATATTTCTTCAATGTCAGATTCCTGCTGTCGGATATTTTTTTCTAGATTAGAACTATGCGTTCATTTTTGGCATGATCATCTTCTAAGAGCGAGATTCTGTTCTCCATGTGGTCTAATTGGTTGTTTGTACTTTGAATTGAGGCCTTTACTTCATTAATTGCATCCTTTATCTCTTTTTGGCTCTCTCTGAATTCTTTTCGAAACACCTCTATTATTTCTACAGTTATTTTCCTGATTTGATCTTCTAGAAATCTCTGATTTTCTGTTTTATCAGGTTCTGATGTTGTGGGGTTGTGGGCATTCATTGCTCCATTGTTATTCCTCTTTCCCATGATTTCGGAAGTTTGTGCCTTCTCTGGGTTCTTCCCTAGGTCACTACGACTTCACTTAAGGTGCTCTGGATCTCGAATCTGTGGTGTCTCAGACCCCACCACTCCTTTACTGGGTTGTATCACAGAGTCTCTGACCCAGGGAGTCGATAGAGGCTGCTTTAGACTATGGGGGGGGGGTGCCAGGTTGGGCCTTCTCCTATGGTGTGATATCTCTGCCACCGCCCCTCCCCCACTGGGTCAAGTCCCGGGGAGTATAGTACTGGGATTTCTCCTCTGTAGCCCGCAATTTGACTCACTGTTCTTGAGTGAGCAGATGTAGCTGTAGTGGACTCGGTAAATTCGCTGCTGCTGCCGCTGGTGGCAATATGGTGCCGCTGCTATGCCCTGGGCTGTGAGGCTGGCGTATTTCTTCTCTGGTTTTGAGCTCTGCTCTGAGTCCCTGCAGCGTGTGCTGAGCTCAGCCACTAGGAGCTTTAGATGCTCCCTGCGCCGAAAAATCCCGCCTGGCTGTCCCACAGCAGCTCACCTTGGCTTGCTGTAGCCATCCGGTGAACTCGCCGCTGCTGCTGGCAGTATGGCACTGCTGCCACGTCCTTGGGTGTGGGGCCGGTGTATCTCCTCTTTGGCTCTGAGCTCTGTTCTGAGTCCGCTTTCTCTCTGAAGCCTGGTGATTTTTTTTGTTTCTCTGGTGATGGTGTTTTCTGGCTATGAAAGGTGCTGATTTTGTGGTAATGGAGATTGGTTGTTAGTGGGGCTCTTAAGCCCCGCTTTTCTTGGTCGCCATCTTCCCAGAAGTCCTCAGACTTATGTATAGATAGTTCTTCTTGCTTTTAGATTTCATTTGCTTAGAAAATCATTTTTTAATCTGTGTATATTTTTGCTGGTGACATGAGTCTTATACTTAGCATATTTGAAGACCCCAGTCTGTCTGTAATTGTTACTGTTGTTTTTCTTCTGGTTGTTTTAGATAATCTGTGTTCCCTTTTTCTATGCTATATAGATATAGTTCGAATTATTTTTCCCTAATCCTAATTTGCTTATCTACTCTTTTATTGAGGTTTATATTTTCTCATGCTAATTGTTTCTCTTTGCAATTTAGTTGTGATGACTTTTCTTAGTTCAGGCCTATCTTGGAAGGTGTTTATTTCTGCTTCCATTCTGAATGATAATTTGCTGGCTATAGTAATCCAGGTTGGCAGTTTCTTTTTACTCACAGGATACATCATTCCATGCCCTTACAGCCTATAGATATTCAATTATGAAATCTACTGTTATTCAGATGGGTTTCCCTGTGAATGTGACTTGACATTTCTCTCTTTCAGGTTTAATACACTTTCTTTCTTCTGTACCCTCCAGAGTTTAACTGTAATATCATAGACAGGTCATTTTTGGTCATGTCTACTTGGGGGATTCTAAGTGTCTTTAAGCCCTAGTGTTCTTTCCTACACTTCATCTTGTCTGTTGGTAAAGCGCCCGATGACATTTTTATCTACCTTCTTTGTTTTAAATATTTTATTGGCGCATTGTGGTCATACATCTTAATGGAGTAGGAGATGGTAAAGGCAATATTTCTATTTGGTTTTTCCTTTAAATCTCTAGTTCTTTATTAAGTTTTTTATCTATAGCCTGAATTGTGCATTTTAATTCATTCAGTTGTTCATTTTAAGCTCTTGAAATTCACTGGCAGTTTAAACAGTCATCTCCTGAATTTATTGTCCAGTATTTCACTGGCCTCAATATCTTTAGAATCAGTGGCTAGAGAGATATCAAGTTTTGGAGAATTCATATTGTCTTCTTTACTCATATTTATTTACTTATTTCTATTTACTAGTACTGAGAAATGAACCCACAGGTATTCTACCTCTAAGCTACATGCTTAGCACTCTTTTTTTTATTTTGAAACATGGTCTCACTAAGTTGCTGAGGACCTCACTAAGGTGTTAATAAGGCTGGCCTAAACTTGTAATCCTCTGGTCTCTGCCTCCCATGTCCTGGGATTACAACCATATACTATCACTCTCAGATTTCATATTTCTTTTTTAATTTATGTATTAAAACCTCACACTAGCACATAAATATGTTTATATATAATTTTTAAAATAATGTAGAAAATTGTAAGAATAAATTTTGTTTTATTTTTTAAATTTTTAATAGAACTTTTTTTTTTTTTTTTTTGGTGGCACTGGGGTTCCTGGAAACCCTTCTACCTCCGGGCTACACTCTCAGACCTATTTATATTTTTTATTTGGAAACAGGGTCTCATAAGCCAGCAAAGCTGGCTTTGAACAAGAGCCATCCTCCTGTCTCCACCTCCCAAGCGCGGAGATTACAAGTGTGTGCCACCACGCCCGGCTAAATTTTTAATAAAACTTTTAAAAACATTTTCTAAATTCTATTTTTAATTTGATGCCTAATGTGAATGTGTGTGTGTGTGTGTGTGTGTGTGTGTGTGTGTGTGTGTGTGTGTTACTGGGGACGGAACCTTTATTGGTGGTACTGGGGATGGAACCCTTCTACTTCCAGGCTACACTCCCAGACCTATTTTATATTTTATTTGTAAACAGGGTCTCTTAACCCACTTAGCTAGCTTCAAACCTGCTCACTCCTCCTGTCTCCGCCTCCCAAGCGCAGGGATTACAAGCATGCACCATCAGACCCGGCGTAATGTGAATTTTTATTTATTTATTTATTTATTTATTTATTTATTTATTTATTTTCCGGGTCTGGGGATGGATCCCAGGGGCATTTGACCTCCAAGCTACACCCCCTGCCCTATTTTTTATTCTCTGTTTTGAAACCGGGTCTCACTGATTTGCAGAGGGCCTCACTAAGTAGCTGAGGCTGTCTGAGAACCGCGATCCTCCAGGTCTCAGCCTCCCAAATGCTGGGATTACAAGCATGCGCCATCACACCCAGCTTCTAATGTGAATTTTTAAATAAGAACCTAAAAAGAAATTTTCCTTTGATGAATTAAATGGAAGATTAGAATTGTGAGAGTAGTTGAACGTTGGTAACTTTTTACCATAATAACATTTTTAAAATCAACTACATTGATGATACTTCTATTACCTTGTAAAATGATTCAGATATAATCTGATTCCCCTAATGACACATACAAAACTTCAGTACTTCTGATGAGTCTTAAGTCTGTACCCTCTTGGTGCAAAAGACTAGAAATTTTAATTCATTCTACTTCTTTCTTTGCAGACCAGGGAACATCAGGAATATGGCTTCAGAGATCCACATGCCAGGCCCAGTGTGCCTGATTGAGAATATTAAAGGGCAACTGATGGTCAACCAGAAAGCTCTGAAGATCCTGTCGTCCATCACACAGCCAGTGGTGGTTGTGTCAATGGTGGGCCTCTACCGCACGGGCAAATCCTACCTGATGAACAAGCTGTCTGGGAAGGAAAAGGGTGAGTGCCACCAGCAAAGCTCTATGCTCCCCTGTGTCCATCCATGTTGTCAATACCCAGTATGGGAACTGGGAAGAGTTATTCAGAGATAAGGATGAATATTGAAAGATGACCTTCCACTCATGGCTGGGCATTTTGTCTTCATTCCGCCCTAGGAGATAAAAAGTCAGCTCATTAACTGGTCTCACAAAGCCTTAGATTTCTTTCTGAAAACACAAATTGTTTCTTTTCTAAAAGGGGGAGGGCAATAATAAAAATAATTAACTTATAATTAATTGTAATGGAGATATCAGAAATTCATCCATGTTAAGCTAGGTGACTTCTGCAGAAATCAGGACATGGTTCAGGCAGCAGAAAGAGTACAAGGGCTCGACTCTCTCATCACAGAGGCTGGAAGCAAGAAAGCTAGTAAAAGGGATTCAAGGATGCATGCACAGTACCTCAGGCCGAACCCTCAGCGACCACCTCAGCCAGCCACAACCTCTAGGTTACCACCCAATAATCCATTCCAATGGATTCATCCACTGATGAGATTAGAACCCTAATAATTCAATCACATCAACTCTGAGCATTAATACATGTGCTCTTCAGGGTATATTCTATATCTAATCCATAACATATATCAAACACATTTTTAATTTTTTTGTTGAATTTTTCTGTTAAAAATGTGCTTTAATACACAAAAATTTTTTAAATTTTAACTCTTGTGATGGTTATTCAAATCAGATAGCTTGACATTATCAGAGAGCTGGCTGGAAAGTTCAACCTAGTTGCATTTAATTCCTATACAGTTTTTTTCTGGGATTGTACCTAGGGTCTTTATATCTCCAAGCTATATATCCAGCCTTATATTATTTTTATTTTGAAAGAGGGTCTCACTAAATTGCTGAGACCTTGCTTCTAAAACCTGCTACCTCCTGTCTTAGTCTCCCACGTACTGTGATTACAGGTATGGACCATTGCACCCAGCTCTTTCTTTCTTTCTTTCTTTCTTTCTTTCTTTCTTTCTTTCTTTCTTTCTTTCTTTCCTTCTTTTCTAATAAAAATTTAGTTTTGAGACCATTTAAAATTTACATTTAGGTTGGAAAAGTGGTAAATAAGGGGAACTCATATTTCTGTATTATATCCCCAAGACTAAATTAAAAATATAGTTTGGCAGTGCCATGTTTAGGTATGTAGACTGTAGGAAAATGCTTGTAGGCAATGTATAGAGCTGGTAACAGGTGAAAACCAAGGATACACACCTGTAATTCCAGTACATGGGAGGCTGAGACAGAAAAACCACAAGTTCGAGGCCCACCTAAGCAACTTAGCAAGACTCTCAAAACTTAGTGAGACCCTGTTTCCAAATGAAAAATAAAATAGAGCTGTGGTATAGCTCTGAGGAAGAATGCCTCTGGGTTTAATCCATAGTATAGCAAAATCAAAGAGCCTTTCTTTGCACTGTTTTAGCAGATAAAAATTCTTGCAGTGTGCCTTTGTTTTTATATTTTGCTCCCTTGTTTTAATATTTTTTGTCTTGTTCTTGGTATAATCTTTCTGAGGACCCAAGATCAGTCACTTATGTTTTACTTTTCACTGGCTCTGTAAAGTGAACTCGTGGCCCATGCCATGAGTGAGTGTGTGAACAGAAGTGAGACTCTAACAGGGAAGTTCTTGGCTACAGGAGCGAGAGCTACCTGTGCACTGGTCTACAGAGTGGAAAAGAGCCTGAGCCAAGAAGTTCCCTGTTAGAGTCTCACTTCCCTGTTAGAGTCTCGCTTCTGTTCACACACTAACTCATTTGATATAGGCAGTCTGAACTCAAAGAGGGTGTCTGTTGGCAGGGCAAAGATGCTGGGATAGATCAAGGTTGACTGGAAACTGGTGTTTCTGTAACAGCCTACCATGGGACCCAAACACCTCCCCCACACCCAGAAGAATCTTGAGGTTATTTTGACATTTCTCACATATTTCTTCCAACTCATGAACTGAGCTCTAGGAAAGAAGGGTGAGACTGTAACTTAGTACAGGTTACTCTAGCTTAGTCTACAGGTTGCATAGATGAGAAGGCTAGCTAATAATCCTGCATGACTTACACTCCCCTCTCTTTTTTTTAATCTTTATTTTTTTAACTATTCTCTCTTCCTAAAATTCAATGTAGCACACTATTATTATTTCTTAATATTTTCAGTATATTCTACATTTTTCTCACTCATTCTTTTCTTTTGTTACTATAACAAAAATACCACTACAAATAACTTTATAGCATATAGTGACATATTGTTTGCTTGCTTTAATTATGACTGTTAATCTTTGTTACTCTCTCCTCTCAAAATGGTTATGATGGTTTAGCTCGATACTTTTATTATGGTGATTAGATGTGTTAGACCTAAGATATACCCCCAGTCCAGGGATTATTAGGAAAAGGTTCCTAATAATCTTTTCCTAATAGGCCCTCAAATAAAGGAGGAAGAGAAATCCATCTTAATAGATGTAAAAATATAGGTCCTCAGGAAACTTGAGCAAACCAGCCAACAAGATGCCTTCCAAAGTTTGTAAAAGTTCCCCCATAATTGAATTAATAGATATTGAAGTAAATGAAATTTCAAAGATGTGTGTGTGTGTGTGTGTGTGTGTGTGTGTGTGTGTGTGTGTGGTATTGGGGTTCCTGGAAACCCTTCTACTTCTGAGCTACACTCCCAGACCTATTTTTTACTTTTTAAATTTGGAAACAGGGTCTCCTAAGCCAGCAAGGCTGGCTTCAAACCTGTGCGATCTTCTTGTCTCCGCCTCCCAAGCGTGGGGATTACAAGCGTGTGGCACCATGCATGGCTAAATTTCAACAAATTTTAGAAGCTTGATTGTTAAAATGATTAATGCATTTTAAAAGTACGTAGAAAAGCATGTTCCCAGTGAATTAAGATTTTACAATGGGACAGCACAGAAAATGCACACCAGTGGCTCATATCAAAATGTAAATCTGAAGCTGGGCGTGTTGCTACATGCTTGTAATCCCAGTACTTTGGAGGCTGAGACAGGAGGATCATGCAGGATCGAAGATATATATCCTCAGTTACTTAATGAGGCCCTCAGCAACTTAGTGAGACCCTGTTTCAAAACAAAGAATAAAAATAGGGCTGGGGGTGTCAGTCGGAGGTAGAATGCCCCTGGGTTCCATCTCCAGTACCGCAAAAAAAAAAAAAAAAAAAAAGTAAATCTGAGAAACATTTGCTCCCTTCTCTCCAGAGTCTTTTCTTTTGCCCCTCTGCTGCCAACCTGTTGAGCAGGTCCTGATACACACTGCTCAGAGGTATTATAATTCCAAGTCAAAGATGCATCTTTCTTAACAATAATAACAAAAAGGTATTTACAAGTTGGCTAATTCACTAGCTCTATTTTTTATCATACATTCTCACCTCAGGACATCTATGAAGCTAAGGTGTTAGGAAATAAATATAAACTCTGTGCACACTGAACAAAAGTTTTTACCAAAAATTCACATAGAAACCTCTGGTAAGAATGTCTAAAACCGTCTTCCAATATAGAGCTATTAATAAAAGAGCTCTCCTTCTTACCACTTATAAGTTTTAAAATTCAAATTACTAGAGAATTATAACATCTCTTTTAAACCAAATCTTAGAGATTTGATTTCAGATATAATTTCTTAAGCAACATTTATATGGAAATATTTTACTAAGTTTCAGCAAATATTTTTATAAACTATATACTTTAAGTAGTAGAAATCTGATAAATCTCTTAGAAACATGATTTGTATAGTCTGGCTTTATGTCTCATTTAAAATTGATCATTAGGGGAATGCAGTATTTTAATCATAACTGCCAATATGTCTATCTAAAGGCCTGTCACTATTTCTGTCTTCAGTGAAATTTTTGCCCCCAAGAAAGGCAGAATTACAAGATTTTTCTAACAGACTGACTTGTGCACTATAGCCTTGGTTATTTTGAACATGCCAACGGGGATTTTCTGCATGTATACACAGAAATTGGAAGGTCACAGCTAAATAGGCTGCTTGTGACTGGATAATATTTTTCTTTCCTTCTTGTGGTTTTGTTTTCTGTAATGCAGCTATTATTTTAAAAAATAGTTATTTTACAAACCTGAAAAAAAAGATATAAGAAATAAACTAAGAAAATATGGGTGCAAAAGAGCACTTAATAAAATGATACACAATGCTAAAAATGAACCAAACAAAACTCTTGGAAATCAAAGACTCAATAAATCAAATGAAATTTTAAGTTGAAAGCTTGACTAATAGATAAGATCAGTACAATAATATTGGGAAACCTCCATTCACCTTCTCACCCAAACATAGATCATCCAGACATAAACACAGTAAAAACTCTTCAGATCTAAAAATGTAGAAATAAAATGAACCTAACAGACGTTTGTAAAATATTGCATCCAACAACAGCTGGGTACAATTTTAGTACACAAAGCAAGTCTTAGCAAATACAAAACCAAAAAAATCAATGTAATTTTCTGCATCTGATCAGATCACAATGAGATGAAATTAGAAATTGTTATGATTTCAATCTTCAATGTTCCTCAAAAGTCCACATGTTGCAATCTTGATCTACAATGTAGCATGGCTTGGGGTAAGAGTGGGTAGTTAGGTGATGATTACATCATGAGGGCTCTGATCCCCCCAGTGGATTAATCCACCTTAATGGACTTCTGGGAGATGAGATTTAGTTGCAGTAAGTAGGTAACTGAAAGGTCCCTAACCTACTCCTCCCTCTTTCTCTCTCCCCCTCTCTCTCTGCTTCCTGGCTTCCATGAGCTTAGCAGTTTTCCTCTGTCTTGCTCTCTTCTACCATAATTTTCTGCCTCATCTTGGGCTCAGAGCCATGTGCTTTTCTATGGATTGAGATCTTTAATTTTTTTTTGTGTGTGTGGTACCAGGAATGGAACCCAGGGGATTTCTACCTCTGGGCTACACTCTCATACCTATTTTATATTTTATTTGGAAGCAGGTTCTCACTGAGTTGCTAGAGCCTCACTAAGTAGCTGAGGCTGGCTTCGAACCTGTGTGATCCTCCTGTCTCAGCCTCCCAAGCGTGGGGATTATAAGCATGTGCCATCATGCCTGGCTAGACTGAGATCTTTAAAAGCATGAACTAAAGTAAACTTTTCTCCTCTAAGTTGTTCACATGGCATATTTTAGTCAAAGTGATGAAAAGCTAACTAATATAAAAATCAACACTAACAAAAACTACACAAAATATAGAAACATATAGACATTAAATATACTTTTAATATTATATGGTAATAGACTATATCAGGGAATAAATTAAGAAATCCTTAAAATAAAATGAGACTAGACATACAACATACTAGAATCTCTGGGACACTTTGAAGGAAGTTCCAATAGGATAGTTTGTAGTTATGGATACCTACATAAAAAATAAAGATCCCAAATATGCAATCTAATAAACTCTTGGAAAAACAAAAAAGAATCCAAAACCTGTAAAAAGCAGAAAAGAATTAAGATCAGAGCAGAAACTAATGAAACCGTGAATAAAGGAATTTCTTCCTTGATATTCTTCTTTCTCATGCTTTCAAGTTTCTTAAGTTTGTGTTTTTGTTTTCTTTTGATAGCTTTCTCTCATTCCATAGGTTTTAGCTGGTATATACAAGGGCAAGTTGTGTTGTACACAGTGCTGAAGGTTAAGTGAGGAGGAACATGCAGGAATAGTAAATGCAATAATAGGGCAAAGTGGAGATAGGATTGCGTAGAATGAAAGTTTGAGTGTAGTAAAGTAATATATAGTAGAGATTAGAGGCAGTGAATTTCCAGGAGGATTCTCGTAACCAGTGTAGATTATTTAGGTATAATAATAAAGATGGATTTAATACAAGACAAAGAAAAAAAAAGGACAAAAATAGAAACTGAGTGAAGAGAGTAGATATGAATGGGAAGAAGCCTACAAAAGTATGGTGAAGAGAGCAAATAAACACACATTCCGCCCCCCACCCCAGAAAAAAAACCCTACAAATATATGAATACTGAGCAGACTTGCCCTCTCCAGTCTTCCTGGGTCTGTGTGGATTCTTTCGGCCGCTTAATGTTTACATTCTATATTAGATTCTTGAGCATGTTCCAAACTCTCTTATTTGCTCTATAACCTATACCAATTATATCAGTATTTAGTTACTTTTTTTCGTCTCCTTCAATAACTGGAACCCTGGCCTTGTGTTTCTCACTATCTGTGCTACTGCTGAGTCCTACGTGTGACTCTCTGCTGCAAGCCTGGGTCTATGAACTCTCTACAAGGACCATCCCCTAGAATCTCTGTCTATTCAGGTAGCTACTATCACTGGAGTTGAATCTAGTGTAAGCATGGGTATCCACTCTTTCCATAGACTCTGAGTCTGTGTTTTCTCTCTCTCTCTCTCTCTCTCTCTCTCTCTCTCTCTCTCTCTCTCACACACACACACACACACACACACACACACACACACACACACAGTGGTGAGTGCCACTGGGACCAGACACAGTGTATATGTAGGAGTCCATGTTCTCCACAGATAAGGCTGGGTTGGTCTGACTTTACCCTGATCAACAGATTGGGTGGTCTCTGATGGTTCCCAGAGGCCCTAATAGGGTACTGTGCCCTGGGGACTATAGGCCTCTTTGCCCGATTAGCCATGGGCATTAGTGAATCCATGCCTCTGCTGAGTCCTACAGCAGACTCTATCCCCACCTTCATCAGGGTGAACTGCAATGTATCAGATCTTGTGAGTCTATCACTTGCTACATGCTTCCCTACAGCCATTCTGAGTGGTCTCAATGGGAATGGCTAATTCACTTGTGCTATTTTTGAATGCCACTCTGGATCTCTGGAAAATGAGGTGACTTTGTCCACCACTGCAGCAGATTCTAGCAGGGGGTACAGGCAGTAGTATCTCTGTGGAGGATAAAACAAGGAACTGACTGCTTATAATTGGGTGAGCAGCAGCCACTTACTTTGCATCAAGTCCTTGGCTTTTTGGCTGAGGGTCTCTGGAGGCCAGAGTGCCAGCAGTTCTGTCCAGCATGGTTAGGCAACATGGTGCTTTGGTGGCTCCTGAAGCCACAGATGTTGTTGGAGGCAGGCAGGGTACTTTTCTGTCCTCTATTCTGTCTCCTAGCTTTGTTTCCAGAACCTTTTAATTTCTTATTGCTGTGCTCAAATTTTTGGCTATTTTTTTTTCTCTTGTCAATATGCTATTTTCACAATAAAAGGCATGGTGTCAGCAGGACTGAGATGTACTGCTTCCCTCAGTTGCCATCTTCCTCAAAGTCCCAGCTTATACTTTTCATCAAACATATTCACTTCCTCGACTAAATTTATTGCTAAATAGTTTATTATCTTGATGCTATGTTAAATAAAATTATTTTCTTAATTTTCTATTCAGATTGGTCATTGTTAGTGTACAGACATCCAACCAATCATAGAAATAAAATAAATTCTGCATACTGATTTTGTATGCTATAATGATGCTGGGCTCACTTTACACCTAACAGTGTTTTGTAGAATATTGCAGGTTACATAAAAGATCATTTCATTTTTAACAGAGATAACTTTACTTGTTCCATCCCTATTTAGATTGTTTCTATATATTGTTCTTGCCTATTAACTCTATATAGGAATTCCAGCACCCTATGGAACAAAAGTGACACAATGGACATCCTTTTCTTGTTTCTGATCTTAGAAGTAAATATTTCAATCATTTACATTAAGTGTAATGTTGGCTGTGGGTTTTTCATGTATGGCCCTTATTTTGAGGTAGTTTCTATTTCAACTTTATTATTTTTTAACTTGAAACTATGTTCAATTTTTCCTCTGTTATATATTTTAAATTCTTTATTTCTATGATTATAACTAATAACAATACTGGATATAGTTTTAGACATCTCTTTGAACCTTGTGGATTCTTTTATCTCAATATTCAGAACTACCTGCAAAAGTGCCACCTGTAATATCTCTTCTATGCTTTACAGGCTTCTCTATGGGATCCACTGTGCAGTCTCACACCAAAGGAATCTGGATGTGGTGTGTGCCTCATCCCAAGAAGCCAGGCCACACACTAGTTCTGCTTGATACCGAGGGTCTGGGAGACATAGAGAAGGTGAACAAAGAGGATTCTAATTTGGATAAAGCCCCTCATCCCTTAACATTCTCCATACCACTTAGTTTGTTTTTTAAGATCTCACAGATTATATAAAGTATTTCTTCTTAGCTTACATGTTGTGGTACTAAGTTGAGCAACAAGCAGTGAGGAAAATATTCATAAGTCAGAATCCTAGAAGTAGAGTAAAGTGGTCAAAAGACAGTCTTAAAAAACTATTAGCAACAATTCATAAGCCAACATGTAACAGCACATACGTAAAGGTAGAAAAAACAAACTAAATATCATGGGTCCTGTTCTGCAGAAAATTTATTTAAGGAAATGTTTTTGAAATTGCATGCCTTTGTATTTAATAGTAAACACTATCACAAACTCAGTAGCCATCAAAAATTATTCGAATTTTGAGCCATAGTTTACTCATCTGAAAAATAATGTACGAGTTCTATATTTGTATAATACTATTGCATTACATATTTAATTATGCATATATAGTATATTATTAAATATTTTCTCAGTAACATAGCACTAAGTATTAAAATCTTATATTCTTATTCTGCTACAAAAATAGAGAAATATTTACATTTAATTCGTTATTAAGGCCAAGAATGCTTAACAAACTTGATGGTTTGTTTTGCAGTTATGTACCAATGATTATAAGAGATTCCTGAAGAATCAGTGCAAACCAAAAACATTAATCAAATGTGTTTTCAAAGTCCATATGACACACAATATAATACAAAGTCCACATAATACAAAATAATAATTTTGTTTGGATTTGAATTCCTTTATAGGTCTTAATAACCATGTACATCTGCCATATTAGCCCAGAAAATTAATTATGTGTGCATAATTTTACCACTGCTAAACTGGAAAGCAACATAAAATTAAAATATGATACAAAGGTAAATATTTTCTGATTTCCAGGGAGACAACCAGAATGACTGCTGGATCTTTGCACTGGCAATACTTCTGAGCAGCACCTTTGTGTACAATAGCATGGGAACCATCAACCAGCAGGCCATGGACCAACTACAGTATCCTTTTTGTGATCCAGAGCAGGACCAAAGGCAGTAAGAAGACTGAACTACTAAGAGAGCTGCCTGACTCAAAATCCTGGTAAATCCAGCACAAAAAGAAAAAACATAAAAATAACTTGAGTATGAAAGAAAGGTTCATGTGCCTACTAGAGACTTGACATGTAGCCTAAGAACAAGAACACATGAAGTGTGGAAAAATATGGAACTAATATAAGATGATGAATCCTGTCCATTTGCCGCCTTTCCTTAACTCCTCAGATATGTGACCGAGCTGACCAAGCGAATCAGAGCCCATTCCTCACCTGAGGAGAATGAGGTTGAAGATTCAGCTGACTTTGTGAGCTT
Organism: Muscardinus avellanarius; assembly: GCF_963383645.1. Lineage (NCBI taxonomy): Eukaryota > Metazoa > Chordata > Mammalia > Rodentia > Gliridae > Muscardinus > Muscardinus avellanarius. The sequence continues at coordinate 79,168,357 of NC_137788.1, read as the reverse complement.
CTTCCCAGACTTTGTGTGGACGCTCAGAGATGTCACCCTGAAGCTGGAAATAGATGGGCATCCACTCACAGCAGATGAGTACCTGGAGAATTCCTTGAAGCTAAAACAAGGTAAAGGGCTCAATGATTGGAAATAGAATAGAAAATAGAATAGATAAACTATCAAAAATTATCCCTATGTGAGAGTTTACATACATAGTTTCCTATTTGTACACAGCAGGCTATTCCTAACAAGGAAGTCTTGCTCAGTATCTGGTATCTGTCTTAACAGAGTCTCCTTTAATTGCATTATGTTCTTGTTCCAGGCACAGATTATTTGCTTTTCTTTTTTCTGTACACCAGTAGGTTGCTTTCATCCTCCTTCTTAGGTTTTGTAAAGCTGCAAGTCATCAAAGGATATGAAATAGAAGGGATATTTATTTCAAGAATTTTTCAATAACACGTTAACACTCTATCAGATATGACCATTTCCTCCCTTTGTTTTTTTGTCGCTGTTGTTATTTGTTTGTTTGTTTTAATTTCCCCAGGCTCCACTGAAGAACAGGAAAAATATAACCAGCCACGACTCTGTATTCGGAAGTTCTTTCCAAAGAAGAAATGCTTTGTCCTCTACCCACCCACTGACTGGAAGAAGCTTGTCCGGCTCAACACCCTGCATGAGGATGAGCTGGATCCTGATTTTTTGCAACAAGTGGAAGAATTCTGTCTACACATCCTCAACTATTCAGAAACTAAAACACTACCCGGAGGCATCAAGGTCAATGGACCTCGTGAGTCTCATTTCAAGTTCTGTTCATTGTAGAAGAAAAGAGGATAAAACATTCAATTGACTTCATCTTTGAGAAGTACAAGTTCTACCATTATTCATATTAAATCTTTTGTGATTTAATCATAGACCTAATGCTTTTATTTGTCACATTTCTTAGATGGAAAAAGATAGTGAAGGCCAAGGTTAAGAAACTGTATTTTTAATATTATCAACAGAAGTCTGACTTTGGCTGTTCAGTTCCATAGCTAATATATATGTGTGTGGATATTTAAATAGCAATTAATTACAGTCAAAGAAATTTAAAATTTAGATTATATACCCTTATTTTAAGTGTTCAAAAGCTACTCATTATGGCCCAAAATGGAAAAGAGAGATGTAGAAAAACTCATTCATCTGAAAACATCCTATTGGACAACTCTGAGCTATAATGAACCATAGTGAGGATTACTTCTGTTTGATATACAATTATTTGTTTGACAAATATTGAACAACATTTATCAAGGGGAATGGTATAGATAATTGTTAAACATAAGTGAGAGAAGTTTACATTCTAAAAGTATGTGGGGATCAAGTAAATTCAAACATGCAATAGACTTGGTTCACTTTATCTAGAATAGGGATGCACTACCATAGTTGCACAGAGGTATACACAGGTTTTCTTTCAGGAAAAGGTTCTTTTTTATAGATCTAAGAAATGGCTGATACTGCATTGTAGTGGGCTTCCCACTGATGTTTATGCCATGCCACTTATGAGGTAAATGATTGTTAATAGAAAAGCTCAGAATTATACAGAATGGAGAATTGGAGACTTTTCATCACCCTACTTATAATAAATATCTTTCCCTCTTTGTAGGTCTAGAGAGCCTGGTGGTGACCTACGTCAATGCCATCAGCAGTGGCAATCTACCCTGCATGGAAAATGCAGTCTTGACCTTGGCCCAGATAGAGAACTTGGCTGCAATACAGAAGGCCACTACCCACTATGACCAGCAGATGGGAGAGAGAGTGCAGCTGCCCACGGACACCCTCCAGGAGCTTCTGGACCTGCACAGGACCTGTGAGAGGGAGGCCATAGAAATTTTCATCAGGAGTTCCTTCAAAGATGTTGACCATCTTTTTCAAAAGGAATTAGCGGTAATTTTTTTAATGTTTTCATGGATTGGTGTTATGGATGACAAAATATTGCTAGGAAATGGAATTTGTTTTTATTTTAAGGAAGAAATACTTACTAGCTTTTAAAATGGTGACAACTACCTCCATGTCCAGAGGACAGAAAGTTCTTCTTAGATTTCTCTTAGGTTCTTAGGGACATTGAGCTTCGTAAGCACTTCCCAAATCTCTGATGCCTTGCTAACATTTTTTCTTGGGTATTGTTTTTATTTTTAATTTCTACATTGAAGACTCAGCTGGATAAAAGGTGGGATGACATTTGCAAAAAGAATCGGGAAACATCATTAAACCGTTGCCAGGCATTACTTCTGGATATCTTTAGTCCTCTGGAAGAAGCAGTGAAGCAGGGGACTTATTCTAAGGCAGGAGGTTACTGCCTCTTTATGAAGGAGATGCAAAGTCTGAAGGAAAAGTACTATGAAGAACCTAGAAAGGGGGTACAGGTAAGCAAGATTTATCTGGGGATTCTGGGAAGCAGCTGAGTGCTCCTTGAAACACCAATTTGACCATGAGCCAAATGTCACCCCAGAAATGTGCCTTTTTCTCTACATAGCATTCAATCTTTTATTGCATAAAAAGGTATAAGTAGCCTGATATTCCTAGGTACATCAAAGACAGTGTATTAAATTCACTTTTAAATTAAACTTTTATTTGAGATAATCATTAGGGTAGCAAACTAGTACAACTGGACATTTGATGTTGCAAAACACATAAACCACTGTCTGTGTTTAAGTGCTCATTTGTTAATTCAGCCACAGACTGGTTTAAGTAGAGCTAGATACAAATGTTCAAGCAAAGTCCCTGCTCCTCTGTTGTTGCTTTTCCTCCAGTCCCATCCTCCCCTGGGTTGCTGCCTGTATCCTTATCTCTCTGACTGCTATCTCCTTGCAGAGAACAGATTGTCATCTCCTAAGGTTCATCTTAGACAAGTCTGAGTTTCAGCAAAAGTACAAGTGTCATGCTTTTAAGTGGAGAGCAATAGCAATTGTCTATTCTAGCAAGCTCACATATAGCGACAGGAGCTCCAGCAATTCTAAACTCGCTTATCCTTGATCTCATTTGCAGAAAGCACTTTTCCCCAGTGTCAGTCTCCTATGAAGGACTGTTTAGTGGGGACTCTTTCTGTCCAGCCTAGAGCATGAGGCCATTCCTGTGACAGGGAATCTTGATCATCAGGCACACCAGGACCAAGAGGAGCCTGCCTAGAGGAAAAGATAGTGGGGAGACAGAAAGGAATGGATGCTCACAACCTTTCATACTGCTCTGTTCTCTGGACTCTTAGGCTGAAGAAATACTACAGACATATCTGAAGTCTAAGGAGGCTGTGTCTAATACAATCCTTCAGACAGACCAGACTCTAACAGAAAAGGAAAAGGAGATTGAAGGTAAGGAGGGACCCAAGAGACTCCATCTCAAAGTCTCTGGAAAGTTTATGCATCTGGATTAAAAACAATGATTATTAATCTAGGACATAAATAGAAAAATGATCATAGCTCCTAAGGTCACTTTTGGGTGCAACATTTACAATCACTGACTGCGACAAACTTGCTCAAGTCCTGGGGACAATAAATCTGGGACTGAGTCCGCTCAGGACCAAGATTCTTGGAAAGGTGGGCAAGGGCTTCCGTTGCGGTCCTGCAAGGGTTAATACCTGCTGTGACTCCTCCCCCTTAGCAAGTAAGAGCTCCTTCAAGCCCTGGAAAGTGTGGGGTTTCATTCCCGGGGACCTGGGAGAGAGGAATCTGAAGAAATGATGCTGACAACTGCCTTCTGTGCAATTGACAATGTTTTAATTTCCATCACCAGTACTTATACACTATACCCCATGTAAGCACCAAAGGACAATAGTGAGGCATTAAGTGTAAACAAGATAAACAGGATAAAAGAAGATCCATTGCATCACAGTTTAAGATTCATATGGGACTGGGTGACTAAAATCAGCCCCCTTGCCCTTTGTCATTGGAATCAGGTTTCTGGCCTCACAGGTGAGCCCTAGGGAGCAAGGTCTGGAGTCCAGAAAGGCGCCCAGACAGACAGGTGTCTGTAAAGGCGGGGGTCACACCCAAAGTCTGTTTTGGGGAAACTCAGTCTTCTAGGATCTCCTTTGATCCTTCCAGAGTCTTTTGTCTCTAGGGCTTAGTCCAGGCCCTCCTTTATCAAGATCCATAGGGTTGCGTTGAGGATTTGTCCAGTCCTGTCTGCTCTGCCATCCCCTATAAGGCAATACTTATATTAGAGTTAGTGGACAGGGCAAAAACATTATAACACAGGTGATTGGGTTTCTATAATTGTTCTTTAATGCATAATCTTGAAGCAGACTTTTGGGTTTTTTACTGTCCTGCTGCTGAGTCACAAATGGTAGGCTTTTGCTAAGTTAAGACCAGAGAAGAGCTTATTAGCATCTCTTAAGAGGGAAACAAATGGCCCAGATTCCAGGGACAGTTTTACATCTCTTTGGGACCAACGGTAGGTTACAGCCTCCCTAGCTGGCAGAGAGGTGCTGGGAGCTAATCTTTAGATCAAAGGACCTGCCTGCCAAGAGGAATTTTGCAGCCCCTAAATTCTGACTGCCCTTTATTACAACTGGAACAATATAGAGAAATTCTGAAGGCTCACATATTTTACTAGAAAATTTATCTTTCATGGACTCAACTTCTTCCACAGTCCTAATTCTTGGGATCCTGTTTTACATCATTGGAGCTTATTAGTGTAGAAATCTAAGAGCAGGGAGTATTTTTGCCAGAGATGATGTCTCCTCCTTGGGGCTAGGCTCTGTGAGGCCTTGCCAATTAAATACAAGCTTTTCTCACACTCGCATATGCCGAGGGGGGACTGCTGCAACTGACATTACAGTTACCCTTATAAGAAAAATTGACCTAGGAGATATCCATTATCAACTAGCAACAATAACAAGTGTAAAAGGAAGGAGATAACATTTCATCCTTTTCAGTTTGCACTGTTGTAACAGAATGACATGGTTCGTTGTCATAACAAAAGAAACAATTTCTTACAGTTTTGGAAGCTAAAAGTCCAAGATCAGAGCTCCAGCATGGTCATGTTCTTTCTGAGGATCTTTTTCCTGGTTTAAAAATGGCTGCTTTCTCTCTGTCCCCTCATATGGGAGTGAGGGCAGGAGGGAGGGAGGGAGGGAGGGAGGGAGGGAGGGAGAGAGAGAGAGAGTGAGAGAGAGAGAGAGAGAGGATCAAAATGAGAATTTTCAGGAGACACTAACATAACTCCATAACACACTACAAGCCTACATACCTTTTTTAATTCCTCTTTTTTCTCCTCAGTGGAACGTAAAAAAGCTGAATCTGCAGAGGCTTCTGCAAAACTGCTTGAAGAAGCACAGAAGAAGAATGAGCAGATGATGGAACAGAAAGAAAAGAGCTATCAAGAACATGTGAGACAGCTGACTGAGAAGATGGAGAGGGATCGGGCCCAGTTAATTGCAGAGCAAGAGAGGACTCTAGCTCTTAAGCTTCAGGTATTCCAGTGTCTTTGTTTTATCGTTCACTCTCCTGAGTTAAAAACCACAGTGCAGAGTTTAAGCATCACATAAAGAATATGGAACTTTCTAGCCTGCACACTGTAGAAGACGTTTCATTTCCTGTTGTGTCTGCCCTTGATCAGCTCTGGTTATTAAAAACTAGTTGTGATCTAGGCATGATGGCTAACACCTGTAATCCAATGCTTTGAAGGCTGAGACAGAAAAGTTGCAGGTTTTAGACTAACTTCAGCAATTTAGCAAGACTCACAACAAAGCAGTGAAATTCTGTTTAAAAAAAAAGAATTTTTAAAAGCTGGAGGTTTTTATTATGTTAGTTATATTAGTTCAGAGGGTTTAATACCTTTTTACATTCTCTCTCTCTTTCTACTTCTCTCTCTCTTTCACAGTGGATAGTAGAATAAACTCTATGATATTCATTTTGTTAAATCACCATGAAACAATAAACTTGACAGACTTTGCATAAGTACTTTGTAGGCAATCTCTGATTGAAAATTTGTTTCACAGGAGAGGAACCATTATATTCTCATGTTAAATGAGAATGAGGACATTATGTGAGAAGTTTTAAGTCAATTTTATAGAAGCTTATATCTTATGGACATACCTAGCCTAAAAAAATAGTGATTTTGTCACATCATATGAGACTTTATCTCTTGAGGCTCGTTTGTAAGTTGGTTGACATATAATCACTTAGCACATTGGTTAAACGTGCAGGCTTCCAGTACCTTCCTGTTCTCCAGCCCTGCTCCAGGCAGATGTTCAGGTAGATGTCAGCCCAGAAATGTCTGATGGGCCACAGACCTTCCCAATCTACTAATTATTACACCCTCTAAAATTTAGGAGGCTTATATAATTTCCCTTATCAGATATCTCCCCTGATTTCAAGATTCACATTAACTAATGTCCATTAAATTTCAACCATTCCTATCAAATATTTACAGTTGCCCCTCAATATCTCTGGGAAATTAGTTCCAAGAATGCCATGGGTAGGCAGATCTGTTGATGTTCAAGTTCTTCACATATGACACATATGACAACAAAATATTTGTATATAACCTAGACACATTGTCCTGTATATTTTAAAATCATCTATAGGTTACTTATAATACCTAATACAACATAAATATAATATAAAAATTGTTATACTCTATTGCTTAGGAAATAATGACAAGAAAAAGTCTGAATATTTTTAGTAAAGAAAACTTTTTAAAAAAGATTATTATTAATAATATTTTGTAGAGTCTACATATGTATAGCCCACATATAAGACGGGCAACTATACAGGGAAAATGCACATTATAAAGTGACAGCTGAAACAAAAATATGTGACAAATGTAGTGACTAAATTCCATATGGACTCTGAATCCCAAGGTGGAATTTTAGGAAAAGAAATTTCAGGGATTATTCCAAAATGTTATTCTTACCCTAAAATTTTTTTTAACAAGGACAGAAGATAAGAGAAAGGAGGGATGATAGAAAGGAGGAGAACAGAACAAATTTCAAAGCTCCTGAGGAATATTTGGAAGTTTAAAAGAAGCAATGTTGAAATTATGCAATGGACTTAATATGTTATTTTTTTCTGTACCAGATTCAGTATTCTCTTTCCTTCTTAGGAACAGGAAAAATTGCTTAAAGATGGGTTCATAGAAGAGAACAGAAAACTTCAGGAAGAGATTCAGAATGTGGAGAAAAGACACCAAGAAACAAGTATTATTTCTCCCTTAATAGCTACAGCATAAGAACTCCTAGAAAGGGGGCCTCTTCTCCTACTCCCTCATGTTAGTGAGAATACAAGTTCAAGGATGACTTTAGAATATCAGAGTGAGAGAATTGCTACTACTCTCCACTTAAAATTATGAAACTTGTACTTCTGTTGAGACACAGAGATACCAAAGCTGAAATTTAATTTGTGATTTCAATCTGTTACCAACCACAATTATTCATTCATGCTTACCTGCATTTGAAGTGATTAATATAACATTTACTGGATCCCATATGTGAAATTACCCATGTTTTCCACTACATGTATTGTAAATTGTGTAGCTGAGATACATTTTACAATGGAAAAACCATCAAACAGCTCCTATTCAGGTAGACTTTTTCCTCTTCATCTATGTCATACTTGCAGACTCTGGAAACCCACCCTCTTAAAGGCGTGTGTGTGCTCTAGGATGGTTTCTGGGAGATAATAGAGTCTTTGGGCACCATGCCAATGGTTAATAGAATATGTACAGCTGGACATAGTGGCTCACACCTGTAATTCTGGTACTTGGGAGGCTGAAACAGCATGATTTCAAGTTTAATACCAGCCTTAACAACTTATGTAGATCTTGTTTCAAAATAAATATTTTTGAAAAGGCTATTTATGTAACTTGATAATAAAATGACCCTGAGTTCAATCCCCAATATCAAAGGTAAATAAATAATCAAATGCTGCTGCATTTAAGGGAAGTCTTCAGTAGCCACTAATGTCATGGAGATGGGTCTAATTTCAGGTGTTCAGAGAATGTACCATTAGCCACTAGGTGTAGGCTGCATTGACTTTTGAAAATGTTAGACATTTGGACACTGATTGCAGAAACAGTTGACCTCTGTTGAAGGATGTATTTAAGAGGAGGCTTATCCATCCCCCTCTATAGAAACTTTGCAGTTAACTCCTACTTATCTTTAGTCCTAACTGACCTTGAATCTTTACTACAAAATATTAGAGGTATTTTCACTCCATAAAGCATGTCTGTCTGACTTTGATAGAATATATCTACGGCAATATGATCCCTGAAAAGAAAATATATGTCTCAGGGAATTACATTTATTCAATAGAAATATAAAAAAATAAATGTTGGAGGATGACAAAAGTTTACATGGTAACCTGCACAGTAATCCTACATAATATATTTCTTCCTTTGCTTCCTCAGTGGATCATATGAAAGCTGAATCTGCACAGACTATAGCAAATATTTTGGGTGAATTTGAAAACTCTAAGAAAATGATTGAACAGAAGGAAAAGAATCATCAGGAGGAAATGAAACAAATGATTGAGAAGATGAATCAGGAAAGAGTTCACTTAATAGCAGATCAAGAAAAGATTCTGAATTTCAAGCTTCAGGTATTTTGTTATCTCAATACTTTAACCACATGGCCATAAATTAAAAATAAAAAACACTTGATACAGTTCGTGCACTTGGTTCAGGTAAACATTTTGTGCAGAACTTCATTACATTTTTTTCGTGGTTCTATCAAACATACTCAGTCATTGCTAAAGGCCTTTTACAAACATTATACTCCATGGAATCCAAATTATGATATCACTCAATATATAGTAGCCATTAATTACCCAGCATGTACCAAGTGCTTTACATGCTCTAGATTGCTATAATATCTTTTAATGGCACAGAAACTACTCTAATATCATAATTTCAGAAAAGATAAGGAACTATTTTGTGCCATATATCATAGAAAACTCTCTAGCCTATCTTTCGTAGTGGAGTCCATGATGATTTTTCCCCCCAGGTGCCTGCAATATTATCATAAGCACCCAGATGATCATAAGATTCTCTAACCCACTACTCACTCAAACATACACAGGTTAGACACTGAGGCTGCTAGTACCTTCATGTGTTCAGGGCCCTACTCCAAATTTATCGAGGTTCTTGATGTTAACCTAAAAATATACTCTGGACAACTGATGATCTAATTTTTTAAGTTTTCTCTTACTTTTGGCAATAAAACTATGGGGGTTCACACTGAATTTCATGGTCATGCAATTTCCCTGTTTCTCAGCATCATGTTAAAACATTCTCATTGGCTATGATTCTGAGATGAAAATCCAAATCATATGAGTTGATGGCTGAAGGGAAAAGTATAACAACTGCACACATATTGTGTTCTGTGTTGGTTTATGGATACCAAGGAAGAATTCCAAGGCAATAATGTCTCAGAGACGATATATTTGAATAAAACTCTTCTGAAGACAGAGAATACTGATTGTATTAATTGTTCCAGCTAAGTTAATTGTTCTGGAAATTCAGCTAGAACAATTAATAGGAAGCATAGAGCCTAAACAGGAAGTGGCATGATGGAAGGTGAGGGAGGAGGAAGTTCAACAGAGTTTCAAAATCCACTAAAGGGTAAATTTAAGAGATAAAAGGGAAAAGTACTTGGTAATTATAAAGCAATTTCTGTGCATTTATTTTATGCATGCCACTTTAATTATCCTCTTTCCTTCCTTAGGAACAAGAACACCATTTCAAGGAGAAAATGATGGAAGAACAAAGAAAATATCAGAATGAGATCCAGGATATGAAGATGCAAAATAGAGAAATAAAACAATCATGTATATTATATATATATATATATAATGCAGAATAAAACCTTTTCTATCCCATAACTTGTTACCAAGACACAATTGCAGTGATCCAAGCTTCAGATATTGAACTTGGGCTTCATTCCTTTGAATGTGACAGTGTTATATGCCTACATGTACATGAGCCCATAAACTTTTCAAGATGTTGCAGAAAGAAGTAAATGAGTTACCCACTAAATCAATTCCTTTTATGATTACATATAATACTAGTGATTTTAATGACCTTTAACTAGATGCTACATACCAATTCATATACAACTACTCTAGAGAGATTATAAATAGTGTGATTCATATGCATTCCAAATTAAGGAATTCTTATGTGGTATTCTTAGAATGGGATTTCTCTTCCTCTTTTGTACTTGTAGACATACATGTTCCCATGCTAGTACTTTAGGATTTACTTGTCCTCTGGTATGGAAAGCACATGCTGGGAATATAGAAAATATTAGATAGTTGAACAAAGTGTTTGACTCAATTGAGCATCACTACTGAATGAACAATGAATTCTATTTCTACTAAAATTAAAAAGGGGTGCAAGAATGCCTAGAACAATTAGCTTCAAATCAGTCTGTAAACGCTGCATGGTCTCTAGGCACTGATGAGGCTCCTAGGCACTGATTAAAAAAAAAAGTGCTGATAGTTGTGAGACCTTTTTTTTTTTTTTTGGTGGTACTGAATTTCCTGGAAACCCTTCAGTTCTGGGCTACACTCCCAGACCTAGACCTATGTTTTTTTTTTTTTATTCTGAAAAAGGGTCTCTTAAGCCAGCACAGCTGGCTTCGAACCTGCGTGATCCTCCTGTAAGCCTTCCAAGTGCAGGGATTACAAGCGTGCACCACCACACCCAGCTAACTTGTGAGACTTTTGAATGAATACAAAAGCATGCACTCAGACTTCTCTGTTGATAAAAGCCCACTGAGTAATCACCGAACTCTTCTCAGCCCTGGGCCTCATTAGATTTTTAACTATAGTCAGAACAGCAAAGATGTGTCTTCATTCCTGAAGGCATGTCTGAGCATTAAAACCATACCAGAGGCTTATGGTCATGTCTACAGATATATTGCTCCAAGGTATTTTCTCTATAAAGCCCTAAAAAATGTTTGGGTAGAAAGGAGGCAATTTAATAATTCTACATGAGTTTCTTTTAATTTTTATCTCTGCACTAGATAATGCCAATGCTGAATCTTCATGGCAAACTGAAAAAATGGAAAAACTTTTAGAGAAGAATCAGCAGATGATGGAACTAAGAGAAAAGAATTATCAGGAGACTGTGAGAACATTGATGGAGAAGTTGGAAAAGGATAGGGCCCAGGTGATGGAAGAGCACTCAAGGATCATGAACACTAAACTTAAGGTATTTCACTGTCATCTCAATTTTCCCATTCAATGACCAGGGATAAAAGACATTGGTTACAGATTAGTGAGCTTGGGCCAGATAAAGGAACCTGGTAGGTGGAAACACTACTACAATTTTTATTTTGTTTATGTTGCTCTCACTGCCCATCTGTGATTATCAAAGGCTTTCTGCAAACATACTATGCTCCATGTACTCTAGATTATTATATCGCTCAATATACAGTATCAAGTTATTGCAAATCCCCACAAAAATATATTATGGGATTTAATGTTGAATCTTTATCTAATGGTTCAAGAATATCTTATTATACTTTTTTCAAATGAAAAAGTCTTAATTTCATAAGAGATACATTATTCAGGGACATAACTCAGGAAAAATATAGATGGCATGTCTCTCCTGGCCTGTGGCCTCCAGAGTGTTATTTTTGCCATATTCTGTACAGCTTTATCTCAGTAAATGCCCTGATACATGGGATGATTTCCTAACTACACTTAACTTAGCATTGCCTAAAGGCCAAGTCTGCAGTCACTTTCTTGTCCACTGGCTCTATTTCAATCTGTGCTGAGTCTGGGCATTGATCCACAAAGGCGCTATGGGTGACTGCATTTCCAGAACTCAATTTTTCTTTTAGTTCTTACAACAAAATTTTACAGGACTACACAGAACTCTCCAAGCAAAGTTAAGGACAGCAACATTTGCCTATAGTTCAAGCTACTCAGGAAACTGAAAAGCAGGAGCATCACAAAATAGAGGACAGCTCTGGCATCTTAGCAAGACACTGTCTCAAAATATACTTCTTTAAGGGCTAGAATATAGCTCAGTAGCTGAGACCTGGGCTCAATTCATAAGTCCCCCCAAAAAATAATACTTTCCCAATCAGACAACTCTGTGACTGTAGAAATCGTGTAGAAAAAACAACCTGATGGATTTTGGTTATCCTACTTAAAACCATATAATACCCACATTATATTGTTAAGAGTTGAAACAATACTTCCCAAATGATAGTTTTCTAACAGTTATTTGCTTAATATAGGGTAAAAGGTCCAAGATGGAATAACACAATAGAATAATGGGGGTAATGATATTATAGAGAATATAGAAAAGATATTTATGAGGCTGAAGAAGAAAGCCCAGAAAAGCTAATAGTAGTCATATTTAAGAAATGAGAAGGGTCCCAGGTGTGGAGGTGCAAGCTTGTAATCCCACTACTTGGGAGGCTGAGACAGGAAGATGGCAGGTTTGCTGTCAGCCTCAGCTAATATGTGAGGCCTCTGTAACTTAGTGAGACCTTGTTTCAAAATAAAGAATAAAAAATAGGGCTGGGGTGTAGCTTGGAGGTAAAATGCCCCTGGGTTGAATCACCAGTACCTCAAAAAAGAACTTATTTGACCATTGTTGAATAAATTTAATGACCTATTCCTCTAAGTTGAATTCTCCACTTTCCCTCTTCAGAATCAAGAAGATTTTTACAAGCAGGAAATGAATAGGCAGAATGATCTACATCTTAAAGAAATAAATGATATCAAGAGAAGACAAGAAGAGGCTTCTCAGTCATTCTGTACCTTGATGTGAAAAACCAAAAACACAGTCTTCCTTCCCTGATTTCTCCTCTCAGGATATATGCTTAGTAGGCAAATTCAAATTTTCCCAAATTTAGAATTAAATGAAGCCTAAATTAAAAATTTTATGAACCTTACATGTGAATGCAGTGCATTACCCTATTTCACATTTATGCTTCATGCTTATTTGTAGTAACAATAGTTAATATACTGTTCAAATGAATTGTATTAGAAATAATGAACAACTATTGCAAGCAGATTTTCAGCTATGTGATTGTGACACATTTATAAGTATCCATACTTGAAGGAATTATTAGGCAGGTTGTCTTTCATAGAAACATTTCTGACTCCTCTATACTACTCCACAGACTTCCTGAGAATTGTGATTTTACTGAAGCATTTACTTTTGTCTTTATATTGAGCTGGAAGGTTGATCATGCTATGAGACCTGCAATTAAACTTCATTTTTATCTTTACATTTTCTGCCCTGACATTATTTTATGAAAAGCACTGAGGGTAAAATGCCTAGCAAAAAAGAACCAGAACAGGATAAAAAATAAAACAAAAATGATCCAATATAACAAATAATAGTAACCAACCTCAAGAATTTTACGTTGTGTCTTTTTTTCAGAATCCATTAATATAATCCACAAAACCCACAATGATTTTGAACTAAGAGTGAATTTTGTCTTTATTAGGTAACATGAGTTCTGTGGGGTGCAGCTTCAGACTCTATAACTATTTAGCAAACACAATAGCAAGGTTTCATTTTAGGCACCTCAACAGGAAGTACCACAGCTACTATCACCTGACACACGAAACTCTGGATCAAATGCCAAAAACTGTCACCAAACTTAGATCTGAGGATCACAATATCTCCATCCTTCCTTGTATTTGCAGTTAAAAAAAACTCAGATTAGTAGGAGCACATTTTCTCATATCTGCTTCTGCCTGGCCTTCTAACATTTTGGGGAAAATTTAAGGACTAAAGTGGGATGAAGAGAATGAAATGGCAATGAATGACCTTTAGGGACCATCCCTCCCTAAAATTAAGATAGGGTTAAAACTGTTGAAACTAAATTTATCAGAACTCTGAAAGATAATCCAAGCTTGCAACAACTAAGTAATTACTTAACCAAGAGAACAGCATGGAAACAAGAAAGACACCTTTAGAAACACCTAACTTGGCCTCGTGCATACCCTCCCTTGGTGTGGCAGGCTTGCATTTGTCAGCTTGAAATCCAGATGGGATGGCACTGGGTCCCTGGAAGAGTACAGGAGCTTTGTTTTGATTAAATGATTGTGTTTTTACCCACATGTCAGTCTCCTAAAAGACCAATGCAAGAGGCTCAACTTTCCACCTAACTGAGAATTCTCTTAGAGTGCAGATGCCAATAAACAAAGGGCCTCTGTGAAAACTCTGGGAGGTAAAAGCACTCTGCTCCCTGAGATAAAAAGTAATCACTGAGGCAGAAGACACCAGAGAGAAAAGCACACAAGTGATCTGCTTTTGAGATATTACTGACTTTATTAAAGTTCCCTACTAAGTAAGCAATCTATAAAGCCACAGGTATGCCTAGAGGCAGACTTGGTTTCAGAAAAATCCTAAAGCCATAAGTTTTCAATATTGGCCTGTCCTCTGGCTCACTACAGGCTGAAGCAAATTTAACAAATTTAAATATAAATAAGAACAATTGTCAGACTATTTCATTAAAAATTAAATCCATTTCACATGAGTGGTGTCAGAATAAATTCCTCAATGTCAAAACTTCCAAATATTCCAATTTGCAATCCCGGGCTGCATTTCTGTATCCAGCACTCTTCCTTTCCTCTCCTCTGTAGACTTTCCTCTTTGTTAGGAGGGTAGAAGTCACTCTTACCCACTAGAATAAGTCCTATGAGAGCTGACTGTGTCTTATAAATAAACACTCCTGAAGACAGCACAGTGCTGTGAACACAGTACCTTGGCAGTCTGTACACATACAGACATATTTTTTCTTGTTTTCCCCATTCTGTATGAACCCAGTGATCCCAGCTGAATGAAGGACTCTCTGCTGCTGCCCACTCAGGAGTATCCTAAAAGGAGTTCTTCATGTGAAAAGCAGCTTCTTTTTCTGGTGTGTGTGTGTGTGTGTGTGTGTGTGTGTGTGTGTGTGTGTGTGTTACTGCAGATGGAACCCAAGGGCATTCTACCTCTGAGCAACAACCCCAGGCCTATTTTTTTATTCTTTATTATGAAACTGGGTCTCACTGAGTTGCTAAGGGCCTTACTAAGTAGTTGAGGCTATCCGAGAACTGTAATACTCCTGTCTCAGCTCCCAAATATTGGGAATACACCATGCCCAGCTATAAGCAGTTCCTTATAATACCCTTCCACACTCAAAAATCACAGATTATCTGTTCTTGTTAAACTAAAATTAAGAACAATCTCTGAAACCATGAAACATATGCTGAATTGTGAAATAATTTAATCTGTGACTATATAAGAAGGCTGTTAGGGCACTGAAAACTAAGTTAACAGGAAAGTGAGGAAATAACATCTTCTTCACACCCAACATTTAAAAGAAAAAGGTTGCCAGGTATGGTGGTGCATGCCTGTAATCCCAGCACTTGGGAGGGTAAGGAGGGAGGATCACACAGGTTAGAAGCCAGCCTCAGCTACTTAGACTCTCAACAACTTAGGAAAACCCTGTTTCCAAATAAAATATAAAATAGGTCTGGGAGTATAGCCTGGAGGTAGAAGAGCCTCTGGACTCCTCCCCCAATACCACAAATATAAAAAATTTAAAAAATTGTTTCAATCAGACTGACATACAATCAAAACACACAAACCTGCTGCCAAGTCTTTGTACCAATAGTCTCTTTTCTCAGCACTTAGTCTACTTCCCAGAAATAAGAGCTAACCCTTCTTTCACTTTCAATTTACATGTATCCAAAATTAAAATAGTTTCAAGTTGTCCTGAGTTGACCCAAGAAATACTATACTTATAAATAAAAGTGGAGGAAGCCCTGAGCCCCTTCATTACTTGGAGAACCATTTAAACCTCAAATTTAAGCAGAATCAAGACACAGCCATACAATGGTACAAAGTTTCAGTGCATTGTGTAAAACGTAAAACCATATGAAATCTAATTTGAACTTTGACACACTTATTCAGCATTCAAGGAAACCACAAATCAACCAGCTGTCAGAGCATAGTTTGGCCTGGCAAACTGTGAATAAAACCCCTCTAAACAACTTGGAAATACATTTGCTGTACTGGGCAAATTACTGAGAATCTGTCTCAAAATTTAAAGGACTATGAAGTAGCTCAGCAGTAGAGCACTTGCATAACATATGTAAGCTCCTGGGTTCAATTCCCATTACCAATAAAAGAGAGAGGGAAAAAACCTTAACCAACACAACAAAGTCACTTCTACAATTTTGATTCATCTGATCAACAAAACCTTACTGAAGGCTTGTATATGTCAGACACTGTTTTCAGTTACTAGAAACTAAGCAGTCAGAAAGAGACAAGAACCTCTATCTTCATGGAGATAAATTCCAGCAACCAATAAACAAAATGGTAAAATATATACAATGTGAAATGACCACAGCTTGCATGCAGAAGAGCGAGGCAGGAAAGAGGAAGAGAAGGAGCTGGCATTTTGTACAGGGTCTCAGAATTAGCAGCAGTGAAAGTGGTATTTCATCAAAGACCCAAGATAGTGATGGGGTAGGTGACCTGGATATCTGGGGAAGAGTAGAGGCATCAAAAAGAGCAGCAGATGCCTTGCCCAGCTTGACTTTTTAAAATAAAGACTCTCACATTTTAATTTGGAAATTAGACTCAAATTAGGTACTTTATTCTATCTAACAAAGACTTTTTATTTTTACTTCAAAGTGTTTTTCCAGAAAACCTAAGAACATACATTTATAGATCAAATTAATTTATAATATGAGGAATTGAACAGCATTCAGAGAAAGTGAATAGGAAATGCTGTATTACATGAAGGTGGCTCAGACATTGAGGAGGAGAATGAGGACAAGAAACACTGTAAAGAAGAGAAAATTCATGGTCAACAAAATATGACTTTTTAGTATGTAGAATTCCTAAACCTTGTGAAATATTTCTCCCTAAATATCATGTATCAGGCCTGGAGACCCTTGTGGGGACTTGTGTGATTGCTGTCAACAGTGGCACATGCTTTGTGGAGAGCATGGGTGAACACACTGGCCCTGAGAACTCAGCAGCCTCACAGAAGCACTACAGGGAGCAGCCCAGTGTGAGGCTCCCCACCAACAGGCTCTAGGGCTGCTCCATGTGCATTCAGCCTGCCAGAGGGAGGCCCTTGCAGTCTTCCTGAATCATTCCTTCAAGGATGAAAGCCAGCAGTTACAGAAGAAGCTGGTGGTAATGCGCCTGAACACTTATCCTCCCTGATTTCTGCCTTTCTGAAATGAACTTTAGACCACCTTTTTCATCCAAGGTGCATCCTTTGCATCGTGGAAAGAGCTAGGATTTTTGTGGATAATAAGGCTCCTCAGGCTACAGTGCACTCTTTTCTCTAAAAGATGACACTTAAATTTCTGTTGCTACAAAGAGCCTAAAACAGCATGTGCTTCTTAGCACACAGTAAGATCTGTGCAGAGGTGTCTGGGTGTTCTGCTCAGGGAAACACACACTGAAATTTCACAAGGTGACTTGATTCATCTAGAGGTTCTGGTGAAGTCCTTCCACTGACAAAACAGCAATGATGCTCCTATCCTCCTCTTGTTTCTTATTTCGCTGACTTTTCCCTTTGCCATCAACTAGAAAAAAGTAGTTTTCAATCATCATGGGATTAGGTACTCTGTATTTCTTAAGTCCACCTGTGCTGTGTAACATGACAGAATGGTGAGCTTAGTGTCCATCATCATCACAGGCCCACTTCAGGCATCACCTTTTTCTTTCCCAGCCAGAGAACTCTCAAGATTTTGATAGAATTTCCAGTTTTCTGAACCTTATCATCACTGACAGCCCACCCCAATTCCTGAAGAGTGGCTCAGAGACTGTATGAAGCTGCTTCTAACTCTGTAAGAGAGAAGTTAGCATAATATCCTCAGAAAAAGAGAACAACTAATATTCTATCAAGAGACTAAATCCTGTGCCTTCAGATCATGACACATTCTAGGTTTTCACCAAGTCTACAATGTAATGGAACTGCTGTAATTCATGTGGTGGGCCATTGCTCAGTTCTGAAATGTTGGATACCACGGCATGAAAGTGTGGAGCCACTTTGTTTAGCTCCCAGTCATCCACTGCCATGTGCCAGGAACAATCAGGTTTTTGTACTGGTCACAAGGTAGAGTTGAATGGGCTGAGTTGGGTATATTACACAGGCCTCTTCTAGCTTTAGTATAATTTGTATTGATATAAATACAAATGTCCTCTAATAATTGTCTTTGCCACATGCACTTGTAGCCAAAATTCTCCAGTAGTTGTTTGCACAAGCCAATTTTTTAACACATTAAACCCGAAGATATAACAGGCTTTGGGGGATATATTCACATCGTATTGTTTAGGAGGCAAACACCCAATTTCCAAAATCACTTGGATATACTGAACTGTCACATTGTGGGAGAACCAGTAAACAGTCAATTTCTCATACAGTCTCAGGCCATTTCATTCTCCCAGAAACTGGGTAATCCAACTGAGTCTCTAATGTGCTGGGACACGCAACTTCAGCACTTTTAAAATTCTCTGGTGCCAGGGTGGTGGCACAGGCTTGTAATCTCCGCGCTTGGGAAGCTGAGACAGGAGGATCGCATAGGTTCGAAGCCAGCCTCAGCTAGCTTAAGAGACCCTGTTTCCAAATAAAATATAAAATAGGTCTGGGAGTGAAGCCTGGAGGTCGAAGGCCCCAGTACCACCAAAATAAACACTGGCCTCGAACCCAGATCCTCCTGTCTCTGCCGCCCAAGTACTGGGATTACACGTGTGCACCACCGTAGCCGGCTCTAAATTTAGGTTTTAAGTTGACTAGAATAAGTGATATCTAGAGAACTGGCAAAACATCGGCACATCTCTTAAACTGTATGCAGAAGCTAGCACAATTTGAGTCATCAGGCTGTACAAGTTGTCCTTTTAATTTTGAGATAGGTTCTCAGCAATTTTTTCAGAACAGTAAATATATTTCAAGATGTTTCATGAGCTTTTAATCACAATTTGCCAGGTCAACATAAGGCTCTGACAGTGGTTGACTTGTGGTTTCCTCAAATGTTGAGTATGTGTGTTAAAAGTTCCAATTAGAGCTGGACATGGTGGCGCACGCTTGTAATCCCAGCATTCAGGAGGCTGAGACCAGAGGATCGCAGTTCGCGGACAGCCTACACTACTTAGTGAGGCCCTCAGCAACTCAGTGAGACCTGGTTTCAAAAAAATAAAGAAAAATAAATAGGGCAGGGGGTATGGCTCAGAGGTCAAATGCCCCTATGTTTCATCCCCAGACCTGTTTAAAAAAAAAAAAAGTTCCAATTAGGTTTCTTTATGACTTTGTTTTTCACGATGCGCTGAAACTTTCTGCCACTACATGTCTCTCTCTTGATTCTCCCTAAGTTTGAGGTCTAAATGGTCCTCCAAGAAATGAAAAGGCCTCCTCCACTTTTTTTTCCTAAGTATAGGATTTTTAGTGTCAACTCAGGTCAAATTGAAACTGTTTTCATTTTGGACACATGAAAATTGAAACTGAAAGAAGTTAAGTTCCTGTTTTTGGGAAGTAGACTAAGTGCTGAGAAAACAGGCCCTTTGTTGATACAAAGACTTGGCAGCAGGTTTATGGCAGAAACAAGGCACGAGGAATACCCCCCAATTGGATTATTGTAATACTTATAAAAAGTGGCAGAGGCTATACATGATACTGTCTTAGCTTGTGAGTCTCTTATGGTGCAGACTACCTTACCCTACTGAAGGCTGGTTAAGGTCCTGGACTCAAATTCCTCATATAGAAATACCCAAATGCCCACTCTGACCAAACCGGTGCATATTTAGGACAACACGCATGATTTTCCAGTAACCCTTTGTCTGACTAGCTACATACTCTCTGCAATCAGTACAGTCCATGGGTTCTCCTTGGAAGCCATGAAAGTGGGAAATTCCCCAAGCCCCCATGAGAAAAGGAAATCCCCTATACTTGCAGAAGTGTAGTGTAATGATGGTTCCTGTCCTCAGCCACCATTCACGTGAGATTGTGGCCTTTCAACCTGCCACAGAGACTTTCTAATATGAGATGGATGACAGACAGCCATTGGGGTGAGCTCTAAGGAGTTTGGTTAGTGTTCATAAAGGAGTTTGAGCTCTGCCCTCATACATCTGCACAGAGAGCAGGGAAGTCTATTGTGGGATAACCTTATGGTTGCCCCAGTGGGCAGCAAGGGACTGGTTAATCTGGATTCATCTGTTTTGGGATGAAGATACATAGAAGGCCTTGTGGAATCAAGGCCTCTGTGAAGGAGCTACTATATTAATTTTCTTGAATATAAGCCTTGGCAGACCCCCTAGTCCTGGGTTAAATCTTCTCTACCAATAAGAGAGAGAGATGAACATGGTCACTTCCACAGTTTCAATTCATCTGATTAACAAATACTTACTTAAGGCTGGTATATGTTAGGCACTATTTTGAGGCAGTAGGAACTCAGCGTGAATCAGGGAAGAGAAAGCAGGATCTGGCAGTTTGTACACAAGGGGTCATAATTAGCATCAATGGAGCTGTGTGTAGCAGCACACACTTGTAATTCCAGTAATTGGGAGGCAGAGACAGGAGGATAGCAGGTTCATAGACAGCTTCAGCAACATAGTAAGACCCTGTCTCTAAATATATTTTTCCCTCCTACCTTTCTCATATTTGCTTTACTGTTTGACTTTGATATGTTTGTGAATGTACATCATGTATATTAAAGAATTTCCCTCTTCCCCCTCCTATTCCCTTCAGTTAGGTCGCCTTATATGCTCATCTATGGTTTCCTTTTTCATCTACAGTTTCTCCTATGACCCTTTTTCTCCCTAGCTTCTGCATACTAGGGAGAGCATCTGATTTTTTACTTTTTGTGACTTGATAATCTCACTTAGCAAAATATTTCCCAGTTCCATTCAATTTCCTGTAAGTGATGTAATTTTGTTCTTCTTCATGGCTGAGTAAAATTCCATTGTGTACATATCCCATAGTTTTATAATTCATCTGTTGATGGACATTTTGACTGGTTTCATAATTTGTCAATTATAAATTGTGCGGCTATAACATAGTTTGGTTTCTATTCTTTTGGGTAGATACCCAGAAGGTATTGCTAATATTTAGAATATACAGAAAACTCAAGAAACTCGCTACTAGAAAAAGAAATAACCCAATCAAAAAATGGACAAATGAACTAAATAGACACTTTACAAAAGAAGAAATTCAAGTGGCCAATAAATGTTTGAAAAAATGTTTAATGTTTAGGTGGCAGAAAGACCAGCAGGTGTGAAGTTCCTGAGGCCCAGCCTTGCCCATCTTGTTTGAGATGGAAAGAGTTCTAGGAGCAGTTACAGGTTGGTAAAGACCCATCCTATAACCTCTCTACTCTTTCATGAGGCTTTGGGGTTTTATGATGTTTGTTAGTTTGGTTTTGTTCCCTTGTTTTGTTGTTACTGTTATTGTTTGTGCTATTGGGATTGAACACAAGGATTTTCTACCTCTGAGCTACACCACCAGCCTTATTATATTTTGAAACAAGATCTCAATAATTTATTGGAGGTCTTACTGACATACAAACAAAACAGACAAGCCTGTTATGAACTCCTTATATCAAGAAAAAAATCTATTTTCTCAGCACTTAGTCTACTTCCCAGAAATCAAAAGCTTACCCTTCTTTCACTTTCAATTTACATGTGTCCAAGATAAAAATAGTTTCAGGTTTTTCTAAGTCGACACAAGAAGTCCTATACTTATGATTAAAAGTGGACAAGGCCTGAGCCCTTTAGTTTCGTAGAAGACAATTTTAATTTTGATCTTAGGGAGAATGAAGAGAGGGACATATTGTACCAGAAATCTTCAATGCACTGGGGAAAATAGAGAGCTAACTTGAACTCTTTACACACTTCAGGAAACCACAAAATCATCCAGTTGTCAGCATTTTTTGGCTTGGCAAACTGTGATTAAATATCTTGAGAATATATTTACTAAATATCTTGAGAATGTTTACTGTCTTGAGCAATTTACTGAGAGCTTGTCTTAAAATTTAAAAGGCTAGGAAGTAGATAAAAAATAGAGTCCTTGCCTAGCATATTCAAGATCCTGGATTCAATCCCCATTACCATTAAAAGAGAAGAGAAAGAGAAAGAGAAACCTTTACCTACATAGTTATTTCTATAATTTTAATTCATCATATCCATAAACACTTACTGAAGGGTTACATTTGTCAGGCTCTGTTTTGAGTTATTAGGAATTTAATAGTCAGAAAGTGATGAGAGAGAGGGTTCTGGGAAGATGGAGACCAAGAAAAGCAGCGTTTAGGAGTCCTGCTGACACTCGATCTCCACTGCCTCAAAATCAGCACCTTACATAGCCATAAAATACTATCAGTAGAGGAATAAAAACTATAAATACAAGGACAGAGAAAAAGAAGACTAGAAGAACAACTAGAGAATAGAAAAGAAATCTGCCCACCTCGTGGTGGCAGGTACCACACCGGTGCCATCTTGCCTCACAGCACTAGACTCCAGAGATGAAAAGGAAAACAAGGAGCTGTAGTGAGCAGCTGCCGATCAGTTAGATGTAATTCATCATTTCTTCCTGCACAAAGAATGGGTAAAATATCCAGTGGCCAAGCCTTCCACGTGCTCCAGGGATACAGAGCAGAGATCAAAACCAGAACAGAAATCCTCCAGACTCACGGCCTAGGCTGCTGCAGCAACGCCACCTTGCCAGCGGCAGCCAAGTCCTCAATGCCCGCCAGAAAGCTAGAACAGCATGCACAAATATCATAGGTGAAATTCGACCCCTGCAGGAGAAATCCCAGAGCTGTGCCCCCAGGGACTCCCGCAACTTTGATAAACTCCCTGGGTCTGAGATCTTGCAGTTCAACCCAGTGAAGGAGTAGTGGTGGCAGAGATTACCACACCCAGTTGCACTTCCCTATGAAAATGCCCATCCTGATCCCCCAGGGTCTTGCACAGCCATGACTAAGTCCTTGGCTCTGAGTCTATGCAATACAACCCAGTGAAGGAGTAGTGGCGGCTGAGATTACCACAACCTCCAGAGATCCAGAGTGCCATAAGTGAGGTTGGGGTCACCTGGAGAAGAACCCAGAGAAGGTGGGAGTGGGATCTGCTGTTTAACATAACAGAAGCTCAGACAGACTCAGTGGAAAGTATGGGGAAAGTCCTATGCTTAATACTAAATCCAATGAATAGGATCTCCAGTAACACCACAGACCTCCCAATTGTGGTGAACAGGGAGAAGTCAGACTAGACCAGCCCAGACTAGACCAATGTAGAGACTCCTACATTGAGCTTGGTCTCAGAGGCATACGATACTAACAAAGACAGGTAGAATGTGACCTTCACTCAATATTAAATCGAGCCCCATTGATACTGACCTTCTGCATAGACTGAGAAGACTCAGAGAACCAAACTCACAGAGGGAAAGGTGCCACTGGTACTCAGTATCTACACAGAGAGAGACTGAAGAGGATCTATCCACTGAATAGTCACTTATTTGTAGAGTCACATAATTCATTGTTGGGCTTGTTTTGGTTTTTTTCATTCCTTTTGTGTGTGACAGTATATGCCTGCCTGGTTTTTGTTTTGTTTTGTTTTTGTTTGTTTGTGTTTTGTGTTTTTTGTGGGGTTTTTTGGTGGGAATTTTTGTGGGTTTTTTGTATGGGTTTTTTGGGTTTTGTTGTTGTTGTTGTTTTAACCCTCTTCCCATTCCCTCTCCCAAGCTTCTTCACTTGTACATACCTACTCTCTCCTCTCTATCCCTTTTGTATTTTTTCTTCTTTTTATCTCTCCCTTGTCTTTTATTAAATCCACTTCATATCACCATACCAGAAACTCTATAATACTACTACATTTTACTATCTATAATTTATAGTACATACTACCTTACCAAACTCGTACTCTCATTCTGTTCAACCCCATTTGAGACCTTATCCTACTCTTCCATTTACTCCTTCACTTCCCTCCTTACTTAACCTCCACTGTTGCATACAAATACAACTTGCCCTTGGATATACCAGCTGTCACGGGGAGACTGAGAGAAATCTATCAAAAGCAACAGGTACAAACTTCTGAAATCATGGAAAGGAGAATCAACAATGAAGCAATGAGCTCCCTCAACCCCACAATAACAGAACCTGATAACACAAAAATGCAGAGATCTCCAGAAAATCAAATCAGGAATGAAACTGTAGAAATAATACAGGATTTTAGAAAAGAATTCAGAGAGAGTTCTGAAAGAAATAAAGAATGCAATCATTGAAGGAAAGGCATCAATTTAAATTATAAACAATTGATTAGACCACATGAAAAATAGAATCTCGCTCCTAGAAGATGATCACACCAAAAACAAACATAGCATAGTTTATAATTAGAAAAAACAATTCAACAGAAGGAATTGGACATTGAAGAAAAATGGGCCTATCTTAAGAGAGATAATGTAAGAATAATTGGCATAGAGGAGGGAAAAGAAGGTGAAACCAAAGGGATTAACAATCTCTTCAAAGAAGTAATAGCAGGAAATTTTCCAAACATAGAGCAAGAGGTTGATACATAGGTTCAAGAAACTTAGAGAATTCACTTTAGACAAGACTACAAAGAAGAAAGAAGTAACACATGCCAGAATCAAAGAAACAAGAATTTCCACCCAACAGACAACTAAGCAAAGAAGAACAAACAGTATTCCAAACAGAAATAAAATCTTAACATGATAGAAATTAAAAATCATCTCTCAATAATCACACTAAATGTAAATGGCTTCAACTCCCCAATAAAAAAGGCATAAGGTGGCAAACTGGATTAAAAATCAAAACCCATCTTTCTGCTGCTTGCCAGAAACACACCTTACAAGTAAAGATAGTAACAAACTTAAGGTAAAGGGCTGGAGCAAGGTAATCCATGCCAACAACAGTCAAAGTCAAGCAGGAGTAGCAACTATGATATCAGACAAGTTAGACTTCAAGCCCAAGCTTATTAGAAGAGGAAAAGAAGGTCATTTCTTTACTGGTAAAAGGAACAATCCAGCAAGAGGAAATAACAATAATCAACATTTATGCCCTAAACATATGTATAGCTACTTTCATAAAACAAACTCTTTGTGGCACTAAGTCACACATAAATCCCAAAACAATAATACTGAGAGACTTCAACACCCCTCTCACACCATTAGACCAATCTTCTAGATGAAAGGTCAGTAAAGATGCCTCAGAATTAAAGAATACCATTAATCAAATGGACCTGTTGGAAACATATAGAATATTTCACCCAACTATAGCAGAGTTCACATTTTTCTCAGTTGTTCACGAAACCTTCTCCAAAATAGAACACATCCTGGACAACAAAGTGAGCAGTAGCAAATTCAAAAAATGTGACATACTTCCCTGTGTCTTTTCAGATCATAATGGAATAAAATTAGAAATCAACTGTAAGAGTACCCAGAGAAACCACTGAACACCACACTTCAGAATAAAGAATGGGTCATAGAAGATGTAAGATGTGAAATCAAGAAATTTATAGAAACAAACAAAAAGAGAGATATAACATATCGAAACATTGGGAAAGAAATCAAAGAAGATCTTATAATATGAAAAGATCTTCCATGTTCATGTATAGGCAGAATAAATATCATAAAAATGACCATACTTCCAAAAATGATCTACAGTTTCAACGCAAAGCCATTAAATTACCAAGGTCATTCCTCGCAGTCATAGAAAAATCAGTCCTTAAATTCATTTGGAACAACAAAAAAATCAGAATAGCCAAAGTCGTTCTCAGCAACAAAAACTATTCTGGAGAAATCACAATACCTGACTTTAAATTATACTACAAAGCCATTGTAATAAGCCGGGTATGATTGCACACGCTTGTAATCCCCACGCTTGGGAGGTTGAGATAGGAGGATCAAAGCCAGTCTCAGCTACTTAGTGAGGCTCTCAGCAACTTTGTGAGACCCTGTTTCCAAATAAAATATAAAATAGGTCTGGGAGTATAGCCCAGAGGTAGAAAGCCTCTGGGTTCCACCCCCAGTACCACCAAAAAAAAAAAAAAAAAGTCATTGTAATAAAAACAGCATGGTACTGGCAGAAAAACAGATACACAGACCAATGAAGCAGAATAGAAGACCCAGAAACAAATCCACACACTTACAGCCAATTCATTTTTGACAAAAAGGCCAAAAACATACACTGAAAAAAAGATAGCCTGTTCAACAAATGGTGTTGGCAAAACTGGTTAACCATATGCAGAAAACTGGAAATGAATCCCACTTTCTCTCCCTGCACAAGTCAATTCAAGATGGATCAAAGATTGGAAATTAGACCAGTGACCTTGAGGCTCCTGGAAGAGGGCATAGGTCCAACACTGCAACACATAGGCATAGACAAACACTTTCTCAACAAGACCCCAAAGGCACAACAAACTAAAAGGCAAATCAAAACATAGGATTCCATGAAACTGAAGAGCTTATGTACAGCAAAGGAAACTGTCAAGAACCTCAATTGAGAGCCAACAGAATTCGAGAAGATTTTATCTACCTACTTCTCTGATAGAGGACTAATATCTAGAATACACAGAAAACTCAAGAAACTCAACACTAAAAAAAAAATCATCCAATCAAAAACTGAGCAAATGTACTAAATAAACACTTCACGAAAGAAGAAATTCAAATGGCCAATAAATGCATGAAAAAATGCTCAACATCACTGGCAATGAGAGAGATGCAAATAAAACTACCCTAAGATTTCACCTAACTGTAAAATGGAAATCATTCAAAACACAAACAACAACAAATGCTGGCCAGGATGTGGAGAAGCGGGAACTCTAAAACATTGTAATACTCTAAAACATTGTAAAACTCTAAAACATCTAAAACATTGAAAAATCAGCAGGTGTCAAGTCCCTAAGACACAGCCTTGACAAGCTAGGTTGAGACAGGCAGTGTGTGGGAGAAGTTACAGGTTGGTAAAGACCCAACCTCTCTATTTTCTTGAGAGGCCATGGGGTTTTACATTGTTTATTGATTTGGTTTAGTATCCTGGTTTTGTTGTTGTTTGTGTTACTAAAGTTTGAACCCAGGGATATTCTACCTCTGAGCTACACTGCCACTCCTATTTTATTTTGAAGCAAGGTCTCACTAATTTGGTATGTGTTTTGTTAAATTACCAAAGCTGCTTTGAACCTGTGATCCTCCTGTCTCAGCCTGTGAGTACTGGAATTATAGGTGTGAACCACCATATCCGGCAAGGAATTTACACATTATGAAGCAGGTTTTGCTAAGATGCTGAGGGCCTCACTAAGTTGCTGCAGTTACCTTTGAACCTGTCGTCCTCTTGTTGCAGCCTCTCAAGTACTCTGATTACAGGTATGCACCACTATTCCCAGCTCCAAAGCAAATCATTATAAGCCTGAGATGAATCTAGACTTCCTCCTGTCTACCGCTGCCATAATGGTGGTGTTTATTTTCAAAAATAAACAACAAAAATTGTACAGCCTCATAAAATAACATATAAAATGTAGTGTTTCTGTAAGAGAATTCACCCCTCACTTTTTAAAAAAATATGCCTTGAACAATTAGAGTAAAAGAAACCTATATTTCTATCAATGGGAAATAAATTAATTTACTTGAGAACAATAAGAAATTACATCTATTAGGAACTGATAAATTGAGATTTCAATCTGGGAAAACACAGATTTAAGCAGTCTTTAAAAGTGTTCTAGAGGACTCTGGGCCCCAGGCAGGGTCGCGCAGAGCACGCCAGACCCCTGGAGAAACCGGGGCCCAGTCGCAAGACCCTGGGCCCTGGGCGGGGGTCAGGCGGGGCACGCCGGACCCCAGAAGAGGCGGGGCTGGGGTCAGAGGACTCTGGGCCCCAGGCGGAGTAGTGCAGAGCACGCTGGACCCATGGGGAAACCGGGCTGGGTCACAGTGCTACTGAGTGCCTGATCCTACTACCTCCTCAAACCTCACATACTGTCTTCTCTTATAAAAAAAAAAATTAAAAAAAAAGAAAAAGGAAAAGAAAACGAAAAAAGAAAAAAGAAAAATATCGGAGAGGGGTTAAGAAGGCTGTGGCAGATGCCAGGATACTGGAGATGCAGACAAAACTTATCCAAATGAACTGGAACTTATGGAAAAATTCCCTGTGAAAGAGGACTGCTGCTTCTCTACATTGTTAAGAATCTTGGACATCACCTGTAAGGAGAGAGTTTAGCGAAGACCAAGGAGAAAGGCAGTGTTGAAAGCGATCTCCACAATGGTGGTGGAGACTTGCATTCAGGAGAAGCAGAAATCGGATCCTACCAACCTTATTTTTTTGGAGAAATTACACAAACATCGAATGCTACCATCGCGCATGCTTAGGAATACTGGACAACATTCAGAGTGAAAAAAAAAAAAGAGCTTGGGAAAGATTTGAAATGGTGGAGGCAGTGGCAGTGGCAGTGGCCAGTACTCAGGGGAGGCAGAGATCTGATGCATTACACCTGGAACTTTTGAAGTAATAACCCCAGAGGCAGAATGCTTCCACCACGCACCCTCGAGAACGTGGGACAAATGGCTGGGCAAAGAGGGTGCTCGGATTGGAGCCTGCCAAGGGGTGAGGCCGACAACGGAGAGAGCAAAGCTGGGATTGGAGCCTGCTGTGAGGCAAGGCCAGTGCTGGAGCCTCTGAGGCCGAGATCGGAGCCTGCCAAGGGATTAGGCAAGTCCTGGGGCCAGCAAGGCCAGGATCGGAGCCTGCTGTGAGGCAAGGCCGGTGCTGGGGTCTCCAAGGCCAGGATAGGAGCCTGCCGAG
The DNA here is from genome assembly GCF_963383645.1 of Muscardinus avellanarius. NCBI lineage: Eukaryota > Metazoa > Chordata > Mammalia > Rodentia > Gliridae > Muscardinus > Muscardinus avellanarius. The sequence goes on along the minus strand of NC_137788.1, from coordinate 79,139,630 downwards.
GGGTTAGGCTGGTGCCAGAGCCTGCGAGGCCAGGATCAGAGCCTGCCATGAGGCAAGGCCAGTGCTGGGGACTCCAAGGCCAGAATCGGAGCCTGCCGAGCAGTAGGAAAGTGCCGGGGCCAGCGAATCCAGGCGCGGAGCCTGCCGTGAGGCAAGTCTGGTGCTGGGGCCTCCGAGGCCAGGATTGGAGCCAGCTGAGGGGTAGGCCGGTGACGGGGCCAACGGCCGGCATCAGAGCCTGCCTTGAGGCAAGGCCGCTACTGGGGCCTCCGAGGCCAGGATTGGAGCCAGCTGAGGGGTAGGCCGGTGACGGGGCCAACGGCCGGCATCAGAGCCTGCCTTGAGGCAAGGCCAGTGCTGGGGCCTCCGAGGCCAGGATTGGAGCCTGCCAAGGAGTTAGGCCAGTACCGGGGCCAGTGAGGCTGGGATCAGAACCTGCCGTGAGGCAAGGCCGGTGCTGGGGCCTCCGAGGCCAGGATAGGAGTCTGTCGAGGGGTTAGGCCAGTGCCAGTGTCAGCAAGGCTGGGGCGGAGCCTGCCTTGAGGCTAGGCCGCTGCTGGGGCCACCGAGGTCAGGATTCGAGCCTGCTGAGGGGTTATACCAGTGCTGGGGCCAGCGGCCAGCATCGGAGCCTTCCATGAGGCAAAGTTGCTACTGAGGCCTCCGAGGCCGGGATTGGAGCCTGCCAAGGGGTTAGGCCAATGCCACAGCCAGAGAGACTGGCATCAGAGCCTGCCTTTAGGCAAGGCCAGAGCTGGGGCCTCTGAGGCCGGGATCAGAGCCTGCCAAGGGGTTAGGCCGGTGCCGGGGCCAGCGGCCAACATAGGAGCCTTCCGTGAGGGAAGGCCTCTACTGAGGACTCCAAGGCCAGTATCAGAGCCTGCCTTGAGGCTAGGCTGGTGCTGGGGCCACCGAGGCCAGGATCAGAGCCAGCTGAGGGGTTAGGCCCGTGTCGGGGCCAGCGAGACCAGAATCGGGGCCTCCCATGAGGCAAGGCCACTGCTTGAGCCAGCGAGGTCTGGATCAGTCCACCGGGTAGCCAGGACACTACTGGGGCCGTCAAGAGTGGGATCTGTACCTGCAACGCGGCATGCACAGAGAAATATCGCAGAAAATAAAAACCAGATGCTTCCCCTAATCAGCAATAACTAGGAGGAAAGGGGCAACAGGAAGAGGTCGAGCTATAGAAAGGGCCCTATAGTGAAGCAACTAAGGTGACCAATCAGAGGGTATGGAATAGAGGAGGATGGAGCCTCTTTAAAAGGCAGGAGGTACATAAACAAATGTATCAAAGTTAATCACCAAACAAGCATGGGATCCAGGGAGGGGGAGGGAATGGGATGGGGGTTGGATGAGGGCTAATTGGATGATGTGTGCTTGTATATCCCCTCAGGTCTTGTATTCCAATGTGATATATGATTACAATGCACCAATAAAAATAAATTTAAAAAATAAATAAAACTGCTCTGTATTTATTAATTAATTAATTTATTTATTTATTTATTTATTTTGCGGGTCTGGGGGTGGAACCCAGGGGCATTCAACCTCCGAGCTACACCTCCTGCCCTATTTTTTATTCTTTATTTTGAAACCGGGTCTCACTGAGTTGCAGAGGGCCTCATTAAATAGCTGAGGCTGTCTGCGAACCACGATCCTCCAGTCTCAGCCTCCCGAATGCTCGGATTACAAGTGTGCCACCACGCCTGGCTTGCTCTGTATTTATAACTTCAATCACTCACAGTTGGATAGAAATTACAACACTTGTTAAGGATTAAGATTTCTGCTGGCAAAATTGTAGATGTCTTTTAATGCAATGGGTGTAATCTCAGTTCCTCTGTAAATTGGTGGATGGAACTAGAAAATATGCTAGGTGAGATCTGCCAGCTTCAGTAGGAAAGGGTCATATGTTTTCTCTCATACTGGAAAGCTGGTGAGAAAGTGGACATCGCAAGAGACTGTAGAAAAATAAAGAGAAAGAGCAGTAGAACAGTGTAGATGGTCGTTGGGGAAATGAGGAAGAGGGAATAAAGGCAGATTGAGAAAGAGAACAGTTCAAATAATGATCATTCCGTATATGCAGGTATCAATACCAATCTCACTAGTGTGTAAATGGAGGGAGAGGGGGCGAGCAGGGCAGGTTGTAGAAGGAAACACCCAGTGCTATGTGCATGCATTTTTTATCACTTTTAGCCTCACTATGATATATAATTAAAATGCACTAATAAAAGTATTTAAAATAAAAAAGAAAGGAGTACATGTGATAGTTAATCTGGGTTGTCAACTTGACTGGACTATGAATCACCTAAGGTTATGTGACTCTGGATGTGTTGAGATGACTGGCTTATGTAATGGCAGATGCAAGTGGAAGTCCTGCCCGTGTGTGGGCAGCACTGTTCTTATAGGAGCAGGACCTGAATAAAAGGGAGAAAGTTGCACGAATGATGCATGGCTCTTCCCGAGAAAGGTGTCTGCTTTTGCCTAGGATACCAGCTTTTACTCTTCTGCTCGATGAACTAGACTTTCACCATCATTTTTCTGGAGCGTTTCCTGGCCTTTCCATCTTGGACTGGGACTGTATTATCAGTCACTCTATTCTGAGTCTAGCTTTTGGAGCACTGGGCTAGCTGCTGGTTCCTACACTGCTCAGAACTGTAAGCTCATTTGATAAATCCCCTTCTAACATACACACATCCTGTTAAGAAGCTCTAACTAATTCAGTCCTTTATATAGAAGGCCAGCAGAGGTTTATAGACAATGTTTGGGGAAATTGCAGTTTGGTCAAAACCACAGTTCAGCTCCCTTCCCAGGCTGGCAGGCCTGGAGTCCAGTTCAAAGGCTCAGAAGAAGCCTGTCTGAAGCCAGATTTATCAATGTTTCCTGGCCCCAGCCCCAAATAATTAGCATTCCCCTCTGGTATCTGTCTTTGATAACTGTAGCTCTAAAAGAGTTCAGAAGAAAAGAACGTAAACATACTCAGATGTTCACATTTGGAAGAAGGAGTAAGATGGTACACGAATTCTTTTTATCATTTTGTAACTTTTCTGAAGGCCTGAAATTATGTCAAAATAATACATAAAAGGACATTATCAACTTGAGAAAGTTGATAGTTTGTCCAGTGTCCTTATCATGAAATAGAACTTAATTTTGGCAGATGATTTTACCACTATGTTTATTGAGATGATTGTAGGATTTTACTCCCTCATTCAATTAAGATGATGTTTTCTGTTGTTGTTTTTGTATTGGGGTGTTATTGTTGTGGTTTTGTGGTTTTGTTCTGTATGGGGAATTGAGCTCAGGAGAATTCTACCTCTGAGCTATACCTTCAGGATATATATATATATATACTTTTTTTTTTTTAAACAGGGTCTTGCTAAAGGACTAAGGAGCTCACTAAGTTGCTGAGACTGGCCTCAAACTTCTGATCTCCTGTCTCAGACTTTCAAGTACTGGAATTACAGGTATGTGCCACTATGCTTAGCTAAGGGGATATGCTTTGGAAAATGAGTTAAATGACTTTATAGTACCTTTAGGAATAATGAAGATAAAATGTTAATGAAGGATCAGAAGAGTTTGAATAAAATTATTCTAGAAAATGTAAGAAAAAATATATATCACATACATGTGAAACATACAATTTTAAGTGTATACTAAAAAGTTAACAAATAAATAATCCCCATAGATTCTTTACAATTTCCTCTCCACTAGAAAACACATATTCAAACTGGAAAAAATAAGTTTATTTTATAGTCAGGGTCTTTTTATGTTTAGTCACATATAATATCCAATGGGCTTCCATTGTATGACAATCCCTGTTCTAGTTGCTGGGGATACATCTGTGAATGCACAGGTATCCTGATTTTAGGAGTATCAGTTTCAATGAAAGAAGGGAAATTAAAAAATTAAATGTAGCAGATATTGAAAATAGGGTAAGGCAATCTTTTCTTAAAAAAAAAAAAAACCTATTTGTAGAGCCCTCAAGTACAAGAGAGAACCAACCTTGCAAAGGTCAGGGATATAAAAAAAAAAGGTTCAGAAGAATAAAATTGCTGATGTACAGACCTTTAAAGCAAGAAGAACCTGGGAATGCTCCAAAAACTGAAAGCACAGACATAATGATTTTCAAAGCAAATTAATATTACTAATTAAACAGAGATATTTAAAAATGCCATGGCAAAGAAACGAGAGCTGTTGTCTCTAATTGTCAAATTTCAGACACTGTATCTGGGCATGAAGGAAGAACAGGGAATGCAGGGGTTGGTCAGCAGGGACCTTGTACAGATCTGCTCTCCTCCCCTTCTGTCCTCATTCCTTACAGAAGAAATGAGGAAAGGATGGGAGAGCACAGAGATTAAAGAGAGCTTCGTATCTGTACATCACTATTGTGACTTATTTAGGGAATGTGGACAGGAATATACCAACCGTTGTCAGGTTTGTGTAGCTATCAAAAATGAAAAATGCTGGATTCTGTGCGTTTTATGCAGAAGAGATATTTAGTTACCCCACAGTTTTGGAAACTGAAAGTCTAAGATCAGGTAACCATCTACTGGGTCTGTGGTATGAGTATTTTGGTTACACATGACATGGTTTGCCAACGTCACATCATGTAAAGAAGGCCTAACATGAAGGAGATGCATGCCACTTGGAGAGATAAAAGGAGAGGTGTCAGGCTTAATTTATAAAAAAATATATATATATTCTCATGGGACTTGCCCCAAGGAAATTATTAATCTCTTTTAACATTTGAATTACCTCCATGAAAGTCCCAATTTCTAAAGATTCCACCACCTTTCAGTATTGCCACACTGAAGACCAAATTCACAGTACACGCACGATTCTAAGTCTCATCAGACCACATCCAAACCACAGCACCCTCCCCCACAATTCTTGCTTCCACTGAAAAACAGGAACAGTACCATTTATTTTGCACGATTGTAGTCAGAAATGAATTTAATACATATCATATAAAGCTCTTAGGAAGTGACCTATAAATAAAAGCTATTACTTATATACTTATTCACTCATTAAATGGAGAGAGGCAGTATTGTAAAGTTCAGGAGGAAAGTGTGGAAATAAGACTTTTTAGATTCAGAATACTTTCAGTGCTGTGATTTGAGCAAATGATGAAGTCTATGCTGCCTCTGCTTCTACAAAATCATGGGGAAACATCTATTGTGAGATTGAAGGCATACTCTCCATGTAAAACTGTCAGCACTAGGTCTGCACACCTGTACAATGCAGGGACCCCTCCTGTCCATGCCAAGAAAAGTACCAGGAGCTGGATATTCCTGAGTGTGTAGGACCTGCCCTTTCCCTCACTTACCGAATCTTGCTCTAAAAGAATAGCCAGCTTTGCCCAGAGTGGGTCTCTACTTCAGGGAATGAGACTTAAAAAATATTATGGTGCCTCCTCATTCTAGAATGCTCAAAATGTCCCACATTCTGAGGAAAAAATACAATTATACTTTATACCTAATGAATAGGTTTTAAAATGGCAAATGAATTCTAATGTCTCTTGCAGCAAAATGTTTAGAGATTCTGGTTGAAATTTTCTGTCAAACCCTCCCTCAGCAGAGCACTGGAAATTCCTACTATTGTGGGCTTAGTGCTTTCAGTTTCACATTACTGTAACAAAGGTCTCCGTGCTTCTCATGTTAGGGTCATTCTGATAAACTTAGAAAGCCTTACACCATAGGAGAGTGAAATAAATAGCCAAGATCTAGTGAGAGGCTCAGAAGAGAAGAATCCAATCCACCTAACCTGAGAGTGAAGAGCAGGTAAGAAGCCTCAGCTCTCTCCTCAGAAGCTGTCTCTGCTCAGAAGCAGGCAGGAATGAGATGGGAATCTATTTGTAAAGGACAGCTGATTTTCTTAAGAACTACCAAAACTATGAGAGAATGCAGCTGAGCCGAAGATGGGATGGGTCTGATGAAATCTAGTATATATTAGGGCAGCAAGACCCTAGGCGCCACTGCCTGGACCAACAGACCTGGTGCTGAACTGAGGATGTGAGATACATCAGGACTGTCTTTCTCTCCATTGACAATGTCTGTTGATCAGTCATTTGCAAGAAAATAGATGGAACAAGAGGATATTATGCTAACTGAGATCGGCCGATCTCAGACACTCACAATCTGTAGGCTTTCCTCTCATGTGTGGAAGCCAGAGAGAAAATAAAAATATAAGAGACTCTAACTAATGTGGGGAAAATTGTGTAATATTGTGAGGTAACTAGTAGATGGAGTTGGGGAGACTTGAGGAAGTAAAGTGATCAATACTAGCATTGCAGTATATGAAAGTATTACCACGAATTTCACTAACACCTATCACGTAGAAAGAGTTGGGAAGAGGGTAGGATACTGAAGTAAGTACAAGAGCTGCGAGCACATTCAGCCTCACTATGATATATAATTACAGTGCAAGAATATACTTTCAGAGATCATTCTGTAGTTTCTTATGATTGCAATGCACTAACAAAATTATTTTTAATATTACCTAGGTCATTGATAGAGCTTATTTAATACTGGGACTGCTACAGCTACAAAACCAAAAGGGTTGAGGATTGGTGAGATTTCTTTGATAATTTTATCTTTGAGATTTCTCTTTAGTGACCCACTTGTATTATATGGGCACCTGTCTCTCCTTTTCGGTCCCATCAAGTTTGTTTTATAAAATTGGATGCTCTGATAGTCAGTACATATGGTTACATCATTGTTTATTCTTGATAATTTTTATCAATATATAGTGATCTTTGTCTTTTAAATAATTTTTGGCTAAAAAAATTTTTGTCAGACATATGTATAGATAGTTCTTGCTTTTAGATTTCATTTGCTTAGAAAATTATTTTTCAATCTGTGTATGCTTTTGCTGTTGACATGAGTTTATTATGCTTAGCATATTAGAAGACACCAGTCTGTCCTTTTATTGGAGAATTAAGACTGCATATGTTCAGGGTTATTATGAAAGGCATGTAATTGTTCCTGTTGTTTTGTTGTTGTTTTTCTGGTTGCTTTAGATACTCTATGTTCCCATTTTCTATACCATATAGATACTGTTTGAATTGTTTTCCCTAATCCTAATTTGCTTATCTACTCTTTTATTGAGGTTTATATTTTCTCATGCTAATTGTTTCTCTTTGCAATTTAGTTGTGATGACTTTTCTTAGTTCAGGCCTATCTTGGAAGATGTTTATTTCTGCTTCCATTCTGAATGATAACTTTGCTGGCTATAGTAATCCAGGTTGGCAGTTTCTTTTTACTCACAGGATACATCATTCCATGCCCTTACAGCCTATAGATATTCAATTGTGAAATCTACTGCTATTCAGATGGGTTTCCCTGTGAATGTGACTTGACATTTCTCTCTTTCAGCTTTGAATACACTTTCTTTGTTCTTTAAGTAACGTCCAGGGTTTAACTGTAATATCATAGACAGGTCATTTTTGGTCATGTCTACTTGGGGGATTCTAAGTGTCTTTAAGCCCTAGTATTCTTTCCTACACTTCATCTTGTCTGTGGGTAAAGCGCCCGATGACATTTTTATCTACCTTCTTTGTTTTAAATATTTTATTGGCGCATTGTGGTCATACATCTTAATGGAGTAGGAGATGGTAAAGGCAATATTTCTATTTGGTTTTTCCTTTAAATCTCTGGTTCTTTATTAAGTTTTTTATCTATAGCCTGAATTGTGCATTTTAATTCATTCAGTTGTTCATTTTAAGCTCTTGAAATTCACTGGCAGTTTAAACAGTCATCTCCTGAATTTATTGTCCAGTATTTCACTGGCCTTAATATCTTTAGAATCAGTGACTAGACAGATATCAAGTTTTGGAGAATTCATTGTCTTCTTTACTCATATTTATTTACTTATTTCTATTTACTAGTACTGAGAAATGAACCCACGGGTATTCTACCTCTAAGCTACATGCTTAGCACTCTTTTTTTATTTTGAAACATGGTCTCACTAAGTTGCTGAGGACCTCACTAAGGTGTTAAGGCTGGCCTAAACCTGTAATCCTCTGGTCTCTGCCTCCCATGTCCTGGGATTACAACCATATACTATCACTCTCAGATTTCACATTTCTTTTTTAATTTATGTATTAGAACCTCACACTAGCACATAAATATGTTTATATATAATTTTTAAATATTGAAAAATATGTAAGAAGTTTTGTTTTATTTTTTTAAATTTTAATAGAACTTTTAAAAACAATTTTCTAAGTTCTATTTTTCATTTGATACCTCATGTGAATTTTTAAATAAGTATCTAAAAAGAAATTATCCTTTGATGAATTAAGTGGAATATTAGAATTGTGAGGGTAGTAGAAAGTTGGTAACTTTTTACAATAATAACATCTTTTAAATCAACTACAATTATGGTATTTCATTACTTTGTAAAATGATACAGATATAATCTGATTCCCCTAATGACACATACAAAACTTCAGTACTTCTGATGAGTCTTAAGTCTGTACCCTCTTGGTGCAAAAGACTAGAAATTTTAATTTATTCTGTTTCTTTCTTTGCAGACCAGGGAACATCAGGAATATGGCTTCAGAGATCCACATGCCAGGCCCAGTGTGCCTGATTGAGAATATTAAAGGGCAACTGATGGTCAACCAGAAAGCTCTGAAGATCCTGTCGTCCATCACACAGCCAGTGGTGGTTGTGTCAATGGTGGGCCTCTACCGCACGGGCAAATCCTACCTGATGAACAAGCTGTCTGGGAAGGAAAAGGGTGAGTGCCACCAGCAAAGCTCTATGCTCCCCTGTGTCCATCCATGTTGTCAATACCCAGTATGGGAACTGGGAAGAGTTATTCAGAGATAAGGATGAATATTGAAAGATGACCTTCCACTCATGGCTGGGCATTTTGTCTTCATTCCGCCCTAGGAGATAAAAAGTCAGCTCATTAACTGGTCTCACAAAGCCTTAGAATTCTTTTTTAAAACACAAATTGTTCCTTTTTTAAAGGAGGAGGGCAATAATAGAAATAATTAACTTACAATTAACTCTAATGGGGGATCTCAGAAATTCATCCATGTTAAGCCAGGTGACTTCTGCAGAAATCAGGACATGGTTCAGGCAGCAGAAAGAGTACAAGGGCTCGACTCTCTCATCACAGAGGCTGGAAGCAAGAAAGATAGTAAAGGGGATTCAAGGATGCATGCACAGTACCTCAGGACAAACCCTCAGCGACCACCTCAGCCAGCCACAACCCCTAGGTTACCACCCAATAATCCATTCCAATGGATTCATCCACTGATGAGATTAGAACCCTAATAATTCAATCACATCAACTCTGAGCATTAATACATGGGCTCTTCAGGGTATATTCTATATATAACCCATAACATATATCAAACACATTTTTAATTTTTTTTGTTGAATTTTTCTGTTAAAAATGTGCTTTAATACACAAAAATTTTTTAAATTTTAACTCTTGTGATGGTTATTCAAATCAGATTGTTTGACATTATCAGAGAGCTGGCTTGAAAGTTCAACCGAGTTGCATTTAGTTCCTATACAGTTTTTTTTTTTTCTGGGATTGTACCTAGGGTCTTTATATCTCCAAGCTATATATATTCAGCCTTTATATTATTTTTTTTTAAATAGGGTCTCACTAAATTGCTGAGACCTTGTTTCTCAAACCTGCTTCCTCCTGTCTTAGTCTCCCAAGTACTGCGATTACAAATATGGGCCACTGTATCCAGCCTTTTTTTCTTTCTTTCTTTCTTTCTCTCTTTCTTTCTTTCTTTCTTTCTTTCTTTCTTTCTTTCTTTCTTTCCTAATAAAAATGTAGTTTTGAGATCATTTTAATTTACATTTAAGTTGAAAAAGTGGTAAATAAGAGGAACTCATATTTCTGTAGTATTTCCCCAAGACTAAACTAAATTGTTATATTTAGATATGTAGACTGTAGGAAAATGCTGGTAGGCAATGTATAAAGCTGGTAACAGGTGAAAACCAAAGATACACACACCTGTAATTCCAGTACATGGGAAGCTGAGACAAAAAGACCACAGGTTCAAGGCCCACCCAAGCAACTTAGCAAGGCCCGCAGAACCTTAGTGAGACCCTGTTTCCAAATAAAAAAGAAAATAGAGCTGTGGTTATAGCTCTGAGGAAGAATGCCCCTGGGTTTATTCCATAGTATAGCAAAATAAAAGAGCCTTTCTTTTTTATTTTTATTTTTTTGTCCTACTGGGGTTCCTGGAAGCCCTTCTACCTCTGGGCTATACTCCCAGACCTCTTTTTATATTTTTATTTGGAAACAGGTTCTCTTAAGCCAGCAAGGCTGGCTTCAAATATGCACGATCCTCCTGTCCCCACCTCCCAACGACAGGGATTACAAGCATGCACCACCATGCTTGTATCTGTTTGAGCAGATAAAAATTCTTGCAGTGTGCCTTTGTTTTTATGTTTTGCTCCCTTGTTTTAATATTTTTTGTCTTGTTCTTGGTATAATCTTTCTGAGGACCCAAGATCAGTCACTTATGTTTTACTTTTCACTGGCTCTGTAAAGTGAACTCGTGGCCCATGCCATGAGTGAGTGTGTGAACAGAAGTGAGACTCTAACAGGGAAGTTCTTGGCTACAGGAGCGAGAGCTACCTGTGCACTATTCTGCAGAGTGAAAAATAGCCTGAGCCAAGAAGTTCCCTGTTAGAGTCTCGCTTCCCTGTTAGAGTCTCGCTTCTGTTCACACACTAACTCATTTGATATAGGCAGTCTGAACTCAAAGAGTGTGACTGTTGGCAGGGCAAAGATGCTGGGATAGATCAAGGTTGACTGGAACTGGTGTTTCTGTAACAGCCTACCATGGGACCCAAACACCTCCCCCACACCCAGAAGAATCTTGAGGCTATTTTGACATTTCTCACATATTTCTTCCAGCTCATGAACTGAGCTCTAAAAGAAGGGTGAGACTGTAACTCAGCTTAATCTACAGGTTGCATAGATGAGAAGGCTGGATAATAATCCTGCAAAACTTACACTCCCCTCTCTTTTTTTTAATCTTTATTTTTTTTAGCTATTCACTCTTCCTAAAATTCAATGTAGCACACTATTTTTATTTCTTAATATTTTCAGTATATTCTACATTTTTCTCACTCCTTCTTTTCTTTTGTTACCATAACAAAAATACCACTACAAATAACTTTGTTGCATATAGTGACATATTGTTTGCTTGCTTTAAATTATGACTATTCATCTTTGTTACTCTCTCCATTGAAAATGGTACTGATGGTTTAGCTCAATACTTTTATTATGGTGACTAGATGTGTTGGACCTAAGATATACCCCAGTCCAGGGATTATTAGGAAAAGATTACTACACACTAATGGGCCCCCAAATAAAGAAGGAAAAGAAAACCATCTTAACAGATGTAAAAATATAGGTCCTCAGGAAACGAGCAAACCAGCCAACAAGATGCCTTCCAAAGTTTGTAAAAGTTCCCCCATAACTGAATTAATAGATATTGAAGAAATTTTAAAAATTGTGTGTGTGTGTGTGTGTGTGTGTGTGTGTGTGTGTGTGTGTGGTACTGGGGTTTCTGGAAACCATTTTACCTCGGGGAACCCTTCTACTCTATTGATCAAAAGTGACACAATGGACATCCTTTTCATGTTCCTGATCTTAGAAGTAAATCTTTCAATCATTTACATTAAGTGTAATGTTAGCTGTGGGTTTTTCATGTATGGCCATTATTTTGAGGTAGTTTCTATTTCAACATTATTATTTTTCAACTTGAAAGTATGTTCAATTTTTCCTCTTTTATATATTCTAAATTATTTCCTTGATTATAACTAAGAAGAATTCTGAATATAGTTTTAGACATCTCTTTGAACCTTGTGGATTCTTTTATCTCAATGTTCAGAACTACCTGCAAAAGTGCCACCTGTAATATCTCTTCTATGCTTTACAGGCTTCTCTATGGGATCCACTGTGCAGTCTCACACCAAAGGAATCTGGATGTGGTGTGTGCCTCATCCCAAGAAGCCAGGCCACACACTAGTTCTGCTTGATACCGAGGGTCTGGGAGACATAGAGAAGGTGAACAAAGAGGATTCTAATTTGGATAAAGCCCCTCATCCCTTAACATTCTCCATACCACTTAGTTTGTTTTTTAAGATCTCACAGATTATATAAAGTATTTCTTCTTAGCTTACATGTTGTGGTAATAAGTTGAACAACCAGCAGTGAGGAAAATATTCATAAGTCAGAATCCTAGAAGAAGAGTAAAGTGGTCAAAAGATAGTCTTATAAAACTATTAGCAACAATTCATAAGCCAACATGTAACAGCACATACGTAAAGGTAGAACAAACAAACTGAATATCATGGGTCCTGTTCTGCAGAAAATTTATTTAAGGAAATGGTTTTGAAATTGCAAGCCTTTATGTTTAATAGTAAACACTATCACAAACTCAGTGGCCGTCAAAAATTATTCGAATTTTGAGCCATAGTTTACTCATCTGAAAAATAATGTACGAGTTCTATATTTGTATAATACTATTGCATTACATATTTAATTATGCATATATAGTATATTATTAAATATTTTCTCAGTAACATAGCACTAAGTATTAAAATCTTATATACTTATTTTGCCACAAAAATAGAGAAATATTTATATTTGTTATTAAGGCCAGAGAATGCTTAAGAAATTGGATGGTTTGTTTTGCAGTTATGTACCAATGATCATAAGAGATTCCTGGGAGAATCAGTACAAACCAAAAATATTAAGCAAATGTGTTTTCTTTCTTTTTTTTTTTTTTTTTTGGTGGTATTGGGCTTCCTGGAAACCCTCCTATCTCTGGGCTACACTCCCGACCTATTTTTATACTTTTATTTGGAAACAGGGTCTCTTAAGCCAACGCAGCTGGCTTCGAACCTGCAGGATCCTCCTGTCTCCATCTCCCAAGCGCGGGGATTACAAGAGTGCGCCACCAGGCTCGGCATCAAATGTGTTTTCAAAGTCCATATAATAAATCCAAACAAAATGATTTCCTTTATAGGTCTTAATAACCATATATGTCTGTCATTAACCTAGAAAAACTTAAATTATGTGTGCATAATTTTACCACTGCTAAACTGGAAAGCAACATAAAATTAAAATATGATACAAAGGTAAATATTTTCTGATTTCCAGGGAGACAACCAGAATGACTGCTGGATCTTTGCGCTGGCAATACTTCTGAGCAGCACCTTTGTGTACAATAGCATGGGAACCATCAACCAGCAGGCCATGGACCAACTACAGTATCCTTTTTGTGATCCAGAGCACGACCAAAGGCAGTAAGAAGACTGAACTACTAAGAGAGCTGCCTGACTCAAAATCCTGGTAAATCCAGCACAAAAAGAAAAAACATAAAAATAACTTGAGTATGAAAGAAAGGTTCATGTGCCTACTAGAGACTTGACATGTAGTCTAAGAACAAGAAAATATGAAGTGTGGAAAAATATGGAACTAATATAAGATGATGAATCCTGTCCATTTGCCGCCTTTCCTTAACTCCTCAGATATGTGACCGAGCTGACCAAGCGAATCAGAGCCCATTCCTCACCCGAGGAGAATGAGGTTGAGGATTCAGCTGACTTTGTGAGCTTCTTCCCAGACTTTGTGTGGACGCTCAGAGATGTCACCCTGAAGCTGGAAATAGATGGGCATCCACTCACAGCAGATGAGTACCTGGAGAATTCCTTGAAGCTAAAACAAGGTAAAGGGCTCAATGATTGGAAATAGAATAGAAAATAGAATAGATAAACTATCAAAAATTATCCCTATGTGAGAGTTTACATACATAGTTTCCTATTTGTACACAGCAGGCTATTCCTAACAAGGAAGTCTTGCTCAGTATCTGATATCTGTCTTAATAGTCTGTTTTAATTGCATTATGTTCTTGTTCCGGGCACAGGTTATTTGCTTTTCTTTTTTCTGTACACCAGTAGGTTGCTTTCATCCTCCTTCTTAGGTTTTGTAAAGCTGCAAGTCATCAAAGGATATGAAGTAGAAGGGATATTTATTTCAAGAATTTTCTCATTAACATGTTAACACCCTATCAGATATGACCATTTCTTCCCTTTTTTTTTTTTTTGCTATTTGTTTGTTTTAATTTCTCCAGGCACCGCTGAAGAACAGGAAAAATATAACCAGCCACGACTCTGTATTCGGAAGTTCTTTCCAAAGAAGAAATGCTTTGTCCTCTACCCACCCACTGAGTGGAAGAAGCTTGTCCGGCTCGACACCCTGCATGAGGATGAGCTGGATCCTGATTTTTTGCAACAAGTGCAAGAATTCTGTTTATACATCTTCAACTATTCAGAAACTAAAACACTTCCCGGAGGCATCAAGGTCAACGGACCTCGTGAGTCTCATTTCAAGTTCTGCTCATTGTAGAAGAAAAGAGAATAAAACATTCAATTGACTTCATCTTTGAGAAGTACAAGTTCTACCATTATTCACATTAAATCTTTTGTGCTTTCATCATAGACCTAATGCTTTTATTTTTCACATTTCTTGGATAGAAAAGATAGTGAAGGCCAAGGTTAAGAAACTGTATTTTTAATATTATCAACAGAAGTCTGACATTTGCTGTTCAGTTCAGTAGCTAATAAATATATGTGTGGATATTTAAATAACAATTAATTACAGTCAAATAAATTTAAAAATTTACATTATATAACATTATTTTAAGTTTTCAAAAGCTACTCATCATGGCATCATAATGGAAAGCAGAGATGCAGAAAAATTGACTAGTCTCAGAACATCCTATTGGACAACACTGAGCTATAATGAACCAAAGTAAGGATTACTTCTGACTGTATACTATTATTTGTTCAACAAATATTGAACATTCATCAAGGGGAATAATATAGAGAATGGATGATAAACATAAGTGAGAGAAGTTACATTCTAAAATATGTAGGAATCAAGTAAATTCAATATTCAATAGACTTGGTTCACTTTATCTAGAATAGGGATGCACTACCATAGTTGCACAGAGGTAATACACAGGTTTTCTTTCAGGAAAAGGTACTTTTTTATAGGTCTAAGAAAAAGCTGACACTGCATTATAGTGGGCTTCCCACTCATGTTTATGCCATGCCACTTATGAGGTAAATGATTGTTAATAGAAAAGCTCAGAATTATACAGAATGGAGAATTGGAGACTTTTCATCACCCTACTTATAATAAATATCTTTCCCTCTTTGTAGGTTTAGAGAGCCTGGTGATAACTTACATCAATGCCATCAGCAGTGGCAATCTACCCTGCATGGAAAATGCAGTCTTGGCCTTGGCCCAGATAGAGAACTTGGCTGCAATACAGAAGGCCACTACCCACTATGACCAGCAGATGGGAGAGAGAGTGCAGCTGCCCACGGACACCCTCCAGGAGCTGCTGGACCTGCACAGGACCTGTGAGAGGGAGGCCATAGAAATTTTCATCAGGAGTTCCTTCAAAGATGTTGACCATCTTTTTCAAAAGGAATTAGCGGTAATTTTTTTAATGTTTTCATGGTTTGGTGTTATGGATGACAAAATATTGCTAGGAAATGGAATTTGTTTTTATTTTAAGGAAGAAATACTTACCAGCTTTTAAAATGGTGACAACTACCTCCATATCCAGAGAACAGAATGTTCTTCGTAGATTTCTCTTAGGTTCTTAGGGACATTGAGCTTCGTAAGCACTTCCCAAATCTCTGATGCCTGGCTAACATTTTTTCTTGGGTATTGTTTTTGTTTTTAATTTCTACATTGAAGACTCAGCTGGATAAAAGGTGGGATGACATTTGCAAAAGGAATCGGGAAACATCATTAAACCGTTGCCAGGCGTTACTTCTGGATATCTTTAGTCCTCTGGAAGAAGCAGTGAAGCAGGGGACTTATTCTAAGGCAGGAGGTTACTGCCTCTTTATGAAGGAGATGCAAAGTCTGAAGGAAAAGTACTATGAAGAACCTAGAAAGGGGGTACAGGTAAGCAAGATTTATCTGGGGATTCTGGGAAGCAGCTGAGTGCTCCTTGAAACACCAATTTGACCATGGGCCCAATGTCACTGCAGAAATGTGCCTTTTTGTCTATGTAGCATTCAGTCTTTTATTGCATAAAAAGGTATAAGTAGCCTGATATTCCTAGGTACATCAAACACAGTGTATTCAATTCGCTTTTTTTTTTTTTTTTTGGTGGTACTGGGGTTCCTGGAAGCCCTTCTACCTCGGGGCTACACTCCCAGACCTATTTTTACATTTTCATTTTGGAAACAGGGTCTCCTAAGCCAGCACGCGGCTGGCTTCGAACCTGCGCGATCCTCCTGTCTCCACCTCCCAAGCTCGGGGATTACAAGCGTGCGCCACCACGCCCGGCCGGCTTCAATTCACTTTTAAATTAAACTTTTATTTGAGATAATCATTAGGGTAGCAAACTAGTACAACTGGACATTTGATGTTGTAAAACACATAAACCACTGTCTGTGTTTAAGTGCTCATTTGTTAGTTCAGCCACAGACTGGTTTAAGTAGAGCTAGATACAAACGTTCAAGCAAAGTCCCTGCTCCTCTGTTGTTGCTTTTCCTCCAGTCCCATCCTCCCCTGGGTTGCTGCCTGTATCCTTATCTCTCTGACTGCTATCTCCTCGCAGAGAACAGATTGTCATCTCCTAAGGTTCATCTTAGACAAGTCTGAGTTTCAGCAAAAGTACAAGTGTCATGCTTTTAAGTGGAGAGCAATAGCAATTGTCTATTCTAGCAAGCTCACATATAGCGACAGGAGCTCCAGCAATTCTAAACTCGCTTATCCTTGATCTCATTTGCAGAAAGCACTTTTCCCCAGTGTCAGTCTCCTATGAAGGACTGTTTAGTGGGGACTCTTTCTGTCCAGCCTAGAGCATGAGGCCATTCCTGTGACAGGGAATCTTGATCATCAGGCACACCATGACCAAGAGGAGCCTGCTTAGAGGAAAAGATAGTGGGGAGACAGAAAGGAATGGATGCTCACAACCTTTCATACTGCTCTGTTCTCTGGACTCTTAGGCTGAAGAAATACTACAGACATATCTGAAGTCTAAGGAGGCTGTGTCTAATACAATCCTTCAGACAGACCAGACTCTAACAGAAAAGGAAAAGGAGATTGAAGGTAAGGAGGGACCCAAGAGACTCCATCTCAAATATGCATCTGGATTAAAAACAATGATTATTAATCTAGAACAAAAATAGAAAAATGATCATAGCTCCTAAGGTCACTTTTGGGTGCAACATTTACAATCACTGACATTACAGTTACCCTCACAAGAAAAATGAACCTAGGAGATAGCCATTATCAACTAGCAAAAATAACAAGTGTAAAAGTAAGGAGATAACATTCATCCTTTTCAGTTTGGACTATTGTAAAAGAATGACATGGTTAGTTGTTATAACAAAAGAAACAATTTCTTACAGTTTTGGAAACTAAAAGTCCAAGATCAGAGCGCCAGCATGGTCTTTTTCTTGGTTTAATGATGGCTGCTTTCTCTCTGCCCCCTCATATGGGATAGAAATAAAAAGAGAGAGAATGTGAAAGCTCTGGGTTCTTTATGTTATGGCCAGAGCATTAATTCCATTATGGAGGCTCCACCCTCATGAACTCATATAAATCTGTCTCCCCAAGGCCCCACCTTTTTATCTAATTAATTTAAAAATTAAGGGTCAAAATGAGAATTTTCAGGAGACACTAACATAACTCCATAACACACTACAAGCCTACATACCTTTTTTAATTCCTCTTTTTTCTCCTCAGTGGAACGTAAAAAAGCTGAATCTGCAGAGGCTTCTGCAAAACTGCTTGAAGAAGCACAGAAGAAGAATGAGCAGATGATGGAACAGAAAGAAAAGAGCTATCAAGAACATGTGAGACAGCTGACTGAGAAGATGGAGAGGGATCGGGCCCAGTTAATTGCAGAGCAAGAGAGGACTCTAGCTCTTAAGCTTCAGGTATTCCAGTGTCTTTGTTTCATCGTTCACTCTCCTGAGTTAAAAACCACAGTGCAGAGTTTAAGCATCACATAAAGAATATGGAACTTTCTAGCCTGCACACTGTAGAAGACGTTTCATTTCCTGTTGTGTCTGCCCTTGATCAGCTCTGGTTATTAAAAACTAGTTGTGATCTAGGCATGATGGCTAACACCTGTAATCCAATGCTTTGAAGGCTGAGACAGAAAAGTTGCAGGTTTTAGACTAACTACAGCAATTTAGCAAGACTCACAACAAAGCAGTGAAATTCTGTTTAAAAAAAAAGAATTTTTAAAAGCTGGAGGTTTTTTATTATGTTAGTTATATTAGTTCAGAGGGTTTAATACCTTTTTACATTCTCTCTCTCTTTCTACTTCTCTCTCTCTTTCACAGTGGATAGTAGAATAAACTCTATGATATTCATTTTGTTAAATCACCATGAAACAATAAACTGACAGACTTTGCATAAGTACTTTGTAGGCAATCTCTGATTGGAAATTTGTTTCACAGGAGAGGAACCATTATATTCTCATGTTAAATGAGAATGAGGACATTATGTGAGAAGTTTTAAGTCAATTTTATAGAAGCTTATATCTTATGGACATGCCTAGCCTAAAAAAATAGTGATTTTGTCACATCATATGAGACTTTATCTCTTGAGGCTCGTTTGAAAGTTGGATGACATATAATCACTCAGCACATTGGTTAAACGTGCAGACTTCCAGTACCTTCCTGTTCTCCAGCCCTGCTCCAGGCAGATGTTCAGGCAGATGTCAGCCCAGAAATGTCTGATGGGCCACAGACCTTCCCAATCTCCTAATTATTACACCCTCTAAAATGTAGGAGGCTTATATAATTTTTCTTATCATATATCTCCCCTGATTTCAAGATTCACATTAGCTAATGTCCATTAAATTTCAACGATTCTTACTAAATATTTACAGTTGTCCCTCAATATCTGTGGGAAATTAGTTCCAAGAATGCCATGGGTAGGCAGATCTGTTCATGTTCAAGTTTTTCACATATGACAGCAAAATATTTGTATATAACCTAGACACATTATCCTGTATATTTAAAATCATCTATAGGTTACTTATAACACCTAATACAATATAAATATGATGTAAAAATTGTTATACTCTATTGCTTAGGAAATAATGACAAGAAAAAGTCTGAATATGCTTAGTAAAGACATTTCTTTTAAAAATGTTTATTATTAATAAGATTTTGTTGAGTCCACATATGTACAGCCCACAGATAAAAGGGACAACTGTACAGGGAAAATGCACATTATAAAGTGACAGCTGAAGCAAAAATATGTGACAAATGTAGTGACTAAATTCCATATGGACTCTGAATCCCAAGGTGGAATTCTAGGACAGAGCAATTTCAGGGATTATACCAAAAAGTTATTCTTACCCTAAAATTTTTTTTTAACAAGGACAGAAGATAAGAGAAAGGAGGGATGATGGAAAGGAGGAGAACAGAACAAATTTCAAAGCTCTTGAGGAATATTTGGAAGTTTAAAAGAAGCAATGTTGAAATTATGCAACAAAGTTAATATTTCATTTATTCTGTACCAGATTCAGTATTCTCTTTCCTTCTTAGGAACAGGAAAAATTGCTTAAGGATGGATTCATAGAAGAGAACAGAAAACTTCAGGAAGAGATTCAGAATGTGGAGAAAAGACACCAAGAAACAAGTATTATTTCTCCCTTAATAGCTACAGCATAAGGACTCCTAGAAAGGGGGCCTCTTCTCCTACTCCCTCATGTTAGTGAGAATACAAGTTCAAGGATAACTTTAGAATATCAGAGTCAGACAATTGCTACTACTCTCCACTTGAAATCATGAAACTTGTACTTCTGTTGAAACACAGAGGTACCCCAAAGCTGAAATTTAATTTGTGATTTCAATCTGTTACCAACCACAAGTATTCATTCATGCTTACCTGCATTTGAAGTGATTAATATAACATTTACTGGATCCCATATGTGAAATTACCCATGTTTTCCACTACATGTATTGTAAATTGTGTAGCTGAGATACATTTTACAATGGAAAAACCATCAAACAGCTCCTATTCAGGTAGACTTTTTCCTCTTCATCTATGTCATACTTGCAGACTCTGGAAACCCACCCTCTTAAAGGCGTGTGTGTGCTCTAGGATGGTTTCTGGGAGATAATAGAGTCTTTGGGCACCATGAATATCACTCCTGCCAGTGGTTAATAGAATATGTACAGCTGGACATGGTGGCTCACACCTGTAATTCTGGTACTTGGGAGGCTGAGACAGCATGATTTCAAGTTTAATACAAGCCTTAACAACTTATGTAGATCTTGTTTCAAAATAAAGATTTTTGAAAAGGCTACTCATGTAATTTGATAATAAAATGACCCTGAGTTCAATCCCCAATATCAAAGGTAAATAAATAATCAAATGCTGCTGCATTTAAGGGAAGTCTTCAGTAGCCACTAATGTCATGGAAATGGGTCTAATTTCAGGTGTTCAGAGAATGTACCATTAGCGACTAGGTGTAGGCTGCATTGACTTTTGGAAAGATTGGACATTTGGACACTGATTGCAGAAACAGTTGACCTCTGTTGAAGGATGTATTTAAGAGGAGGCTTATCCATCCCCCCCTATACAAGCTTTGGGGTTAACTCCTACTTATCTTCAGTCCTAACTAACCTTGAAACTTTACTAAAAAATATTAAAAGATATTTTCACTCCATAAAGCATGTTTGTCTGACTATAATAGAATATATCTATGGCAAAATGATCCCTGAAAAGAAAATATATGTCTCAGGGAATTACATCTATTCAGTAGAAATGTAAAAAAAAAGTGTTGGAGGAAGACAAAGGTTTACATGGTAACCTGCAGAGTAATCCTATATATTTCTTCCTTTGCCTCTTCAGTGGATCATATGAAAGCTGAATCTGCACAGACTATAGCAAAAATGTTGATTGAAGTCGAAAACTCTAAGAAAATGATTGAACAGAAGGAAAAGAATCATCAGGAGGAAATGAAACAAATGATTGAGAAGATGAATCAGGACAGAGTTCAGTTAGTAGCAGATCAAGAAAAGATTCTGAATTTCAAGCTTCAGGTATTTGTTATCATCAGTACTCTAAATCCATGACCATAAATTAAAAAAAAAAAAAACACTTGATACAGTTCGTATACTTGGTTCAGGTAAACATTTTGTGCAGAACTTCATTACATTTTTTTCATGATTCTATCACACATACTCAGTCATTGCTTTGCTAAAGGCCTTTTACAAACAAATCATACTCCATGGAATCCAAATTATGATATCACTCAATATATAGTAGCCATTAATTACCCAGCATGTACCAAGTGCTTACATGCTCTAGATTGCTATATTCTCTTTTAATGGCACAGAAACTACTCCAATGTCAATATTTCAGAAGAGATAAGAAGCTATTTTGTGCCATATATCATGGAAAAATCTCTAGACTATCTTTTGTAGTGGAGTCCATGATGATTTTTCCCCCCACGTGCCTGCAATGATATCATCTCTGTGAGCACCAGACGATCATAAGATCCTCTTAACTCACTACTCACTCAAATATACACAGGTTAAAGCCAGCCGTGGTGGTGCACATTTGTAATCCCCGTGCTTGGGAGGCTGAGACAGGAGGATCACACAGGTTTGAACCAGCCTCAGCTACTTAGTGAGGCTCTCAGCAACTTAATGAGACCCTGTTTCCAGATAAAATAGAAAATAGATCTCAGAGTATAGCTCAGAGGTAGAAGGCACCTGGTTTCCATCCCTCATACCACCCCGCAAAAAAAAATCAAATATACACAGGTTAAACATTGAGACTGCTAGTACCACATGTGTTCAGGGCCCTACCCCAAATATATAGAGGTTCTTGATGTGAGCCTAGAAATACACTCTGGACAACTGATGATCTTATCTAGACTATCTTTCATAGTGGAGTCCATGTTGATTTTTTCCCCCCAGGTGCCCACAATGATATCATCTCTGTGAGCACCCAGACGATCATAAGATCCTCTACCTACCTTCATGTGGTCAGGGTACTACTCGAAATTTATCGAGGTTCTTGATGTAAGCCTAGAAATACACTCTGGACAACTGATGATCTAATTTTTTAAGTTTTCTCTTACTTTTGGCAATAAAACTATGGGGGCTCACACTGAATTTCATGGTCATGCAATTTCCCTGTTTCTCAGCATCATGTTAAAACATTCTCATTGGCTATGATTCTGAGATGAAAATCCAAATCATATGAGTTGATGGCTGAAGGGAAAAGTACAACAACTGCACACATATTATGTTCTGTGTTGGTTTATGGATACCAAGGAAGAATTCCAAGGCAATAATGTCTCAGAGATGATATATTTCAATAAAACTCTTCTGAAGACAGAGAATACTGATTGTATTAATTGTTCCAGCTAAGTTAATTGTTCTGGAAATTCAGCTAGAACAATTAATAGGAAGCATAGAGCCTAAACAGGAAGTGGCATGATGGAAGGTGAGGGAGGAGGAAGTTCAACAGAGTTTCAAAATCCACTAAAGGGTAAATTTAAGAGATAAAAGGGAAAAGTACTTGGTAATTATAAAGCAATTTCTGTGCATTTATTTTATGCATGCCACTTTAATTATCCTTTTTCCCTCTTTAGGAACAAAAACTCCATTTCAAGGAGAAAATGACAGAAGAACAAAGAAAATATCAGAATGAGATCCAGGATATGAAGATGCAAAATATAGAAATACAGCAATCATGTATTATAATATGTTATGCTAGATAAAACTTTTCTATCCCATAACTTGTTACCAAGGCACAATTGCAGTGATCCAAGCTTCAGATATTGAACTTGGGCTTCATTCCTTTGAATGTGACTGTTATATGCCTACATGTACATGAGCCCATAAAATTTCAAAAACACATGATGTTGCAGAAAGAAGCAAATGAGTTACCAACTAAATCAATTCCTTTTATGATTACATATAATACTAGTGATTTTAATGACCTTTAACTAGATGCTACAAACCAATTCATATACAACTACTCTAGAGAGATTATAAATAGTGTGATTCATATGCATTCCAAATTAAGGAATTCTTATGTGGTATTCTTAGAATGGGATTTCTCTTCCTCTTTTGTACTTGTAGACATACTTGTTCCCATGCTAGTACTTTAGGATTTACTTGTCCTCTGGTATGGAAAGCACATGCTGGAAATATAGAAAATATTAGATAGTTGAACAAAGTGTTTGACTCAATTGAGCATCACTACTGAATGAACAATGAAGTCTATTTCTGCTAAAATTAAAAAGGGGTGCAAGAATGCCTAGAACAATTAGCTTCAAATCAGTCTGTAAACGCTGCATGGTCTCTAGGCACTGATGAGGCTCCTAGGCCCTGATTTTTTAAAAAAAGTGCTGATAGTTGTGAGACTTTTTAATGAATACAAAAGCAAACATTCAAACCTCTCTGTTGATAAAAGCCCATTGAATAATGACTGAACTCTTCTCAGCCCTGAGCCTTATTAGATTTTTAACTATAGTCAGAACAGCAAAGATGTGTCTTCACTCCTGAAAGCATGTCTGAGCATTAAAAAATATGCCAGAGGCTTATGGCCAGGTCATAAGATATATTGCTCCAAGCCCTAACATAAATGTTTGAGGGAAAAGGAAGCAATTTAATAATTCTACATGAGTTTTTTAAAATTTTTATCTCTGCAGTGAAATATGCCAATGCTGAATCTTCATGGCAAACTGAAAAAATGGAGAAAATTCTAAAGGATAATCAGAAGATGATGGAACTTAGAGAAAAGAATTATCAGGAGACTGTGAGAACATTGACGGAGAAGTTGGAAAAGGATAGGGCCCAGGTGATGGAAGAGCACGCAAGGATTATGAACATTAAACTTAAGGTATTTCACTGTCATCTCAATTTTCCCATTCAATGACCAGGGATAAAAGACATTGGTTACAGATTAGTGAGCTTGGGCCAGATAAAGGAACCTGGTAGGTGGAAACACTACTACAATTTTTATTTTGTTTATGTTGCTCTCACTGCCCATCTGTGATTATCAAAGGCTTTCTGCAAACACACGATGCTCCATATTCCTGCGATTATTATATCACTCAATATACAGTATCAAGTTATTGCAAATCCCCACAAAAATATATTATGGAATTTAATGTTGAATCTTTATCTAATGGTTCAAGAATATCTTATTATAATTTTTTCAAATGAAGAAGTCTTAATTTCATAAGAGATACATTATTCGGGGACATAACTCAGGAAAAATATAGATGGCGTGCCTCTCCTGGCCTGTGGCCTCCAGAGTGTTATTTTTGCCATATTCTGTACAGCTTTATCTCAGTAAACGCCCTGATACATGGGATGATTTCCTAACTACACTTAACTTAGCATTGCCTAAAGGCCAAGTCTGCAGTCACTTTCTTGTCCACTGGCTCTATTTCAATCTGTTCTGAGTCTGGGCATTGATCCACAAAGGCGCTATGGGTGACTGCATTTCCAGAACTCAATTTTTCTTTTAGTTCTTACAACAAAATTTTACAGGACTACACAGAACTCTCCAAGCAAAGTTAAGGACAGCAACATTTGCCTATAGTTCAAGCTACTCAGGAAACTGAAAAGCAGGAGCATCACAAAATAGAGGACAGCTCTGGCATCTTAGCAAGACACTGTCTCAAAATATACTTCTTTAAGGGCTAGAATATAGCTCAGTAGCTGAGACCTGGGCTCAATTCATAAGTCCCCCCAAAGAATAATACTTTCCCAATCAGACAACTCTGTGACTGTGGAAATCGTGTAGAAAAAACAACCTGATGGATTTTGGCTATCCTACTTAAAACCATATAATACCCACATTATATTGTTAAGAGTTGAAACAATACTTCCCAAATGATAGTTTTCTAACAGTTATTTGCTTAATATAGGGTAAAAGGTCCAAGATAGAATAACACAATAGAATAATGAGGTAATAATATTATGGAGAATATAGACAAGATACTTATGAAGCTGAAGAAGAAAGTCCAGAAAAGCTAAAAGTAATCATATTTAAGAAATGAGAAAGGTGCCAGGTGTGGTATTACATCCTTATAATTCTAGTTCTTGGGAGGCTGAGACAGGAGGATGACAGACTTGCTACCAGCCTCAGCTAATATAAGAGGCCTCTGTAAACTTAGTGAGACCTTGTTTCAAAATAAAGAATGAAAAATAGGGTTGGTGTGTAGCTTGGAGGTAAAATGCCCCTCGGTTGCATCCCTAGTACCTCAAAAAATAAAGACAAGAAATGAAAAAGGAGTTTATTTGACCATTATTGAATAAATTTAATGACCTATTCCTCTGTTTAAGTTTTAGTCTCTACTTTCCCTCTTCAGAATGAAGAAGATAATTACCTCCAGAAAATAAAAAGGCAGAATGATCTATATCTTGAAGAAATAAATGATATCAAGAGAAGACAACAACAAGCTTATCCCTCATCATGTGCCTTGATGTGAAAAACCATAAACACAGTCTTCCTTCCCTGATTTCTCCTTTCTGGATATATGTTTAGTAGGCGATTTCAAATTTTCCCAAATTGTGATTTTACTGAAGCATTTACTTTTGTCTTTATATTGAGCTGGAAGGTTGATCATGCTATGAGACCTGCAGTTAAACTTCATTTTTATCTTTACATTTTCTGCCCTGACATTATTTTATGAAAAGCACTGAGGGTAAAATGCCTAGCAAAAAAGAACCAGAACAGGATAAAAAATAAAACAAAAATGATCCAATAAAACAAATAATAGTAACCAACCTCAAGAATTTTACGTTGTGTCTTTTTTTCAGAATCCATTAATATAATCCACAAAACCCACAATGATTTTGAACTAAGAGTGAATTTTGTATTTATTAGGTAACATGAGTTCTGTGGGGTGCAGCTTCAGACTCTATAACTATTTAACAAACACAATAGCATGATTTCATTTTAGGCACCTCATCAGGAAGTACCACAGCTACTATCACCTGACACACGACACTCTGGATCAAATGCCAGACACTGTCACCAAACTTAGATCTGAGGATCATAATATGTCCATCCTTGTATTTGCAGTTAAAAAAAAATTCAGATTAGTAGGAGCACATTTTCTCATATCTGCTTCTGCCTGGCCTTCTAACATTTTGGGAAAAAATTTTAAGGACTAAAGTGGGATGAAGTGAATGAAATGGCAATGAATGACCTTTAGGGACCATCCCTCCCTAAAATTAAGATTGGGTTAAAACTGTTGAAACTAAATTTATCAGAACTCTGAAAGATAATCCAAGCTTGCAACAACTAAGTAATTACTTAACCAAGAGAACAGCATGGAAACAAGAAAGACACCTTCAGAAACACCTAACTTGGCCTCGTGCATACCCTCCCTTGGTGTGGCAGGCTTGCATTTGTCAGCTTGAAATCCAGATGGGATGGCACTGGGTCCCTGGAAGAGTACAGGAGCTTTGTTCTGATGAAATGATTGTGTTTTTACCTACATGTCAGTCTCCTAAAAGACCAATGCAAGGCACTCGACTTTCCACCTAACTGAGAATCCTCTTAGAGTGCAGATGCCAATAAACAAAGGGCCTCTGTGAAAACTCTGGGAGGTAAAAGAATTCTGCTCCCTGAGATAAAAAGTAATCGCTGAGGCAGAAGACACCAGAGAGAAAAGCACACAAGTGATCTGTTTTTGAGATATTACTGACTTTATTAAAGTTCCCTACTAAGTAAGCAATCTATAAAGCCACAGGTATGCCTAGAGGCAGACTTGGTTTCAGAAAAATCCTAAAGCCATAAGTTTTCAATATTGGCCTGTCCTCTGGCTCACTACAGGCTGAAGCAAATTTAACAAATTTAAATATAAATAAGAACAATTGTCAGACTATTTCATTAAAAATTAAATCCATTTCACATGAGTGGTGTCAGAATAAATTCCTCAATGTCAAAACTTCCAAATGTTCCAATTTGCAATCCCGGGCTGCATTTCTGTATCCAGCACTCTTCCTTTCCTCTCCTCTGTAGACTTTCCCCTTTGTTAGGAGGGTAGAAGTCACTCTTACCCACTAGAATAAGTCCTGTGAGAGCTGTGACTGTGTCTAATAAATCATCACACACTCCTGAAGACAGCACAGTGCTGTGAACACAGTACCTTGGCAGTCTGTACACATACAGACATATTATTCCTTGTTTTCCCCATTCTGTATGAACCCAGTGATCCCAGCTGAATGAAGGACTCTCTGCTGCTGCCCACTCAGGAGTATCCTAAAAGGAGTTCTTCATGTGAAAAGCAGCTTCTTTTCCTGTGTGTGCGTGTGTGTGGTACTGGGGATGGAAACCAGGGGCATTCAACCTCTGAGCAACACGCCCAGCCCTAATTTTTATATTCTTTATTTTGAAACTGGGTCTCACTGAGTTGCAAAGGGCCTTACTAAGTAGCTGAGGCTGTCCGAGAACTGTAATACTCCTGTCTCAACTCCCAAATGTTGGGATTAAAAGAGTGCACCACCATGCACAGCTATAAGAAGTTCTTTATAATACCCTTCCACACTCGAAGCTCACAAATTATCTGTTCTTGGGACACTAAAATTTAGAACAATCTCTGAAACCATGAAACATATAAGCTGAATTGTGAAATAATTTAATCTGTGACTGTATAAGAAGGCTATTAGAGTTTCATGCACTGAAAACTAAATTAACAGGAAAGGGAGGAAATAACATCTTCTTCACACCAACATTTAAAAGAAAAAGGTTGCCAGGTGTGGTGGCGCACACTTGTAATCCCAGAGCTTGGGAGGCTAAGGCAGGAGGATCACACAGGTTCGAAGCCAGCCTCAGCTACTTAGACTCTCAGCAAATTAGAGACCCTGTTTCCAAATAAAATATAAAATAGGTCTGAGAGTATAGCCTGGAGGTAGAAGAACCTCTGGGTTCCACCCCCAGTACCACCAAAAAATAAAAAATAAAAAATAAAAGTTTCATCAGACTGACATACAATCAAAACACACAAACCGGCTGCCAAGTCTTTTTACCAATAAAGAGTCTGTTTTCTCAGCACTTAGTCTACTTCCCAGAAATAAGAGCTAACCCTTCTTTCACTTTCAATTTACATGTATACAAAAATAAAATAGTTTCAAGTTGTCCTGAGTTGATCCAAGAAATTCTATACTTATAAATAAAGTGGAGGAAGCCCTGAGCCCCTTCATTACTTAGAGAACCATTTAAACCTCAAATTTAAGCAGAATCAAGACACAGCCATACAAAGGTACAAAGTTTCAGTGCATTGTGTAAAACATAAAACCATATGAAATCTCATTTGAACTTTGACACACTTATTCAGCATTCAAGGAAACCACAAATCAACCAGCTGTCAGAGCATTATGTTGGCCTGGCAAACTGTGAATAAAACGCCTCTAAACAACTTGAAAATACATTTGCTGTACTGGGCAAATTAATGAGAATCTGTCTCAAAGTTTAAAGGGCTATGAAGGCCAGGCGTGGTGGCGCACACTTGTAATCCCCGCGCTTGGGAGGTGGAGACAGGAGGATCGGGCAGGTTCGAAGCCAGCCGCGCTGGCGTAAGAGACCCTGTTTCAAAAATATAAAAATAGTTCTTGGAGTGTAGCCCGGAGGTAGAAGGGCTTCCAGGAACCCCAGTACCACCAAAAAAATTTAAAAACAATAAAAAACTAATAAATAAAAAAGGGCTCTGAAGTAGCACAGCAGTAGAGCACTTGCCTAGCATATGTAAGCTCCTGAGTTCAATTCCCGTTACCAATAAAAGAGGAAAAAACTTTAACCAACACAACAAAGTCACTTCTGCAATTTTGATTCATCTGATCAACAAAACCTTACTGAAGGCTTGTATATGTCAGGCACTGTTTTCAGTTACTAGAAACTAAGCAGTCAGAAAGAGACAAGAACCTCTATTTTCATGGAAATAAATTCCAGCAACCAATAAACAAAATGGTAAAATATATACAATGTGAAATGACCACAGCTTGCATGCAGAAGAGCGAGGAGGGAAAGAGGAAGAGAAGGAGCTGGCATTTTGTACAGGGTCTCAGAATTAGCACCAGTGAAAGTGGTATTTCGTCAAAGACCAAGATAGTGATGGGGTAGGTGACCTGGATATCTGGGGAAGAGTAGAGGCATCAAAAAGAGCAGCAGATGCCTTGCCCAGCTTGACTTTTTAAAATAAAGACTCTCACATTTTAATTTGGAAATTAGACTCAAATTAAGTACTTTATTCTAACGAAGACTTTTTATTTTTACTTCAAAGTGTTTTTCCAGAAAACCCGTGAACATACATTTATAAGTCAATTTAGTTTATAATATGATGAATAAAGAGCAATCAAAGAAAGTGAATAGGAAATGCAGTATTACATGAAGGTGGCTCAGACATTGAGGAGGAGAATGAAGATAAGAAACACTATAAAAAAGAGAAAATTCTTGGTCAACAAAATATGACTTTTTAGTATGTGATTGGAGAATCATTCTTCAATGTGATCGGAGAAACATTCTTTCTTCGATGTTCATAATTTTCTTTCCCAACTATGATAGTTTGTTTTAATAGTTATTTCATTTTGTAAACAAGCATCAATTGTGAGCCAGTTGTGCTCACAATTCATGAGAGTCTTTATGCCAATCTTCTATAAATTGTTTTGTCTGAATGGATTGATGAAGGGCAGTTCTTGAAACCAATGCCAAAGTGACTACTGTAATTAGACTGAGAATTGTAGCTATTGCAACTCCTAAAAAGCATTTTGTTCTTCTTAGTAACTTAGAGAAAAACTCATATAACACTTGATCAAAAGGATTTGGGGACCAACTCCTCCCTAGCCTTAAAGGCAACCAAATATGTGTTCGCTGTCGTAAAATCATTATAGATGCAGTTTGATCATTAAAGCTTATAGAATCATTTAAGCAACTAAATAAGTGACAATTAACACAGGTAACAACATTAGTAAAATCAAAATTTCCAACCAGAAAAACCTAAGGAAGAGGAATACATGTAGTAACATTATATGTACGGAATAAAGAAAAATTATAAGTAGCTGAAGAGGAGGCAGTGCCAGAAAAAGAAACATTCTCTAGTCCAACAGGTTTGAGAGCAGCAGGAATTTTTTAAATATGACTTTGAATTGCTGATGGTATTTTTTTCAGGGCCAGGCAATTATCAGCTACTCCGCCGTCTCCCCAGACCATCAGACAAGGTCCCGAAATGGTCTCATTTTGGGGTTGAACCATCCTAGTAATATTAGACAAATCACAAGCAGTAATATCCCATTCTGAACACATGTTTATAAATTGTCCAAAAGGACCCCAATTAATCCATGTAACATTTAACCCTGCTTTTTATATAAGTTTTCCAATTTTTCCCAAGCAAATTTCCACACAAATGGACTATATTTTAAATAAATATAAGAAAATTATTGACATTTGGGTAATGAAATATCAATATTATCAGTTATATTATCTCAATTTTGTTGTACTGATCACGCTGATAAATGTTGAAGCTGAGTACGGCTATTTTTATATTAATGCCGGGTAAAATCCAATGTTGGTATTCTATGGGCAG
This sequence comes from Muscardinus avellanarius, assembly GCF_963383645.1. Lineage (NCBI taxonomy): Eukaryota > Metazoa > Chordata > Mammalia > Rodentia > Gliridae > Muscardinus > Muscardinus avellanarius. The sequence continues at coordinate 79,109,026 of NC_137788.1, read as the reverse complement.
GCAAATACCCTTTCCAAAACATATAGGAATAGCCATTCCGTGGTGTGTGGAATTATATAGTGCCCCATCATGAATATTTAAGCAAGTTAATTTAGACCATGGCGGGGATATTATGCGGGGGTAGGTATATACAATTACTTCTACGTCTCAAGTAACAGGCTCCAGCAAAGCCGGGTTTAGAATATATGTCCAATAACTCACATTGGCTGCTGCCGCAGAATTCATGGTAAGGAGGGCACACATGGCTAAAAACAAATTTTCAGCTGAGAGCCTTCCCAGTTTGCTGAACTAAAATTTGTCCCTGAGAAGCCAATGACTTTATTTGTCCCCATGTGGGAAGTTTTTGAGGACAATGTCTATGAGGGCGTTTATGTGTTCGAAGAGACAGATGTGCCATGGCTGCCAATGGCAATTCAGAATCTTCCCTGGGGCCATCATATCTTCTTCACACTCCCGTCCTTATCACCCGGTCGGGGTTTGATTCTCCTCCTTGGTGTCCAAAGTTGGCGGCCATCCTGAAAAGAGACAAGAACATACCCTTTCCCGGGGACCAACAACTCCGCTTGTTTCCAAGTCTCATCCAATTGATCTTTTACCCATACAGGGGCTGGCTGTGTTATGGCTTCATCTGGGGAAAAATGTTTTTCTGCTCTGGACAAAATGTCTCCTTGTGGTAAATTTAGGAAGTTTAATACAAATAATGCTTGATGTAAAATCATCCTAGGGCTTTTGTAATTGTGTAAGATTCTCTCGCTGTTCCCCCTTTTTAATGTTTTAATTTGAAGCTTTAATACCGTGGGCCCGCTCAATAATGGCCTGTCCTTATGGATTATATTCAATACCTATAGTGTGATTAATAGAATATTCTTTACAAAATCATTGAAAAGAAGGAGGTTTATATGCAGGGCCATTATCTGTTTTTAGTTGTGAAGGCAAACCCATAACAGAGAATACTTCTATTAAATGTGTAATAATGCATTTTGTTTTTTCTCCTTTAAGATCAGTTGCCCATATAAATGAATAGGTGTCAATAGTGACATGAACAAAGGCTTCAGAGCCAGAATCAGGTATATGTGTCACATCCATTTGCTATAACTCATTTGGAGATAGTCCCCTAGGATTTGTTCCTGATGTTCCCAATCTGAGATGTAGGGGACAACAAATTGGACAATTAATAACAATTTGTTTAGCCTGTTGCTAGGGGATTTTATATTGTACATGTAACCGGGGGCATTTGTATGTAATTTAACATGTTCTTCTTCTGCTGAAGTGAAACAAACAAGTGTGTCAACTTCTTGGTTTCCTTTAGTTAAATAGCCAGGAGGTCCAGTATGAGAGCGAAGATGAGTAATGAATACATGGCCTTGTCTATTTCTAAGCAATTGTTGAATTTTTATAAATAGTGAAAAATGTTAATTTTAGTATTTTTGATAACAGCAGTGAGAATTGATTGTACTATTCCAATTATATAAGCAAATCTGCAACTATATTTATATCTTGAGGAAAGACTTGTAATATTCTTAAAACTGCAAAAAGTTCATTTTGTTGAACTGAATTGAAAGAGGTTGTTTTAACCCGGTATTTACTATTTACACAATAGGCACTCTTAGTTTTAGATCCATCTGTAAAAATTGTAGGAGCCTTACTCAATGGCTCAGTTGCTATCAGAGACAACAAATTGTTGTTTTTTAAAATAATCCCATAGTTTTCCTTTAGGCAAAGAATATTTTATATCTCCTGTAAATTCAGCCAAAGCTATGTGCATATCATCTACTGTATTAATTAAAAAGTCTACTTGTTGTTTGTTATAAGGAAAACATATATATGAACAATCATAACCACTAAGAGCTACAGCACGCTGTCTGCCTGTTAGAATGAGCATGGCAATCATCTGAGGATAAGTAGTAATAGTCCTGCCAAATGAGTGTTTAGTACAAATCCATTCCAAAGGTTCCATTTTTTGAGCTAAAATAGCAGTAGGATACATAAAGGAAAATATTAGTATTAATTCAATAGGCTCATTTTCCTACACTTGAAACAGAAAAGCATGTTTAATTCGCTCCTCTACTATTTGTAATTCTTATTTTTTTTACAATTTTTCTTTATATGACCCATTTGTCCTCATCCATAACATTTTATATTAGAATTTATTCCTTTTAAACTATTAGCTAATACAGTCACGAATGATTGGATCTTTTTATGTTCAGAATATATATCTTTGCATACTTTTAGATATTGATAAACATTTCCTGTATCCTTAATGAGCAAAATGGCCCTCCAACAATCACCATTTGCATTTTCATAGGCCAGCATTCATAACAATTGTTGCCGAGCATCCTCCCCTACCACAGTTCTCTCAGTTGTCAATTTTAGATGTGCTAAAAAATCAGCATAAGGCTCGTTGTCTTTTTGTTGTATTCTAGTCCAGGAGCCATAATTCTCTCCAGTAGGTCACAATCTTTCCCACGCCTCTAAGGCAATTTCCCACAATTGATCATGTATCTCAAAAGTATTGGTCTGAGCATTAGGGTCATCGTAATGCCCTGGACCGGTAAGCATGGGAAATGTAATAGCTCTCAAGGCAGCATTATTGCTGTTGAAGTTAGCATGAGCTTTTTCGGAACACAAATCTTGAAACCACATTTGCCATTGTAAGTATTTTGGCTCCCTTAGTAAAGCCCTACATAAAGTTTTCCAATCTATAGGCGCCCAATTATTATAATGTTGTGCAGCTCCATTTAGTAATTCTTTAACATAATGAGATGGTGGCCCATATAACGTTATTGCCTTTTTAAGTGACCCATTAGACCTACCTCTAGTCCCTTGTATCGGCCAGGCTGAGGGTTTCCATTAACAGGAGGCAGTCGGATCACAGGATAAGCAAACATATCATCATCCTCTGTAGAATCGCTAAAATTACTGTCTAAATTTATATTGTCAGTCCCTAAATCTATAGAATGGAGGGTTTTTTTAATTCTGTGTTTAACCAGAAAAGCAGTTAATGAGGGTGTGGCAGGCTGTATGGGTTTTACTTTCATTTTAATATCAATGCTGTCCTTCCTTTTTTAACTGTAATTTTTATATTTGAGTTTTTAGCATGCTTAATTCTTCTTTAAAATCAATTTTAAGCTGGTCGTGGTGGCGCACACTTGTAATCCCCGCGCTTGGGAGGCGGAGACAGGAGGATCACGCTGGTTTGAAGTCAGCCCTGCTGGCTTAAGAGACCCTGTTTCCAAAAACAAAAAAGTATAAAATAGGTCTGGGAGTGGAGCCCAGAGGTAGAAGGGCTTCCAGGAACCCCAGTACCACACAAAAAAATCAATTTTATTATCTGAGCCTCCTTTTTTAGTCATAACAGCCTCGGGGGTGACATATTCATGAATAATCTTATCATGCTCCCTTAAAATACCTCCTGTAACTCCTTCCTCTAATTGTAAATTTTGTACAGATGGAGAAGCCTCCTTTTTCCAATGATGTATTTTTCTCTCTTCTAACATAGCTTTGAACAAAGCATATACTAAAGACCAGATAGACCAAAATCGAACAGGTATACGTTCCCCTTGCCTAAAGGCCTTTTCTATATTAACTTTAATTCTCTCCCGGGTTTCTATGTCTAACTTCCCTTCTTCTGGAAACCATGGGTTATAATTTTCTATCACTTCTATACACATATCAAGATCAGAAGTAGAAACCCGAGCTCCGTGAGATTTAAGAAGTTGTTGTAAGATAGAAACACAAGGAGTAGATTTAGCTTGTCCCATCACCCTGTAATAGTATTTACTTACCTCCGGCTTTCCTAACACACCTTTTCTCGGGTCCCTGTTCGTAGGGGCCACCTGTCAGTGTCTAGTGCACTTTACCTAAGGGTAAAGCCAATTAATCAGGACACAGGGGATGCAGATCTTCAGGTATAACTGCATGTTTTATTGAGAGAGCATTCAGACTTTTTATAGAGAAAGCTTCGATGTATTTCATAGACAATTAGCTATTTCAGACATTACAAGGTTATCTTAAAGTAACAATGGATGTGTGTAAGGAAAGCCAAAGAACTAATCTCAAACTTAAAACAATTCTTTGTTTTTGCTACAAATAGAAGCAAAGAACACTTGTGACTGCTCATAACATCTCAAGCTGTTTATCATACCAATAACTTTTCTGAGATGTCTAGACTGCAAAGAGGCCTGGAGCCCTTCCTGACCTTCAAGGGAACTTGGCAGCTCACTGATTAGAGGAAGTGTGCTTGCCTCCCAGCCTGGCATTCCATGCTGCTTCTCGGGAGCCAGAGTTGCTTCGTTAACCCTTTAAGCAGGAGTCTGCATCTCAGTACTCTCACGATATTCTATATCTAAAATATTTCTTAATAGAGCAAATGATTTGTAAGACCTCTTTGAACAAAATATTTGAAGATTACAGTTGGGAAATCATGTCAAACCCTGCTAGAGGCACAGCACAAGAATTTCCTCACATGGTTATTGTTTCTGTGCTGTGTATAAGACACTTTCAGTTTCACATTACTCTAAATACAAAGGTTGCTTTACTTTTCATTATTTGGCCATAGAGATGGAGAAAACACCATGTTGCTGGAGGATATTAAATATCTTCAATTCATGCAGGAGAAGAGAAGTTGGAGAAACCGATCCACTTAATCCTCAGGTGAAGAGAAGGTAAGAAGGCTCACCTCTCTCCCCAGAAGCTATCTCTGATCTGAAGCAAGCTAGGGCAGGGTGGGAAGGGGGTTATAATGGTCAGTTGATTTTCTGATGAACTTCCAGAAGCGTGAGAGGCTGCAGCTGAGCCTGAGGTGGGACAGGAGGTCTGATTAAATCTAGTCATTATCGGGGCATCAAGTCCCTAGTGCCCCTGCTGGGCTTGTGATGAGTCAGGCAACAGAAGACCTGGGGCTGAACTGAGGATTTGAGAAACATCAACATCTCTCTGTTGACAATGTCTCTGTTGATCAGTTATTTCCAGAAAAATGTATGGAACTAGAGAATATTCTGCTGAGATCAGCCAGTCTCAGAAAGTCAACAGTTTTATGTTTTCTTTCATATGTGATGATAGAAAATAGAAACATAAGAGACACTAACTAATGTGAAGAGAAACCTATAGAATAGGATAAGAGAATTAGGGAAAGGAGTTGGGGAGGGAAAAAGGAAAATTAAAAAAGGAAGATTTCAAAGAATATTTTGGCATTATACAAAGGTATTATTATCAATTTCACTACACAAATGGTAAAGAAAGAGGTGGGATCAGGGTGGGATGTGGAAGTTAGTACCCCAAGAGCTGTGTGCATGGATGTCTATATCACAGTGAACCTCACTATGATACATAACTACAATGCACTAATATAGTTATTTTTTTAAATTACCTCGGTCCCTGATGGAGCTTGCTCAACACTAGACCTACTATAGCTAAGAAACTGAAAGGGTTGTGTGTTAGTGAGGTTTCTTTGTTATTTTTATCTTAAAGATCTTTCTTTATTAACCCACATATTGTATATGGGGCCCTGTCTCTCCCTGTATGTCCTGTCATGTTTGTTTTATGAAATTGGATGTTTCAATACTTAGAGCATATAGTTACAATCTTTGTTTCTTCTTGAAGGATTTTTTTAATGAACACATAGTGACCTTCTTTATCTCTTCTAATTGATGTTGGCTTAAAATATGGTTTGTCCAACATAAGTAAAGCTTGTTCTGCTTGATTTTAGAATTCATTTGCATAGAATATCATTTTATAATCTGTGTATGTCTTTGCTGGTGAAATGAGTTTCTGATACCTAACATATTAGAAGACACCAGTGTGTGTCTTTCCTTCTTTCTTTCTCTCCCTCTCTCTCTCCTCTCTCTCTCTCTCTCTCTCTCTCTCTCTCTCTCTCTCTTTCTTCCTTTCTCTCTTTCTTTCTCTCTTTCTTTCTTTCTTTCTTTCTTCCTTTCTCTCTTTCTTTCTCTCTTTCTTTCTTTCTTTCTTTCTTTCTTTCTTTCTTTCTTTCTTTCTTTCTTTCTTTCATTTGTGGTACCGGGGATGGAACCCAGGGGCATTCTACAGCCCTATTTTTTAGTCTCTTTTTTTTCTTCAGAGTCTCACTGAGTTGCTAAGGGCCTCACTAAGTAGCTGAGGCTATCCATGAACCGCAATCCTCCAGTCTCCACCTCCCGAGATTTCAGGTTTAGCTTGGAAGGTGTTTACTTATGCTTCAATACTGAATAATAGCTTTGCTGGACATAGTAATCTAGGTTGGCAGTTATTTTCTTGTAGAATTTGAAATACATTATTCCACGGCCTTATGGTCTTTAGAGATGCTATGAAGAAATGTACTATTATTCTGATGAGTTTGTCTGCTAATGTGACTTGACACTTCTCTCTTTCAGATTTTAATATTTTCATTGTTCTGTATGCTTCACGGTTTAACTGTAATATATCATACAGAGTTTCATTTCTGGTCATGTCTACTTGGGATTCTAAATGCCTCCTATGTCTTTTCCATGCTTTGTGAAATTTTCTGCTATTATCCCACTGAAAAGACATTCTATGCCATCATTTTATAACTCCCCTAGCTCTTTTAGTCTGATTGTACAGAAGTTTTATCTTTTAATGATGTCCCAGAGAACTTTTTTTAAATTTTTTTGGTGGTACTGGGGTTCCTGGAAGCCCTTCTACCTGCAGGATACACTTCCATGGGCTACACTCCCAGACCTATTTTTTAACTTTTTTATGTGGAGACGGGGTCTCTTAAGTCAGCGAGGCTGGCTTCGAACCAGCGCAATCCTCCTGTCTCTGCCTCCCAAGTGCGGGGATTACAAGCGTGTGCCACCACGCTCGGCGCCCAGAGATCTTATATATTCTGGTTATTCATTTATATTTTTCTTAATGTCTAAATGTAATAATTTGTTAGTCTTTTTATTAAGCCCTGATATTCTTTCCTCCAGTTGATCTAGTCTATTAGTGAAACAATTAAGTTTTTATTTAATTTATTGAAGTTTACATTTCCAAGATTTTTTGTGGTTTTTCTTTTAAATACCTCTATCTTTATTGAGTTTCTCATTCATATCCTGAATTGTGCTTCTTAATGCTTTCAGCTATTCATTTGTATGCTCTTGGAATAAATTGACTTTTTTTTTTTTTTTTTTTTTTTTTTGGTGGTACTGGGGTTCCTGGAAGCCCTTCTACTTCCCAGACCTATTTTATACTTTTTTTAAAATTTGGAAACAGAGTCTCTTAAAAGCCAGCACACCTGGCTTCGAACCTGCGCAATCCTCCTGTCTCTGCCTCCCAAGCGCGGGGATTACAAGTGTGCACCCCCACAAACCGGCTAAGAGAAATTTTTCATTGATGAATTAAATTGATTATTTGAGCAATAGGAGTGGTTGAGAGTGAGTAATTTTTTTACCATATTAACATTTTTTTAAATCAACTACTTTAATGATACTTCAGTTTCTTTGTGAAATGATACAGGTTTAACCTGATTCACCTAGATGACAGACATAATGCTTCAGTAATTCTGATGAATCTTATTACTCCGCCCTCTTGGTGCAAACACTAGGAATTTAATTCATTCTACCTCTTTCACTGCAGACCAGGGAGCACCCTGGACATAGCTTCAGAGACCTACATGGCTTCAGAGACCTACATGGCTTCAGAGACCTACATGGATTCAGAGACCTACATGGCAGGCCCAAAGTGCCTCATTGAAAACACTGAAGGGCAGCTCGTGGTCAACCAGGAAACTTTGGAGATCCTGTCGTCTATCACACAGCCAGTGGTGGTTGTAGCTATTGTCGGCCTCTACCGCACAGGAAAATCCTACCTGATGAACAAGCTAGCTGGGAAGAAAAAGGGTGAGTGACATCAGCAAGACACTGCTGACCTCCTGTGTCCATTTATGGTGTCAACACCCAGTGAACTTGGAACGGGGGAGAGTTAGCCAGAGATAAGGATGAATATTAAAAGCTAACCTTCCACCTATGCCTGGGCGTTTTCTCTTCACTCAGTTCTAGGGCATCAGTCAGTTCATTAGTTGTCCTCACTATGCCTTAGCTTTATTTCTGAAAGTATAAGTTGTTCTTTTCCTAAATAAAGAAAAGCAATAATAGAAATAATTACCTATATAGTAATTAACTATAATAAATTATAAAAATTTTACTAGACTGTTCATGTAGTATTAAAACAAATTTCCGTTGATTGTTTGCTTGTTTGTTTACTCAGAACTAGGGATTGAACTCAAGGGCATTCTACCTCTAAGATACACTCACCCCTGTTTCTTTTACTTTTTTTTTTATTTTGAAACAGGGTCTCACTAAGTTGCAGAGGGCCTCACTAAGTAGCTGAGGCTGGCCTTGAACCTGTGGTCCTCCTGTCTCATCCTCCCAGGTACTGGGATTACAAGCATGTGCCACCATGCCCAGCCTCTGCTGATCTTGAAAACTAAAAATGTTACAATGTGTATTGGATTTTTTAAATATTAAAAATATGTATAACATAAAATAACCCAAACACAAAATTAACCCTGATAACCATTTCTAGGTATACAGTTCTGTGGCATTAAGTAAATTTTCATTGTTGTACAACCATCAGCTGCATTCATTTCCAGAAAATTTTCATTTTCCCCTATACAAACTCAGTGCCCACTATACAATAATTATACATTCACACATTCTCTACCACCATCCTGCATTTGTCTCTGTATTAGCATTTTCACAGCTAAAATCCAAAGACCTGACTACACAACTTAGAGGAAGGAATATTTATTTGCTCAAATTTTGTTGATTTTGAGTTCAGTCCCTGTGAGACCAGTGTCTGGATCTCAGACAGGGGTAACAGGAAGCAGAGAGAGGAAGAGCAGGAGGGCTGTGCTCCTCATATCATGGAGGCCAGAAGCAAATGGGCAATGAGAGGGAGGAGGAACCATATATAATCTAAGGCCACACCCACAGAGACCACCTCACCAGCTGCACATCACCTCCCTGGGTACCACTCAATACTTCCATTACAATGAATTCATCCTCTGATGAGTTTAGAGCCCTCATCAATCAATTATATCACCTTTGAACATTAATACATGAATATATCTTCAAGATGTATTCTTTTTTTTTTTGGTGGTGGTGGTACTGGGGTTCCTGGAAACCCTCCTACCTCCAGGCTACACTCCCAGACTTCATATATATATATATATATATATATATATATATATATATATATATATATATATTTTTTTTTTTTTTTTAATTTGGAAACAGGGTCTCTTAAGCCAGCAAGGCTGGCTTCAAACTTGCACAATCCTCCTGTCTCCGCCTCCTAAGCACGGGGATTACAAGCGTGCGCCACCACGCCCGGCAAGATATATTCTATATCCAAAGCTGGGTATGGTGGCACATGCTTGTAATCTTGGCATTTGGAAGCTGAGAAAGAAGGATTGTGGTTCAAGGACAGCCTCAGCTACTCAGTGAACCCCTTTGCAACTCAGTGAGACCCTATTTCAAAACAGAGAATAAAAAAAAATAGGGCTGGGGGGGTGCAGGCATGATGACACACGCTTGTAATCCCAGCATTTGGGAGACTGAGACAGGAGGATGGTGGTTCGAGGACAGCCTCAGCTACTTATGAAGCCCTTTGCAACTCAGTGAGACATGTTTCAAAATAAAGAATAAAAACAGGTGCTGGGGTGTAGCTTGGAGGTAGAATGCCCCTGAGTTCCATCCCCAGTACCGCAAAAAAAAAAAACCATAAATAAATAAATAGGGCTGGGGTCTGTCTTGGAGGCAGAATGCCCCTGGCTTCCAACCCCAGTAATGCAAAAAAAAAAAAAAAAAGATATTCTATATCCAAATCATAAAATATATCTATCAAATTTGTGTTTAATTCCATATGTTGATGTATCTTATGTTAATAGTGTACTTTGACACTCACATTTTTTTTTTTTAACTCCTGTGATGGAGATACAAACTCAGCTAGCTTGACATCATCAGAGAGCTGGCTGAAAAGACCAACCTAGTTGTTTTGATTGGTGTGTGTGTGTGTGTGTGTGTGTGTGTGTGTGTGTGTGTGTGTGTGACAGAGAGATCTGGGGATGGAACCCACGGGCATTTGATCTCCGAGCTACACCCCTGCCCTATTTTGTATTCTTTATTTTGAAACAGGGTCTTACTAAATAGCTGAGGCTGACTGCGAACCACACTCCTCTATCCTCAGCCGCCTGAATGCTGGGATTACAAGCATGCGCCAACATACCCGGCAACCTAGTTATATTTAGTTCCTATACATTTTTTTTTCTGGTATGGGGGATTGAACTAAGGGGCATTCTACTTCCAAACTATACCTTCAGCCTTTATAATTACTTTTTAAATTTTGAAACAGGGTCTCATTAAATCAATGAGCCTGGCCTCAAATTTTCTGTCGTCTGTCTCAATGTCCCAAATACTGAGATTACTTTTCTTTTGTGGTACTGAGATGGAACTCAGGGGCATTCTGCCTCCAAGCAACACCCCCAGCCCTATTTTTTATTTTTTATTTATTTTTTGTTTGTTTTTGTTGTTGTTGTTTTGCTGGTACTGAGGATGGAACCCAGAGGCTTTCTACCTCCATGGTTTATTCCCAGACCTATTTTATACTTTATTTGAAAGAGGATCTCATTAAGTTGCTGGGAGCCTCACTAAGTAGCTGAGGCTGGCTTTGAACCTATACGATCCTCCTCTCTCAGCCTCCCAAGTGCTGGGATTACAAGCGTGCGCCACCACGCCTGGCTCTTATTCATCATTTTAAAACAGGGTCTCACTGAGTTGCAAAGGGCCTCAATAAGTAGCTGAGACTATCTGTGAACTGCAGTCCTCCTGTCTCAGCCTTTCAAATGCTGGAATTACAAGTGTATGCCAAAACACCCAGTTCCTGAGATTACTTTTAAGGCCATTGCTCCAACTTTCTTTCTTTCTTTTTTCCTGACATTTAGTTTTGAGATAATTGTAAAGGTACATTAAAGTTAAAAACATGATGGATAAGAGGGACTCATAATTTTATAGTAATTCCTCAAGACTGAATTAAAACCATAAGTCTGTGGTGGCATATTGAGGTAGGAAGACTGTGGGAAAATGCTGGTAGGCAATCTAGAGAGCTGGCAATAGGTAAAAACAAAATTATAAGTTTCTAAAATAAAGAGAAAATTAATTTAAAAATAGACTACAACAGTAACAAGTAGGAAGTATCTCACTGAGGGAGAGGATGCTCCCTTCAATAAGCTGAAAGAAATTCTACTGCCAAGTTTAAGACAAGCAGGTGCCACTATCTGAGGAATTTTCAATCTGAGTAGAAAATAAATCCAGATAAAATGTGCTGAGCCAGGACAAGAAAAATTCTCAACACTTTCCAGTGGAAGTAATGAAATAAGGGAGACAAAAAGACCCATTTTAGTGGGGTACAGTGACTCACAACTGTAACCCCAGTACTTGGGAGGTTGAGACCAAAGAATCATAGATTCAAGGCCAACTTTAGAAACTCAGCAAGGGCCTCAAAAACTTAGTGAGACTCTGTTCCCAAATAAAAAATAATGATAAAATAGGGCTGTGGTTATATCTTGGCTGTACAACGTCCCTGGGTTTAATCCCTAGTATCTCAAAAAAGAGCCTTTGTTTGGACGACATGAAAGAATAGAAATCCCTGCACTTTGCCTTTGTTTTTTTATTTTGCTCCCTACTTTTTTCACATTCAGTAAAATGATAAAGATGCTAAAAAAAAAAGAACCACACACAACCTTCAGAAATGACTCAATAAATCAAATAAAAATCTCAATTGAAAGTTTCATCATTAAAGCATATCAATGCAATAATACTGAGAGGTCTCCACAGACCTTCTTACCCAAAGATAGGTCATCCAGAAATAAACTCAGTAAAAACTCTAGATCTAAAATACATTAGAAATCAAATGGGCCTAGCAGGCATCTGTAGAGTATTTCATCCAACATCTCAGTACAATTTCTCCTCATCTGTTCATGGAACTTTCTTCAAAATACACCATATCGCCGGGCGTGGTGGCGCACGCTTGTAATCCCCGCGCTTGGGAGGTGGAGACAGGAGAATTGAGCAGGTTCGAAGCCAGCCTCGCTGGCTCAAGAGACCCGATTTCCAAATAAAAAATATAAAATAGGCCTGGGAGTGTAGCCTGGAGGTAGAAGGGTTCCATCCCCAGTACCACCAAAAAAGAAAAAAAAAACAAGCATGTCTTAGCAAATGCAAAAGAAATCAATGTGCTTTCTTGCATTTATCAGATCATATTGGATAGAAATGATAAATTGTTATAATTTGAATCTTCAATGTCCCCCAAAAGCCCATATGTTGAAATCATGGTCTCTAATGTAGCATGATTTGAGGTTTGAGGAGAGGATATCTGGAAGATTCCTAACATTCATTTTCTCTCCCTCCCTCCCTCCTGCTCACCTCCATGATCTTAGAAACTTTTCTCTGCCTTGCTCTTCCACCATAATGTTCTGCCTCATCTCAGGCTCAGAGCCATGTAGTTGCCTATGGAATGATACTTTTAAAACCATAAGCCAAAATAAATTTATTCTCCTCTTCCTTGTTCTCATCGGGTATTTTAGTTAAGTCATGAAGAGCTGACTAACATAAAAATCAACATCAACAAAAACCACAGAAACTATGTAAACACATGGTGATTCAATATATTTTGAAACATTAGTCATAGAATAAATGAGACGATAAATTAAGAAATTCTTGAAATTAATGAGAATAGATACAATATACCAGAATATCTGAGACACTATGAAGGCTGTTCTAATAAAAAGGTTTATAGCTATGAATGCCTACATAAAAAATAAGAAAGATCCCGAACAAAGAATCTAATGAGCCATCTCCTAAAAAAACAAGAACAAACCAATCCCAAACCCTGTAGTAGAAAAAAAACATAATTCAAGATCAGAGCATAAATTAATGAAACTAAGAATGAAAAACAATGCAAGTAAGAAATGTAACATTTAGTTATTTTAAAAGGTAAACAAGATTGATAAAACCATAGCCAAATTAATCACAAAAAGAGAAAGAATACTAAAAATAATTAGAGAAACAAAGAAGGTATCAGTTCAGACTGCTTGGAAATCTAAATAGCTATTTGAGTCTATTTTGAAAACTTATACTCCAATAAATTTGAAAATTGAAACAAAATGTGTAAGTTTCTAGACACATGTGATCAACAAAAATAGAACCAAGAAAATTTAGAAAAGCTAAATAACTAATAACAAGTAGTGAAACTGACGTAGAAATAAAAAGACTTAAAACAAAGAAAAGCTCTGGACAAGATGGATTCACAGCTGAATTCTACCAGATGTTCAAAGAAAAATGAATGCTATTGCTCCTTAAATTGTTCCCTAAAATAGAAAGAAGTGGAACACTTACAAACTCATCCTGTAACGCTAGTATTACCTTTATACCAAAGACATATCAGGGAAAGAAGTCTACAGACCAATGCTGCTCATGAACATTGATGTACAAAGTATCCTGAATAAAATCTTATATTCATATGTAGAAGAATGCAACTAGTTCTTTATCTCTCACCTGCACAAAATTCAACTAAAAGTATAGCAAAAGCCTGGGAAATAGATCATAAACTTTACCTTTGCTAGAAGAAAGCATAGGGGCAACAATTTTCTTTGACATTTTAAGAATGTTAAACTTTCCAACCTATAAACGCAAGATATTGTCTAGTCATTTCTGATTTTGCTAATTTCATTCAGCAACTTAGAGTTTTCACTAAGCATCTTTCTCTTTCTTAGCTAATTTTATCCCTACATAGCTTATCCTCTTGGTGCTATGATAAATGGAAATTCTTTCCTAGTTTCCTATTCAGTTGGTCATTGTTAGTGTGCAGATATGCAACCAATCATAGAGATAAAAGAAATGAATTCTACAATGCTGACTTTGTGCTCTGAAGTGCTCTGGGTTCATTTTAGATATAATAATGTTTTGTGAAATATTAAAGGTTTCTACATGTAAGATCATTTCATTTACAAGTATCACTTTACTTGTTCCATATACCTATTTGGATTGCATTTATTTATTATTTATTTATTGCCAAATAACTCTAGATAGGACTTCCAGTACTCTATTGAACAGAAGTGGCACAAAAGGAAACCTTATTCTTGTTTCTGATCTTAGAAGCAAAGCTTTCAATATTTTACACTGAGCATGATGCTGGCTGTGGATTTTTCATACATGGGCTTAATTATGTAGAAGTAGTTTCCATTTCTACTTTATTGCTTTTTTAACTGGGGCATTGAAATCGTACATCTTGGTGACATTAAGGGTGACAGGCATGCATGCACATAGTACTTTTTAAGCCCTCTTCCAAATCCCATCCCCCTCCCTCTCCCTTCCCACCCTCCATTGCTCAGCGCAGCAATTGGCCTTGATAAGTTTATGTATATACATTATGACCACTGACATCTTTCCCTCTTTACATCTTTCTCTCCGTTCCTATCTCCCTCAGCTGGGTCCCCTCCCTCGCTCCACTAAGACTTCTCTTCTTTTGTCTAATTTCTACTTCTATACCCTCTTCATTGCCTGTTATTCTTAGGTTTGCTCTTTTAAAGTTATTCCAATCCTCTTGGATTTCTAGATCATACTGTCAAGTTGATTTTTCTTTTTTTATGCAGAACTAGGGGTTTTAACCCAGGCATTCTACCTCCAAGTTACACTCCATTCCTATTTTGTATTCTTAATTTTGAAACAGGGTCTCACTAATTTGCAGAGGGCCTCACTAAAAGTAGCTGAGGCTGGCCTCAAACCTGTGATCCTCCTATCTCAGCCTCTCAAAAATTGAGATTACAAGCATGTGCCACCATGCCCGGCTTCTAATTGATTTATCTAAATTATCCACTTTGTGTTCATTTTTGGAGTGATTATCTTCTAAGAATGAGATTCTGTTTTTCATGTAGTCTAGTCTACCACTGATGGTTTGTATTGATGTTCTCTTTTTATTTATTGCATCCTTTACTTCCTTCGGAACTTTTTTTAATTCCTGTTGATGGTATCAGTTTCTTTGTTGATTTGATCGTTTGTTTCTTTCAGGCTCTTTCTAAACTCTTTTGTGAAATTCTGGATCACTTCTACTATTAAACTTCTGAATTCTCCTTTTGGCATTCTCCACATCTCTGCATTTGTAGGTTCTGTTATTGTGGGGTTCTGGGAGCCCATTGATTTCTAGCTATTCTTCTTTCTCATGTTTTCATGTTTCTTAAGTTTGTATCTTTGTTGCTTTTTCTGACTCTTTCTCTCTTACTCTGTGGTTTTCCTGTCTATTCCTGTGTCTATTCTCTCTCTTTATAATATCCTATTCTGGAATTCAATATTTACCTCAAGACATGTCTTAAAAGTGAACAGTCTCAGCCATATGGTCATTTGCTGCTTTGTGTTGAATATTTATTACCCTATAATGCTATGTGTGTGGTGTATGTCCCATAGCCCTTCTGTTGTCCTGCCTATAGATTTCCAGAATTGGGTTACAGTTATTCCAGGATTCTGTCTGCCCACTATGTTGGTGGCATTGATGAGTCCCAGGTGTTAAAGACTGGAGACCTCCCTGTTACCTTCCTAATAGGGAATAGTCTATGAGGTGTGGGCCAATGCAGTTGTGTCCTGTGAGTTTTTAAACTTCTTTTTGTGGGGTGCTGGGAAGGCTTCATTTGTTGGCTGGGATTGGTCTGTTCTTAGTGTCTGGAAGTCCATTTTGTTGATTCACGTATCTGGTCCAGCCTCAGCAGTAGAGGTTTAGAGGAGTCAATTGGTATATACAAGGGCAAACTATAATGTAATCAATGGTGAAAGATGGGTGAGGAGAAATGGAATAGAATGAGGTAAGCAAGAATAAGGTGAAATATTTAGATAGAGTGATAAGAAATAGGTAAATGGGTGCAATGGGAGTCAGACAAACAAGCAAACCAGAACACAGACAGTCTCTCACACATACACACATACAGGAGGAAAAGAGAATAAAAAGAAAGAAAAAGGGGGGAAAGGGGGTTACGTTAAGAAGTGTTTAACCAAAAGAGCATAAAATTTCCTTGTTGGAGAAAAACTGAATTATATGATGACTTTGGATATTCCCTTGCTGATTTTTTCTCTCTTCTTGGATTGAGGCTTGCTTAGAGGAGATGTGCATGCTGCTCCAAACGTCTGGTTCAAGCCTGCTCCCATTCTGCTCTGGTTCCACTTTGTTAATGAGGCAGCATGGGGTCAGGGGCCAGGGAGGGGCTGCCCCTGACTGCTGGCTGTTGGGAAGAGGGTCTTCTAGGCTGGGGGCTGGGGGTTTAGCCCAGACAGACACTCACCCAGTGCTCACAAGGGCTTTACGCTCAATCCCCAGCAAGGCAGAAAAAAGGAGAGAAGTAAAAATTAAGGAGGGAGAAAAGAGAGAAAAATGTAAAAGGGAAAAGAAAAACCCTACCAACAAACACAGAGTAGGAGCAAAGACCAAAGAAAGAAACTGAACAAATATTTTTTAAAAATCAGGCCAGAAATTATGGTGTGTGCCTATAATCCCAGTAATTGGGAGGCTGAGACAGGAGGATTGCAGGTTTAGGACAGCCTCAGCAAGTAGTGAGACTCCCATCAATCAGCAAGATCCTGTTTCCAAATAAGAAATAAAAATCAGGCTGGGTGTGTAGCTTAAAGGTAGAATGCCTCTGAGTTCAATTCCCAGTACCAAAAAGAATAAGTAATAATGCAAAAAAATCCTCGTCCTTGGCTTCTATAGTCCTGTTTAAGGTTCACTTATTACTATAGGTTCCCAAGTACATTCCAAGTGTTCCTGCTTACTTGGAAACATATAAAAAAGAAGTCAATCGGCATCCCCAGTGCTAGGGCCTCTAGTGAGATCTTGAACTGAGCCCAGGTGCAGGGTCCTTCCCAACACAAGCACAGGGAGTCCAAGCTCTCCATACAAAAGGCTGGATGGATCTGTGGCCTTCGAACCTCGTGTTTTCCTCAGGACTTTATGTATGGCTTGCAGCCAAGGTCTGCCTGTATTTCAAACCTCTCTTTTTCAGGTCTCTTTTCAGTTGACCGTGGTGCAGGGCCTGAACACACCTCCCTGTGGACAGCGCACTCACCTCTGCAGTGGATCCGGGACATAAGGAGGGGTGGGGTGGTGGGCTTTATTTTTTTTTATCCAGGACCACCACAGGGCTGTGCAATTCTGTTTCTGGTGCCCTCATTGTCTGTGGAGTAAGTCTCAGGTCTCTGAAATTTTAGGGGGGTGCACGGGTTCAAAGTTCCTGCCGTTCAGAAGCGAAGGCTATTGTTCTCTCATCCCTGCTTGTTTAGAGATTTCCTGCTTCTTTTTCCTTTTTTCATTCTCCATGTTTAAAAGCATCCTTGTAGATATTCCTGCATTTCTCTGTCTTTAGTTCCCTGCCCACATGAAGGTAGTCTGGGATGTGGGATTCTATTCAATTCTGTGCTCCCAAGATGAGTTAGAGACCATCTTGCCTTAGGGTCCTACTTCCTCACCATCTTCCATGATTCCTCTATTGATTTTTTTTCAACTTGCAAGTGTGTTCAATTTTTCCTCTATTATATATTCTAACTTCTTTATTTCTATGATTATAACTAAGAACAATGCTGATTGTGATTTCAGATATCTATCTTAACCTTGACTATGCTGACTTTTATCTCAGTTTCCACAACCACCTACAAAAGCACCACCATCTTAATTCTTCTGTGTTTCACAGGCTTCTCTCTGGGCTCCACGGTGCAGTCTCACACCAAAGGAATCTGGATGTGGTGCGTGCCTCATCCCAGGAAGCCAGACCACATACTGGTTCTCTTTGACACTGAGGGCCTGGGAGATGTAGAAAAGGTGAGGAAAAAGGGTTCTACTTTGGATGAAGCCCCTCATCTCTGAAAATCCCCTAACCACTGAGTTTGTGTTTCTTTGTTTAAGATCTTGAAGACTAAATAAAATGTCATTTCTTTTCTGCTTACATGTTGTGAGAATAAGTTGAGCAACCAGCAGTGAGGAAAATATTCATAAGACAGAACCTAGAAAAAGAGTAAAGTGATCAAAAAAGGCATAACTATTAGCAACAAGTTCTTGCATATGCACAAAGGCAGAACAAACAAATTCATTGCCATGGGTCCTGTTCTGCAGAAAACTGGTTAAAGAATTGGTCTTGAAGCTGCATATCTTTGTGTTTAAGTGTGAACCCTGTCACAAACTCAGTGCCCTTCACAAATTATTTTAATTCACTGAGCCATGATTTACTGATCTGCAAAATAATGTACTAGTACTATATTTGTATCATAACACTGCATTACATACTAAATGGAGTATATACAATATAAATAAGAACTCAATAAAATAGATATATTATAAATCTTATATAGTTGTTCTGCTATAAAAATAGAAAAAAATTAAATTTAATTTGTATTTAAAACCAGAGAATGCTCAACAACATAGATGGTTTTTTGGCAGTTATATACCAATGATTATAAAGACACTAAGGAGAATCGATACAAAACAAAAATACTAATCAAATATTTTCAAAGTCCACATTCTACAAATAATCATTTTGTTGGGATTTTAATCCCTAATATGGGTCTTAATAATCACATGAGTCTTTCCAGTTAGCCTAGAAAAAAGCTCTAATTATGTATGCATATTTTATCACTGCATATCTGGAAAGTAACATAAAATTAAAATATACTCCTTGACACAAATATATTCTAATATCCAGGGCGACAACCAGAATGACTGCTGGATTTTTGTCCTGGCAATACTTCTGAGCAGCACCTTTGTGTACAATAGCATGGGAACCATCAACCAGCAGGCCATGGACCAACTGCAGTATCCTTTTTGTGGTCTGTAACAGCACCAAAGCAGAGAGGAAACTTGAACTAATAAGCCAGCTGCCACAAGAAAGTGGTGAATCCAGCATAAAAAGATAAAACATAAAAATAATTCAAATACAGGAAAAAGGTTCATGTACTGCCTAAAGACTTGACACACAGCCAAAGAAAAAGGCAAAATGAAGTGTGAAAACACGTAGAAGTAATATGAGATGGTGAATCCTGTCCATTTGCCGCCTTTCCTTAACTCCTCAGCTATGTGACCGAGCTGACCAAGCGAATCAGAGCCCATTCCTCACCCGAGGAGAATGAGGTTGAGGATTCAGCTGACTTTGTGAGCTTCTTCCCAGACTTTGTGTGGACGCTCAGAGATGTCACCCTGAAGCTGGAAATAGATGGGCATCCACTCACAGCAGATGAGTACCTGGAGAATTCCCTAAAACTAAAAGAAGGTAAAGGCCTGATGATTGGAAAATAGGAAAAATGCCAGGAATTATCCCTATGAGAGTTTACACACATGGTTTTCATGGTTTTCTATTTGCACATGGCGGGCTATTCCTAAGAAGGCAGTCTTGCTTAGTATCTGTCTTAATAGAGCCTGCTTTTTTTGTATTATTTCTTTGTTCCAGGCACAGCATTTGTTGTTGTTTTTTGTGTGTGTGTTTTTTTTTTTCCCTTTTGGCTATACATCATTAGGTTGCTTTCATCTCCCTACTCAGGTTTTCTGAAGCTGCACATCTTAAAAGGATATGAAATCAAAGGGACATTTATTTTAATAATTTTTTCAATAACAGGTTAACACTCTACCAGACACCACCAATCCAACCCCCTTTGGTTGTCGTTATTATTGTGATTTGCTTGTTTTCACTTCCTCCAGGCACCAGTGAAGAACAGAAAAAATTCAACTTGCCCCGACTCTGTATTCGTAAGTTCTTTCCTAAGAAGAAATGCTTTATCCTCTACCCCCCCACTGACTGGAAGAAGCTCAGCCGGCTTGAGACTCTGCACGATGATGAGCTGGATCCTGATTTCTTGCAACAAGTGGAAGATTTCTGTTCTTATATCTTTGACTATTCAGAAACTAAAACACTTCCAGGCGGCATCAAGGTCAATGGACCTCGTAAGTCCCATTCCCAGTCCTTCTGTTCACTGTAAGACAAAGGCGAGCTGAAACGTTCATTTAGCATCGGCTTTGAAAAGTGCAGGGTCTGCCATTATTTGTGTTAAATACCATGCATTCTCAACATAGATCTAATGTTTTGATTTTTTTTTCATGTTTTTTGGGTAGAAAAAGATAGTAAGGGCCAAGCATAAGAAACTAGCTTTTCGCTGCCCCCCTCCCTGTCGCAGTGGTGAGCTTGGCAGTGAGACCTCTGCACGCAGGCAGCACCGTGTGAACTGCCTTCTCCCTCGGTCCTCTTCCCTATCCTGCATTCCTTCCTCCCAGGCTCCTTACACTGGGCGACTGGCTGTTGTCTCCAGTATCTTGAAGTCCTTTCCTTTCCTAGTTTCTCTCTGGCGTCTACATATGAGAGAAAGCAAACCGCCCTCGACTCTGACACCACCTCGCCTCATTTAAAAAATGTTCTCTAGTGCCATCTATTTCCCTACAAATGACACAACTTTGTTCTCGATGGCTGAGTAAAATTCTGGTGTGCATACCCTTAAAAAAAAAAAAGAAAGAAACTATCTTTAACACTATCAACAAAAGGTTGACATTTGCTGTTCAATTCAGTAGCTAATTAAAAATATGTACACAATTAAATTTAAATAACAATTAACTAAAATTAAGGAAAATTTAAAAATTCAGATTATACACCCTTATTTCAAGGGCTCAAAAGATACTCATCATGACACCATAACAGAAAGCAGAGATGCAGACCAAGTCATTCATCTGAGAACATCCTACTAGACAACACTGAGCTAGAAAGAACCAAAGCAAGGACTACTTCTGAGTGAGACATGATTATTTGTTCAATAAATTTTGATCCATACTCATTAAGGAGCATGGTAAAGAGGGCTGATGATGGGCAGAAGAGAAGTTCTTAGTCTAAAAGTATGTGGGGATCAAGTAAATGCAAACATTAAATATAGTCTTGGGCCGGGCGTGATGGAGCACGCTTGTAATCCCCGTGCTTGGGAGGCTGAGACAGGAGGATCGCGCAGGTTCGAAGCCAGCCTCAGCTACTTAGTGAGGCTCTCGGCAACTTAGTGAGACCCTGTTCCCAAATAAGTATAAATAGGTCTGGGAGTATAGCCCGGAGGTAGAAAGCCTCTGGGTTCCACCCCAGTACCACTAAATAAATAAATAAATAAATAAATAAATAAATAAAGTCTTGGTTCACCTTATCTAAAACAGGAATGCACTACCTTTGCTGTGCATAGTTACCACCTAGGTCTCCTTTCAGAGAAAGGTTCTGTTTTGATAAGTATGGGTGTGAGAAAGTACTCACACTCTGCATTTGTGTTGGGTTTCCCAATAATGTTTATGACATTTATGAGGTAGTTGTTCATAGAAAAGCTCAGAATTACACCAAATGGAAAAATGGAAAATTTCTACCACTCTCTCTAATAAATATCATGTTCATAATATAAAGATATTTATATTATAATATATAAATATATTATAATATATAATATGAATATATTATAATTGTTATAATATTATAATTAAAATATATTATAATATAAAATGTTATGATGTTTTTATTTTATTTTATCATATATAGATAAATACCTTTTTTTCCCCCTGTTTATAGGTCTAGAGAGCCTGGTGGTGACCTATATCAACACCATCAGCAATGGGGATCTTCCCTGCATGGAGAATGCAGTCTTGGCCTTGGCCAAGATAGAGAACTCAACTGCAATAAAAAAGGCCACTACCCACTATGACCAGCAGATGAACCAGAAGATGCAGCTGCCCACTGATACCCTCCAGGAGCTGCTTGACCTGCACAGGACCTGTGAGAGAGAAGCCATAGAAATCTTCATTATGAGTTCCTTCAAAGATGTTGACCACTTATTTCAAAAGGAATTAGTGGTAATTTTCTCTCATGTTTTTATGCATTGGTGCTATGAATGACAAAGTATTGCTAGGACGTAGCATTATTTTTTTGTTTTATTTTGCCTTTTGAAAGAAGAAATACTAGCCTTTAACTGGAGACAACTACCTCCATGTACAAAGAAAAGACGGTTCTCCTTAGTTGTCTTTAACGTTCTGGGGGACATAAAACTTGTTAAGGAGCGCGTTTGGAAACTCTGATGATGCCTTGCTAACATCTTTTCCTGGATATTCTTTTTACTTCCCATTTCTTAATTGAAGATTCAGCTAGAAAAAAGATTGGATGACATTTGCAAACAGAATCTGGAAGCATCATCAGACCGTTGCCAGGTGTTACTTCAGGATATTTTCAGTTCTCTGGAAGAAGCAGTGCAACAGGGGACTTATTCTAAGCCAGGAGGTTACAGCCTCTTGACTCAAGACATGCAAAATCTGAAGAAAAAGTACCTTGAAGAACCAAGGAAAGGGATACAGGTAACCAAAATTTATCTGGATAAAGCAGCTGATTGCCTCCTTGAAACACCAATGCGACCACATAGACTACGTGGCCACAGAGATGTGATTTTTTTTCTACAAAGTATTCACTCCTTTATTTCATAAACAGGTATAAAGAACCTCATATATTCTAGGTTCATCAAAGAGAGTACATTCAACTAACTTTTGAATTATAATTCGATATGAGATTAATCATTAGGGTAGCAAACTATTACAACTGGGAATTTGATGTTGCAAAGGACATAAGCCATTGGATGTTGTTTAAGTGAAGTAGTTATTAGTGACGATGGCTAGACATAAAAGTTAAGCAATGTCACTTTCTCTGCTTTTGATTTTCCTTCAATCCCACACTTCCCTTGGTTTCCTCTTGCATGCCTGTCTCTCTGACTTCTTTCTCCCTGAGGGTTTATTCTCCAGCAAGCTTACCCCTAGAGAACCAGAGAAACAGCAATTTTTAACTCAGTTCCTGATCTAATGAACAGAAAATCACTTTTCTCCGGTGTTGCTCTCCTATAAAGGACTCTATTAGGTGGGTACTATGACTGCCCAGCTGGATCATGTACCAATTACTGTGACAGAGAACCTTGGCCATCAGGCACACCAAGGCCAGGGGGAGCATGTTCAGAGGAAAAGATAATAGGGAGACAGACAGGAATGGATGCTCAAAACCTTTCATACTGCTCTCTTCCCTGGACTTTTAGGCTGAAGAAAGTCTTCAGGCATATCTGAAGTCCAAGGAGGCTATGTTTAATGCAATTCTTCAAACAGACCAGACACTAACAGAAAAGCAAAAGGAGATTGAAGGTGAGGTGGGCCCAAAAGATTCCATACTCAAAATCTCTTGAAAGTTTATTTGGCTTAAAGCAGTGATTATTAATCTAATGCAGAAATGGAAAAATCATCATAGATCCTGAAGTCACTTCTGAGTACAACATACACAGTCATTGACATTACAGTTACCCCAAAAGAGGAATAGTCCAGAAAATCCCCACTACCGACTAGTAACAATAACAAATGTGAAAGGAAGAAGGAGATAACACTTCATCCTCATCAGTTTCTACTTGTAACAGAATGACAGAGATGGGTTTCATAACAAAAAATAATTATTTTTTTACAGTATGAATGCCATAAGAATGGCAGCAACTTTTCTCTGCCCCCTCATTTAAGAGAGAGAGGAAGCTCTGGGCTCTTCACTTTATGGTCAGAGCACTAATCCCATTATGGAGGTTTCACTCTCACGATCTCATATAAGTCTATCTTCCCAAGGTCCCGCTTCCCTAATGAATTACACTGGAATGAGGGGGTCAAAATAACAGTTTGGAGGAGATACATTAACATAACTCCATACCACACTACAAACCTACATACTTTTTTATTTCTCCTTTTCCTCCTCAGTGGAACGTAAAAATGCTGAAACTGCACAGGCTGCTGCAAAACTGTTTGAAGACAAACAAAAGAAGAATGAGATAATGATGGAACAGAAAGAAAAGAGCTATCAAGAACATCTGAAACAGTTGACTGAGAAGATGGAGCGGGATGAGGCCCAGTTAATTGCAGAACAAGAAAGGATTATAGCTCTTAAATTGCAGGTATTCTAATGTGTCTTTATCTCTCACTATCCCAGGTTAAAAACAACAGTGTACAGATTAAAGAATTGTGTGGAATAAAGAACTTTCTAGCCAGTATACTGTAGAAGGATTTTCATTCCCTGGCTGTGTCTACTCCTGGTCATCTCTTGTTATTAAAAACTAGTTGCAGCCAGGTGTGGTGGCGCACGCTTGTAATCCTCACGCTTGGGAGGCTGAGACAGGAGGATCGCGCAGGTTTGGAGCCAGCCTCAGCTACTTAGTGAGGCTCTCAGCAACTTAGTGAGACCCAGTTTCCAAATAAAATATAAAATAGGTCTGGAAGTATAGCCCGGAAATAGAAAGCCTCTGGGTTTCACCTCCAGTACCACCAAAAAAAAAAAGAAACTAGTTGCAATCCAGGCATGGTGGCAAATGTCTGTAATCCCAATACGTGGGAGGTTGAGACAGGAGAATTGCAGTTTTAAGACGAGTTTTAGCATTTTACCAAGACTCAAAAAATGTAGTGAAACTCTATTTCAGAACAAAAACAAAAAGATGGAATTATAGCTCAGAGTTAGAATGGCTCTGGGTTGTTTAATCCTCAATCACACACACACACACACACACACACACACACACACACACACACACACTTGCCAGTAGAATAAATACCCATGAAATTCATTTTGTTTTTAAATCACCACTAAAGAATAGCTATCCATTGACAGGCATTGCTTAAGTACTTTGTATGTAGTCTATGATTGAGTATTTACTTCATGAAACATAAAACATTATGTTTTCATGTTTAGAGTGAGGACATTATAAGTGAGGAGTTATAAGTCAATGTCATAGGTTATGTCTCATGGAAGTGCCTCGCCTGAGCAAACAGTGATTTGCTTTGGTCACACCTTATGTGACTTTATCTCTGGAGGCACCTTAATGAGACATATAACCACTCAACAAATTGGTTAAGCACCCAGGCTTCCAGCACCTTTCTTTTTTTGGGGTCCTATGTCAGCCCAGAAAGAGACTTAGTGAGACTTTGTTTCCAAATAAAGTATAAAATAGATCTGGGAGTATAGCCCAGAGGTAGAAAGTCCCTGGGTTCCTCCCCCAGGACCACACACAAAAAAAAAAATTGTCCATTCAAAAGTTTATTGAGTAACAGCCAGGCATGGTGGTGCACGCTTGTAATTTCAGCATTCGGGAGGCTGAGACCAGAGGATTATGGTTCACAGACAGCCTCAAGTACTTAGTGAGGCCCTCTGCAACTCAGTGAGACCTGGTTTCAAAATAAAGAATAAAAAATAGAGCAGGGGCTGTAGCTCGGAGGTTGAATGCCCCTGGGTTCCATTCCCAGACTCGAAAAAAAAAAAAAAAAGTTTATTGCATCACATAGGTAGAATCCACAGAAGAGAGACAACTGTACGGGGGGGAATGTACTTTATAAAGTTACAGCTAAATGAAAAATACGTGACAAATGTAATAACTATGTTTTATGAGGACTCACAAATCCCAGGGTTGAATTCTAGGACAAAATTATTTCAGGAACAATACCAAAAAGTTATTCTTGGGCTAAAAATAGCAAAAATAGAAGGTGAGAGAGGAGAGGAAAGAAGAGAAGAGGAGAAAAACAGAACAAATGTCAAAGTTTCTAAGGAATTTTAGAAGTTTAAAATAAGGAAGTAATTTGGAAATTATGTAACAAGTTTAATGCTTTGACTTTTTCTGTGCCAGCCTCAGTATACTTTTCCCCTCTTAGGAACAGGAAAAACTGCTTAAGGATGGATTCATAGAAGAAAACAGAAAACTTCAGGAAGAAATTCAGAATGTGGCAAAGAGACACCAGGAAACAAGTATTATCTCTTACTTAATAGCTATAACATAAGAACTTCTAGGACAGGGGTCTCCACTCCTGCACCCTTGAGTTATTGAGAGTATAAGTTCATTGATAACTTTAGAGCATCTGATAACTGCTACTACTCTTAACTTAAAATTATGACACTTGAGCCGGGCGTGGTGGCGCACGCTTGTAATCCTTGCACTTGGGAGGCTGAGACAGGAGGATCGCACAGGTTCGAAGCCAGCCTCGGCTATTTAGTGAGACCCTGTTTCCAAATAAAATATAAAAATAGGTATGGGAGTATAGTCCGGAGGTAGAAAGCCTCTGGGTTCCACCCCTAGTACCACAAAAAAAAAAAAAAAATTATGACACTTGTACTCCCATTGAGACACAGTTTTCTAAGACTAAACTTAACTTGTGACATCAGTCTGTTACCAATTACAGTTATTCATTCATGCTCACCTGCATTTCAAATGATTAATATGACCTTTACTGGATCCAATATATGAAGTCACCCACATTTTCTATTGAGATATTGTAAATTGTGTAGCTGAGATACAGCTTACCACGGGGAACCATCAAATAGCTCTTATTCAGGTGGACTTTTTCATTTTCATCTATATCATACTTGTAGACCTCAATCCAACTCTCTTAATCAAGGGTTTATATGTGTCCTGGGATGGTTTTGGGAAGTTAACACAGGCTTCAGGCATCATGAACATCACTCCTATAGACCATGTGTAGCTAGGTATGGTAACTCACACCTATAATCCTGGTAATTGGGAGGCTGAGACAGCAAGATCACATGTTTGAGACCAGCCTTAGCAAATTATCAAGACTCTTTCCAAATAAAAAAAAAAATTTTGAAAAGGCTAAGAGTGCAGCTATAAGGTAAAATGTCTCTGGGTTCAATGCCAGTACCAAATATAAGTACATAATCATGTGCTGTTGCATTCAAGGTGAAGTCCTGTGTAGCCACTAATGCCATGGAGATAAGCCTAGTTTCAAGGGAGCAGAGAATGTACAGTTAGAAACTGGGTATAGACTGCATGGTCTTTTGGAAAAAGTTTGACATTCCAACACTGATTGCAGGAACAGCTGACATCTGTCAAAGTACATATATAAGAGGAGATACATCCATTCCTGTGTATATGCTTTGGGGGCAGTTAGTGCTTATCCTCAGTTCTAAATCACCTTGAATCTTTACCACAAGAACAGTAAAGATGTATCTTCACTCCTGAAAGCATGTCTAAATTTGATATAATATGCCCAAGGCATTATGATCACTGTAAAGGAAATATTTATCCCAGGGAATTTAATCTATCCAGTAGAAATGTAAAAATAAATAAATAAGAATTGGAGGAAGAAGGTTTACATGGTAACCTATATGGTAATTCTATATAATATATTTATTCCTTTGCCTCCTCAGTGGATCATATGAAAGCTAAATCTTCACAGGCTGTAGCAAACATGTTAGATGAAATGCAAAACTACAAGAAATTGATTGAAGAGAATGAAAAGAATCATGAGGAGCAGGTGAAACAACTGCATGAGAAGATGGAGCGGGACAAAGCTCAGTTAATAGCAGATCAAGAAAGGATTCTGAATTTCAAACTTCAGGTACTTGGTTGTTATCTCAACTCTTTAATCTCATGGCAGGAAAAGACAGTTAATACAATTGGTGCACATGGTCCAGGTAAAAGGTTTGTGTAGTCAGGCACTCCATTGCACTTTTTATTTCTTTCATGGTTCTATCATTGCCACTCAGTGATTGCTAAAGGCCTTTTACAAACATACCATGCTTCATGGAGCCTGAATGATGGTGTCATGCAACATATACTAGCCACTAATTGCCAAGTGCCTTACATGCTTTTGATTATTACATTATCACTTAATAACACAGGAACTATTCCAATGTCATTATTTCAGAAGTGATATGGAGCTGTTTTGTGCCAGAAAAAAAATCTCTAGCCTATCTTTTCTACCTAGTGGAGTCCATGGTGATTTTATTTTCCCAATACCTGCTATGATATGATTTCTAGGAACACCCTGATGATCAGCAGGTTCTCTAACCCACTACTCACTCAAATATGGCTAAAATGACCAGGCTGCTAGTATCATCCTGATCTCTGGATTCTACTACAAATTTCTATAGGTTCTTTGAGTGGACCTGGAAACAAACTCTAGACAACTGTTGCCCTGATTTCAAGGTTTTTGTTTGTTTGTTTTGTTTTTTATTTCTTCTACCATGACTATGGGGGCCTACATTGAATTTCATGGTCAGACAATTACCTTGTTTATCAGCATCATGTTCAAATCTTCCCATTGACCATAATTCTGAGATGAAAATTTGCATCATATAAGTTGAGAACTGGGGAGAAAGTGTGAAAATTCCACACCCATACTGAGTTAAATTTTGGCTTAAGGACCCCAGGGAAGAATTCCAAGGCAACAGTGTTTTAGAGATTATATGAATAAAACTCTTCTGAAGACAAGGAAGACAGATGTGCTAGAACAATAGGAAGCATAGGAGCCTAAACAGGAAGTGACATGATGGAAGTTGAGAGAGGAGGAAGTTCAATTGAGTTTCAAAACCTACTAAAAGATTAATTTAAGAAAAAATTATTTGGTAATTATAAAACAATTTCTGTGAACTTATTTTATGCATGCCACTTTAATTATCCTCTTTTTCTCTTTAGGAACAAGAACTGTATTTCAAGAAGAAAATCATAGAAGAACAAAATAACTGTCAGAAAGAGGCCCATGGTATGGAGATGAAAAATAGAGGAATAAAATAATCATGCATTATAACATAAAATACCAAAAAAAAAAGTTTTCCTATTCCACAGCCTGTTAGTAGGACACAACTGTAAAGACCCAAGCTTCAGACACTGAACTTGAGCTTCTTTTTATTGAATTTAAGAGTTATGCCTGCATGTACATATGCCCTGAGTTTTGCAAAAGTCATGTTGCAGAAAGAAGCAAATGAATTACCTACTAAATCCATTCCTTTCATGTTCACATATATAATAATAATTATTTTAATTACCTTTAATTGGATGCTATTTATTAAGTCCTACATTTTCTCAAGAGATTATAAATAGAGTGATTCATATGTATTTCACAATAAGGAGCTCTCATTTTGCCGTTTAGGCAGACTTTCTCTCCCTCGTCCACACCATACTCATAGACATCTTTGGCCCCCATGCTCTAGCTATAGGGTTTATTTGTGCTCTAGGATGGGGTGTGCATGCTAGAAATACAGAAATAATTAGAAAGAAAGTAAGCAAACTATTTGAGTCAGTAGAGCATCACTACTAAGTGCCCATGAGTTATGTTTTTCCTAAAATTAAAGGAAATTTTGCAAGAATATATAGAAAGTTAGCCTCGAGTCAGTATATAAAAACTTCATGGTCTTTGGGCACTGATGGTGCTCCTGGGCCTTACCAAAAGAAGTGCTAATACTTGTGAGTGAATATAAAAACAGAGGCTCAAACTTCTCTGTTGATGAAAACCTATCAAGTAACTAATAACTTCTCAGTCCTGGTCTCATAAGATTATTTAACTATAGCTAGAACAGCAGAAATGTGTCTTTCCTCATGAAAGCATGTCTGAGCCTGATACAATATGCCAGAGGCTTAAGGTCAGGACAAAAGATATGTTGTCCCAGGGTATATCTTCTATAAAGCCGTAACATAAATGATTGAGAGATGATACAATGCAATTAATTTTACATAATTCTTTTTCTTCCTTTTTCATCACAACAAAATATGCCAAAGTTCAATCTTCACAAACTCTAGCAAAAATATTGGCGGAAATGCAAAAGGCAAATCAGAATATGAAAGAACATGAAGAAACGAGTCATCAAAAGTTTTTGAGACAATATATTGAGATGATGGAGAAGGCTAAGGCTGACTTAATGGCTGAGCAACAGAGGATTCTGACTCTTAAGATTCAGGTATTTCATTGTGTCATCTCAATTTTCCCATGCCATGGCCAGTGAGAAGACTGACTACAGGTTTGTATGCTTTGACCATATAAAGGAACTTGGTAACTGGACACCCTACTACAGTATTTATTCTATT
Source organism: Muscardinus avellanarius (assembly GCF_963383645.1). Lineage (NCBI taxonomy): Eukaryota > Metazoa > Chordata > Mammalia > Rodentia > Gliridae > Muscardinus > Muscardinus avellanarius. Next base: position 79,079,135 of record NC_137788.1, on the reverse strand, counting down.
CATTTTGCTATCACTGCCCTTCTGTGATTGCCAAAGGCTTTCTACAATCACATTATGCACCATGGAGCCTGGATTATTATATAGATTATTATACAATATAAAATTATTGCAAAGCCCTCCACAAAATTATAGGTGTTAATTGTCTAATCTTTATATAATGATACAGAATATATATATATATATATATATATATATATATATATATATATATATATATGTACTGGGGATGGAACCCAGGGACATTCTACCTCTGAGCTACACCTCCAGCCCTATTTTTTATTTTGAAACAGGGCCTCACTGTGTTGCAAAGAGCCTCACTGAGTAGCTAAGGCAGTCTTCGAACCGCGATTCTCCTGTCTCAGCTTCCCGAATGCTGGGATTACAAATGTGCGCCACCACGCCCAGCTTATTTTATTATATTTTTTCAACTGAGGAAATTGCAATTTCATGAGAGGTAAACTGTTCTAGGACATAACTCATGAGATAATAGATGACATGTCTCTCTTGGCCTGTGACTTCCAGAATGATACTTCAATCTTATTCTGTATACCTTTGTCTCAGTAAACACCCTTATAAGAAGGAAGACTTTCTAACTACACATACTTAACATATCGCTGACTAACTGCCCAGGTTACAAGCACATTCCTGTCCCTGGCTCTATTCAAATCTATGCTGAGTCTGGATGTTGATCCACAAAAGCACTATGGTTGACTGCATTCCCAGAATTCCTCAGTTTTTTCTCTTAGTTCTTCCACCAAAATTTTGGAGGCCTACATAGAATCCTTCAGTCAAAGCTAAGGACAGTGGTATATACCTTTGGTCCCAGGAACTCGGGAAGCTGAAGCAGAAAAATCACAAATTAGAGGCCGACTTCAGCTTCTTAGCAAGACCCTGCCTCAAAATACAATTTTTAAAGGGCTAGAATGTAGCTTAGTGGTGGAGTGCTTGCCTAGTATATGTGGACACTGGGTTCAATTCATAGGACCCCCAAAATAATAATTTCCCAGTCAGACATTTCCATGAATGTGGAAATTGTGTAGAAAACAACCTGATGGATTTTTTTTTTTTTTTTTTTTTTTTTTTGTGGGTCTGAGGATGGAACCCAGGGGCATTCAACCTCCAAGCTACATTAAGTAGCTGAGGCCATCCATGAACCCCAGTCCTCCAGTCTCAGCCTTCCGAATGCTGAACCTGATAGATTTTGACTATCCTACTTAAAACCATACAATACCCACATTATATTGTTAAGAGTTGAAACAATACTTCCCAAATGACAGTTTTCTTTTTTTTTTTTTTTCTTTTGGTACTGGGGATTGAACCCAGGGACATACTACCTCCGAACTACACCCCCAGCCCTATTCTTTTTTTTTTTTTTTTTTTTTTTTTTTTGCGGGTCTGGGGATGGAACCCAGAGGCATTTGACCTCCAAGCTACACCCCCCCGCCCTATATTTTATTCTCTATTTTGAAGCAGGGTCTCACTAATTTACAGAGGGCCTCACTAAGTAGCTGAGACTCTCCGCGAGCTACGATCCTTCAGTCTCAGCCTCCCGAATGCTGGGATTACAAAAGTGTGCCACCACACCCGACTCCCAACCCTATTCTTTATTTTATTTTATTTTATTTTTTGAAACATGGTCTCACTAAGTTGCAGAGGGCCTCACTAAGTAGCTGAACCTGGCTGCGAACCTGAGATCCTCCAGTCTCAGCCTCCCAAGTCCTGGGGTTACAAGTGTGTACCACCACGCCTGGCTTAAAATGACAATTTTTAATAGTTATTTACTGAATATAGGATAAAATCACCTAAAATAGAATAATAGGGCAATAATATTATAGGGAATACAGACAAGATATTTCTGAAGCTGAAGAAGAAATCCCAGAAAAACTAGCAGTAGCCATATTTAAAAATGAGAGGGGTGTTTATTTGAACTATTATTGAACAAATTAAGTGACTTATTCCTCTGTGTAAATTTCAGTCTCCATTTTCCCTCTTCAGAGTCTAGAAGACTATTTCAAGGAGAAAATCAAACAACAGCATGAGCTACATAGTGAAGAAATAAACAACCTCAAGAAAAATAAAGAGTCTTCCTGTGTCTTGATGTAAAAGACAACCTTCCTTGTTTGCTTTCTCCTCTCAGGACATAGGTTTAATGAGCAAATTCAGAACATCTCACATTAGTACTGGAGGAATCCTAAAATAATAAAGTTTGCAAGGCTTTAATGTAAAAGCAATGTCTTACTTTATGGAGGTTGTATATTTCATACTTATTCATGGTATTTATGATTAATATAGTTTTTAAATGGATCTTATCAGAAATTATGCACATCTACTACAAGGAGATTTTTACTTGTGTGATTGAGATACAGATACAACTATCCATACTCAAAGGGATTCTTAGGTTTGCCTTCAGTAAAAACATTTCTGACTCATCTACAACACTCCATGAGATTTCCTCTGAGATTTTATTGAAGTATTTACTTTTGTCCTTATATTATGTTGGAAGGCTAAGAATCCTGTAAGACCTACAATTAAACTTCATCTTTATCTTTTGATTTTATGCTATGACATTATTTCATGAAAAGCACTAAGGGAAAAGCAAAGAAGTGAGGGGTTTTTTTTAAGACAATAGAAACTTTCATAAAACCCCCTATCAACGAACTAAGCAATTTATAAAGACACAGGTATGCTTAGGTGGCCTTGGACTCAGAAGGGTCCTAAGACCATAAGTTTTCAACATTGACCTGTCAGCAATTTCATGACACCGGACAGGCCCTCTTGAATAAAGTAATCACAGGAATGTTCTGCATTTTGAGGGAGAAAGGGAACTTGGAAGACTCCCCAAAGAACAGCAGGAAAGCCCCACATTTCTTTTGAAGGTAAAAGAAAGCCCAGAAGACTCCCAGGTGTAACCAGAGGTCAGAGGAGGAGAATATCTTCTACTCCCTACCCCAAACCATGCCTCTGGGTGACAAGATGTCAAGATGTCTGTAGTGGCCCTGACATGAGAAGAAGCCGTGGGTTACACTCCTAGAGCCACGAGGCCTAGGAGAGAAGGCTCAGTTGCATCCTCTCAAAATGGAAGGACTTAGCTATAATGGTTTCTCTTTCTGCCCTATCCTACCTTCCAGTTTAATGTCAGGGGATAACCTGCATTCCTGGGCACAAACCTTTGCATGACTATATAAAACTTCCCATTGCTGGGTCTGCTACCAGTGGTTGCAGCCAAAGACCTCCCATGGTGAATTGCCCCTGCAGCTGCACAGAACTGGACTACTTTGCAAATTTTGAATCACAGTAATCCAGAATGGGATGAATGATGTCACATAATTGAGAATTTGTTGCACAAAGACTGTAATAATGCCCCTTCCTTGTTAGGATATGCTATAGAAAAATGGCGGGGCCAGTTAACGGGAGAACATGTAGAGCTTGTAAGCATAGCACCTTTTTATATAGAACAGGTGAACTGGTCTGTGACCAATCAAATTTCTGGATGGCTGCCCCAAGAGCTATGTTAGCTTTGTTTGCTCCAGGGAGGTGGTACTAGAGATGTAGAGCTACAGGTGTAAGCCTTAGCCCAGCATGTTGCAGAAGCTTTCAATACATCCTGACAGGCTCTTTCAGTCTTCAGGCCTAATGCAATCCTCTCTGGATCAAGTCACACACGGCTACCCTGTAGGGAGTGGAGTGTGCAGACCCGAAGGAATACAGGCTAGTAGTGATGGCATGACCCCACAAACTGGGACCCGCTCATTCCCCGCACTGCCACAGGTTCACACACGTCTTGTATAATAGTGGATATGCATACATCTCATAAATCCTGGGGATCTCACCATCTGCAAACATAGCTGGCCCCTGCCTGGGCCCCTGACATGGTGAAATTTGAAAGAGTGACGCTAAGCAGGACGTGGTAGCTCATGCCTGTAATCCCAATACATGGGAAGCTGAGACAGGAGGATTGCAGGTTTGAGAACAGCCTCAGCAATGTGGGGAGGCTCGCAGCAACTTAGCAAGACCATGTTTTAAAACAAAGCATAGCCGGGCATAGTGGCCCATGCTTATAATCCCCGCACTTGGGAGGCTGAGACAGGAGGCTTGCACAGGTTCGAAGCCAGCCTCAGCTACCTAGTTAGGCTCTCAGCAACTTAGTGAGACCCTGTTTCCAAATAAAATATAAAATAGGTCTGGGAATATAGCCCAGAGGTAGAAAACCTCTGGGTTCTACCCCTAGTACCACAAAAAAAGCATAAAATAGAATTGGGGATATAACTCAAAAACTAGAGTGCCCCTGAGGCCAGTCTCCTAAACCCAAAAAATATTGTAATTTTCTACTCAGAGAAAAGGGTTGGTTATAAAATCCAAAAAGTGTATTGGAAAAGAACTCATTAAAATCTTATATATATATATATATATATATATATATATATATATATATATATTAGACTTTTATAGTGTGGAACTGAGTTTACTAGAATAAGAAGAAAAGAGGACAGATGATCAAGAAACAAATTTAGAATAAATGTCAGATTGTTTTATTAAAAAATTAAATCCATTTCACAGGACTGACATCAGAATAAATTCCTCATTTTAAAAACTTTCACATGTTCCAATTTGCAATCCTGAGCTACATTTCTGTATCTAGCACTCTTCTCTTCCTCTCCTCTGCAGGCCTTCCCCTTTGTTAGGAGGGTACAAGTCAATTTTACATACAAGACTAAGTCCTTTTAGGGCTGTGACTGTATCTAATAAATCATTGCACATCTGTCATCACAGAGCACAGTGCTGTGCACACATTACCTTGGCTATCTGTGCAATCACAGATATATTGTTCCTTGTTTCCTAACATGCAAGCTTTTCTCCATTCTGTATGGGCTCAGTGATTCCAGCTGAGTGAAGGACTCTCTGCTGCTGCCCACTCAAGATGGAAAGACCTGGAGAACATTATGTTAAGTGAGATCAACCAAGCACAGGAAGAGAAGAGACATATGTTTTCTCTAATGTGCCAAAACTAGGGAGTATTAGGAATACCAGAGGGACTCCAGATAATAGAGAGGAAACCTCAGCAAAGCTGAAAGAGAAGGGTAGGAGACAAAGAAGGCTGAGGTTGATTAATGGAGGAGCTACATTCAAATATGTGTAAAAGTATGAATGTAGTATGGTCAACCTGGACACTCATTGTTGGGAGGGGGTAGGGGAAGTGGGGGTGGGAGAGGGCACCAAGCACAGTCTGAATGTATGCCATTTTCAATATGATCCACAAAAAAAAAAGTCAATTAAAAATAAAGGAGTTCTCAATGTGAAAAGCAGCTTCTTATAACACCCTCCCACACTCAAAACTCACAGACCATATTTGTTCTTGGGACAACAAATTGGGGACAATCTTTGAAACTACAAAACATATATACTGAATTGTGAAAGTATTTAATCTGTGACTATAAGAATATTAGGATCCCGTGATCTAAAAACTAAATCAACAAGAAAGGGAGGAAATGTACTTCCTTCATACCCAACATTTAAAAGAAAAAGTTTCAACAGACTGACATGCAATCAAAACACACAAACCTGCTGCTGGGTCTTTGTATCAAAAAAGGGTCTGTTTTCTCAGCGCTTAGTCTACTTCCCAGAAACCAAGAGCTTATCCTTCTTTCACTTTCAATTTACATGTGTCCAGGATTAAAATAGTTTCAAGTTGTCCTGAGTTGACACCAGAAATTCTATACTTAGGAACAGAAGTGGAGGGAAGTCTGAGCCCCTTCATTTCTTGGAGGACCATTTAGACCTTAAACTTAGAGACAATCAAGAGAGAGACATAGAGTGGTAGAAAGTATCAGTGCATTGGAGAAAACAGAGAGCTAATTTGAACTTATATACACTTACACAGCATTTGAGGAAACCACAAGTAAACCAGCTGTCAGAGCATTATTGTGGCCTGGAAAACTGTGAAGTAAAAGCCCATTAAACTACTTAAAAACACGTTTGCTGGCCTGGGGAAATTACTGAGAACTTGTCTCAAAATTTAAAAGGCTAGGAAGTAGCTCATCAGTAGAGCACTTGCCTAGCACATGTAAGGTCCTGGGCTCAATGTCCTGTACCAATAAAGTAGAGAGAAAGAGGAAGAGAAAGCACAAAACCTTTACCCAACATGGTCACTTCTACAATTTTGATTCATTAGATCAACAAACATTTACTGAACTCTTGCATATATCTGTCACTGTTTTGAGGTACTAGAAACTAAGCAGTCAGAAAGAGACAAGAACTTCTGCCTTCATAGAGATAAATTCTACCAACCAATAAACAAAATGGTAAACCATATACAATAGGAAATGACCACCGCTTGTATGCAAAAGAGTAAAACCAGGAAAAGGTAGAGCAGGAGCTGGCTATTTTCACACAGCAGGTCAGAATTAGCATCAGTGAGAGTGGTATTTCCTTAAAGACCTATGGTAGTAGTGGGTTAGGTGAGCTGGATATCTGAAGAAACAGTACAGTGGCAGAAAGAACAGCAGGTACTGTTCCTAAGGCACAGCCTTGCCCAAATAGTTTGAGACAGACAGGATGTGAGGAGACAGCTACAGATTGGTAAATAACAATCCCATAACCTTTCTACTTTTTTGTGAAGCCATAAGTTTTTATGTTTGTTGATTTGGTTTGGTTTGCTGGTTCTGTTTATTGTTGTTGTTGTTGTTGTTGTTGTTGTTGTTGTTGTTGTTGTTGTTGTTGTTTGTGGTACTGGGGGGTTAAACCCAGAGATGTGCTACCTCTGAGTTATACTACCAGCCCTTTTTTTATTGTGAAACAAGGTCTCACTAACTTACTAGAGGTCTTGCTGAACTACAGCAGCTGGCCTGGACTCTGTGATCCTCAAGTCCTGGGATCCTATGTGTGTCCCACCATGCCTAACAATGGGTTTTATACTTCCTTAAGCAGGTCTTGCTAAGATGTTGAAGGCCTCACTAAGTTGCTTGTCTTTGACCTTTCCATACTTCTATCTCAGCTTCCTATGTGCTTGGATTATAAGTGTGCACCACAATTCTCGGCTTTGATGCAAGTCAATATCAGCCTGAGATGAGTCCAAACTTCCTGCTAATTGTGTACCACAGTTAGAGCGGTGGGTTTTATTTTCAAAAACAAATTTAAAAAACTGTAAAGTCTCAGAAAAAAAAAACTTATATGAAAATGTTGTACTGTGCTTCTACAAAAGAATTTCCTCCCACTTTTTTTTAGGAAATACACCCTGGATTATTTAGGAGTAAGAGGCATTATATTTGTGTCAACTGAGAATAAAATTAACTTCATTGAGAACAAAGAAAATCACATGTATTTGGAATTACAATCTGGAAAAACACAGGTACTAGGAACATATGCAAGAGTTCAATAAATGTTTGTTGATCTGATGAATCAAAAACACAGGTTCAAGCAGTCTTGAAAATGTACTCTGAGGTTTTATAAAATACAGTCTGTATTTGTAGCTTCATTTCTCCATGGGTGGATAGAAGTTACAATTGTTAGGAAATAGGATTTATGCTGGAAAAGTTAAGATGTCTTTTAAGGGATTGGGTGCAATCTCAGTCCCTCTGTAGTTCGGGATAGGGAACTAGAGAGTATTAGACTAAGTGAGATCAGCCCGTCTCAGAAAGGAGAGGGTCATGTGTTTTCTCTCATATATGGAAACTAGAGAGAAATTGGGTAACACAAAATGTACTGGTATTGGGAAGAGGGTTTAAAATGTATTAAGGTATAAGTATTGGGAAAAGAATTCCAATTTTAAAAATATATCCTTTATACTAAGAAGGCCAGGGATAGCAGAAAGGAGGGACTTGTAATTCACATTTCTAAAGGGAAGGAAAGAAAGCCTGAGAGGCTCCTTTACATTTCTGAAAGAGAAACAAATGGCCTAAGGGAAATCTGAAGAAATCCCAGATGCCTGAGAGAAACAAATGGCCTAAGGGAAATCTGAAGAAATCCCAGATGCCGGAGAAACAATTTCACACTAGAGATAGGGCTAGCATATCTACAGATCAAAGGACCTTCCTCGGACTTAGACAGGATAAAAATTCAGGAAACTGGAGTTTGTTGGCATTTTCGTTCGAATTGCCCCCCTGTGTCGGCTCCGGCACAGGGCTGTAACTACCTCTATATTTCTACCTTCTAATAAACTTCTTTAAATCTGCAGCAGCTGTCCAAGCGATGAATACTTATTCTTAGCTTAGGACAAGAATCCACGGTTTTTCTGTTTGTCTCTGTGTGTCTGGTGGGGGGGGGGTTATTTCACACCACACACCTTCCCCCCCCCCCCAACCTATCCCCTGCAACACAAAAGACTAGATAAATGAGAAAGAGCAGTGAAATAGTAGATGTGGGTTGGGGGAAATAAGAGGAAAGGGAATAAAAGAAGGAAACAATTTAAATAATGCTATGTCCATATACAAAGTAATCACTCTCAATCTCACTAATATGTACAGGGAGAGGGAAGAGGGGAGTGATAAGTTGGGTCCTGCACTCGTGTGACTTTGTGTCACATGACCTCTGCATGGGCGGGGGGGGGGCAAAACCCCCATGAGAATCGGGCATTCCCACAAATAAACCCCCCATCTCGTGAGATGCATACCTTGAAAAGGCGAGCCCGCGTCCTCTAGCTTTGGACAGGCGCAGGGGCCCCACGGTGCCTTGCCCTGATCCCCCGGAGAGCCGTGCGATTAAAACTTTACATGCCACGTGGACCGGACTTCTCTCGTGTTTTTCTCACTCCGCCGTACTCACATATTTTTTATTTTACTTAACAGGGAGCAGGATGCAGAAGGAAACACACCCAGTGCTGGCACATGTATGTTTTTATCACTTTGAGCCTCACTATGATATAACTGCAAGGCACTAATAAAAGTATATTTTTAAAGGAGTATATGAGATGGTTAATCTGGGTTGTCAGCATGACTGGATCATGAATCACCTAAGGTTATGTGACTTGAGATGTGTTTACAAGATAATTGGCTTACATAAAGGCAGGTTGAAAAGGAAGTCCTGCTGTGAATGTGGGCAGCACAGTTCTGATAGGTACAGAACCTAAATTAAGAGAAAGAGAAACCTGTGTGAATGATGTGTGGCTCTTCCTGAGAAAAGTGCATCTGTGGACAGAAGGGAGGAATACTTGAAGAGAGAAAGCACTTCAATGGACATAGTATACACACACAAACTTGTCAAAGCCAGTCACTGTGTTGAGCAGGAAAGGTAAGAAGGGAGAGGGAGTAGAGTGTGAACTTGGAGAGGGCTCAATGAGAGTTGTGTAGATATTTGCCTCTACCATCCTGAACTTCATCAAGATGTGTGATTACAATGCACCAATTAAAAATAAATTAATTTTTTTTTAAAAAAAAAGAAAGAAAAGAAAAACCCATCGTCTCTCATCTGAGATACCGGCCTTCACCCGTCTACTTTATGAACTGAACTTTCACCATAGTTTCTCAGCATAGTTTCTATCTTGGACTGGGACTGTATTATCAGTCGCTCCTATTCTGAGATGGTAGCTTTTGGAGTACTGGACTAGTTGCTGGTTTCTCCCAGTGGCCACTTGCAACTACACTGCTCAGAACCATAAGCTCATTTGATAAATCTCCTTCCAACATGCACACATTCTGTTAAGAAGCCCTAACTAATTCAGTCCATTATACAGAAGGCCAGTAGAGGTTTATACACAATGTTTGGAGAAATTGCAGTTCAGCTCCCTTCCCAGGCTGGCAGGCCTGGAGCCAAGTTCAAAGGCTCAGCAGAAGCCTGCCTGAAGCCAGATTTAACAATGCTTCCTGGCCCAAGCCCCAAACAATTCTTCCCCTCTGGCATCTTTCCTTGACATCTGTAGCTCTAACCGAGTTCAGAAAAAAAGAAAGTAAATGTACTCAGATTTTCACATTTGGAGAAGGGGTAAGAAGGCACAGGATTTCTTTGCATCATTTTGTAACTTTTCTGAAGGCCTGAAATTGTGTCAAAAAATATATATTGAAAGACTATCAGCTGGGCGTGGTGGCGCACGCTTCTAATCCCCGCACTTGGGAGGCTGAGACAGAAGGATCGCGCTGGTTCGAAGCCAGCCTCAGCTACTTAGTGAGGCTCTGAGCAACTTAGCAAGACCCTGTTTCCAAATAAAATATAAAATAGGTCTGGGAGTGTAGCCCAGAGGTAGAAGTCCTCTGGGTCCCATCCCCAGTACCACCAAAAATAATAATAATAATAATAATAATAATAATAATAATAATATCAACTTGAGAAAGTTCACCTTTTGTTGAGTGCTATTATCTGAAAAGGTATTTAATTTTGCCAACTGGTTTTACTATGTCTATTGAGATGATCATGTGCTATTTAGCACATACATTTTTAAATTTATTTTTAATACAATTTTTATTGAACATAAATGGCATACATTTAAACTATATTTGGTGCCCTCTCCCCCCCGCCCCCATTTTCCATTCCCCCCTCCCACCAGTGGTTGTCCAGGTTAACCATGCCATATTCATAATTTTACACATGTTCAGATATAGACCCTCATTAATCAAGATCAGCCTTCCTCCTCTCCTATCTTTCCATTCAAACTTTGCTGATATTTCCCCTCCATTATCTGGAGTCCCACTGGTATCCTCTGTGTTTCCTAGTTTGGGCATATTAGAGGAAACATATGTACCTTCTCCTTCTGTGCTTGGCTGATCTCACTTAACATAATGCTCTCCAGGACTTTCCATCTTCTTGCAAATGACATGATTTTGTTCTTCTTTATAGCTGAATAGAATTCAATTGTGTGTATTTCCCAAAGTTTTGCTATCCATTCATCTGTTGATGGAGACCTGGGTTGGTTCCATATTTTGGCTATTACAAATTGTGCTGCTATGAACATAGGTATGCATATGTTGCTGTATTTCTCTGAATTCAACCCTTTTGGAAAGATACCCAGGAGTGGTATAGCTGGATCAAATGGTGGATCTATTCCCAGTTTTCTTAGGAATCTCCACACAGATCTCCATAGTGGCTGAACTGGTTTGCACTCCCACCAACAGTGTAAAAGAGTTCCTCTTTCCCCACATCCTCACCAGCATTTGTTATTTGATTTCTTTATGCTTGCCACTCTGACTGGGGTTAGATGGAACCTCAGCGTAGTTTTGATTTGCATCTCCCTGATGGCCAATGATGTAGAACATCTTTTCATATATCTATTGGCCCTTTGTATCTCTTCTATATTTCATTTGGAAACAGGGTCTCACTAAGTTGCTGAGAGCCTCACTAAGTAGCTGAGGCTGGCTTCGAACCTGTGCGATCCTCCAGTCTCAGCCTCCCAAGCGCAGGGATTACAAGCGTGGGTCACCACACCCAGCTTGTATCTCTTCTTTTGTAAAGTGTCTATTCAGTTCAATTGCCCATTTCTTGATTGGGTTGTTTGTTTTGCTAGTGTAGAGTCTTTTGAGTTCTTTGTATATTCTGGATATTGTTGGGGTCTGCTCAATTGCCTGACAAAACTTCCGATGAATCAGCTACATGTAGTGCCGAGCATGTTGGGGTCTGCACAACCACCTGACAAAACCACGAGAACTTCTGATGAACCAGCAACATGTAGCGCTGAGAGGATATGGAGGGTGTAACTACTCCCCTTGCCTCCACTAGCCCAGTTTGGTAATGTTGAACCTTATTGGCTCATAATAATGCTTCCGTGCTCGTGAACCCCTTGTGCATTGTATAATGATTGGCTACAAGTTATGTGCTTTGCACATGCAAGAATGACCTTTAGCATGATAGGTTAGAATAGTTTCCTGTTGGAAATCCCCCTTGTGGTTATTTGCTTTAAATTGGGTTGCCTGAGAAAAATAAACAAGTTCCTGCTTGACACGGCTCCCAGCTCCGTGTGCTTCTGTTTGAGCCATCGGCATTCACCATCCTGCTCAGCCCCACTGCTTGTCGGGCTGGCCCCGACAGGATATTAGCTCCCTATCAGAGTGGTGACTGGTAAAGATCTCTCATTCTATAGGCTTCCTCTTTATTGATGGTTTTCTTTGATGAGAAGAAACTTTTTAGTTTGATGCCATCCCACTTGTTAATTCTTGCTTTAATTTCCTGAGCTTTGGAGGTTTTGTTGAGAAAGTTACTGCCTGTGTCAATATATTGTAGTATTGAGCCTTTGCTCTCCTCTAATAACTTCACAGTCTCAGGTCTAATTTCTAAGTCTTTGATCCATCTCGAGTTGATTCCTGTAGCAGATACATTTTTAGATTTGCTATTATGAAGTGTATTGTTTGATGCTCACTCATTGCTAACTTGGCCAAGAAGCCACCTAGCATCTGAACTTAAAACTTAGTGGAACAGGGGTGTCTCTTCTTTTAGAGCTCTTATCCAGTTAATTTTGATGAGTCAATTCCAAGGACTAGCAAAGGACATAGAAATATGACGGTTTAAGTGAAGGAAAGACAGAAGGCAAAGCAGCTCCCCTTCCACAAGGTGAGGGGATCCTGGAAAGACAGTAAACTCATAAGCTCTTGGGAAGTGGGCTTTTAAACCTTACTGAGGGTTTTTATCTGCCCTTTTATGATTGGTAAGTATTGGGTTTGGGGGAACTAATGTCTTTTGCACAATTTTTAAGCTTCATTTGAATTGTTATCTTGTGGACTGGTGGTTATTTCCTGGCACCAACCAGTCTCTCTCCTTTCTGTCTACCTCCTCCCACCCCACCTCACATAAGGCAATACAGGTGGCCCTTCTAATTCTTCCTGTTCCCAGGTCCTGTTCCCAAGTCCCCTATCCTGCCTCATTAGCTTAACTTTACTTAGATAATTTCCTGATATATTCCTGCATGGTATAACTTTTGCATGCTGAATAAACTTTGTAGCATTGTGGAAAAAATACAAATTGTGTGTGATATGACTCATTTGTTAATAACTTGGGGCCCTGTTGCTCACAAGATCTATACTTCAGAAAATGAAAAATAAAAAATAAAAATATTATAGTGCCTCCTCATTCTAAAATGGTCCAGCTGACCTCTCATCCTGAGAGCAACACCATTATATTCTATATCTGATATTTTTAATAGAAAATGGTTTCTAAGGTCTCTTCCAGCAAAATGTTTGGAGATTCTGGTTGAAAATCTTGTTAAGCACAGCACTAGAAATTTCTCTTACTGTTTTTTGTTCAGTGCCCTGGAATTAGTACTTTCAGTTTCATATTACTGTAACACAGTTTCCTGCACTTGTTGCTGTTTGCTCATTCTGGGAAATCCCAAAAGCCTTGCAACATAGGAGACTGAAATAAAAGCCCAAGAGCCAGTGAAAGGCAGAGTAGTGAGAGAAGCCGATCCAGCAAACCAGAGGCTGAAGAGCAGGTAAGAAAGCTCATCTCTCCCCCCAGCAGCTGTCTCTCTGCTCTGAAGCAGGCTGCGGCAGGGTGGGAATGGGTTTGTAATGGTCATTTGATTTTTATAAGACCTACCAGAGCATGAGAGGCTGCAGCTGAGCCTGAAGTGGGACAGGGAGTCTGGTGAATTGTGATCATTATCAGGGTGCCTCTGCTGGGCTTGAGTGGAGCCAGGTACCAGCAGACCTGGGGCTGAATTGAGGATGTGAGGCTTATCATCACTGTCTTTCTCTCTGTTGACGATGTCTGTGTGGATTAAATTACCGAGTTCACTGAAGGAGCCTCCCAGTACTGAGTGAGCCTCCTACAGCTAGAAATTGACAGGGCTGCTGGTGAGGTCTTTCATGAGAAGAAAGGAACTGCCACAAGATGCAGGACAAACAGCCATGGACTCTGTTAGAGACAAAGAAAGAAATGGACCCGAGTGGGAAATGAAGCTCACAAACGCAGCATCCTTCCTAATCACACCTCTGAACTTTAGTGGATTTCTTGCTTCAGAAGTAGTACACTCATTCGTTTCTTGGTGCCCATCGCTCCTTACCCCTCGCCAGTAGAATGTGGCCTCTACGCTTTGCTAAAGGGCTTCCTCTAAAAGTTCATACTGCAGCACCAAGGGCCCCATCTTTGCTCACCTTGGCCTCTGTGACCCTGGACAATTTCCCTGCCTCCTGGAAATTCTGCCTTGACTTCCTGGACAGGCACCTGTTGATTCATTAACTTCAGGTCTGATTGTTTCTCTTTGTCTGCGCCTTAACTTCTGCCTCCTCCACTCCTTCTCTTTCTCCTCTTCCTATTTCTCCTTACTCTCCTCTACCAAATAGAAAAGCAGAACAAATCAGAAACCCTAAAAAATTCACTGGAAATATAAATTCTTTTGCTTGTTATTGTTGTTGCTGCTGCTGCTGATGTTGTTGTTGTTGCTGGACATTAAATATACCACTATTGGGAAGAGGCATCAAAAATGTATTAATGTGCTGGTATTGGAAAATTGCTTTGATAATTTCCAAAATGAAAAACCTAGTCAGAGTTTAGGTGCTGTGCAAGCATTCAGGCAGGGAGTGATTACAATGCAGAGTTCCTCTCTGTCTTTGCCCTTTATTCTAATCATTAACCTATAGTAAAAGCCTTAGAGTCAATTAAGCCATTAGCCCTAAAACTACAATAGAGGCAACCAGTGGCTCTGTTTACCTCCTCTCCTCTGTGATCTGCTGGGGCATAGGAAAGGTAAACTGTGTGTGGCTTCAAAGCACCCTAGTTGCCAGGCGTGGTGGCGCACGCTTGTAATCCCCACGCTTGGGAGGCAGAGACAGGAGGATCGCGCAGGTTCAAAGCCAGCCTCGCGCGCTGGCTTAGGAGACCCTGTTTCCAAAAAAAATATGTAAAAAATAGGTCTGGGAGTGTAGCCTGGAGGTAGAAGGGCTTTCAGGAACCCCAGTACCACAAAAAAAAAAAAAGACAAAGCACCCTAGTTGATGAGCAACTAATACTGCCCAATACAATAGAGCCGAGGGCCAGGTAGATTCTTGACCCTTGCACTTAGTAAGTGCACTGTCCGGAGACAAAGAGGCACCACCTGGCTAAGGAATAAGTAACTAGCCCATTGCCTTGGTAACGCTGATGAGAAAGATACCAATACAAAACCTATTTAAAGGTTGAGGTCCCCAAAAGGGGCCGGAGTTCCATTTTCGGGCTCCCCAGCATGCGGGTTAGCATGCTGCTTTTTCTCTTCTCTATGTCTTACTGATCTATTTCCTACTAATTTTGTAATAAAGATTTGTTAAAGCTGCACTGAACTGCCCGTTAATTTTTCTATTCAACCAACCTTAGCTGAATAAGAAAAAGAACCCCACTATTTCAAACCGTAACATTAAACCCGGGGGCATTCTACCTCCAAGCTACACCCCTACCCCCCTTTTCTTTTTATATTTTGAAACAGGGTCCTGCTAAGTTTCTGAGGGTTTCGCTAAGTTTCTGAGGCTGGTCTCAAACTTTTGATCCTCCTTTCTCAGCCCCCAAAATACTGGATTAATGGATGTGCACCACCACACCTGTCTATATATTTTTTTCAACAACTTTCTTTCTAGCTCTCTTGAATGCTTTCTGATTTCATAATATTTTTAAACCACATCTGTAGTTGTGCACACACAGCTCTCTGGGTTTAGCTTCCCTTACTGGGGAACTCATGAGCCTAAGTGACAGGACACTGCTTCTGTCCATGCCCCCCTTCACCTCCTTAAAAAGGTCGTAAGTCACATGTTCCCATGATTGTGTACTTTCTTAGGATTTGTAAAAAAAAATAAATTTTTTTGGCTCTACTTAAATCATGGCAGCATGAGGAGTTCTGTGACAGCTCGCGCTAGTGAAATAAGTATAAACTCCTGGAGGTGGGAGAAGGGAAATCTTGAGTGTGTGTGTGTGTATGTGTGTGTGTGTGTGTTACTAAGGATTGAACTCAGGGGCATTCTACTTTCAAACTACACCCCCAGCCCTTTTTCTTCTTCTTTTTTTTTAACAGGGTCTCAAGATGCTGAGACTAGTCTCACTAAATTGCTGAAGTTGGTATTGAAAGTGCCATCCTCCTGTCTCCACCTCCCAAGTACTAGGGTTATGGGCATGTGCCGCCATGCCCAGCTAGAAGAAATATGTTTTAAAATTCCTGGAAATTATCCTAAGAACATCCATCACACAATCAAACATTCATTCATGAAAATCTTTACTCATTTTAAGAATTGATTACTAAGCCCAGATTAGTGATGCATGCTTATAATTCTAGTACTTGGAAGGCTGAGACAGAAGGATCACGTGTTCAAAGCCAGCCTCAGCAATTTAGTGAGGCTCTCAGCAACCTAGTGAGACCCTGTTTCCAAATCAGAAATAAAATCAGACTGGGGAGGGAGGATATAGCCTGGAGGTACAATGTCTCTGGGTTCAATACCCAATACCAAAAAAAAAAAAAAAAAAAAGGTTACTGAACAAGTCAATATTTACTTTCTTACATATAGAGGTGTGGAAAAGTAAATTCTCTGACACCCACAATGTCAGCACCCAGCAGGGGGTGGCAGAGAGGAAGGTAGAGACAGGAGGACATTACAAGCCTAGTCTTCCACTCAACTGGGTTTTCTTATCTTCACACTACTCTATTTTCCATTTGATGTCTACTGTGAATTTTTAATAAGAATTCCAAGGCAAGTTTTCCATAATAAATTGAATGGAAGGTACATGTTGTGAGAGCAGTTAACTATTAATAAGAAACTGTTATACCAACATTTTCTTGTTTTTGGTTTTGGTTTGGTTTGGTTTTTTTATGGTACTGGGGATGGAACCCTTCTACCTCTGGGCTATGCTCCCAGGCCTATTTTTTTTATATTTTATTTGGAAAACAGGGTCTCTTAGGCCAGCAAGGCTGGCTTTGGACCTGTGCGAACCTCCTGTCTACACCTCCCAAGCGCGGGAATTACAAGCGTGCGCCACCACGCCCGGCTATACCAACATTTTTAATGAACTATTTTGATAACATTATCCTAAATTTCTAGAGTTATATAGATTTTCCCTCATCTATCTTTCTCATGCACACAAAATTTTAGTTCATGCTGGAGCGTTTTATGCAAAAGACTAGAATGCAAAAGACTAGAAATTCTAAAATATTCCCCACTTCCCTTGCAGACTAGAGGACTCCCTGGACATGGCTTCAGAGACTCACATGTCAGGCCCCATGTGCCTCATTGAGAACACTAAAGGGCAACTGGTGGTCAACAAGAAAGCTCTGGAAATCCTGTCGGCCATCACGCAGCCTGTGGTGGTCGTGGCTATCGTGGGCCTCTACCGCACGGGCAAATCCTACCTGATGAACAAGCTAGCTGGGAAGAAAAAGGGTGAGTGCCACCAGTCCACCCACAATGTCAGCATCCAGCAGAGGGTGGTAGAGAGGACGTAGAGATGGGAGGAACATTATAAGCCCTGTCTTCCACTCATCCGGGTTTTCTTGCCTTCACTCTAGAAGAGAAGAGCCAGCTCACCAGCTCCCTATTATGCCTTAGTTTCGCCCTTTTTATATGTTGCTTGTGGTGCTATGGATTGAACTCTGGGACATTCTATCTCTGAGCTACACTCCCAGCCTCCTTTTATTTTTTGGTTTGATAGAGGGTCTAAGTGGTTGAAGGCCTCACTAAGTTACTGAGGCTGGCCACAAACCTACAATCCTCCTATCTCAGCCTCCCAACTACTGGGATTACAAATGTGGACCACCAATGCCCATCTTGATTTCCCCCTTTTAAAAACATAAATTGAGCCAGGCATGGTGGCGCACACTTGTAATCCCAGCATTCGGGAGGCTGAGACTAAAGGACTGCGGTTCACGGACAGCCTCAGCTACTTACTGAGGCCCTCTGCAACTCAGTGAGACCCTGTTTCAAAATAAAGAATAACAGCCGGGCGTGGTGGCACACATTTGTAATCCCAGTGCTTGGGAGGCGGAGACAGGAGGATCGCGCAGGTACGAAGCCAGCTGCGCTGGTTTAAGAGACACTATTTCCAAATAAAAAAATATAAATAGGTCTGGGAGTGTAGCCCAGAGGTAGAAGGGTTTCCAGGAACCCCAGTACCACCAAAAAAATAAATAAAATAAAATAAATAATAAAAAATAGGGCGGAGGTTATAGCTCAGAAGTCGAATGCCCCTGGGTCCCATCCCCAGGCCAGCAAAAATAAATAAATAAATAAATAAATAAATAAATAAATAAATAAATAAATACATAAGTTGTCCCTTCTTAGAAAGAGGAAGGCAGTGATAAAAATAACCAATTTTCCTACTAGTAACTATAATAAACTATATAATTTTTATTAAAATGTTCATGGAATTAGAGTAAATTTCCATTGAATTTTATTTTATTTTATTTTATTGGTGGTACTGGGGATGGAACTCAGGGGCCTTCTATCTCTGGGCTACACTCCCAGACCTTTTTTTTTTTTTTTTTTTTTTGGTGGTACTGGGGTGGAACCCAGAGGCCTCCTACCTCCGGGCTATACTCCCAGACCTATTTTCTATTTTATTTGGAAACAGGGTCTCACTAAGTTGATGAGAGCCTCACTAAGTAGCTGAGGCTGGCTTCGAACCAGCGTGATCCTCCTGTCTCCACCTCCCAAGCGCAGGGATTACAAGCGTGCGCCACCACGCCCGGCCTCTCCCAGACCTATTTTATATTTTATTTGGAAACAGGGTGATCCTCCTGTCTCAGCCTCCCAAGCGTGGGGATTACAAGCATGAGCCACCAACACCTGGCTCCATTGAATCTTAAAGTTAAAAATTTTCAGTTTGTTTCAGATATTCTCTTTACACTGTTGAAAATGTAAATATCATAAAATTTATTTCTTTAAACATTTTTAGGTATGCAGTTCAAGGCCATGAAGTAAATTCTCATTTTGGAGTATCCATCACCTCCATTCATCTCTAGAACTATCTCATCTTCCACAAGAGAAATTGTATCCCTCAAACAATAACTCCCTTCTTTGCCATCCCCCACCACATTTATACATTCTGTCTCTATGAATGTAATCACTGTAAGCACCTCAGATAAGTAGTGTCATTCAAGATTTGTCCTTTTGTGACTGGCTTCTTTCACCTAGCACAATTTCTTCAAGGCTCAACAATATAGCATGTGTCAAAAAAAATTTTTTTTGCATTACTGGGGATAGAACTCAGGGGTATTCTACCTCTAAGCTGCACCCCTAGCCCTATTTTTTATTCTTTATTTTGAAACAGGGTCTCACTAAGTTGCGGAAGTCCTCACTAAGAAGCTGAGGCTGTCACGAACCATGATCCTCCTGTCTCAGCCTCTCGAATGCTGGGATTACAAGCATGTGCCACCACACCCAGTTGTGTTTTTTTGTTTGTCTTGTTTTGTTTTGTTTTGTTTGTGTGTGTGTGTGTGGTACTGGGGGTGGAACCCAAGGGTTTACCTTCAGGCCATACTCTCAGACCTATTTTATATTTTATTTGGAAACAGGGTCTCACTAAGTTGCAGAGAGTCTCACTAAGTAGCTGAGGCTGGCTTCGAACCTGTGTGATCCTCCTGTCTCAGCCTCCCAAGTGCTAGGATTACAAGCATGAGCCACCACGCCTGGCCTCTTGATTGTGTTTTTAATCTCAATTTCCAGAATCACCAGCTATAAAAACTCCACCAATCTTATCTCTTCTATGCTTCACAGGCTTCTCTCTGGGCTCCACCATACAGTCTCACACCAAAGGAATCTGGATGTGGTGCGTGCCTCATCCCATGAAGCCAGACCACACCCTGGTTCTGCTTGACACCGAGGGCCTGGGAGATGTGGAGAAGGTGAGGAAAGATTTGGAATTAAGTTTCTCATCTCTGAATATGCTCTACACTACATAGTTATTCCATAAATAAGAGCTTACACTTTACCATACTATTGTTTTAATTTTTGTCTGCATATTATGAGACTAAATTTCACAATCAGACATGAAGAAAAGACAGAAGAAACAAGATGATCAGACAACAGTATTCTAACTATAAACAACCAGCTATAAGCTCAACAAAGTAACCCAACATGCATACAGGTCGCACAAATAAAGGTAGTGTTATGGGTCTTATCCTACAGAAAATTTTAGTTAAAAATTTGTGTTTTGAAGCTCCACGACTTTGTTTTTAACTTTAAGCTCTGTTGGTAACTCAGTGGCCTTAAGCAAATTATTTTCCTTCATTTAGCCTCAGCATTCCTGTCTGTCAAAGAGACATAATAGTCCATGTTTCCCTCATAGTTTTGTTTTGAATAGTTAACAAAATAATTATTTCAGGTCCATCAACTGGTCAATAAAATACCTACAAGTATTCTGAATTATATTGTACGAATTGGCTTTTGTTGCTCTGATTAAAGTACTTGACAAGAACAACTCAGAGAAAAAAGATTCCTTTTGGCTCATGGTTTCGAAGGAATCCATCCATGTTTAATCAGCTCCATTGCTCTGGGCCTAAGATGAGGCAGAGTCAAGGAAGTTCCCCAGATGATGGCAGCCAGGAAGCAGAAAGAGAGAGAGAGAGAAAGAGGCCAGGGACAGACACAGTCCCCAACAGCAGGCCCACAATGGCCTACACTCTAGCCATGCCCCCCCATTTCACCAACTTCCAGTATTCCATTCAAATTATTAATCTATAAACTAGGCATGGTGGTGCACGCTTGTAATCCCAGTTCTTGGGAGTCTAAAACAGGAGGATCATACAGATTCGCAGCCAGCCTCAGGTACTTAGTGAGCCTCTCAGTAACTTAGTGAGACCCTGTTTCCAAATAAAATACAAAATAGATCTAGGAGTATAACCTGGAGGTAGAAAGCCCTTGGGTTCCATCTCCAGTACCACAAAAAAAATTATTAATCCATAAACCTGACATGGTGCTGCATGCCTATAAATTCAGTACATGGGAGGTTGAGACGAGAGGATTGCAGGTTTGAGGTCAGCCTCAACAACTTAGAACTTCATCAACTTAGCAAAGCCCTGATTCCGACATCAAAAATAAAAAGGACTGGAGTAGTAGCTCAGAGGTCTAAAGCCCCTGCATTTAATTTTAGTACTAAAAAAAATGTCTCCATAAATGGATTAACCCACTGATGAGGGGCATCCTCATGATCCAGTCTCGACACTTCTGAACACTGCTGTATTGTCTAACATGTGAGCTTTGGAGAACATTCCAAATCCGAACCACTTACTTATATTAATTATTTTTACTATAGAAAATAAAACCCAGGGCCTTTCACATACTAGGTAAGCATAGAGCTACATCCCCGGCCCTTTATTTATTTATTTATTTTATTTTTTGGTGGTACTGGGGTTCCTGGAAACCCTTCTACCTCTGGACTCCCAACCTATTTTTATATTTTTATTTGGAAACAGGGTCTCTTAAGCCAGCACGGCTGGCTTCAAACCTGCGCAATCCTCCTGTCTCCGCCTCCCAAGCATGGGGATTACAAGTGTGCGCCACCATGCCCGGCTATTTTATTTTATTTTATTTTATTTTGATACAGGGTCTCACTAAGTTGCCCAGGCTGAACTTGTGACCCTCCTGTTTCTGCCTCAGGATAATCTGGAATTATAGGCAGACACCACTATACCTGGCTGGAATTTTGTTTTTAATTGAAATTGTATTCAGGACCTTAGAATACTCACAACCTGACATCTGCAGTCATCTGCCAGTCATTATAAGAAGGCTTAGAAAGTATCAATATAAAACAAAAATACTAACCAAAACTTTTTTTGTGTGTGTGTGTGTGGTACTGAGGGAGGAACCCAGGAGCTTATCTACCTCTAGGCTATACTCCCAGACCTACTTTTATACTTTATTTGGAAACAGGGTCTCATTAAGTTGCTGAGAGCCTCACTAAGTAGCTGAGGCTGGCTTCGAACCTGTGCCTCAGCCTCCCAAGCTGGGATTACAAGCATGCACTACCATGCCCTGCTTCAAAAACTATTTTTTCTTTTGTGTGTGTGTGGGTTTGGGGATGGAACCCAGGGGCATTTGACCTCTGAGCTACACCCCTTACCCTGTTTTTTATTCTTTATTTTGAAACAGGATCTCACTAAGTTTCGAAGGGCCTCACTAAGTAGCTGAGGCTGTCCGTGAACCACGATCCTCCGGTCTCAGCTTCCCAAATGCTGGGATTACAAGCGTGCACCAACACGCCCGGCTTCAAAAACTATTTTTTAAAAACTCTAAATAAGCATACTTTTATCACTACTGGTCTGGGAAATACTATCTCATGGAACATACGCCTGACGCAAACGTGTTCTGACTGGCAGGGTGACAACCAGAATGACTCCTGGATCTTTGCCCTGGCAGTACTCCTGAGCAGCACCTTTGTGTACAACAGCATCGGAACCATAAACCAACAGGCCATGGACCAACTGCAGTATCCTTTCCATGCTATTAATAAACCATCTGCTTAATGCTGAATCTTGGTGAATCCAGCAGAAAGAGAAATAAAAAATAACTTCGGTACAGGAGAAAGGTCCCTGCACCTACTGAATAACTGCCACATAGGTTAAGAATGAAGACAAAATTAAGGTTTAGAAATATGTAAAACAAGCCGGGCATGGTGACCCACACTTGTAATCCCCGCGCTTGGGAGGCAGAGACAGGAGGATCGCGCAGGTTCAAATCCAGCCTCAGCTATTTAGTGAGGCTCTCAGCAACTTAGTGAGACCCTGTTTCCAAATAAAATTTAAAATAGGTCTGGGAGGATAGCCCGGAGGTAGAAAGTCTCTGGGTTTTGCCCTTAGTACCACAAAAAAAAAAAAAAAGAAAAGAAATATGTGAAACACATATGGAATGGGAAACCCTGTTATTTTTGACACTTTTCCTTAGTAGGTACTCAGCTATGTGACAGAGCTGACAGAAAGAATCAGAGCCAAGTCCTCACCTGAGGAGAATGAGGTTGAGGATTCAGCTGACTTTATGAGCTTCTTCCCAGACTTTGTGTGGACTCTGAGAGATTTTACCCTGGAATTGGAAGTAGATGGAAACTCCATCACACCAGATCAGTACCTAGAGAATTCCCTGAAGTTAAGACAAGGTAACAGAGACTTAGAATTGGCAAATAAAGATGTCAAAACCTTAGAAATTATTTTTCCTTATGTATGGTTTTCTTACATTTCTAGTTTTCTGTTTCTTCCAGCTACCTCTTTGTAGGAATTATTGCTTAATACATGAATTAATAGATTTGATTTAGATTATTTTTTCTCTTGTTTGGGTTCTTCTTTTCCTAGTTGTACTCCTTTGATTTCCTTTTCTTGCCTTATTGATCTAGCTAGATTCTCAAGTACTATATTGAAAAAAAAGTGTCGATGCTGGCCATTCTTGTCTTATTCCTATTTTTAGGGGGAATTCTCAGTTTTTCCTAATTTAATATGATGTTACTGTTTTTTTTAAACTATCTACTATGCATTTGTTTTGGAGTGATCATCTTCTAAGAGTGAGATTCTATTCTCCATGTGGTCTAATCTATTGTTTATAGTTTTTATTGATGCCTTCACTTCGATGATTGCATCCTTTATTTCTTTCAGGCTTTCTCTAATTTTTTTTTCAGAAATCCTATATTATTTCTACTGTTAAATTTCTGATTTGTTCTGGCAATCTCTGCAATTTTGTGTTTTCAGGTTCTATTACTGTGGGGTTGTGGGAGCTCGCTGCTTCCTTGTTATTCCTCCTCCTCATGTTTTTAGAAGTTTGTATCTATTGCTTTTGATAGATTTCTCTTAGTCTCTAGGTGTCATCTGGTATATACAAAGGCATGTTGTGCTGTATTCAACAGTGAGGAGGAAAATGAAGTCATAAATGCAAGAATAGGGTAAAGCCACAGATAGGATCGAATAGAATGAGAGTATGAGTTTGGTAAGGGAGTATATAGTAGAGATTAGAGATAGTGAATATGTGGTAGGATTCTAGTAACCAATGTAGGGTATTTAGTGTAGTGATATGAAGTGGATTAAATACAAGACAAAAAAGAGAAAAGAAAAGAAATAGAGAAAAGAGAGCAGGTACATACAAGGGAAGAGGCTTTTGAAAAAGATGGGGAAGAGAACAAACAAACAAGCATACACACAAAAAACCCCCCAAAACAATATAATGCAACCCTACAAATATATAAATACTCAGCAGGCTTGGTCTCTGCAGTTTTTTCTGTGCAGTTGCCAAGTGCCACAGGCACCTTTCCTGCTGCAAGCCTGGTTCTCTGATTCTCTTTCCGATGCATACGGCGGTGTCAACGCGGCTGGATCTAGTGTTAAACATAGGTCACCCTTCATGCTCTCCACAGATACAGAACCTGAGTCTATCTCTTGCCTGTATAGGCAGGAGGTGCCTCTGAGACCGAACCCAGTGAATATGTAAGAGTTTCTGTTCTCCACAGCTAGGGCTGAGTTGGTCTGACTTCTTCTCCTCATTCACCACAATGGGGTGGTCTGTGGTGATCTTGGAGGTCCTACTTGTTGGATCTAGTGTTAAGCATAGTTCTCCCCCATACTTTCCACCAATGTGGAGCTTGAGTCACTCTGAGTCTCTGCTATGTCCAAGAGCAGACTATGCCTGCACCTTCACCAGATTGAACCACAAAATCTCAGACCCAGAGAGTTTACCATGGCTGCGAGAATCCCTGCAGGGGCTGCACTAGACATTCTCCTGTGGGGACAGTGGGTTCACTCACAGTGTTGTTGAACACAGCTCGGGATCTCTGGAGGGCATGATGATCTTGGCCGCCACTGCTGTAAATCATAGCCAGTGTTTGCGCAGGAGGAACTGAGGGCTTGACATTCCAATGAGCTGTGGCTGCTTACTTTGTTTCAAGTCACTGTTCTTTTTTTGCTTGTGAGTCTCCTGGCAGTCAGGCATGGTGACACAAGATGGCACTGCTGTGGCACCTGCGGCTGCAGCTGTCAGAGGCAAGCAGCGTCCTTTTCTGCTCTCTGATCTGCCATCTAGGTTTTTTTTTTTCCTGCTGCCTTTCACGTCTCGTGCTTTTTTAAAATTCATGCTGCCTTCTTTCTTTTGTCAGAACAATTTTTATGGCACTGGAGAACAAGTGTCAGCAGGACTGATATGGATATGTGCTACTTCCCTCGGTCGCTGTCTTCCCAGAAGTATAGATTATCTATTTAATAAATAAAATCTGTAAGAGTTTAGAGGAATTGGTACAATTCCTAGAGAATTGTTTATGGTGTTTCCTGGTTAACTTCTACTTTTCAAATCTCAGGTCTCACATCAGAGAAGTCTTTTCTGAATCTCCCACCAAAATTGACCTTTATTCAAAAAAAAAAAAAATTTTTTTTCCG
This sequence comes from Muscardinus avellanarius, assembly GCF_963383645.1. NCBI lineage: Eukaryota > Metazoa > Chordata > Mammalia > Rodentia > Gliridae > Muscardinus > Muscardinus avellanarius. Next base: position 79,053,931 of record NC_137788.1, on the reverse strand, counting down.
GTGGTACTGGGAGAGGAACCCAGAGGCTTTCTACCTCGGGGCTATACTCCCAGACCTATTTTATATTTTATTTGGAAACAGGGTCTCACTAAGTTGCTGAGAGTCTCACTAAGTAGCTGAGGCTGGCTTCGAACCTGTGTGATCCTCCTGTCTCAGTCTACCAAGAGCGGGGATTACAAGCGTGCGCCACCACGCCCGGCTCGACCTTTGTTCAAATTCTGATGATTATATGTCTACCACCTCCACCTCACACTTAACTACAGGTTCCATAAAGCAGTGACTTTAAAATTTTTATTCCTTATATTGCTATATCTAACAGACTGACAGATTGTCCACAACACAAAATGATTTTGAGTGAATTAATGAATAGCATGTGTCTAAATTCCCTTGTAATTCTAAGCCAGACAATATCCCAAGGTTTTAACATTTAGTTTTGATAGAAGAAAAATCCCTTTTCATCTTCTCCCAGGTACTGGTCCAAAAGAAAAAAAATTTAACCTGCCCCGACTCTGTATCCGGAAATTCTTCCCCAAGAAGAAATGCTTTGTGTTTGAGAGACCTGCTCCTGGAAAGAAGCTTTCTAAGCTTGAGAACCTGCATGATGATGAGCTAGATTCTGATTTTGTACAACAAGTTGGAGAATTCTGTTCTTACATATTCAGCTGCTCCAAAACTAAAACGCTGCCAGGAGGCATCAAGGTCAATGGAACTCGTGAGTACCTGGCCAGGCCTTGCACTGGTTGTTCAGACTAGAGGAGCGGAAATAACACCAACCCAGTTTCAGCTTTGAAAAATACAAATCTACCACAATCGTCATGTTAATGCTTACATGGTACTAACACCTCTAATGAATTTTGTTAATCAAATTTCTCAATATAAAAATATAGGGAAGGCCAAAAAAAAGTTTTATTACATAAAATTTCCCTAAAAAACTGAACACTTGCTTTTCATTATGGTAGCCAAACGTGGCTATTTAAATTTAAATGTAAACTAATCAAAATAAAAGAAAATTAAAAATTCAGATCACATGGCCCTATTTCAAGAGTCCATCTGTACATGTAGCTAGTGGCTCTGGTACTAGCACATCCAGAAAGCTTTTTGATTGGAAGAGCATCGCTTGTTTTATAAATAGTGATCAAGTGCTTACAGTGGACAGGGCTGATAATATACATATATGAAAGAAGTATGGTTCCTGTCCTAATGGTGCTTGGGGTTAAAATGGATGCAAGCTTTCAAAAAACACAAACTTAGGTATTCTAGAACCAGAATTCTCAGCCTTTGGCATGCATACACATCACTCCGAGATCTTGCCAAAAAGGAGAGCCTGATTTAATAGATACGGGACAGGGACTGAGATGCTGCATTTCCAGGAACTTTCGTGCTTTGAGGCAAATCACTGCTAACTGACTTGCTCAGAATTACGAAGAGTAAAGATTTTGCTTCAAAAACCTATTTGTAGGTCTAGAGAACCTGGTGGTGACTTACATTGGTGCCATCAACGGTGGGGATCTGCCCTGCATGGAGAACGCAGTCCTGGCCTTGGCCCAGATAGAGAACTCAGCTGCAGTGCAAAAGGCCATGGCCCACTATGTCCACCAGATGAGCCAGAAGGTGCAACTGCCCACGGAATCCCTCCAGGAGCTGCTGGACCTGCACACGGCCTGTGAGAAAGAGGCCATTGAACTCTTCATCCAGCACTCCTTCAAAGATGTCGACCAACTATTTCAAAAAGAATTAGGGGTAATTTTTCTCTCAGGTTTATATGGATTTAGATTCTGGAAAGCTAACTACCATGAGGGAAGGCAATGGCTATTTATTTGGGGAGAAGTAATTATTACTCTGTTTTAAAATGGTGACCATTTACCTATTGATAATCATAGTAATCATGAGAAACAATTTTGTTACTACAGACCAAAAAATTTTGAAATTTTTTTTCCATGAAGAAGCTAATAATCTTCCCCTTAACTTAATTAAGGGCATATAAGTAACAATCAGTGTTCCCAAACAAATTGCATGCTCATTGTTATCACACTGATTTGATATTCAAGCCAAAAGCAAGGAAACTTGAGTCCTAGTATTCTAACGCTACTTAGATCAAACTACATTTATTCCATGTGCAATTGGTTGTCCAGTTTGAAAAGGTAGAAATTTACTTCTGAAGGTGTGGCATAAAGCTAGCAATCTGTGCTCTGAACATCACCTCCAAGGACAAAATGACTTCGGTAGAAAGTTGTAATCAAGCAGGAGCAAATGGTCCTGCAGAAGCGCCTGTACATCTGTCTAGGGTCATAGACATTTTTTTGAAGAAGCATTCCCAGAAATGCAGAACTCAAGCTGACATTTTCCCCTGTTTTTCTTTTTACTTCCTATTTTCATATTAAAGGCCCAGCTAGAAAAAAAGCGAGATGACTTTTATAAAGAGAATTTGAAAGCATCTTCAGAGTTGTTCGGCTTTACTTCAGGATATTTTCAGCCCTCTAGAAGAAGATGTGAAGCAAGGGGTTTATTCTAAACCAGGGGGCTATTATCTCTTTATTCAGAAGATAAAAGACCTGAAGAAAAAGTACTATGAGCAGCCCAACAAGGGGATACAGGTAACCAAGATCTACCTGTGTATTCTGGTGAGCTGCTGGTGTGCCTGCATCCAACAGGGACCAGACAAAGAATAAATACACAGAGAGGTGCCGTCCTCTCTGCATTCATTCACGTTCTCATTCAGTGACATTTGCAAGGAGCCTCTTATTCTAAATGTGACCTAGCTACTTATCAATGAGAGTGTGCTCAATTAACAAGTGAATTACAAATTGAATGATCAGATTAATCACCAACTTGTTATTGTCACCCACTATGACCACTGAATTTTATGTGTTATAGGAACAGAAATCCTGAACCCAGGGGTGTTCTACCTCTGAACTATACCCCAGTCCTATTTATTTATTTGTTTGTTTATTTGAAACAGTATCTCACTATTTGCTGAGGGTCTTACTAAGTTGCTGAGGCTGGCCTCAAACCTGTGATCCTCCCATTTTAGCCTCCCAAGTACTGGGATTATGGGCATGCACAACCACACCCAGCTTCAGATTGAGTTTTAAACTGGTTTTAAAGGAGAGCTGAATCCAAGATTTAAAATAACATCATCATCCCCTCTTCTCTCTCTCTCTCTCTCTCTCTCTCTCTCTCTCTCTCTCTCTCTCTCTCTTCATTAGTGTCCCCTATCCATGCCCTCCCCTCCTTTTCTTTTCTTTTCTTTTCTTCTTTTTTTTTCAGTATTAGAGATGGAACCGAGGAGCATTATACCTCCAAGCTACACCCCCAGTCCTATTTTTTTATTCTTTATTTTGAAACAGGGTCTCACTGAATTGCCAAGAGCCTCACTAAGTAGCTGAGGCTGCCCTCAAACCACAATCCTCCTGTCTCAGCCTCCCAAATGCTGGGATTACAAGTATGCGACACCATGTCTGGCTCCCCTCCTTTTCTTACTCCCTCTTCTTTCTCCTCTAACCTTCCTTCTCTGTGAAAGATTTATTTTCTAGGAAACTCACCCCACACGGGACCACAGCATCATTAACTCCAAACTCAGAGCCTTTGGTCTAAAAGAAGAAAGAGAGCCAGGCATGGTTGTACATGTCTGTAATCCTGGTACTTGGGAGGCTGAGACAGGAGGATCGCAGGTTCCAGGCTAGCCTCAGTAACTCAGTAAAGCCCTCTGCAACTTCGTGAGGTCCTGTTTCAAAATTTAAAAGAGTAAAATATGGCCAGGGCTGTAGCTCAGAGGTAGAACTCCCCTGCAATAGTTCCCCAGTACCATGAAAAGAGAAAAGATAAAGGGAGACGCTTTCCCCATATGGGCCTCCTATAAAAGACATTGCTTAGTGAATGCTGTGCCCTAGAGCAAGGGCACATTCCTGTGACAGGGGATAGTGGCCACCTGGCATATCAAGGACAAGAGCATTTCTGCAGGAAAACATGGTGGGGAGACAGGATCTTACAGCATTTACTGCTAATTCTGTGTTCTCTGGTCTAAGGCTGAGGAGGTTCTGCAGAGCTTCCTCAAGTCCAAGGAGGCTGTGACTGATGCAATTCTGCAGACAGACCAGACCCTTTCAGCAAAGGAAAAGGATATTGAAGGTGAGGAGCATGGCGACAGACTAGATGGCTTTGAACGCTCTTCAAAGTTTAAGTAACTTGACAAAAGAAAACTGGGGTCTTTGAACTAGATCAAGGACAGCAAAGGTGTGTCTTACGCCTGCCGTCCTCTCTGAGTAGAGCATAGGCGCCCCAGCAACAATCACGAACAAGCGTGTGAGGAGGGAAGGGGAGAGACCGCACGTGAGCCCGTTGACCGTTTTCTTCGTCCATCTCTTCTTTACAGTGGAACGTGTGAAAGCTGAATCTGCACAGGCTACAGCAAAAATGATGGAGGAAAGGCAAAGGAAGCATGAGCAGCTGATGGAGCAGAAAGAAAAGAGCTATCAAGAACACGTGAGACAGCTGACTGAGAAGATGGAGCAGGAAAGGAAGAGGATGAGAGAAGAGCAGGAGAAAACTATCACCCGTAAACTTCAGGTATTCCGCCCTCCGCCGCCAGCCTCGTTTTCCTGTTTTCTCCCCTTTCTTCCTGACTGCAAACTTAGTGGAGTGGGTAGGACGTAAGCCCAGCCTCATCTCATGACTTGTACTTTCCAACTCCTGTGTGCCGGCCTGACCTGCTCCCTGCCCGTGACTGATTATTGAGTCTTTTCTGTGCAATTGTGCCATTTTCAGTGTATCTTTCAATAAATGGCAGCTATTACCTGCTAAGCATCATAAACAAGTTTTATTTGTATCTCTTGCTTAAGACTATCTGAAGCAAGAACTATTTCCTTATGACTTAGGAGAAACACAGGTTCAGAAAAGAAATTTTTTTCTGTCACCTCTGGTATGATTTACCTCTAAGAGAACCTTTATGAGAAGGACTCCTTAGCCCTCACACACAGGATAGTCTGACGCTCCTGACTGGTTTCTATGCCTTGCTACCAGCCAGTGTTGAGTTAGGAGTTATGTGCAGAAACGCGGTATGGTCAGTCTGGGACTTTGATTTCCTTACCCATCTTCTGCCACCCCTAAATACCAAATGGTGGATGTTTTGATCAAATTCCCTAACCTAAGATTCAGATACTTCATCAGATTTAAAGACTACTTTATTTCTGTGATATGTGTGTGTGTGTCATTATTTCTGTTATATACACATTAATTCATAGTAATTCTTTATATATATATATATATATATATATATATATATTAATATCTGTGTAGGTGAGTATGTAAAAGTCTGTAATGCATGGATAAGACATGAAGCCAAACATATGGTTAAGATTGCCCAGAAAGGTTATAAATAATTAGTGTGGGGAAAAAAATCAAGACTGGTAATTTAGGTTCATCACTGTATCAGGAGGTATAGCTGAAAGGATTTCTCAGCTAACTGATACTCAGGACAAGCAATCCTACAGCTCCAATGCCCAGGTAAAAGTATGATGAAAATGAAGGGTAGGAAAAAATTTTCACTAAGAAATTAAAAACAAAAAAAATCAATGAATATGAAAACTAGATAGACTAGGTAGAATGTAGGGATTTACTTAATGCTACAGTTTATTCAGGCTCCGCTTGTCTTTTTATAGGAACAGGCTAAACTGCTAAATGAGGGGTTCCGAGAAGAAAGCAGCCGCCTTCAGAATGAGGTGAACAATCTGAAGAAGAGATTGGAAAGACCAAGACCAAAATTATGTACCATAAGCTAAAGACCTAAAGATTAGCTCTCCAGCCACCTTGATGTGAGGGGTAGCTGAAGCAGTTGCAGAACACGGAAGAAGTCTCACTTCACCTGACAATGAGGAGGTCTTCCATCATAACACCAAACATTCACAAAGACACCCTAGCCAGTGATCGCAACCATCTTCCTTTAAAGACCGCAAATCGTGGAACAAGCATTCGTTGCACTCTACCTCTGCATTAACCCAGGAAGTATCACTGGCATCCCTAGTTTATTCAAGATCACCACCAACAGACACATAGACACCGAGCACAGTCTTTAGTAAAAGTCTTGGTGCCTACTTATGCTTTAGTTTGGCCAGTGTATGATGGGTCTTAATGTCAAGGACAGCTGTTCTAGTTCTTACGAAAGACAATATGCAGTTCTCCATTATACCCAGGCTGCCCCGTACGCAACAATGGTATTTCTGACACTGGTAATGGATAATCTTCTCTGATGTATTTCAAGGTATATCAAACCACCTTATATATAAAAGACAAGAGCATGCGGATGGAACATTATGTAGATTTGCTTTATGTTTTCTTTTCCAAGCTACATTGATACAAGTAGATAATATGCATTTTTTTTATAAGTTGAGAAATTCATGGTTAAAAATCTAGAAGCTGTATATAATTTCTACAAAAAGATAGAAGAATCCACTTTCATGAGAAGAATTTAAGTCATAAATAAATGGGCTAAAAAGGGAAACTGTCGCCTCTTGCTCAGTTCAACCAGATGACAACACTTTAGAATTTAAGACAGTTGACAATGACTGTTATACATGGTGCATTTCTAGAATTTGCAGAGGTAGACTTTAAATTACAGTGTTGTTAAACAGAACTAGCTTAATGATTAGTGCCTAAGCTGGTCTTTTCCTGATTATTAAAAGTCTTATTTGAAATTCTATTGATTTTTCCCAAATAGAATATGGAAACAGTGTTCTTTTTTTTTTACCACTAAAATATTGCTCTCGTTACTTAGTATGTGTAAACTTTTTCCCAACTGTAAAAGTCCAAAATAAGTGGTTGAAGTTTCTTAAAGGAATAGAAATCATTTTTTTCTTTTTTTTCTGTTTTTTTTTTTTTTTTGGAGGGGGGTTGGTGGTACTGGGGGGGGGGGTTTCCTGGAAGCCCTTCTACCTCCGGGCTACATACCCAGACCTATTTTATACATTTTTATTTGGAAACAGGGTCTCTTAAGCCAGCGAGGCTGGCTTCGAACCTGCGTGATTCTCCTGTCTCCGCTTCCCAACCACGGGGATTATAAGCATGCGCCACCACGCCCAGCAGGAATCACTTTTTATTTGGAAATAAAATGTACTTTTATTTTTTATTTATTTTCTCAATTTTTTGCCAAAAATAAAGTTTCACTCTTCATAGCAATGGCTGACTAACTTTCCCACAGAAGACCAGACAGTGGCTATTTTTGGCTTCCTAGGCCAATCAGTTGGTTCTCCCCTTCTCGACACCGCCTGTCATATAAGCAGCACAGATAACACATAAACGAATGAGCAAAGATGTGGTCCAATAAGACTTTATTTGAAAAACAAGTAGTATCCACAAGCCACAGTTTACAAATCTCTCCTTTACAGAAACATTGGCCAAAGTTCTCTGTGCCTGCCTTCCATTATTTATAACAATTATATGGATTGGGCTGGATTGGAGACTTTAGGCTGGGGGAAAAAATTATATAGTATTTCAAAATATTGCCTAGAAAAAAGAAGCAGAGAAGCAGCTGAGACAGGAGGACCAGGGTTTGCATCCAGCCTCAGCTACTTAGTGAGAGCCTCTGCAACATAATGAGACCCTGTTTCAAAATAAAGAATAAAAGAATCGGGCTGGGGGTGTATCTTGGAGGCAGAATGCTCCTGGGTTCTATCGCCAGCAAGAGAGAGAGAGAGAGAGAGAGAGAGAGAGAGAGGAGAAGAAGAAGAAGAAGAAGGAGGAGGAGGAGGAGGAGGAGGAGGAGGAGGAGGGAGAAGAAGGAGGAGGGGGAGGAGGAGGAGGGAGAAGGAGGAGGAGGAGGAGGAAGGGAGGGAGAGAGAGAGAAGAAGGAGAAGGAGGAGGAGGTGGGGGGAGGGAGGGAGAGAGGGAGAGAGGGGGAGGGGGGGAGGGGGAGGAAGGGAGGGAGGGAGAGAGAGAAGAAGGAGGAGGAGGAGGAAGAGGGGAGAGGAAGGGAGGGAGGGAGGGAGGGAGGGAGAGAGAGAGAGAGAGAGAGAGAGAGAGAGAGAGAGAGAAGAAGAAGAAGAAGGAGGAGGAGGAGGAGGAGGAGGAGGAGGAGGAGGAGGAGGAGGAGGAGGAGGAGGAGGAGGAGGAGGAAAGGGAGGGAGGGAGGGAGGAGGCAGTGCAGTGCAAGGTCGTACACTTTCAGTCCACAGAGGCTCCCACAGGCTGAGACTCCATTTCTGCCCCCTTGTGGTGTTCTTATGCCAAAATCTTCCCAGTTTAGAAAAGTGTATTTCAGTTGAGGATGGTTGCACACACCTGTAATCCCAGTACTTGGGAGGCTGAGCCAGGAGGATTGTAGATTGGAGGCCAACTTTGTTAATTTAGGGAGCCCCTCAGCAACTTTGCAGGACTCTGTTTCAAAATAAAAAATAAAAAGGACTGAGGGTGTGGCTCAGAGGTAGAATGCCCCTGGGTTCAATCCCCAGTACAAGATCAGAAAAGAAAATCTTCTCTGAAGTGACAAATCACTACTCTTCTTTCCATGAATTTGGTGGAATGAAATAAAATGTAGAGGGAGAGGGAGGACACACTTTGAACACTGAAATCCTGACAAAGGAATAGAAATTCCCTCAGTAAATCATGTCTCACAACTGTCCAGGATCAAGAATCAACTAAGACAGAAGAGTATAGCTACCAAAAACTTAAAATGCACATGAAGATTTAAGAAATCCTTTTAATCTCTGGTACATCAAATAGGCAAACTGAAGATGCGTGCTCTGACAGCTTTATGTGCATAATTCTGACAACTCACATAAAAGGGCCAATTTCTCAAAAAACATAAAGTACTAAAACTAAACCAAGATAAAATAGATCATCTTAATTCTCCTACAACTTCTCAAGAAATTTCTCAAGAAAAAAAATAATAGAATAATTTTCCAGATCCAGATGGCTTCTCCTAACTGGCCAGTCTTACCAAACATCTAAAGAAAAAGTAATATAAATCCTACACAAAGTTTTTCTATTTTTAAAAAAACAGAAGAGGAGGGAACATTTTCTAATTCATTCTACAAGGGCAAAATTATCCTAATGCCCAAAAATCAGACATAAACAATTATTTTTTTGGTGGTACTGGGGTTCCTGGAAACCCTTCTACCTCTGGGCTACACTCCCAGACCTATTTTATACTATTTTATTTGGAAACAGGGTCTCTTAAGCCAGCGCGACTGGCTTCGAACCTGCGCGATCCTCCTGTCTCTGCCTCCCAAGCGTGGGGATTACAAGCGTGCAGAGCAGTATTCCTCATGAACATAAATGCAAAGTCTTCAACAAAATGTTTGCAAATGAAATCCAGCAGCATACAAATATAATAAAGCTCAGTTAAGTGGGATTTATCCTGTAAATATAAGACTGGTGCAAAAATCAATATATTTCACACTAAAACCTAAAAAAGTGCTCACTTCGGCAGCACAAACAGTAAGACTGGAACAATACAGAGTAGAGTAGGCCCTGCACAAGGATGACCCAGAGGTAGGAATTAGCAGACAAGGGCTTTCAAGCAAATATTAAAACTGTTCAAGAAATTAAAGGAAAATATGATCTAGAGAAGCTCACAGAGAAATAAGTACTGTTAAAAAGAAAGAAATGAAAACACAAGAATTTAAAAGTATAATGCTTAATCTGAAATATTGACAGGGCTTACCAGAGGATTGAAAATATCAAAAAAGAAAAAAGAAAAATTGGCTTGTACTGTGGTGACACACGCCTGTCATCCCAGCTACTCAGAAGGCTGAGGCAAGAGGACAGCAAGTTCAAGGGCAGCCTGGGCAACTGAGCAAGACCTTGTCTCAATACAAAAATTGAAAAGAAAGCTGGGTGTAGTGGTACACACCTAGAATCCTAGTACTTGGGAGGCTGAGACAGGAGGATCACAAAGGCTAGCTTCAGCAACTTAAAAAAGAAAAACCCTCAGCAACTTAGCAAGACTCTGTTTCAAGACAAAAAGGGCTAGGATTATAGCTTGGAGGTAAACTGCCTCTGGCTTCAATCCCCACTACCACCAAAAAAAATATGGATCAGAAAAGAGAATATCATTTTCCTTATTCATAGGAAATATGATGGTGTCAAAAATCCTAAGGAATCTACAAAGCCTCTCTTAGAACTAATAAGCAAAACCGGGCATGGTGGCACACACTTGTAATCCCTGCGCTTGGGAGGCTGAGACAGGAGGATCGCACAGGTTCGAAGCCAGCCTCGGCTACTTAGTGAGACCCTGTTTCCAAATAAAATATAAAACAGGTCTGGGAGTATAGCCCGGAGGTAGAAAGCCTCTGGGTTCCACCCCCAGTACCACCAAAAAAAAAAAAAAAAAAAAAAAAAAAAGAAAGAAAGAACTAATAAGCAAGTATCATAAAACCAAAAAGGTCAAGGTCAACAGACAAAAATCAGTCTTCAACTATTTCTACTTATCAGAAGTGAACAACTGGAAACCAAAAATTTTTAAAGCCATTTAAAACTGGTAGTAAAAGCCAGGCGTGGTGGCACACGTTTGTTATTCCATCATTTGAGAGGCTGAGACGGGAGGATCGCGGTTTGTGGACAGCCTCAGCTACTTAGTGAGGCCCTCCGCAACTCAGTGAGACCCTGTTTCAAAATAAAGAATAATTGTAGCTCAGAGGTCTAATGCCCCGGGGTTCCATCCCCAGACCCGCAAAAAAATAAAAATAAAATAATAAAATAATAATAAAAAATAAGACTGGTAGTAAAAAGATGAAATACAAAACATTGCTAGAATTTTCTATGCTAAAAAAATCATTTTATTAAAAAGAGATTGTCAGGCTAGATCACAATCCACGAATCTCTTAGATTGCATCACTCTGATTCTTACAATGTTCCTTTTACTCGCTATGGAGAAGGTGGTTGAAGACCTTTTTCCTAAAGTCAGTCTTAGCTGGGCTCGTGCGATGATACACATCTGCAATCCCAGTACTTGGGAGACTGAGACAAGAGGATTACAGGTTCAAGGCCGGTCTCAGCAACTTTGTGAGACTCTAAACAAAGTAGAGAGACCCTATTTCAAAATAAAAAATAAAAAGGACTGCCGGGCGTGGTGGCGCACGCTTGTAATCCCCGCGCTTGGGAGGTGGAGACAGGAGGATCGCGCAGGTTCGAAGCCAGCTGCGCGCTGGTTTAGGAGACCCTGTTTCTAAATAAAAATATAAAAAAATAGGTCTGGGAGTGTAGCCCGGAGGTAGAAGGGCTTCCAGGAACCCCAGTACCACCACCAAAAAAAAAAAAAAAAGGACTGGGGGTGTAGCTGAGAAGTAGAATGTCCCTGGGTTCAAACCCCAGCACCATAAACAAATAAGTAAATAAGTTAGCCTTGACAAGGGATAATGCCTCCTATTGCTTAAGTTCCATTGGACATTGAAATATGTCTAGTGATGTGAGTTACACCTTTATCAAAATAGAGGGAGAAAAATATGGCCCAGAACTCAGAATGTCAAAGACTGCCTGCCATGCATACACACTTATCCCACCTTCCCCACCTACTAGAAGATCCTTGACAGATAGGAAAGCATAGAAGATAAGACAAGCAAACTCTCCCACTTTTTATTATAGAAATCTCTTCAACAACTAACTCAAAATGGTTTCCCTAGGAGATGAGAGTACCTGGAAAATAGCATTTGCTTCGCTGGACTCTAGAGGGATCCATTCATTCAAAGGATTGGTTGAGCTTCTACATGGTGCTTTGTCAAGGACTGTGAAGCAAGCTGTGGCCCCTCTCTTTGAAAGCAGACAGTCTAGTGATGAATGTATACGTTAAACAAAAAGTATAGAAAATTAAATACCCAAGAAATGGAGGGGGGAAAATAGCATGTTTAAAGAAGGGGCTGATGTATTCACCCTGAACGGTGAAAGTTCACACAGCTCCTTAGTATATCTTCATCATATTTTCACTTATCAGTTAGTAGCAATAAAAAATCTATGTTGAGAGGAGAGAGATAGGAATGAGAGAACCTACCATTTTCAGGTAAGCACAACTTTAATGATGCATCCTGCAGCCTGCATCCCTGAGTGGGCCAGATATGTGAAATTAAGAGAGCATTGGGCGCTATCTAGTGGTAAGTATTTTTTTCTTCACAATATTTGCAGGACCTAGGAGTTTGTTCATACTTATTGACCATGTCCACTACAATCCCCAAAAGTCTGAGTCTTTTTTTTTAATCATCACATTAACAGAGTATAGAAAGATGTAAGACACATAGTAATCACTTTATATAATAAATGCTTTTCAGTTAATGAACATCTTAAATATCCTATTTTATAATTTCAGCTCTTACTGATGCTACTCCCAGGAAATTTAGTGTTTGGTTATTAAACAACATACTGACTATGTCAATAATTTGATTATTATTTGGATATTTGTTCTATCTCCACTCTCCCCCACACACACACACAAACACAAAGATTTCATCATTATCATTTATTTATTTATTTATTTATTTATTTATTTAGGGGGGGACTTCTGGGGATGGAACCCAGGGGCATTCGACCTCCGGGCTACACCCCCTGCCCTTTTTTTTATTCTTTATTTTGAAACCGGATCTCACTGAGTTGCAGAGGGCCTCACTAAGTAGCTGAGGCTGTCCATGAATCCTGATCATCCGGTCTGAGCCTTCCGAATGCTGGGATTACACCTGTGTGCCACCACGCCCGGCTTCATTATCCTTTCTTTAAGGACCTGGAGACCCTGGTGTTGACTTACATTCCTGACATGGCTGTAGGGGTCTACCTGGCATGAGGCTGGTAGCACTGACTTTGGATCAGTAGGAATGCCAAAAGGGCAATGCACACTATACATTTATGAGGTAGCAAGGACGGTCCTCTTAGAAACTCTCCAGGAGCTGGAAATCTGCATAAAGCCTGGAATAGAAAGACCTCTGGAAGGTCAAGAACCCCATTATGAATGCAAGCCAGAAATTCCGGAGGCAAAGTCATTCTAAGAAATATATACCAGGTTCCAACCCAGTGATGCTCACCTGTGTGTTGACATTTTCTGACACTATTGGACAGAAGCTGCTTTCACAAACTATGTCTTGAGGAGCACAGTACTCACCAAAGTTTTCACCAAGGACACTACTTATTATCATAGTTTATATAGGGAGCCCATATTTTGAAGGCATTTTTTCTAACAAACTAGTTTGTAAAGTTAAAACTCATTTCTCCTTTTTAAAAATTATTCAAAATCTGTAGAGACAGCAGGGCGTGGTGGCGCAGGTTTGTAATCCCAGTACTTGGGAGGCTGAGACAGGAGGAGCTGGGTTCGCGGCCAGCCTCAGCTACTTATTGCTAATATCCCTTCCCTCACCCCCACTCTTTTTCTCTCCCTGTGACTCCTCCGTCGTCACCCAGAAGGCCTATGTAAAAGTAAAGTGGAGTGCCTTTGGAGCAAACTAGAAGAGCCGATAAACCATCACAGGCACACTAGGACTGCCTATCAGGAAACAAGTATAAGAGAATTAAACAAAATAGATTTCCCTCTCAGCTGGCCCAGGTCTGGAGTGATGGCTCTGTGATGTCAGTGCCTAGGATTCTTATCTCTCTCATGTTGTACAGCATCTTCAACTTGCAGATTCCATGTGGCAATCTCAGAACGCTGCAGCCATCAAGACTGCACTCAGATCTTCAGAAAAACTGCAAACCATGGGAACAAGAAGGGCCTGCTCCCCCTCCAAACAGTTCTTGGATGCTGTCCATACCACTTCCCTGTATAAATATCCCATTGGCCAGAATTTGGTCCTATGGCCAACCTAGTTATAACAAAGCCTAGAACTACAGTGTTAAAACTCTGCACCAGGTACCTGGGGGCTTTTAAACTGTGAATAAAAGAAAAGAACACTAAATAGTGTTGGGGGGATACATAGGAGCTTCATTCTAAGAAATGATTGTAGAGTGCTTACTAAGGGCTGTGCACTGTTGAAGCTGTACAGGTGGGATAAGCAATTTGACTTATTCGCTATGATTACTGCCTTCTCTCTGCTATATTTCAGAATATATTTAGTCTTGTAGATAAGGCAGTGGAAAAGGCTTTATCTACACAAGGGATAATATTACCTTATTCGGAAAACAAATGAGCATAAGGTGTGCGGTAACACACATATCAGTTAATAACTGCAGGGAGTCGTTTACAGCCCCTTTTCTACATGCATGCCCCTTTTCAACGGCTCCCTCCCCCAGCCCCCGAATCATTTTTGAAGATTGCCTTCTCATTCCATTCTGGGTTCAGATACCACCACCTCAGAAGAGCCTTTCCTGGTCGTCCTGTCTCGCCTGGCTCTCTCCAGCCACCCCTGCCTCTTTCACAGTGGGTCCTCTCCGAGCCCTGGGGAAGCAGCTCAGTGGTAAAATGCTTAGCTCGTGTGTTAGCTTGTTGCCACCATGACAAATGTCTGCCTGAGAAGGATTACCTGGAGGAGGAAACATTTGCTTTGGCTCACTTTGGCTCACGGTTACAGAGGTTTCAGGCCATGGTGGGCCTGCCACCAAGCAGAGCACAAATGGCAGCAAGAGGAGAGGAGAGCCGTTCAGCTCATGGCAGCCAGGGGCTGGGAGGGCAACCAGATACAGTCTCCCAAGGGCACATCCCCAGTGACCTGCTTCTTCCAACTCCCTACTTGCCTCCAGTCTCCAGCTCCTCCCAGCAGTCCATGCAAACTGTCAATCCATCAAATGAATTAATCGACTAATGAGTATAGAGCCCAAGATCCAACCATGCCCCACTTGCCTACAGTTCCTACCTCCTCCTAGAAGTCCACTCAAACTAGTAGGACATGAGACAGATTCATCCACCCATGAGTTTAGAGCCCCTGATCCAACTTCTCCCCTAAGACCTGGTCCTTGCTGAATTAGGACCAAGTCTTCCACACAGGAGCTTTTGAGGGACAGCCAGATCCAAACCATACCATCCAGTACACATAAGTCCCTGGCTTTGATCCCCAGCACTGCAAAATAATAAGAATAATAATGACAGCAATAAGCCAGGCGTGGTGGTGCATGGTTGTAATCCCAGCATTCGGGAGGCTGAGACCGGAGGATCGTGGTTCGGGGACAGCTTCAGCTACTTAGTGAGGCCCTCTGAAACTTAGTGAGACCCTGTTTCAAAAGTAAAGAATGTAGCTGGGCGTGGTGGCTCACACTTGTAATCCCCACGCTTGGGAGGCTGACACGGGAGGATCACACAGGTTCAAAGCTAGCCTCAGCTACTTAGTGAGGCTCTCAGCAACTTAGTGAGACCCTGTTTCCAAAATAAAATATAAATGGTTCTGGGAGTATAGCCCGGAGGTAGAAAGCCTCCACCCCCAATACCACCAAAAAATTAAAAAATAAAAAATAATTTAAAAAAAATAAAGAATGAAAAATAGGGCAGGGGGTATAGCTCAGAGATCAAATGCCCCCGGGTTTCACCCCCAAACCCGCAAAATAATAATAATAATAATAATAATAATAATAATAACAGTAATAATAAAATAAATAAGTTATTGCTTATTATAGCAGTTAACCTTTTAAGTCAGTTTTATTTTTGCTTGTTTTTGTTTTGTTGGCGTTGCAGTACTGGGGATTGACCCCAGTGCCCACCACAGGCTAGGCATGCACTGCACCACTAGGACAGTTTTATAAAGTCTTCCCAATCAGAAGGAAGCGACAAAAACAAGAGCATTTAGTCGTCTTGTCTAAACACAGAGAAAAACAAAGCCGCTGGGCCAGCTACCATAAATTCCCTCAACCAGATTGTTTTTGCCTTTTCATCAGGGCCTGAGTAACAGCGCTAATGCCCCCCTCACCTCCCCTATTCTTTCTTCTCCTTAAAATGTAAGAAAGAGAATCTAAACACAGAACTTGATTCTGAACAGAAACTCACCTTTCCCTAAGGCCGCCCTCCCCAAAGGAGGCACCCAGGGCGTCCTTCCTTTTGCTCCTATCCCATGTCAAGTCTTCACTCTTTAAAGTTTCGTGTAGAAAAATAAGAATAGGATAATGGCAGAATTAGAGGCAAGATGACAGTGAGGCTCCTGCCATGCAAGAAAAGTGATTTTTGGAAGAACATCCCAGGAGAGATTAGACTGCTTCAACCGTGCATGCACGAGAATTCTTAACAACATACTCTGTAAGAAAAATGTTTCCGGGCATGTTGGAGGGAGCCCAGCAGTGCCAGGCGGGAAGCCTAGCTGCACATCCCCGGGGGACTCAGTGAGCCTGGCCTCCCTGCTCCTCTACACCGCACTGGGGGCCATGGTGCACTCGGAACAGCAGATCCTTCTCTATGCGGTGAGGCTGTGGGCCTCTGCTCTTGGAGGTGAAATAAAATCCATTGCTGCTGAGTGCTCAAGCTCACAACCTCTGCCAAAGACATGTACTGTTTTCTTTTATTTAAAAATATTAGCCAGGCTTGGTGGTGCAAGCTTGTAATCCCAGCATTTGGGAGGCTGAGACCCGAGGATCATGGTTCACAGACAGCCTCGGCTACTTAGTGAGGCACTCCATAACTTAATGAGACCCTGCTTCAAAATAAAAAATAAAAAAACAGGGCAGGGGTTGTAGCTCGGAGGTCAAATGCCCCTGGATTCCATCCCCAGACCCGCCAAAAAAAAAAAAAGTATATATATATTTATTACTGGCCAAGATGGCGGTGGTGGCAGCCAGTATTTGGGAGAGGCAGAGATCAGATCCAATCCACCTTGAACTTTTGAAAAAAATCTCCCAAAGGTAGACTGCTACTGCCGCACATGCTCGGGAATTCTGGACAACATGCTGTGTGGGAAAGGTGTGTTCAGGACAGAACCAAGATGGTGATGGCAGCGGCAGCAACCAGTGTTTGGGAGGGGCAGACAGACCAGTCCAATCCACCTTGAACTTTTGAGGAAAATCTCCCCAAAAGTAGACTCTTTTGCCCCACATGCTCAGGAATTCTGGACAACATAATAAGTGGGAAAAGTGCTTGGGACGTATCAGAGGGAAACCCACATAGCCGGGTCGGACCGTCATCCTGCGTGCTCTGTGAGACATCGGCCCTCATGACTGCTGCAATCCTCTGCACAGCACTGCAGGCCAGGGTGCACTTGGAGCAGCAGAGACGACTCTCCATAGTGAAGCTGTGCCTTCGGAGGAGAGACAAAATTCATTGCCACTAGGTATTCGGGCTCCCAGCTTTTGCAAATGACACCTTCTGTTTTCTCCTACTTAAAAAAAAAGGGAAGAAAAAAGGGAACGTCTGTACCCGACCTGACTACAGTGACAGAGACCAGAGCCCGCTGCACAGTGAGGCCGGTGCTGGAGACTCTGAGGCTGGGATGGGAGTCTGCCGAGCAGCAAGGCCAGTGCTGGGGCCAGCAAGGCCAGGATTAGAGCCTGCAGTGCAACATCCACTGGGAAATATCACAAAAAAATAAAAAAAATCAGATGCTTTCCCTAATATGCAAAAACTAGGGAGAAATGGGTAATAGGAGGAACTCTAGTTAAAGAAGGGGTCCTATAAAGGAGCAATTAAGGTGACCTATCTGAGAGCATGGGAGGGGTGAAGATGGAAACTCTTTAAAGCACATGATGTACGTAAACATATCAAAGTCAATCACTAAATCAAGCAGGGGAATGAGGGAAAGGGAGGGAATGGGATGGAGATCGGATAAAAGCTAATCGGGTGACGTGTGCTTGTATATCCTCATAAGTCTTGTGTTCCATGAGCTGTTTGACTACAATGCACCAATAAAAATATATTTTAAAAATAAAGTGTCGTGTATCTTCCTCCTTCTGTCTTGCAGCCCCTTTCATTCTCAGTTCTTTTTTTCTTTTGTTTTTTGTTTTGTTTTGGGGACATTTTGGGTTTGGGGTTTTTTTTATTTGTTTTTGCAGTACTGGGGATGAAACCCAGGGACATTCTACCTCAGAGCTACACCCACCCCTATTTTTTATTTTATTATTTATTTATTTATTTATTTATTTATTTATTTTGGTGGTGGTGGTGGTATTGGGGATGGAACCCTTCTACCTCTGGGCTACACTCCCAGACCTATTTTTATATTTTTTATTTGGAAGCAGGGGCTCTTAAACCAGTGAGGCTGGCTTCTAACCTGCAGGATCCTCCTGTCTCCGCCTCCAAAGCAAGGACAGTGCGCCACCACACCAGGCTTATTCTTTATTTTTGAAACAGGGTCTCACTGAGTTGCAAAGGACCTCACTAAGTAGCTGAGGCTGTCCACGAAGCGCCCCTCCTGTTAGCATCCCATATGCTGGGATTACAAGCCACGGCTCATTCTCAGTTCTTTTGCTCGAACTCTTTTCACTTTTCAGAAAGGTAAAGGTCCTCTCCGTTTTTCCTCACCCCATCGCCGGTGACAAATACATCTACAAGCCCTTTTTTCTCACTCATTCCTTCAGTCCAGCCCTCTCTCGAGCACTTTCCACAGTTATTCTAACCTGAACTCACCCTGTGCCCAAGCCAGAGGCGCAGGACAATCCTCCTTGCAAAAGTAATCCCTGTCCCATACCCTCCCCAATCAGTCCTTGTCCTACAACCCACCTCCAAGCAGCTACACACCCAATCCCAGCCAGGGCCTAAATTCCTCAGCCAATCTCCACTCGCCCCCAGCCCACGCCCCCGCCCGCCCCCTAACTCGGGTCCCACGCCTCCGCCCACAGCCAATCTTCACCCTCGGCCCAGGCCCCACAGCCAATCGCCGGCCACATCCAGACCCGCCCCCGCCCCGCCCTCCCCTCCCCCTCCCCCGCCCGTCTCCTCCGGCCTCGCAGCCAATCCGCGGCCTAGAACTGGACTCGCGTCAGCCCTGCCCGGGATCCGCCCCCTCGTCCAAATCGCGCCCGCCAGTGCCCTCCCGCGGGCCGGACTCGCGCCAGCTACAGCCAGGTGAGCGTGCGGGACGGGAGCGGGCCTGGGGGTCCGGGTGTGCGCGGTGTGCGCAGCGGGGCGCCGAGGGGAGGTCGAGGCAGCCGCGGCCTCGCGCCTGGCTGGGAGCGCCCACGCTGGGCGTCCATCCCGACGCGGACTCGCCCCCACCGCCGGAGCCTGGGGGAGACCTAGGATCCGCCCAGGGATTCACAGGTGTTTCTGGGGAAGGGCTGGGTCTCGATGGTTGGCCTCCCAGGGGGAGCCCCAAGACCCCGGTCGTCGCCTTGTTCCTTCTGTCCTTGATTTTGCAATTCAGGGCGTTGAGAAAGCAGTCTGGGACCCAGTACTTAAATTTGAAAAAGGAAATAAAAGCTGTCCTTGCGGACTACGCGGAATCCAAAGTTTTTAAAGGAGGAAGCAGGCCAATCTAGTTGCCTCTGGAGTCCCCGCAGCTCTGGGCCCTGGCCACTGCAGCAGCCCTGCGTCTGACCCTGGGCTCCTGGCGCTACCTGTGGGGGAGTGAGATGGCTTGCTCGCTTACTAAGTGTTACCTCTGTGCCCAAACCTAGCTCCTGCTAACTTAGCCAGGCAACCAATCTCCTTCCCTTTGGAGAACTTTTATAATTACACGAATCCCATTTCACATGAGAGCATCTCAGCAATTTCTGCCTGGTGCCCCTTGAATCTCGTGCCAAACAACTTTGGGTATTTTATTTTTTTCACTCTCTATCGAATGGCATGGCTTTGAGACGTATTCTTCCCACTGTTTATACCAGCCAGCTCCTTGTTTACCCCCTAAACGTTCTTTGTTGTAATCAATGAGCTTTATAAACATTCTGGAAGCAAATGTGTCATGACATATCAGAGCATGAGCTGAATAATCTTGCTTTCTGTTTGTTTTGGGCCTTTCCTGTTGTTTCCTTTGTTTTTTGCTGTACTGGGAACAGAACCCAGGGAGGCTTTACCACTGATGTGCATCCCCAGCCCTACTGTTTGATTGAAACAGGGTCTCTAAATTGCCAGGCTAGACTCCAACTTGAGACTCCTGTCTCAGACTCCCCAGTAGCTGAGATTACAGACAGGCGGTACCAGGCCTGGCTTGGCCAGATTCTTGTAACAGTTTGAACTGGGCATTAGCATGAGTCCTTTTTGCAACTGCCTAGTGTTAGTCTCCCTTGAGCTTGCAGTTAACCCAAGCTTTCAGGACTTGGTCAAATTAATGCATTCTAATCTCTATCTACACACCCTATTACCCAATATGCAAAATATTCATGACTTGATAATTTGAAGTTAAGGCCAGAGCATTAAACTTTAGTTTTAAAATGTCTTAAAACTTTGATTTTAATCCTTTTGCTACAGTAGAGCATTGGATTCTACCCCTAGTAATTAATTCACTACCTTCTCAGCTTGAGGTTGCCAGGCATACCTTCTCAGTCTTTTAAACAGTCTTCTCCAGTGAAAATAAATTACAGTTTGGGCCGGGCGTGGTGGCGCACGCTTATAATCCCTGTGCTTGGGAGGCGGAGACAGGAGGATCGCGTAGGTTCGAAGCCAGGCAGGCTGGCTTAAGAGACCCTGTTTACAAATAAAAATATAAAAAATAGGTCTGGGAGTGTAGCCCAGGGGTAGAAGGGCTTCCAGGAACCCCAGTGCCACCAACAATAAAAAATAAATAATAAATAAATAAAAATAAATTACAGTTTGATTTTCTATTGACCACGTGTCTTTGAATGTGCACGTTACCACCTTATGTAAAATATGCTGTGATCATATCAAACTGGATCACTCTGAGTCATATTTCGCTGGTTGCTTCACAAAGCAGTTCAACATTTCATTGTTGGGAGGGGAGAAACTAGAAAAATGCAGTGAAATTTTTACAATTAAAAGCCAGATACCTTTTGATTATTTTTCAACTTTTCATGACACTCAAAATTATTATTTTGCTTATCAGTGGATATAGAAATAGACAGATATTAGATAGATGAATGAGAATAAGACCAATGGACAGAGAAGTGTCAGTTGTTTGATGGGTCATCTCTGACTACACACACACACACACACACACACACACACACACTGTAAATTGTATGCTGCTTAGGCCAGGCATGGTGACACATGCCTGTCATCCCAGTGCTTGAAAGACTGAAACAGGAAAATCCCAGGTTGGATGCCAGCTTTAGAAAGTTAGCAAGACGTCATTAAAAAAGAACAGAAGTACAACATTTGCAGGACAGTGGATGAAACTAGAAAATATTATGCTACGTGAGAGCAGTCAGTCCCAGACAGTCAAGGACCACATGTTTCTTCTCACGTGAGGAAGCTAGGAAGAAAATAAGAAACAAAAGGGACTTTAGATAAATGAGGAGAGAGCAGTAGAATAGTGGAAGGGGGTTGGGATTTGAATCTCACTATGATGTATAATTACAGTGCACCAATAAAAATAGTTTTTAAAAAAAGTTAGCAAGACAAGACCCAGTTTCAAATTTTAAAGTGGTAGGGGTAGAAGGTAAGGGGTAGCTTGCCCCTGGGTTCAATAATCAGTACAAAAAAAAAAAAGTGCTGCCCCAAACATTTGGATCTTCAAAGAAAAGTATAGCCTAAAATCAAAATATAGTAGAAATTATGGGAAGTTCTGGGGTCCAATTTGAGATTGATGACCACTCATTTGTGGGTGAAACCAGTCTACCTATTTTGTGTGGCTTTCTCTAGCAGTTCAACTCCATGGACCATGGGAAAAGCAGACAGTGAGTTGTAGTCAGGTTTAGCCCATGCCGCAGTTATTCAGACAGATGAAAAGGGGCTTGGGGCTTAGGACAGCATGGGAGCTTTTCTAAAGTGGTGGGACTGCCATCTAAACTGGTAAAGGCAGAGGCAGCTTCCTGGAGATGACAATACCCGGGAGCACTGACAGTTGGGATAACTAAGCAAGCTGAGTGCTTCATTAATTAGTTTGGAATAGGCCGTTTGGGGCATTTGTTGGCAGGGTTCAGGGTCTGGCAGGAGGGAGGAAAAAGAGACTAAGACAGACTGGAGGACATGAACCATGGGCGGGGCAGTGCTAGTCATTCCCTGGGTCATCCCTGAAGGCAATAGACTCACCTAGGATGAACATAGTACCTGGAGATGAGAAGACAAGTGTTGCCTCCTGACAACTCCTTAGGGAATGACAGGGACTTTCCCGCAGGTCTGGAGATAATGTCCTTGAGGACAACCAGAGAGGTAACAGTCTGACTACAGCAAAACAGAAAATGATGGTGGTGCTCTGTGGTAGTGATGGTTAATATGATACAATGTAAACTGAAAATCGCTGAGAATTGATCTGAGGTGTTCTAGCTGCAACTATCTGGTAAAAATGTGAAGTAATAAGGGGAAGGGATCCTGCAGCATATAAGAACAAAGGGTTCTTATATAATCTGAGGAATATGGAAGCGGTGTCCTAGGAATGTTGAGATTTAAGTTAAAGCCAGTAGGGGGTGGTGGGATGCTCCTATAGCAAAGTGAGATTTACTGATTACAGTGAAGGCTGTTCCCAAGGACACAGTAAAAGGTTTGGGAAGTGGGAGAAAAATGAAGAGCAAGTCAGTGACCAGAGGACATTGCATTATAGAGGTGATATGTTACTAAAGATAAGGAGACAGGGGCGAGGAGTTTGGCTTTAGGATTTCCAGATAAAAACTGGCCCTAAGAAGATGAATGCAAGCTGGAGGGCTTGGCTCACCCAGCCTGGGTCAAAATTCCCCAGAGCTGCACCCTAAATTCTCCAAGTCATCAGCCAATGACATTAAAGATATTTTCTGAGGTACCTTTAAGCCAGAAATTGATTAATCTATTTTTTAAAATAGGTAATATCAATGAGATAGGATTGGCTTTTTCAGCTTTTTGAGGGGGTTGGGAGATAAGTTTGTGACCTTTTTTTTTTTTTTTTTGGCAGTACTGGGATTGAACCCAGGAGCACTCTATCTCTGGTCTATATCCCCAGCCCTATTTTTTTAACTCTTCATTTTGAAACAGGGTCTCACTCTAAGTTGCAGAGGGCCTCACTAAGCAGCTGAAAACCTGAGTTCCTTGTCTCTGACTCCTAGTACTAGGATTACAAGCATACACCACCACACCCTTTTTGAGCATGAAGACTAGAATTCTGGTATCCTGATTCTTAACCACCCACCCTCCCAGCCTAGTTTATCTCAAGAAGTTCAGCATGCTTCTCTCATTTATCTACTTACAAGAAAACATTTTGCAAATACTTTGCTTAAGTATCTAAGAAATGCAGAACTTAAATAAATGGGCATTTATGGCATTTTTTTGCTAAAAAGAAAACTCTTGTCCTAGATCAAAGAATTCTGTGATACTGATTATTGTTCAAGTGGTTCCTGATCTTTGATAATACCTTCCCTTAAAACTATCCCCGTAGCCTAATCCAGAAAGAAAATTCAAAAGAAGCAAGCAAGCTAGTGCAGTTATCAAATGTGTAATTTAGATTTTCTATATTTAGATTGTCTATAAGCTTGTGGTCTGTCAGCTAGTTATATGTCTTAAGAGTGATGTCACTAGCCTGTATTTACTCCTTTTCTCTATTTCTCTTTTCTCCCATAGCATGTTTTTGGCACCGAAAAGAATCTGTTCCCTTGGCAGTAGCACAAAATTTCTAAAGACAGTTTATCATTCAAAAATCCTTGGATTCTCTACTTCTGCTGTAAGTATTACTTGTCAAATGCAGACCAATTAATGTACATATTCCCTGAAAAAAAGATGCTAATTTCCAGGTATTTTTCGTAAGTATTTTATTGGATGAGTGCTTCTGTTAGATAAGCTGAAGGTGTCTCGTCCTTGATCACCCCTAATGATCAGTGTGTTGGGTAGTTGGGTATTATGTATTCATTATCCCATTTCAGAGAGAGAGAGAGAGAGAGAGAGAGAGAGAGAGAGAGAGAGAGAGATTGATTGTGTGTGTGTGTGTGTATGTGTGTGTGTGTGTGTATGTGTGTGTGTGTGTGTGTGTGTGTTACTGGGGATTGAATCTGAGGGCATTCTACTTCTGAGCTATACTTCAGCCTTATTTCATTTTTTATTTTGAAATGGGGCCTCCTCACTAAGCTGCTAAGGGCTATAGAAAATTGCTGAGGCTGGCTGCCAACCTGCAGTCCTTATGTCTCAGCCTCCCAAATACTAGGAGTACAGATATAACCCACCATACCCATTTCATTGTCCCTTTTCATCTTAACAAAACTTTTGAACTTACAGTGTGTGTGTGTGTGTGTGTGTGTGTGTGTGTGTGTGTGTGTGTGTGTTATTGGGGATTGAATCCAGGGGCATTGCACCTTGGAACTACACCCCCAGCCCTATTTTTTATTCTTTATATTGAAACAAAGTCTAAGTTGCAGAGGACCTCACTAAGTAGCTAAGGCTGTCCACAAAATGTAATCCTCCTGTCTCAGCCTCCCAAGTACTGGAATTACAAGCATGTGCCACCACGCCTGGCTACGTACAGGTTTTAATATACCTGTTTTACAAATGAGAAAGGGGAAGCTGAAAGTAGGTTTGGTAACTTGCCCAAGGTCACAGCTTGTGGATGTTGTTGTTGTTGTTGTTGTTGTTGTTGTTGTTGTTGTTTTGTGGTACTAGAAATGGAACCCAGGGACATTTTATTTTGAAAGACGGTCTCACTAAGTTGCAGAGAGCCTCACTAAGTACCTAAATCTGGCCAAGAACCTGCGATCCTCCTAACTCAGCCTCCCAAGTACTGAGAGTACAAGCGTGTGCCACCACACCCGGCTAAAGCTTGTGAATGTTTTAAGCAAACTACCACACTCACCCTGTCTTTTAACCAAACTACCACACTCACCCTGTCCAGCTCAGGGACACTGACAGGAATGTTCTTTCTGTTCAAGAAAAGATATTGTAGTGACCGAACTTGCAGGTCCTGTAAATAGGAAATGCAGCCAGTTGAGGAGCAGGTGGAGTGTCCTCATGGAAAAGCAAACAGGTCAAGACCAGGGCATAGGTAACTGAGCCACTTTATTGTACACGTCAGTGGCCTGGGAAATGCATGGGCCGGGTTTTTCAGAGGGACCACTGTGGGATGAGAAGAAGGGTGTTTTTTGTTGTTTTGTGGGTTTTTATTGTTGTTGTTTTTGTTTTTTGTTTTTGTTTCTTGGGGGGTTTTTGCGGTACTGGGAGTGGAATCCAGGGCCATTCTACCTCCAAGCTATACCCCCAGCCCGAGTTTTTATTCTTTATTTTCAAACAGGTTCTCACTGACTTGCAAAGGGCCTCATTAAGTAGCTGAGGCTGTTTGCACACACCTGTATAACCCTAGTACTTGGGAGACTGAGACAGGAAGATCACAAGTTCCCAGCCAGTCTCAGCAACTTAGTGAGACCCTGTTCCAAAATAAGATCAGCCTGGAGCCGGGAGTGGTGGCACACGCTTGTAATCCCAGCATTCAGGAGGCTGAGACTGGAGGATCGTGGTTCGCAGACAGCCTCAGCTACTTAGTGAGGCCCTCTGCAACTTAGTGAGACCCTGTTTCAAAATAAAGAATAAAGAACAGGGCAAGGGGTGTAGTTTGGGGGTTGAATGCCACTGGGTTCCATCCCCAGACCCTCAAAAAAAATAAAATAAAATCAGGCTGGAGTTGTAGCTCAGCGGTGAAATGCCCCTGGACTCAGTCCCCCTCAGTACTACAAAGAAAAAAGTGAAACAAAAAGAAAAAGAAATTACTCAGCAGCTTAAAAAGAGGAAAAAGTGAGAGATACACCAATGAGAAAAAAAAATTCTTCTAATTATTTTATCTGAATAATGTGTATATGAGCATTTTGTATTAGGTTGAACTATATCAAATATCCAGTTTTGTAAGTGAAAAATGATAAACTACTAGCAATTCCATGTCATTCAACCTAATTCTAGTCTCCTAGTCTGTAATTCCCAGTTCTAGGAGTTTTCTGATTGGTTTGGTCTGACTCTGTCCAACCTAAATAGGTTGGCTGTGTTTGGAGGACGACATTATGTGGCCTAGACTGGGAAGGGGGCTGCCCTGTGGGTGTGGGTGTGGGTGAGGCAGTACTCTCTGCTAAGATCTTAGCTTGGACCTAATTTTTTTTTTGGGGGGGTGGTGGTTCTGGGGATGGAACCCAGGGGCATTCAACCTCTGAGCTACACTCCCTGCCCTATTTTTTATTCTTTATTTTGAAACAGGGTCTCACTAAGTTGCGGAGGGCCTCACTAAGTAGTTGAGGCTGTCTGAGAACCGCCATCCTCCAGTCTCAGCCTCCTGAATGCTGGGATTACAAGCGTGCGCCACCACGCCTGGCTGGACCTAATTTTTATAGTGAGTAAATCAAGCCTTTTTTTCCCCAGTTTACCTAACTCTCCATTTTTCCCATTATTCCAGTTACAATCAACACTGAGGTTTAGAAAAAAAACTCTTGTTTCCAGTTTCTCTAAAGGTCCTATTAAAAGATTGTTATAGACTGACCACCAGAGGAGACCACTCAGACTTAGTTTTAACTGAATAGAAAGTCTTTGAAGCCAGGCATGGTGGCTCATGTTTATAATCCCTTCTTTTAAGGATAGAAAGTTCCTAGCAGCCTTTGTTTCTCTGTAGGTATAAGCCAAGCAGGAGTTACAGAAGCCAAGCAGGCAGTTATGCATGACTAGTAAGGCACCTGGTGACCCTTTTCTCAGGCTGGCGTCCCCTAAGGTAACATGATGGTGATACTGAAGCTAGGCCTAGGCTGATCTTTTCAGAAAAAGTTTAAATCATGACTCATAAAAATGAATATGTATTAAAAGTTTTTTATTTTTACTTGATATATTTATTTATCAGCATTGAGGATTGAACCCATAGCACTTTGTCTCGAGCTACACCCTCAACCATTTTTATTTATTTTTTTTTTATTTTTTTATTTATTTTGGCAATACTGGGGTTGGAACCCAGGGGCATTCTGCCTCTGACCTACACCTCCAGACCTATTTTTTATTCTCTATTTTGAAATGGCCTCGCTGAGTTGCAAAGGGCCTCACCAAGTAGTATGCTGAGGCTGTTTGTGAACCCCAATCCTCCTTTCTCAGCCTCCCAAATTCTGGGATTATAAGCATGTGCCACCACACCCAGCTTTATTGTGGTTCACGGACAGCCTCAGCTACTGCTTAGTGATGGGCATGGTGGCACACACTTGTAATCTCAGCATTCGGGAGCCCAAGACCAGAGGATGGCTGTTTGCGGACAGCCTCAGCTGCTTAGTAAGGCCCCTTGCGATTCAGTGAGACCCTGTTTCAAAAATAAAAAATAAAAAATTAAGGCTGGGGGTGTCTCTCAGAGGTAGAATGCCCCTGGGTTCCATCTCCAGTACCACAAAAAAAGCAAGCAAGAAAAGAAAAGGAAAGGAAAGAAAAGAAAAGAAAAGAAAGAAAGAAAGAAAGAAAGAAAGAAAGAAAGAAAGAAAGAAAGATTGATTTGCTAAATTGCCAAGGGTCTCACTAAGTTACTAAGACTGGTCTTGAACCTGTAATCCTTCTGTCTTCCAAATACAGGGATTATGGGTATGTGCCTACATGCCCTGCTCAAAGGTTTTTATTTTATTTAAATAATATAAGGAAACCTGGCAGAAGTTAAAATGAGGAAAAGTCCAAAAGCACAGATTTCTAGCTGGCAGTCATAGCAACAGGCCTATAATCCTAGTGAAAGGACAAAGTTTGACCACACCAGAGACCACCTTGTAGCCCAGAGATTTATTTGAGGGGCCAGTATGAAAGGAAGAAAGAGAGAGAGAGAGAGAGAGAGAGAGAGAGAGAGAGAGACAGACAGACAGACAGACAGACAGACAGACAGACAGAGGGCGAGAGAGAAAGAAGAATCCAGGAAGAGAGGGAGCATGTGCTGGGGGCAGTGTTATATAGGGGCTTGGGGTTATGGATTGGGGGCTCATAGGCTAGGAGAAATGCCCTTTGAACTAATTGGCTAGAGTCCCATGGGAGGGGGTCGTGCGGCCAGGTAATTGGCTGGGGGTCAATGGGGACTGTCCCTTTCACTGATTGGCCAAGGGCACCAGGAGGGGGCAGGTCTCCCAGGTAAGTGACCAGGTGCAGTCAGAGGGGGATGGTAGCTTAACTGGTCAGACCAGGGCCTCTCAGGAAACAGCTTATGGGGGGGTTCTGAAGTAAGAGCCTAATTCATCTAACACCTAGTACTTGGGAGGCTGAGACCAGAGGAAAACAGATTTCTATGAAGTAAAGGAATTCAATTGCAAATGAATGTGAAACTGGTTTTTCCAGATAGAGGGAAGTAATAACATTTTTTTTTTTTTTTTTTTTTTTTGCGGTACTGGGGATTGAACCCAGGGGCATTCTACCTCCATCTACAACTCCAACCCTATATTTTTATTCTTTATTTTGAAACAGGGTCTTGCCAAGGGTCTAACTAAGTAGCTGAGGCTGGCCCACCACAACTGGCTCAATCAAATTTCTAGCCAAACCAGGCATGGTGGCACACACTTGTAATCCTAGTACTTGGGAGGCTGAGACAAGAGGATCTCAGGTTCAAGGACAGCCTCAGCAAGTAGTGAGACTCTCATCAACCTAGTGAGACATTGTTTCAAAATTAAGGTATGTAGCTCAGTGGTAGAATGCCCCTGTGTTCAATTCTCATTACCAAAAAAAGTCTCTCTAGAGTTTGCAGCATACCAAGTACCTTCAATTTACAAGGTGCAAAATAGCTCA
This sequence comes from Muscardinus avellanarius, assembly GCF_963383645.1. NCBI lineage: Eukaryota > Metazoa > Chordata > Mammalia > Rodentia > Gliridae > Muscardinus > Muscardinus avellanarius. The sequence continues at coordinate 79,025,358 of NC_137788.1, read as the reverse complement.
AAGACTAATTCCATCTATGCTAGAATCAGCCACATAAGGGTGCAGTATGACCAATGCACGGTTTTCTATTAAAATCATTTTCCTCTAGTATATTGTCCCCCAGACGGAGTCCAAATTCCTTTCCTTTCCCTCATTTGTTCTGTCAACACATGTTAAGTTGCTACAGCATTTCAGGTAGATATCAATCTCTATAAAAATAAAGGAATTAAATATGTGGTGCTTAAAAGTTGCAGTTAAATGTGCATATCTAGGAGTCTGTTATAATCCGCCTTTTGCATCTTCACTTCTGAGTTGCTTTCACAGCCTCTTGTTTTGCTAGGCCATCTAGTGGCAAGAGAAAGTCATTTTTCTGGTTCTTTTCCCTATTTAACCTTCTTGGGAAAACATCTAAGATGGATGAGATAATTCTGTTAGTGCCTATTTGCTTAAGGAGCATTTTGTCCAGAGGGAGGAAGAAGGCACAGTTTCAAAATATCCTAGCAACATTTTAAAATTAGCTTTCTGAAGGTACAATAAACTGCATTCGGGTAGACTTAGAGCTCAGTGATCATTGATGGGTGTGTGTCCCAGCCACAGTCAACACAGAGCACGTCCATCACCCCTGATGCCTCACTTTGCTGACCTGCTCTTCATCACCATAGACTTAGTCTAAGTCTAGCCTGACCACACCTCTGACCTTCCTGTAGTAACATGAGCTTTTTAATAAATTTTCCTTTGGGCCTAAGCTGCTTAAGGTTGAGTTTTTGTCTTGTGCAACTAAGAGATCTGATTAGTACAGTTTGGAGCCTCAAAGGCATCTGATGCATGCTGGTATTTTCTCCACTGTCAAGCTGGAGCATGCCTCTGCCTTCAAAGTTACAGCGCTGCCCAGAGAACTCACATAATCTCATGGAAGTGTGAGCAGCTAATGCCCTTAGGCCCCACAAAAGAAACACAAAGCATAAAAGGCTAGCTAAGAGTATAATAAAGTTTTTTTGGGGGGGATTGTTTTGTTTGGTGGTGGTGGTTGTTGGTGGTGTTATCTGTTTGTTTTTGTGGTGCTGAGGATTGATCCCAGCAATACTCTGCCACTGAGCCATATCCCCAGCCCTTTTATTTTTTAATTTGAAACAGGGTCTCTCTAAGACTGGTCATCTTCCCCCCTCAGCCTCTGAGTCACTGTGATGATAGGCTTGGGCCACCACGCCCAGCAACAAAGATTCTTTGTTTAAATAGATCTACATGTTGAACAAACAAAGCCATTTAGGAAGTGGTGTCAATGCTATCTATCTCTATCTCCAGACCTAAGGAAAAAAAAAGAAAAAGAAAAGGAAAGAAAGAAAGAAACGAAAGTATGTAAGTATCATAACTGTGGTTGTTGAAACATCAAAATACAAAATATACATAAATATGCACTGTATGTAAATTTGTTATCTCTACTTCTGGCCTTCTCTTGCCTTTTCTTATTATTGCTTTACTAGTTTTGGGTTGTGACCCTGGCTTCTTTGGATAAGGCTTGATTCATGGCTCAGAGCATATAGCTATCAACAGCCTAGATTTCCCCCATCAGACCTCCCACATCGGATTTTATGGACATAGTCATGCAAACACATACAATTTAAAGTTTAGTGTACTAGACCCTTAGGATCATGGATAATTTTTTTCATCTTTGCAAACTTTCCTTGTTCTAGCCCCTTTGCAGTAAATAAAAGGTATAAGCTTTACCTTTACCAGTTGCGCCACCTTGTGGCAAGTTTGTAGAACTGCATTTTTCTTCTTCAAACTAACAGATTACTGTTTAAGATTTTTAGCTGGGCATGGTGGCACACGCTTGTAATCCCAGCATTTGGGAGGCTGAGACAGGTGGATCATGATTCGCGGACAGCCTCAGCTACTTAGTGAGGCCCTTTGCAACTCAGACAGGCCCTATTTCAAAATAAAAAGATATGGCTGGAGATGTAACTTTGAGGCAGAATGCCTCTGGGTTTCATCCCCAGTACTTAAAAAATTCAGTTTGTGCTAATAACATAGAAGTATGTATAACTATGTATGATGTATAACTATGTCTGGCCTCTAGTCTACCTAGTAGCAGAAGTCATCTCACAGGTTTATCTGGGTCCAAAAACTTATATAAACTTTAGAGGTATTTTCTTATATACCTGAGGTTCGTGCCTGTTTCTCTATAGGACGTTGGTTTACTTTTATTCCCTGATACTGGATCTACTCAGGGAAGTAGTTCCTACATAGTAAACTTTTACATCTACTACTGAATCTTGGTGTCTTTGGACTTTGTAAGGTGTCTTGGAAACTTTCACCAGTGAAATAATTTCCTTGAGTTGCTTTAACAAACTACCACAAACTAGGTGGGTTATAGAACAGAAATTTATTCCCTCACAGTTTGGGAGACCAAAAGCCCCGAATCAAAATTTAAAAAGAGAGCCAGATGTGGCAGTGCACACCTGTAATTTCAGTCATTGGGAGGCTGAGACAGGAGAATCACAGGTTTACACCCAGCCTCAGCAACTTAGTGAGACCTTGTTTGAAAATAAAAAATAAAATAGAGCTGGGGGTATAGCTCAGAGGTAGAATATCCCTGGACCAATCCCCAATACTAAAAATAAATAAATAAATAAATAAATAAATAAATAAATACAATTGTTGCAGCCTGAGGGCCATGAAGAACTATCTCTTCAATACCTTCCCCGTCTTCTGGGGGCACTCGGACTGACTTTGGTGTTTCTTGCCTTGTAGACGCGTCACCTCAATCTCTGCCGTCACCTTTCCATGAGGTTCTCATGAGCCCTTGCCTGGACTTTTACCCCCTACCTAAGGACCCCAGTCACAGTGCCTGCTGCCTGACCTCATGACCTCATCTTAACTAATGACATTGCAGTAACCCCATTAACAAACAGAGCCACATGCTGAAGTACTGGGAGTTAGGACACCAGTGTGTGAAACTGAAGGGGGTACGGTTCAGCTCTTAACAACCACCTGTCCGATTGCACCTCCAGACCTGTTTCTGCCGTGTTGTGTTTCACGGCTATTTGTTGCTCCTCCATGCCATACTGTTATCTTTCCCTGTGCGGGGCCTAGCCATGAAATCACATTGGCCAATGAAATAGGAACAGACATGAAATGTGTATCACCAAGCCGAAACTTTTAAGAACTTCTCAGGTTGGGCAGTATTCCAGATTAAGGCTGTTTCATCAGCCTGTGTCTCAGAATGATAGTGACATGGAACAGCAGTGGCCAGACTTGAGTGGATATGTGGTTTGAGCAAGAAATAAACCTTTGTGATTTTAAGCTACCCAGCCTTTGGGGTGATTTGTTACTGCAGCATAAGTTAACTGAGCTGTCTGACACAAGAGCTATTTAACTGAACTTAAATGGTACCATCACTTATGCCTAATAGCAGTGATTTTTAATTCACTCATCAAATATTGGTTGTACAGTAACCATGAATGAGGCACAGTAGTATATGTTGGACACTGTGTTGAGGACAACTTTGCTAAACCACAGGACCCAGATAGTTTTTGCACACCAGTCTAGGTGTTAATATGAAGGGTTTTTTTTTCTATAAGAGATTGGCTTTTTATTTATGTACTTATTATATTTATTTATTAGTGGTACTTGGGATTGAACCCAAGGATATTCTACCTCTAAGATACACCCCAAGCCCTATTTTATTTGGAAACAGGACCTCACTCAGCTGCTGAGGATGGTCTCAAGCCCACAATCCTCCTGTCTCAGCCTCCCAAATACTGGGATTACAGGTGTGTGCCACCACACCTGGATGAGATTGACATTTAACTGAGTAGATTTTGAGAAAAACAAATTACCTTCCATAATTTGAACAGACCACACTTAGTTGAAGGGCTTAGGAGAAGAAAAAAAAGGCACACATCTGCATCTTTGCTTTGAGAATCAGAGAAGGCTCTGTGTAGGAAGAAACAGGGGTGGGGCCAGAATAGGGTTGAGTTGAAAACATAATTTTTAACAGAGACATTATCACCCCTGCCTGAAAGGCAAGATAAACCTAAGCTATCGCAATGTTTTGTGACCATTCAAAGCTCAAATCTATCTGACAAATTTTATGCTTTAATATTTACTTGAGAGGAAGGGAGATGATTAGAAAGGGTCTCAAAAAAGGTTCCCCAGGGAAGCAATGGTTAAAACAAAAAAGGTTGATAAACACTGGTAGAGAAGGACTATTTGCCATTTGGACAGCAGAAAGATCCTATATAGGAGAGAGAGAACATTGACTCTTGGGGAGAAAAAATTGAGTGGTGGAGGATGATGGTCTCCCTACTTTAAAGAACATTACATCTGGAAGTGCATTTTACCTTGATTTTCAAAATTGCACCTAGTGTCTAACTTCTCTACTGTACACTGTGCTGACATTATATATATGAATCTGTACTTGGTGTTTTCAGTCACATACTGAATGAATCATTAAGCGCTGGATGTTGTCTCGGAGGTGATAAAGGGAGAGCATTTGTTACAAAACCTTTTTCCACCAGGCTGGGACTCTTGAGTTTTATCAGTGTAGTCTCTAAAGCAGCATCGTGTCCAGCTGGGACTTCATTATCTATTCTAGAAGGCACTGTAACCTCTAGGGAATTTGTCTGTGATTTACTTCACTGGAGTTTCAAAAGATTAAAAGTAGGAGACTGAGAAAGGTATTTTTCTGGTCTCATTCTTGGGAATAGAATGAGAACAATGGTCTATTTAATAACCATTATCATTATCTTCCTCCCAGATTGAATTAAAATTGCTTTAATATTCTATTAGAAAACTCTGCAGAAATGCTGTCAGTCATCTCTTTTGTTTCCACCAGCTTATTAACAATGAAATCAAAGTTAATTCGGTACTTTTGAGAGATAAAATAAACTTAATTTTAGGATCTAAAGAATGAAAAAGTGGGAAGCCATACAATAACTATAACTTCTAATATTTTTCTACCACAACCTCAGCTTGTTTGGCGTGAGTAGACCTGATCTAAATTACTAAGGGGTGTGTGTGTGTGTGTGTGTGTGTGTGTGTGTGTATGTGTATGTGTGTGTGTGTGTGTGACTGAAGACAACCCATGGGTGTTCTACCTCTAGGCTACAACCCCAACCCTTTTTTATTTTTCTGAAACAAGTTCTCACTAGGTTTCTGAGAGTCTCACTATATTGCTGAGGCTGTCTGTGAATCTGCGATCCTCCTATCTCAGCCACCCAAATACTGGGTTTAAAGATGTGTGCCATCATGCCTAGCATTAATGCAAGTTGTTTGTTTGTTTGTTTTTGGTTTGGGGTTTTTTTGTTGTTTTTTTAAATTTTTTGGCAGCATTGGGGATGGAACCCAGAGGCATTATACCTCTGAGCTACACCCCAGTCCTACTTTTTAGTATTTTTATTTTTTTTTAATAAAAATATTTTATTTTTCACAACTCAGGGTTTCACTGAGTTGTGAAGGGTTTCACTAAGTAGCTGAGGCTGTCCTTAAACCCCAATCCTCTGGTTTCCGCCTCCCCGAATGCTGGGATTACAAGCTTGCGCCACCACGCCCGGCAACTAACACAGTTTTAAGAGGCAGCATTCCAATAATATTCCTAGGTCTTCTTACGTAAAGACTGTAGAAGATGACCATTCTGAGTATGGAGTCTGAAGGCAGACTAGATCCAGATCCTGGGCTGAATCTATCCGGATTTGACCTTTACTACTTTTTATAAACTTAGGCAGATGTGAAAAGTTGTGTGTCCCTGCCTTTCCTCCTATGTCAGTGTGGCTCATGGTGAGACCGGGACATCAGGCTGATGTATCCCTGAGTTCATTATATGGAGCACGGAGACCCGTGAGTGCCTGGCACACTTGTTGCGCCATACTGTGAGCTGTTATTATTTGGGGCTCTTTATTGAGTAGCTTTAAAATCATTTGTTATAGCCAAGCATGGTGGCACACATCTGTGACCCCAGGCTGAGACAGGAGGATGGCAGGTTTGAAGCCAGCTTGGGTAAGCTAGTGAGACCTTTGGCAACTTAGAGAGACTCTGTTTCAAAATAAAAAATACAAAGGGCTGGAGATGTAGCTCAGAGGGAGAATGCCCCTGAGTTTAATTCCCAGTACCAAAATAATTAATAATAATACCATTTATGGAGTGCTTCCTGTGTGATACAAAAGGACCTCTGTTGTGAAACTTTGTGCCGCTCGTGTAAAATGATCTTCAGGACATGACCCAAGGTACTGTTTTACACTGACCCTTAGCATTATGATCGTTCTCCGTAGTACATTCCAGGTCTTTAAATTCACTAACTCTTTAGGCTAGTATGATAATTTTATCCTTAGGAGAGAAGTGGAAGAAAAATCACTCCTTAGAACAATCAGTGGCAGACCGTCTTGTGCCCTAGAACGTCTCACTGTGGCGGGAGTACTGAGCTGGTGACAGGGGAAAGGAAGATGACCCCGTGAGTTACCGACCTTTTCAAATGTTTTTGAAGAACTAAAAGACACTTTTAATATTCATATCTTTCAGAAAATGTCTCTGAAATTCAAAAATACCAAACGAATTGAAGGACTTGATGGTAATGTATGGTGAGTGTCGTAGAATAAGTAAGAATAATTTGGTGACGTTTCCTGGAGTGGGAATTTTTAGCCTTTTTCACAGACCAAAAATTAAGCTCTTCATTTATTTATTAGTACTGGGCATTGAACCCAGGGACATTCTACCTCTCAGCTACAACCTCAACCCTATTTTTTTCCTTCTTTCTCGTTTTTTGTTTTGTGTGTATGTGGTACTAGGGATTGAACCTAGAGGCATTGTAACTCTGAGCTACACCCAGCTCTACTTTTTATTCTTTATTTTGAAACAGGGTCTCATTAAGTTGCAGAGGGCTGTAGTTAGAAGCTTTCATTGTTGCTGTTGCTGTTGTTGTTGTTGTTGTTGTTGTTGTTTAAACAGGTTTTCATTAAGTTGCTGAGGCTGTCCTCTAAACTGTGATTTTCTTGTCTCAGCCTCTCAAGTACTGAGATTACAGCCAGGGGCAATTGTGCCTGGCTGAAGCCATTCATTTAATTCATCCATTAAATGGATGGAAGGAAGCAAGCCACACACCCACTGATGCATTTACTTAGCAAATGTACAAGCTCTCTGCCTGCTGGACACTAGACACACAGCAGCAAAACAACAAGCTTGGTTGATGCCCTTATACACCTGATCTTCTAATGCATGGACCTCTCTTATTAGTCCTGTTTTCTAGTACTCGATAACTTGGCAGCAGTTAGGAATGGTTGAGAAAAATATATATATAAATGGTTAAAATACAGACATCATGGAGTTGAGGTCTGTAAGGAGCATTTAAGTTTATTGATTTATCATTTTATCAGATAAACTCCTTTTGTGGATAGTAAAATTTTTGTTGGGAACTCTTTTTAATCCGTAAGGCTAAACTAAGTCTTATTTTTCAGTTTTATATAATAAGACCGTGAGATAGATTCTTAAAAAAGCAAACTTTATACTATTTGTTTATATTTGTTTGTTTTTTAATCTTAGGATTGAATTTACCAAGCTGGCTGCAGATCCCTCTGTTGTGAACCTAGGCCAGGGCCTTCCAGATATCTCCCCTCCTTCTTATGTAAAAGAAAAACTATCAAAGATTGCATTAACTGACGGCCTGAACCAGTATACGCGGGGCTTTGTAAGTACACCAGAGCCAGAGGGGCATGAGCCGGTCTTCTGTGCTGTGTTGCAATTACACTTTGATCACTTAGTGTCTCTAACTTTCTGAGTATCACAGGAACTCTCTCCCTTATCCTTATCTCCTAGGATAAGCTTCCTTCCCCATCCTTATTTTTGTGTTGTTCCAACAATGGCAGGAAGAATTTTCTCTTGAAACATGTCTGTCTGTCCCATTAACACTCATGCTGCTTTCTCAGCTCTGACTTTTTTGTTTTGTTTTTGTTTTGTTTGTTTGTTTTGCAATACTTGGGATGGAAGCCAGGGGCATTCTACCTCCAAGTGACACCCTCAGCCCTAATTTTTATTCTTTATTTTGAAACAGCGTCTCACTGAGTTGCAGAGGGCCTCACTAAGTAGCTGAGGCTGTCTGGAACTTCTTATCTCAACCTCCCAAATGCTGGGATAACAAGCCTGCACCACCATGCCCAGCTCTTTTGTTTTTATACTGAGGATCAAACCCAGGTACATTCTACCTTTGAGCTAAACTTCAGTCCTTAAGCTGGGCGTGGTGGCGTAATCCCCGCGCTTGGGAGGCTGAGACAGGAGGATCACACGGGTTCAAAGCCAGCCTCAGCTACTTAGTGAGGCTCTCAGCAACTTAGTGAGACCCTGTTTCCAAATAAAATATAAAAAAGGTATGGGAGTTTAGCCCAGAGGTAGAAAGCCCCCTGGGTTCCACCCTCAGTAGCACAAAAGAAAAAGAAAAAAAGAAAAAAAAAAAAAACCTCAGTCCTTTTTATTTTTTATTTTGAAAGAATCTTGCTAAGTTGCTAAGGCTGGCCTCCAACCTGCAATTTTCCTGTCTCAACCTCCCCAGTACTGGGATGATGGGCAAGTGCCACCACACTGGGCCAGCACAGATCTCTTAATATTCTCTGCTCCCAATTAGCTACATTCTTCCCCTCTATTCCATCTCAGCACCTATGATGAATGCCTAGGATACCCAGGTATTTCCTAGATCAAGATGAACCTTTAAACTATAAACTGATATCTGTTATACTCAAAAGCACTGTAATTATATGGCTGAGTGTTTTGTTTTTCTTTTCCAACAGTGTGGTAAATGGAGAGGGACTGGGTACAGGAGGGAATGTTTTTATTATTTTATCTTTACTAATCTAACTATAAAAAGTCATAGGAGGACTTTGCTTTGGAGATGGAATTGCCAGAAAAATCAGCAAGGCTGGCTTTGTCCCAGGGCTTCACAGGGTGGGAATCCATGCATGCCAGACTCTCCCCATCTACCCTACAGACTCATCTTGGTCCTTCTCCATGTCCTTTCTTCCAGCCATGTTCAAGTGCATGATGAAAGTATAGAAGTGAACAGTGGAGAAAATAATGAAAGCAGACACTGATTCTTTGAAAAGATCAATAAGTAGAACTTACAGCTAGATCCATCACTAAAAAAGAAAAAAGTACCATAAGAGAGGTAAAAAAGGAATTCATTACAGATCATATAGATGTTAAACCAATAAGGGGCTATTATGAGTAAATTTTTATATATTTTACAACTCGTATATAAGCAAATTACTTAAAAGATACTGAACCTGACACAGGGAGAAATAGCAAACCTGGCAAGCCCTGTGTCAATGAGAGAAATGAATTTATCATTAAAATCTCACAAAAAAGCCTTCATACTCAGATGACTGATTGACTAATCTATTAAACACTTAAGGAAGAAATAGTACCAAGTCCTCACAAACTCATTCAGAAAATAGAGCAAGATGAAAACTTCCTCACTCATTTTATGATGCCAGTGCATTAGCCTGATAAAAAATGAGACCAAAAAATAGAGTACTTCAGTCCAATTTCTCTCATGAGCATAGAAACAAAAATCCAGAAATATGTATATATGTACATGCATGTGTATATGTACATGTGTGTGCATGCATGCACAGGTTTTTTAAAAACAATACGTTCTGACCAAACCATTAAGGTTTGTTGTAGGAGTATAGGTTGGTTTCATATTTAAAAATCACTTATTGCAGCCGGGCATGGTGGCGCACGCTTGTAATCCCCACACTTGGGAGGCAGAGACAGGAGGATCACACAGGTTCGAAGCCAGCCGCGTGCGCTGGCTTAGGAGACCCTGTTTCCAAATAAAAATTTAAAAATAGGTCTGCAAGTGTAGCCCGGAGGTAGAAGGGCTTCCAAGAACCCCAGTACCACAAAAAAAAAAAAAAAAAAAATCACTAATTGCAATTTAGCATACAAACAGAATTAAAAAAAAAAAAACAGGATATTACCATCCCCAGGAATGAAAATGGAGTATTGTTGAGGAGAGATCATAATAATTTTTTCTTTACACATCTTGGCTTAGTTTTACTTATTTTATGAAGCCTGACTTATTTTTGTAATTGTGATTTTAATTAGAACACAACCCTTATCATTTTAAGGAATGGTGTGTGGTGTTTATGTTGCTTTTCAGATCACCTTTTGCTATAATTTGCTAGACCTAGTGTTAAAGTGAAATCCCAAGGCACCCACTTTATTCCTTGGTAAGTCAGAATAAAATCTTGTCACTTGCCGCAACATGGACAGAGGAGAGAGGGCAGAAGCGAATTCACCAAAGGCACGCATACCAGTGCTGACATGGTGGCAAATGTTAGGAAGAGGCAGAATAGTATTCAATCAGGACAGCAGCAGTTGAGAATAACCATGTTCGTAACACCGTGTTCAGAACAGGAAAACACCATGTTAAGGGAAATAAATCAGATAGAGAAGGACAAATGCCACATATTCTGTCTTAAGCTAAAAAAGTTGGTCTCAAGCCAGGCGTGGTGGTGCATGCTTGTAATCACAGCATTTGGGAGGCTGAAACTGCAGGATCACAATTCACAGACAGCCTCAACTAGTTAGTGAGGCAATCTGCAACTTAGTAAAACCGTTTCAAAATAAAGAATAAAGCCAGGTGTGGTGGCACATGCATGCACGCAGGCTTACAATCCCAGCATTCGGGATATTGAGACCAGAGGATCGAGGCTCACGGACAGCCTCAGCTACCTAGTGAGGCCCTCTGCAACTCAGTGAGACCCGGTTTCAAAATAAAGAATAAAAAAAATAGGGCAGGGGATGTAGCTCGGAGGTCGAATGCCCCTGGGTTCCACCCCCAGACCCTCGAAAGAAAGAAAGAAAGAAAGAGAGGGAGGGAGGAAAAGAAAGAAAGAAAAAGAGGGAGGGAGGAAAAGAGAGAAAGAAAGAAAGAAAGATGTAGGACAGGAGGTTTAGCTGAGTAGGTTGAATGCTCCTGGGTTCCATCTTAAGACCCACACACACACAAAAAAAGTTGTTCTCAAGTAGATTATGGGCATGGTGACATAATCCCTGTCTTTGGGAATCAGAGAAAGGAGGATTGCAGGTTCAAGACCAGCAGTGTAGCAAGATCCTCACAACTTAGCTAGACTCTATTTCAAAATAAATAAAAATAAAAAGGGCTGAGGTAGAAATCCCTGAGTTTAATCCCCAGTATTCAAAACAACAAAAGCAGAAGAAAGTAGAAGGGTAATGGCTAGAGGCAAGAAGGAGGAGGGTGAAGGAGAGACAGAGGGAGTGGACAACGGATACCAAAACGAGGACAAGAAGAATACTTAGTTCTAGAGTTTTGCAACACAGGATGATTATAGCTCACAATAACCTATTATATATTTTATGAAACTTTAGAAGAGAGGAGCTCAAAACCTCCAAGCATAAATAGAGAATATGGAAATGCTGTTGGCCTTTATTTGATTGACACACTTTGTATATATGTACTGAGTTTTCACCCTGTCCCCCATGCTTATGTATAATTATTACAGGTTAACTTAAAAGAGGAATCTTAAGATGGAGGATCACCACGTGTCTCAGATTTGTACATTTCTAATCCTTTCTCTCCTCCTCTGATCATGGTTATTCTCAACTGCTGCTGTCTGATTGTTAATGTGAATAATATTCTGCTTCTTTCTAACATTTGCCACCGTGTCCAGTGGTATGTGAGTCTTTGGTGAATTTGCTTCTGCCTTCTCTCCTCAGTCCATTGGGTGGCATAACCTCTCCAGTAATTGGTAAGAGCAAATTCAGAAGATATACAGTTAATGTAGATATTTTAAGATAATTTCAATTAGGGAAAAAAATTACTGTTAAAAATATGCTAGAAGGCAGACATGGTGGCACACTTATAATCCCAGTACTTAGGAGGCTGAGACAGGAGGATCACAGGTTCAAGGCCAGTGTATGGCCTCACTTAATGAGGCCCTGTTTCAAAATAAAAAGAGCTCAGTGATAGAACACCCTTAAGTTAAATCCCTAGTACCACAAAAAATTATTGATAGGTAGATATATAGGTAGATGAATTTTATTTTTTTCAAAGCAAACACTTTGAAATTATGTATTGCCTTTACTTATTTTTAATTACCTTTACTTAGTAGAAAGTTTTCATCTTTTGCAAGTCTTCATGACCATTCATTTAACTTATTGTCATTAAAAACTCTACTCTTTAAATTATTATAAACATCAAACCCAAACTTTAAAAATTCATATCTTAGAGTCATATTACTTCAAAGAAGTCGATTCTATAATCATGTTTAAGGTTTTTCTTTCTTATTTTTTAATCCAACAGGGTCATCCATCACTTGTAAAAGCTCTGTCCTGCCTATATGGAAAGTTATATCAAAATCAGATTGATCCAAATAAAGAAATCCTTGTGACAGTAGGAGCTTATGGGTCTCTGTTTAATGCTGTTCAAGGACTAATTGATGAGGGAGATGAAGTAAGTATATTAACACTATTGTAACACTGTAGTCACCATGGTCATTTGTCACATATTTGAATCTTTTACTTATTTCACACTCTTATCCTTTTTATTTTAAATTATTTTTGAAGTGTAATGCATACATAGTGAGGTTCACATATCTTAAATTGAGAGCCGGGTAATTTTCCATATAACCAAGATAAAAACACACACATCTTTAGCAGCCCAGAAGCTCCTATGCACCCCTTCCTAGTCTGTGTTCTCCCAGAATTAACGTAACCCAACCCCCTGTCTTCTGCCAACCACAGGTCCTGCTGCTGCTCTTTTCCTTGATATAAATAGAATCACACAGGGATACTCTTGGGTCTGGCTCCTCTCACTCGCCCTGTATCTTTGACATTCATGCATTCTGTTGCGTTACTTTGTCTTATTTTTACAGTCTACTTAGATAAGGGTAAGTGGAAGAGGCTAATAATGAGGAGAAAGAACCCTTTGTTTTCATTGCTGGAATAACCTTTCATCTGAACCCAATCAGCAAGTATTTAGTCAATGCCTTTTTGTGCCCAGGACAATGTTAGAGTGCAGTGTGGCTGGCACCTCTTTCAGTCATCCCTCCCTACATCCCCAGTGCCATTCTAATGCCCTGCTTTAATATTTCTTGACCTTTCATGTATTCAGAAATTACTGAGGACCTCCCATATGCAAGGCAGTGTGAGAAAGAAAAATTTTTAGTTGAGTTTCTCCCCAAAGGGGTAATGTATTAGAGGAAATAAATTTGGATAAAAATGGACTAAGAGGAAGGTTGTATGTCAGCCAGTAGTGGAGAGCATCTAATTAATAGTGGTGACTACAGGGGGAACCTGTCAGCTGTGCTAAGGTAGACATGGAGAGCTCCAGAGAGGCTGTGTTCAGGCTGGATCTGGAGTATGAATATTGTCCTGACCTATACTGTTTACTTTCTTTGAGCCTTTAGAGCTCCTTATCATATACCTTTATAAAATATACCACAGCCTAATTTATGCTGTTATTCTGTACCCCTGTTTTCTTCTACTATGCTATATTCTAAGCTAATCAAGGAAACAAATTAAGGAGGAGAGTCAGACTTTCACATGCAAAATCTCTCTTAATCCTGTTATATGGTTGAAAGTATCTCATAGCTTTATGCTACTGATGCCTTGTTTCTTCCTCCAACTCTCTTGGAGTATCCCACATTCAGCCAGTTCAGCCCATAGCCTTCTTTATTCTTTCTCCTCTGATCACTTAATCTAATATTTTGAAACCACATTCATGTCCTTTTATATTATACTAATCTATTTTCTTTCCCTTTTTTAGTGCTAAAGTATTTTATTTGTGTTTGTGGTAGTCATTCTTAATTTACCAAAAAAAAAATAGAAATACAGTGTATACCAGTAACATTCATGATTATACTGTTTGGTATTGTATAAAAGTATCTTATATACATCATCTCAAAATGTTTTATGTTTCTTGGTATGGTTTTGCATTATAAATACATTTAAGGTAAACATTTTTATTAAGAGTAGTGATATATGTATGTTGTTGGTACAATGTTATGTCGATCATTTCTATGGTTTGAATGATGGTGTCATCTTCAAAATTTAGGTTGAATCTTAATCCCCAGTGCAAGAGCTTTAAGATGTTTGGCCTTTGGAGGAGTGTAAGTCATGAGAGCTGATCTCATAAATGGGAACAGCACCCTTATTGAAAGGCTTAAAGATGACTAGGCGTTGTGGTGCATGCCTGTGATCCCAATACTTGAGAAGCTGAGACAGGAGGACCACAGGTTCAAGGCCAGCCTCAGCAATTTAGTGAGACTCTCAACAACCTAATGAGACCCTGTTTCAAAATAAAAAAGCCTGGGAGTATAGCTCAGAGGTAGAGCTCCCCTACATTCGACCCCCTGTATGGGAAAAAAAAATCTTAAAAGGGGTGCACTTTTTGCTTTTCCGTCTTCTGCCCTGTGAAGACAGTGTTCCTCTCTTCCGGGGATGTTATGTTCAGTGCATTATCTTGGAAGCAGAGACCATGCCTACTAAGTTGTGCACATGGGTTTGTAAGTGCAAGTGATGTGTGCAATTTCTGGTTTATTTACTTAAGTGGAAAAAGTATGCCCTCCGCTTTCTTTGGTCCTACCCTCCATGAGATAAAAAAAAAAGGTGGTGAGCCATCTTGTGAGTATTAAGGCAACTACCCAAGAATGGGGGCGTTTCATTTTCTCTCCAGCCTATTCTGTCTGCAATATCTAGTTCACCTGCTTGTTTTCTCCCTCCTTATAAATCTCTCTTAATAGGACTTAAGTTCCAGAAGAACTCATTTATTGCTGTGCAACTGGCACCTAAAATAGTGAGAGCTCTTCAAAAGAGAGAGGCAGTTATTCCCCTTTTAAAAATAAAGAGCTGAAGGTGAGGAGTGCCGGGCGCTCTGTGCCCTGCACAGGCGGCCAGGCTCTCACCTGGTGGCAGCACTCTGTGTCCCACCCAGGCTCCCCATGCTCATCACCTCCCTGGGAGCCCTGCAGGTGGATGAAGCCCTTAGGGCCCCCTCAATAGATCAGGGGGTCCCTTCCTGCTTCATTTCTTTTTCCTCCAGTTTCTGGCACCAAACTCATCTTATTGTACTTAGGAAGCACTGAGTCTGACTCAACTGACTAGTGCCAAGGGGCTTTTGGGACATGTGGGCTCCCATGTGAAAGGCACTGAACAGGTACTTGACATCATATAAAATACAAGCTATAAAAAGTGCGCTTTAAAACAGTCAAGGCACCGGGCATGGTGGCGCACGCTTGTAATCCCCACGCTTGGGAGGCTGAGACAGGAAGATCGCACAGGTTCGAGGCCAACCTCAGCTACTTAGTGAGGCTCTCATCAACTTAGTGAGAACCTGTTTCCAAATAAATAGGTCTGGGAGTATAGCCCGGAGGTAGAAAGCCTCTGGGCTCCACCCCCAGTACCACCAAAATAAATAAATAAATAAATAAATAAATAAATAAATAAATAAAAATAAAAGCCAGGCATGGTGGCGCATGATTGTAATCCCCGCGCTTGGGAGGCGGAGACAGGAGGATCGCGCAGGTTTAAGAGACCCTGTTTCCAAATTAAAAAGTATAAAAATAGGTCTGGGGTAGCCCGGAGGTAGAAGGGTTTCCAGGAACCCCAGTACCACCGAATAAATAAATAAATAAATAAATAAATAAATAAATAAATAAATAAAAACAGTCAAGATCCAGTGTGATGGCACACACCTGTCTATAATCCTGGTGACACCAGAGGTTGAGGCAGGAGAATCTCAAATTACAGCCCAGCCTGGGTAAGTTAGCAAGACCCTAATCTAATTTTTTTTAAAAGGCCTAGGATGTAGCTCAGTGGTAGAACACCACTATGGGTTCAATCCCCACTACCACGAAAAATAAACAAGTCAGTTGGGTACCATTAAAGTTAAGCAGTAAAAATTAAATGAGACAAAATTAGTGTAACCGTTTGCAGTGGTATACACCTGTAATCCCAGTACTAGGGAGGCTGATAAAGGACAATTGCAAGTTCAAGGCTAAGATGCAGTAATTTAGAGAGACCCTGATTCAAAACAAAATAGGGCTGGGTGTGTAGCTCAGAGGTAGAGCTCCCCTGGGTTCAATATCCAGGACCTCAAAAAAATTAATCAGACATGGTGGTGCATACTTGTAATCCCAGTACTTGGGAGGCCAAAACAGGGGAAAAACAGGTTCACAGCCAGCCTCCGCAATTTAGTGAGGCACTCTGCAACCTAGTGAGTCCCTGTTTTAAAATAAAGAATAAAACGCCGGGCATGGTGGCGCACGCTTGTAATCCCCGCGCTTGGGAGGCGGAGACAGGAGGATCGCGCAGGTTCGAAGCCAGCCGCGCGCTCTGGCTTAGGAGACCCTGTTTCTAAATAAAAATATAAAATAGGTCTGGGAGTGTAGCCCAGAGGTAGAAGGGCTTCCAGGAACCCCAGTACCACCAAAAAAATAAATAAATAAATAAAGAAAGAATAAAAATAGGACTAGGGGTGTATCTGGTGGTAGAATGCCTCTGAGCTCAAACTCCAGTACTGCCAAAAAAAATTATAACAGCCCTTAGTTTCTTATCCCTTTCTTTGATGAAAAAGTATGGCCTCTCTCCTCAGATAAATCTCCCCAACACATATAAAATTTTACATCTAATCTGAAGCACCCCCCTCCTGCAAGCCCATCTATAGATCTCCCTTACCAAGGATACCAGCTTACACTCCCGGGACAAGTTCATATCCAAGGCCTTCTGTGTTTGGACAACAGGTGCATGAGGGCCAGGCCTGACGTTTACTGCTGTGTCTCAAAATGTATTCTGGCACCTGGCGCACAGTAGGTGCATACTAGTGGTGAAACACATTCATGATTAACACATTGTGGTGTTATTTGCTTTTATCTCAGGTCATAATAATGGTGCCTTTCTATGACTGCTATGAGCCCATGGTGCGAATGGCTGGAGCCAAACCTGTTTTCATTCCCCTAAGATCTGTAAGTTTGCCAGTTGATTCATATGTTTTAAGAATTTTTGAAAGCGCCTATTATTTTGTCGCCAGTAAAAGTTTCTAAATTTTTTTCAAAATAATTAATATACCGAGCGGAAGCACAGAAGCTTCTATCAGGCTTACAGCATCACACATGTTAAGTACGGTTTTAGCTGGCTCCTGGGAAGGAATCCAGGCACCTTTAACAGCTGTTAACAGTGGCAGGGTTCATTTTTCCATGTAACAGGTGTGAGCATAAGACGCAGGTCCTCACAGGCTCTCAGAGCAGCACTACAGCCTAGTACTTCATGCCATGTTGTTATCAGCTGTCTATTCACTCACCTTTACTATATCTTTCTCTAGTTTTTCCTTTATGTTATTCATTTGTATTATACATGAATCAGGTGCATTAAATCACATTCACATTCTTCATTCTTCATCCCTAGAAATCTGTTGATGGAAAAAGGTGGTCTAGCTCTGACTGGACATTAGACCCTCAAGAACTGGAAAGTAAATTTAATTCTAAAACGAAAGCCATTATACTAAACACTCCTCATAACCCCATCGGCAAGGTGAGTGAGTCTCTTATCTCTCTGTACAGTCTTTGACCTATTGTTTGCTCACATGTTGAATCACTGGCTGTGCTCTTTCCTTTCATCTGTGTAGGTGTATACCAGAGAAGAGCTCCAAGTAATTGCTGACCTTTGCATCAAATATGACACACTGTGCATCAGTGACGAGGTTTATGAGTGGCTTGTATACCCTGGAAACAAGCATTTAAAAATAGGTACTGGTTATTACATAGAGTCACGAATCTAAATGTGCTTGGGCACATTTGGAGCAACTCATTGGAAAGGAGCCCAGGCTGGCTTTAAAATAGTCTCTGTAATGGGCATCTGCACAAGCGCTTAAAAATAGTTATTTGAATGAATGATGTCTGAATGAATGAAGAGCTTGAAGGGCAAACAATACAAACCTCAGGGAATCATTTTCACCTCCCACTATTAAACTGTGAAGCCCATAGAGTTGTACTGGTGCCTCTATCTTTGGCGTTAGCATTAGACACAGCGTACATACTTGTTCTTGAAGAAGTTTTGGGCTGTGTGCTGTGCAAGCGGCCAAAATGCCAAGGCTGCAGAAGAAAGTACAGGGACAGTGAGCTGTTGCCTTTCTGTCCTTGTCTGGGATTTGGCCATTACTACTGGGCAAATGCCAGTGTCTTTTGGAGGTGGCTTAATTATAAAACGATAGGAGTATAATCTGGGCTGCAACATTGGACCAGCCTTTGTGTCTGCCCTTCCTTTGCCTGGAAACACCTTTACCCTCAAATATCTACATGGCTTGGTCTTCTCAACCTTTCGGTATTTGTTCTGATGTCACTTTTCATGGCCACCACATTAAGATAGTGGCGTTGTTCCCTCTAGCATTGCCTTTGTCTGTTCTCTGTTTTGTTTTGTGTTTCTCTCTACAGTAAATATCAGAAACTATGTCTTTCACTTCTAAACTGCAAGAAAAAATAGAGATTATTGTTTGGGTTTGTCTCTTCTGAATGTCCATTCTCCAGAATTAGGTCTTGTACATAGTAAGTAATCAGAAAGTAATTGTTAAATAAATAAAGACTATGGAAAAGACAAGGGAAGGATGACGAAAAGAAACTATGGCAGAAGTAAGTAAATATTTAAATCAGTGCATGTATATATAAACAGCCATTGTATGCATCATAATTATTCCCATAGTACCTTACAAAAGAAATAAATATGAGAAGAGAAAGCAGCTGCTTCAGAGAATAAGTAGCAGGCAAAATATGGAATGAGGTAGGCAGGGAAATGAAAACTAGATTCCTATCAGATAAACCAGCATGCAAGCTCAAGAAATGGTTAAGAAAGATAAGTCATTGGATTTATAAGGATATGTTAGAGTTACTGGCACTAATGAGGGTGGAAAAGTAGGATGATTTTCTAAGACTTTCTATATGAGAATAAAGTATGTAAATTTGCCCAGCCGGTAGTACACACTTGTAATTCTAGTACTTGGGAGGCTGCGACAGGAGGATTTCAGGTTCGCCACCAGCCTCAGCTACTTAGTGAGGCCCTCCACAACTTAGTGAAACCCTGTTTCAAAATAAAGAATAAATAATAGGGCTAGGATCCAGGCGTGGTGGCGCATACTTGTAACCCCAGCATTTGGGAGGCTGAGGCAGGAGGATTGTAGTTTGTGGACAGCAACACAGTGAGACCCTGCTCGGAGGTTGAATGTCCCTGGGTTCCATCCCCAGTACCAAAAAATAAATAAATAAAATAGGGCCAGGGGTATAGCTTGGAGGTAGAATTTTGTTCTGAAACTTAAAGCATCTTGAAACTACAATGTTCTGCATCATGAAATAGGGACATAATGGAAGTTAGAAGCAGATCTATCTTGAAATTAGAAGGAATTTTTCCTAAGAGAAATCTTTCAATTAGAAATCAATATGAAAATCACAAAGGATTCATACTTACATGTAACAGAGTCGCTAAAATAAACACATTGAGTTTTTCTGATTTTTGACATTCATATTAATGTCTTAATGACTCATTTGTTTCATAACACATGGCATTTGCTATCAGATAAATGGCAGCAATTGCCGAAAGCTTGAAAAAAATTGTGTGAAAGCCAGCCACAGTGTCACAGTCCTATAATCCCAGTATTTGGGAGGCTGAGACAAAAGGATCACAGGTTCTAAACCAGGGCATGCTAACTTAGCAAGACTCTGTTTCAAGAGTTTAAAAATTAGATAAGAAGCCGGGTATGGTGGCACATGCTTGTAATCCCAAGACATGAGAGGCTGAGACAGGAGGATCGCTGTTCATGGCTAGCCTCAGCTTCGTAGTGAGGCCTTGTTTCAAAATAAAAAATAGAGCTGGTGGTGTAGCTTGGAGGTAGAATGCCCCTGGATTCTATCCCCAGTACCACACACACAAAAAAATAATAGATAAGAAGGGCTAGGGGTATAGTTCAGTGATAGAGTGCCTCTGACTCCAGTCCCCAACACCACAAAGGGGAGAAATGACAATAGCTGCACCCACAGAAAGAAACGAATTCTCTCAGGAAAAATAAATAGAGTAAAGAGAAAACGCAAGGAAGGATCTGCAGAGCATGGTACTTTAACACAGACAAAATTTTATATTCATCTGAATTGAATCAAACTATATCAACAATGACTGACTGTTAATCTGTCTCTCAGATCATTTGAACTGTTTCCCAGTTGAAAATTAGTCCACCATAAATAATTTTTTGTACTTAACTTAGCAATATTCATTCCAAAAACTCACCTTAAATGACCTCAAAATTTGTTGTTTAGACATGTGAATTATAAGGCCGCCAGGGTAAAGTGGAACCGATAGCATTACTTGCTAATGATATGCAAAATATATTTTAACTCAAAATTTTTTTTAGTTATAAAAGTCCATAAGGTTAAGCAAGGGAAAAAAATGAATCCATTATTATTATTTAGAAAGTGTCTTTTTTTTGCATTAAAACAGGGAGATTCTGTCACCTACAGTGGTCTGATACATGAAAGATGCAAAATAGCTATCCTTTTAATTTGCAAAGTGTGGTAATAGTTTTCTGATATAAGACTTTCCAGCCATACATGGTGAATTAGTATCATCTTCTTGTTACCACAGAGGCCACTCTCCCTGGCGTAGCACTCTTCATCATGTCTCTAATCCTTATTTGACTTCTATTAAAGCCTAAATCGCCTATGAGTAACAGAGCCGCTTGCTAAATTAAGCATTATTTATTATAAATGAGAAGTGCAGAAATGAGTTGCCTTTCAGATGTAACTGCAATCTAAACAAGATATAATGAATATCATTTTCCTAAATCATCAGACGTGGAAAGTTCTGTGTGTGTGTCTTTTGGGAGGGGGGGTCTTTCTTTTTTTCCTGGTTTTTTAACCCATTAATTACCATATTCACATTCAAAGCTGTCTGTTGTCATACTTTTGTTTAAATTAACATGTGTGGCTGCCCAAGGCTCTATGATTAAAGGGATATGAACTTTGAAATATTTTATATTACTTAAGGCTCTTCTTATAAAATGATAGAATTTTCCCTCATTAGATCAGATTCTTGGTTCAAATGATGCTTTCTGGCCAGTTAAATGATATCTCAGTCAACATACAAAACCTCCCTTACCCTCAACATTTATATGCTGATATTTATAAAATTAGTATAACATTTCTTGTTAAATATTCTGCTGATTAGCTTACTACTTGAAAAAAGATCCATTTTTATACAGCTAAAGTAATGATTGACAAATTACTTAGCTCTTCTTTTAAATACTAATATTAGAATTTATATTTTTGTGAATGAAACTTACATTTGATATTGGAGTAGTTTTGTTTCCCCTCATACATAACTTACAGTGAAAACACGTTAGAATTGTGTTAATTTTTCTGGGTAGTTCTTCTTTTCAAAGAATTTGTTCCTAAGTGCCATTCTTACTCATGGGTTTCCTGATTTGGAACATGCATTATGACTTTAAAGGAAATGGTATCTACCCTATACATAGTGTAGGCTTTGGTCAAATGCAAAAGTGGGGAGTGAGTCGTGGTGTTCTTTAGGAATACTTTGGGGAAAAAAGAAATGTCTCAAACTTGATTTAATCAACATCAAATGTTAAAATAGTCCTTTTTCAAATAGATCCTCAAATATTTTGTTCAATCCTATAGAGAATACAATTATAAGTTTTATGATTTATGTATTATTCCTACTGTTACAAATGTTTGCAGATATTTCACAATAGACTGAATTACTTATGCAACATTTTAGAAATTTCTTTAACTGCCTTACATTTTAGTAGATATTTTCCTGGCTTATGAGTACATTAAGAAAGCAGAAGCCCCAGCCCTTGCTCCCAGGAATGAGCATTTGTTTTCCCTCTAAAGATAATACACAATGGAATTTTACTCCGCCATTAAAAAAAAAAACTCAATTACATCATTTTCAGGGAAATGGATGGAACTGGAGGACATTATCCTAAGTGAAATTAGTCAGTCACAAAAAATAAGAAATCAGATGCTTTCCCTAATATGTGAGAGTTAGGGAGAAATGGGTCGTAGGAGGAACTCTAGATGAAAAAGGAAATCCTATAGAGGAGCAAACAAGACAACCAAAAGAAGGAGAAAGGAGCGGGGAAGAAGGAAAATCTCTACAACACACAATGCACTTAAACATATCGAAGTCAACCACTAAGCCAAGCAAGGGAAGGAGGGATGGGGAGGGAATGGGGTGGGAATCAGGTAGGGGTTAAATCGGTGATGTGTACATGTATGTACACACAAGTAGTTTTTTTTACCCCAATATGATGTGTGAATATAATGCACCAATAAAAAATTTAAAAATAAATAAATAGAAAAAGATAACACAAAACTTCTTCTGTGCTTCTAAAAGCAAGTAGAAAATTTTGTGAGATTGCATATGAAGAACTTCACAACTAAATTAGTTGAGGAGTTTAAATACCAGCATTACAAGTAGCATTCTTGGAAGATTCACAAACACATAATTTACTCACTGTTACCACTGTATCTCCAGGCGTTTGTTACTTGCCTTCCTTCCTGTAGCTCAAAGTCCCTTGCCTCTCCTTCCTTCTCTGCCTGGCGAAGGTTAAGTGTTCTGTCACATCTCAGCTCAAGCATCCCTGGCTGCAGAAAGCTATATTCAACCTTCTTTTTTTTTTAATTTTTTAATCTCTACATAGCATCCCAGGCCTCCTGCTAACCCAGCACTTAACACACTGTATCACAATTGCATTGTGTGTTGTGCCCCATCCCCAAAGCATTAAACTTCTTTTTTTTTTTTTTTTTTTTTTTTTGGTGGTGGTGGTGGTACTGAGGATGGACCCCAGGGGTGTTCTACCTCTGATCTACACCACCTGCAGCCTTATTTTACTTCTTTATTAGGAAACAGGGTCTTACTAAGTTGCTGAGGCTGGCCATGAACCTGTGATTCTTCTGTCTCAGCCTCCCAAGTACTGGGATTATAAGTGTGGGCTATAGCACCCAGCCTGATATAAAGCTCTTTGAAGACAGGAGCTGTATTAAACTCATATTGTTTTTTCTAGACCTAGCTTAGTCCCTAACACCTGGTAGTCAGTCGCTAATGAATATCTGATGGGTGCATGAGTAAAGACATTAATCAGCTTTTAAAGGTATTCATCAACTTAAACCTTTAGACAGCTGAGTCTCCTTCCTTACAAATTCTCTATTTGGAAATCCACCCAGTCCCTAAAAATATACTTGCAAACTCAAAATCAATACTCACGGCACATCACTCAAAGAAGGATCAAAAGTTGGACTCACTCTCCACACACATCTAGTTGCGGCTGAACAAGGTGACACCCTCTTCTTGATGCAGCCCTGTCTATAATCAAGCATCCTTTTCACAGTGATTTTGCTTTTTAAAGCAGAAGCATAGTGCTGAAGTGCTGGCCAGTGTTCCTCAGCACACAAAGACTGTCATGCGCCTTTCAGAAAAAAAATATATATTGGATAAACTTCATCTAGACACAGCTGATAATGCTGTTGGTCCTCAGGATGTTGGGAATGGAGCTAAAAGGTACAAGGCTCCTTTTAAGGTTAAAAAAAACTGTATTGTATACTTTACATGGGTGAATTAGATAATATGAAATTTATATCTCAGTTTATAGATAAAGCACAACATAGATTACTGTGTCTGCACCCAGAGTTTGATTCAGTAGGTCTGAGATGAGACCCCCAAAATAGTCTCCCTTATATGTCTGTCCTCAGAGATGCTGACATTGTTCCAGTGGGACCACATTTTAAGAACCATTGCTCTGAAAAGCTTGGAGAATCAGACTCAGAATATGTAAAAATAACTATTAAAATAATTATACTGCAATGACTACATATAACTCACTACAATACATAAGTAATTTCAGATTATTGTGAAATATCTACAAGGTTTTTTTTGTTTGTTTTTTTTTTGCAGTATTAGAGATAGAACTCCGGGGGTATTCTACCTCCGAGCTAAATCCCAACCCCATTTTTTACTCTTTATTTTGAAACAGGGTCTCATTGATACACAGAGGGCCTCACTAAGTAGCTGAGGCTGGCCACAAACCGTAATCCTCCTGTCTCAGCCTCCCAAATGCTGGGATTACAAGCATGCACCACAACACCCGCCTGCCTGTATTTTAAAAGTAGAAAAACCACATAAATCATAAACGCTACAATTGTATTCTACTTGGAATACAGCAAAATATTTAAGAGGTACAATTGAAAAGGACTATTCTTACCTCTGATGTAATTATATCCCTTCAGTTTTTGAGGCATTTCTTTTCTTAATTATATTACATGTAATACATATTATACTATAATAATTACATTATAATTATACATTTATTTATACTAACGTTATGCTATGTTAACTATGTTGTGTTGTAATTAATACATTTATTTTCATTGAATTCATGGACCTCTCATGTTTTTTGATTATACTAAATGTAGATTGATTGAAAAACAATTATTTAACTTTTTTTTTCTTTTCAGCCACTTTTCCAGGTATGTGGGAGAGAACATTAACAGTAGGAAGTGCAGGAAAAACTTTCAGTGTGACTGGCTGGAAGGTAAGAGGAGTAAGAATTTACCTCGGCGAGGGCAGCAGCTCAGTGATAGAGCCCACGCTTCACATGTGAGGGCCTAGGTTCCATACTCAGTGCACACAAAACGTTTATTTTTTTTCCAGCTGCTTAAAAATAGGTATGTTTTTTTTGTTTGTTTTTTTGTTTTTTTGTTTTTTTTGGTGGTACTGGGGTTCCTGGAAGCCCTTCTACCTCCGGGCTACACTCCCAGACCTATTTTATATTTTTTTATTTGGAAATAGGGTCTCTTAAGCCAGCGAGGATGGCTCTGAACCAGCGCGATCCTCCTGTCTCCGCCTCCCAAGCGCAGTGATTACAAGCGTGTGCCACCACGCCCGGCTATGTATTCTATTTTTTGTAGAATGTTTTGTGTTTAAAATGCACATATACTTAGTTTACATAGGCTTTAATGACTTTTACATATTTATTGGCTTGTTCAATTGCCTTTCATTTATTTATTTATTTATTTATTTATTCATTCATTCATTCATTTATTAATTGTGGTACTGAGATTGAACCCAGAGACATTTTACATTTGAGCTACACCCCTAGCTGGATTTTTTTTTTTCTTATTTGAGGCCAGGCTCTCACTAGGTTGATGAGAGTCTCACTACTTTCTGAGGCTGTCCTTCAACCTGTGATACTTCTGTCTCAGCCTCCCAAGTACAGTGATTCCAGGCGTGTACCACCACACTGGGCTGACTTACTCAACTTTCACCTTAATGAAATTTAATCATTGCTAGAAAAGCAAGAAACTTGGGTAATTGTTCATTTTATAAGTGATCAACTATTGATACTTTTTTGGTAAAGAATTTTCAAATTACTGCATATGAGTATGAAAGGAAAAAAATGACATTTTGACACTCACTGTGTATTAGACTATAAGTGGTTTTTTTACATAGACTAATTCCCTTCACTCTTCTAACCACATTATAAGGTGGTTATAAGGATTACAATTATTATCCCTGTTTTACAGATGACTAAAAGGCTAAAACACAGAAAAGTATCTTACTCGAGATTAAACTGGTAATAAATTCAAGCCAGGGCAGAATGTGTGCACTTAACCACTCTACCATTTTGTGTGTGTGTGTGTGTGTGTGTGTGTGTGTGTGTGTGTGTGTTACTAGGGGGGAACCCAGGAGCTTTCTACCTCCCGGCTACACTCCCAGACCTATTTTATATTTGGAAACAGGGTCTCACCAAGTTGCTGAGAGCCTCACTCAGTAAGAACCTGCGTGATCCTCCTGTCTCAGCCTCCCAAGTGCTTGGATTTCAAGCGTGCGCCACCATGCCCAGCTCTATCATTTATTATAAGACAATTCATCCAGATGAAACTCAACTCTTTGTGCAGAGAGCATCAATCGGCCTCTAGAATCAGAAGTTTATATATTTTGATAATGGAAGCATTGCTGAACCCTAATTCATTGTTACTTTTTTCTATAATTCAAACAAGCTTTCCTACTGGTTTTTACTCCTCTAGAAGAGCAGCAGTAGCAAAGTGGAAGAGCGAGAGAAGACTAATAATGATTATAATGATTGCAAGCTGTGTTTACTTTCACAAGGCAGAGCTTAGTGACTCCGGTTGGAAACTTGCCCCAAAGGACAAAGTTGAGAGCCGGGCGTGGTGGCGCACGCTTGTAATTCCAGCATTTGGGAGGCTGAGACAGGAGGATGGCGGTTTGGGGACAGCCTCAGCTACTTAGTGAGGCCCTTTGCAATTCAATGAGACCCTGTTTCAAAATAAAAATTTTTAAAAATAGGTCTTGGGGTGTCACTTGGAGATAGAATGCTCCTGGGTTCCATCCCCAGTACTGCAAAAAAATAAAAATAAAAAGGACAATATTGAAATGCTTCTAAGTACTAATACCGATCTGCTTTGATAGTGTGAATGTTTCTGAATGGCCTACTTGAATGATTGCATTAACGACTTTCTGATTTGGTGTGTGTGTGTGTGTGTGTGTGTGTGTGTGTGTGTGTACACTATCAGACTATATTTTGAAGCCTGCTTTTATCTTTTATCTTTGCACAGCTTGGCTGGACCATTGGTCCCAATCATTTGATAAAACATTTACAGACAGTTCAACAAAACAGCATTTACACATGTGCGACTCCTTTACAGGTAGGTGCAGGAGCATGGTGGGGTTCAATCAGGGTGGAGGTATCACTTTTAAGTTGCATATTTGGCTGGGCGTGGTGGCGCACGGGCGTGGTGGCGCACTGGTGTGGTGGCGCACACTTGTAATTCCCTCGCTTGGGAGGTGGAGACTGGAGGATTGCGCAAGTTCGAAGCCAGCCAGTAGCAAAGTGGAAGAGGGAGAGACCCTGTTTAAGAGACCCTGTTTCCAAATAACAAGTATAAAATAGGTCTGGGAGTATAGCCCGGAGGTAGAAGGGCTTTCAGGAACCCCAGTACCACCAAAATAAATAAATAAATAAAAATAAATAAATAAAAATAAGTTGCGTATTTGAATTGACTTAGTTCTTTTCTGCATATCCTTCTTGAGCCGGGGCTTCAAATATAATTTGGGAACTTAGGGTCAGACAGATATTCACTATTATCAGGAGAGTCTGGTTTTGTTCATATGTCAGTTTTAGCTTTGCAGGTTTTAGCTTTACATATAGGAACATCTTATTCTCCATTTCAGCTGGGTGCCTTGTTTTGCCTTCAAACAACCATGTTTGGAAACTAGCAGTTGGTTTCCTGGTATTGGGGAATTATTAATTCTGTTTTATTTGTGAATTCGTTTGTCCCGAGGGCTTCTCTTTGATCACATCTCCTCATGCTGTGTCTTTTGCTACTCCTTAGCTACGCTAGACTTCTCTCAGTTCTTCCAAGAGAACAAATTATATCCTGCCTTTTAATTTCTTTGTTTCCTATCTCATTTCTCTGTTACCACCTTCCAGGATGCACTAGTTGGAAGCTCCCTGAGGTGGGGACTACATCTATCTTGTGAATTGTTCTTTTCCCAGCCTGTATCTGAATATCAGGCTTCACATTTATGTATTTGCTCAATATGTATCTTCTGAGTGAATGAATTCATCTTTTAGTTCTTGACATCTCTTGCTTCTGATCAGTTTCCTTAAGATTTGAGCAGTCTGTTCTTTCCCTCTGGCTATGCCAAGTTCTTGGTTGCTTGCCTGGGTCTCCTGGTTTGCTCTGATACCATTTTCCTATCATTCCTGTTCACTTTGCCCACCAAGCTTCTGCCCTTCTTCTTGAGAAGGTCCTTGCTGTCTTGGCACGCCCTGATTCTGGCTTGTTTACCTGCACAGGACCTGTTGCTGCTTTGCACAGCTTCCTGATATTTAATGTCTTAGCCCATTGGGCTGCTGTCACAAAGCAGCATAGGCTGGGTGGCTTGTGAACAAGAGAGATGTATTTCTTACAGTTGTGGAGGTGAGGGAGTCCCTGGGCGAGGCACTGGCCGGTTCTGTGTCAGATGAGGGCCTGCTTCCCCATGGATGTCACCTTTTCACTGTGTCCTCCCAGGGTGGAAATGGGGAGCCAACTCTCCTTTATAAGGGCATTAATCCCATCCGGGGGGCTCCACACTTCTGGCCTAATCACCTTCCAAAGGCCCCACTTCCTACCACCATACCCTTGGGAGTTAGGACTTCAACACAAGGATTTAGAAGGGGCACAAACATTAAATCCACTACATTTAACACTGGGTTTTTCCTTGGCCCGGTTCCTCTTCTGGCTCTTCTGACTTGTCTACAGAGTAGTATTGTTGGCTGCATGCTCCAGAAACTCATTTCTCAACCTTATTTCACTTAGAGCACCTTCCTGGGATACGGATGGTTACAGCAAGGATGTGCATCCGACAGGGAATGAGGGATAGTACCTCTTTCTCAATTTTGGATTTCATGACTCATTTTCATTTTGTCCCAGAAGACTTAATCATTGGTGTGTAACTAACTGATTCCTCCATTAATCTATGGAGTTTAATATAAGTCCACAGGAATTAAACTGGGATTTCCTGGATGACCTTTTTGCCAATAATCTTACGTGGATGATCTTTATTTATTATACCAATAAAGTAAGCAATGACTAACATGACCATATTTCCTCTCTACATTTTTCAATCTTAAAACATACAGGAAGCCTTAGCTCAAGC
This sequence comes from Muscardinus avellanarius, assembly GCF_963383645.1. Taxonomy (NCBI): domain Eukaryota; kingdom Metazoa; phylum Chordata; class Mammalia; order Rodentia; family Gliridae; genus Muscardinus; species Muscardinus avellanarius. The sequence goes on along the minus strand of NC_137788.1, from coordinate 78,996,657 downwards.
ATTTTGGATTGACATCAAGCGCATGGGTGACCCAGAGTGTTACTTTAATTCTTTGCCAAGAGAATTAGAAGTAAAAAGAGATCGGATGGTGTGTTTACTTGAAAGTGTTGGCCTAAAACCCATAGTTCCTGATGGAGGATACTTCATCATTGCTGACGTGTCTTTACTAGGTTTGTAAAAATTTTTAATATTTCAAATATACCGAAACGAATGTGTGAAATTTTGGCAGAACTATGCACAAAAGATTGGGGGGAAAGTGATAGTAGTATTTTACCTCTAGATAATGATAGATTTTCACCATGTCAACATTATTTACAGTTGTGTTTATTTGAATAAAATATTAATTTCCTTTGGCTTAACATAAAACATGCTACCTCATTAGAAAAAAAGATTTCCAGAAATATTGAAGCCATCCAGAAATATTAACTCAAATATTCTAATTTAATATTCTAATTTAATATTTTAATATCTTAATTGAATACTAAAAGAAAGAAGGAGAATAAAATTTATTGAAAGTCTTCTGTATGCCAAGCACTCAAATACCCTTTTTGGGGGGAGGATAAATACTAGTAAGTGAACCTGGGGGCATACTACCTCTGAACTACATCTTCAGATCTTTTTATTTTTTAATTCAAAGTAGCCTCTAAGTTGCTGAGACTAGCCTCAAAACTGCTATCCTCTTTTCTTAGCCTCCCAAGTTCTGGGATTACAGGCATGTGCCACTACACCCTGCCTCAAATACCCTTTTAAAGAAAGTGCTGTTAGCTCTATCTTTGCATACATGAAGACTTGGAAAGTTTTAAATAACTTGCCTGAAGTTATATTGCTAGATTTTAAATATTCTATGCTGAGATGGACGTGGTGGCACATGCTTGTAATCCCAGTACTTGGGAAGCTGAGACAGGAGGATTGTAGGTTAGTAGCCAGACTCAGCAACTTGTGAGGCCCTCCACAACTTAGTGAGACCCTGTTTCAAAATAAAGAATAAAATAGGGCTGGGGTGTAACTTAGAGGTAGAATGCTCCTGGGTTGGTTCAATCCCCAGTACCACAAAAAATAATAAATAGAAATAAAGAATAAAATATAAAAAATAGGCCTGAAGGTATTGCTTAGAGGTAGAATGCCCCTGGGTTCAATCCCCAATACTGTAAAAAATGAATAAATATTCTATGCAAAAAAGCAATGATCTTTATATTACCTACAGCTGATAGATGTAATTCTGACATGCTGTCAACAAATCTAGAAGTTAGAAACATGATAATGTTTTATATGTAACTTATTTCTCTTTAAAAATAGTATGAGTAATAGAAAACTTTACAGCTCCAATTATTGACAGAAATTAAGACCATTCTAAATTTAGTTTAATTTTTTTTTAATTTGTATACAATAGCCAGGCATGGTGGTGCACAATTGTAATCCCAGCATTCAGAAGGCTGAGACTGGAGGTTCGTGATTCGCAGACAACTTCAGCTACTTAGCGAGGCCCTCCACAACTTAGTGAGACCCTGTTTCAAAAATAAAGAATAAAAAATAGAGCAGGGGGTGTAGCTCGGAGGTCAAATGCTCCTGGGTTCCATCCCCAGATGTGTAAATAAATAAATAAATAAATAAACAAACAAACAAATAAATAAATTTGGTTACAATAAAGTTATGTGCTACTGAACTCGAAAAACTGAAGATTTTTATTTATATCAAAATTTAGAAAACTGGAAGCCGGGCGTGGTGGCGCACACTTGTAATCCCCGCGCTTGGGAGGCTGAGACTGGAGGATCACACGGGTTCAAAGCCAGCCTCAGCTACTTAGTGAGGCTCTCAGCAACTTAGTGAGACCCTGTTTCCAAATAAAATATAAAATAGGTCTGGGAGTATAGCCCGGAGGTAGAAAGCGCCTGGGTTCCACCCCCAGTACCACCAAAAATTTAGAAAACTGGAAAAAGTAAAAGAAACCTTTCACTTTATAACAAAGAACTATTATATTTTTAACTTTATCTTCATGTAGCAATTATTTACTAAAACGAGAGCCGGGCGTGGTGGCGCACACTTGTAATCCCAGCATTCGGGAGGCTGAGACCTGGGGATCGCAGTTCGCAGACAGCCTCAGCTACTACTTAGTAAGGCCCTCTGCAACCTAGTGAGACCCTTTTTCAAAATAAAAGAATAAAGAATAGGACAGCGGGTGTAGCTCGGGGGTCGAATGCCCCTGGGTTCCATCCTCACACCCGCCAAAAAAAAAAGTGACCATTTGACATTAATAATTTCTACTTAAAATTTTTTATGCGGGGGATTGAACACCAGGGGTATTTCAACTCCAAGATATTTTTATTTTTTTTATTTTGAAATAGGGCCTTGCTAACTTAGTGCACACTTGCTTCAAGCCTGGATCTTCATGTCTCAGCCTACCAAGTACTAGGATTATAGGCGTGAGCCACCGCACCTGCTGGTTCTTTGTTTTTTGTTTTGTTTTGTTTTCCCAGTACTAGGGATTGAACCCAGGCCTCTCACATGCTAGGCAAGCACTCTGCCCTTACAATATTTCCCTGTCTACTGCACAGATTCCAGGAAAGCATGATTTTATGATTCTTCTGTAATCTGGTCTTGAAGTCTTTTTACAAATTGGCTATAAACTCTAGCCCTGCCCTGGTGGGGGTGTATTAGAGGTGGACCTGGGTGTTTACAGTGTATCTTTTCTAGAATACTTCCTTATCCTTATCCTTAGCCTAAGTGTGGGTCCCATGACCAGATGTCTTTCTCACCAGACATCTGTGTTTATAGGCATACACCCTTGTAGCTCTCATCTGAAATGTGTCCAGCTTATTCCTACCAAGACAGCCTCTCTCTCAGAGAACTTGGCCAGAAGAAAAGTAGTTTTTGTGGTTGTTTTATTCTTTATTTTGAAACAGGGTCTTACTAAGTTGCAAAGGGCCTCACTAAGTAGCTGAGGCTGTCCGCGAACAGTGATCCCCCGTCTCAGTCTCCCAAATGCTGGGATTTCAAACCCACCGCGCCTGGCTTAGGTTTTGTGGTTTTGGTCAAGGAAGACACAGCAGAGACAGGGCAACAAAAACACGTAAATTGTCAGAAGCAGTGTGTTACTTACAGGTCCCAGAGGGATCCGGGCAGCACTCCTGGTCGGGCTGACGGGAAGCAAGGAGTGCTCTGGGAAATGCGTGCTCAGCCAGTGGATGGAGAGCAAGGGAGAGAATGAGGGACCTGTGAGCCAGAGCCTTTACTGAGGCGTCAGGGCATTTCCAGTGTCTGGCAGAGAGAGCTATACAGGAACAAACTCTGTAGAGCTACGCTTCAGGAGGTCGCCAGCCCGATGGATCTCTGCAGTCCATGCAGGGTGTGGGCAGTGCAGCAAGTCAAGAGGGTTGCATCTAGCTGTCCCTTTGGGAGGTGATCACCCAGCAGTGGTTATGTAAGGAAAAGAATAAGAACGGAGGAGGCAGAGAGCTGGAAACTGTCGCGGGGGAGTAAGCCTGCTCTGGTATGAGAAAGTTCAGAATGGATACTGAGGCAACATCAAATTCTAAGAATTCACCACATGAGCTTTGGCTCACACTAAAGCTAGGTGTCTTTCCTTACATTTGTTCACTTGTTGTGACACAGGAGGCTTTGGCAAGCAGGGCTTCTTACGGTCCAACTGTCAGAGAGCCAGATATGGCAGGCTCCCAAGCTCCATTCTTACATGCACCCCCTTCTGATATTCTATATACTGGGGTTTGGAAAGCTTTCTTCCTAAATGGGGTCTAAATTTAGGAAAAAAATTTATGAGGCGTCTCATTTTATGGTATGGTAAAAAGAAAAAGAACGGTTTTCATCTCTTACATTTTTTGTCTTGAAATCAGAAATCCATAAGATTTTCCACATGAACTATTGTGCTTATTTAAAAGAAACTGACTTAGCCGGGCGTGGTGGTGCACGCTTGTAATCCCTGTGCTTGGGAGGCGGAGACAGGAGGATCGCGCGTAAAAAAAGTATAAAAATGGGTCTGGAGTGTAGCCCGGAGGTAGAAGGGTTTCCAGGAACCCCAGTACCACCAAAAAAATAAATAAATAAAAATAAAAAAAACTGACTTGTACTTCATGTGCTTCCAAAAGGAATTTGAGCATATTCACATTGAAAGTCTACAGAGTAATATATAAGTAGAAATGGCTATATTGAAAAATAAAAACCATGCCACATAGGAAGTGGAGGAAGTGAATATTTCAGTTACAGAGGTTCTTGGGACTTGTGGAAGCAAAGGCAAATGGAAAAATTGAATTAGTTATGTAATTCTTGGATTAAAAAAAAAAACAGTTTTTTAGATAAGAACAGTTCTTTTCTGGATCCGAAAATTTCCAGGTAGTAAATTCTAAAAGGGATTTATCACACTGTGACATTAATTATCAAAAGAACCCTGAGGCAGCAGATTATTGCACTAGGCTTTAATTAGTTCCCCATTCTTTCCTGCATGCAGTACTAGTTTAGGTCTTAGATCTTGAACTAATATAGTTAAAAGAGAAATGTAGCTGGGGGTGGTGGCCCATGCTTTTAATCCCTGCGCTTGGGAGGTGGAGACAGGAGGATGGCGCAGGTTTGAAGCCAGCCTCACTGGTTTAAGAGACCCTGTTTCCAAACAAAATATAAAATAGGTCTGGGAGTATAACCCGGAGGTAGAAGGGTTCCATCCCCAGTAGCACAAAAATAAATAAATATATATATATATATATATATATATATATGAAGCTTGGTTAGAAAATATTTTGTTTTTTAATTTATACTTTAATTTTTATTGGTCATTATAATTATATAAATAGTAAAATGCATAGTGATGCTTTATCTATGGATGATGTAAAAGGAGAGAGGAGAAGATGTTCCTTTATGGTACTCCACCCATGGGGGAATATGTTAATGTCTATAAAAGCTTCCCAAATATGAAGAAATTTTTGTTTTTGTTTTTTTAACTCTTTCATCTAATTTGATTAATTTTCAGCATGTGAATTTTTTCATACACTAAAGGCTGGTTCTGTTCTTTGCTGAGCACATTAGTAGTAGTATTAGATGGAAATTCTACATTTTTCTTAAAGCATAGAGGAGACTGGAGAGGAAATCACCAGGTAAAAGTATGCTAAGACTTAAACAAAAAGGTGATGGTTTCTTCAGTGTCAAGGTTTTTATATGTTTAACTTTAAAAGATCTACTAGCAGTGAATAAAAAAGTAAAGTATTTTTTAGCGGTATATTAATAATAAGTTTCACTTGACTACAGTAATCATCAACTTCAGATTTTGGGGGATATTCTAGAAGATTTAAGAGAATAAGCCAATATAGTTGAAACAATATGAAAATGTAGATGGCTAAAACTGAATGCCATAGAAAGTTTTCCTAGGCTTTAAAGCAAGGTTGCCAGAAGTGAAGAGAATAGGAATACATATTTAAAGCTTCTCCCCCCAAATTTAAAGACAAATTTTAAAACAGTTTAATGGCCGGGCGTGGTTGCACATGCCTATAATCCCCCGCACTTGGAAAGCTGAGACAGGAGGATTGCACAGGTTCGAAGCCAGTCTCAGCAATTTAGTGAGACCCTGTTTCCAAATAAATTTTTTTTTTTTTTTTTTTTTGTGGTACTGGGGTTCCTGGAAGCCCTTCTACCTCGGGCTACACTCCCAGACCTATTTTTACATTTTTCATTTTGGAAACAGGGTCTCCTAAGCCAGCGCGCGGCTGGCTTCGAACCTGCGCGATCCTCCTGTCTCCGCCTCCCAAGCGCGGGGATTACAAGCGTGCGCCACCACGCCCGGCAAATAAAAAATATTTTTAAAAAATGAGTCTGGGAGTATATCCTGGAGGTAGGAAGCCTCTGGGTTCCACCCCCAGTATCACACATACACACACACACACAAAAAAAAAACCCAGCTTAATGTATGGAAGCAAAAAATAATAAGGATAGCATCTAAAAGATATAAATATTCTGTTTATAAATAATGAATAATGGAATTTATTCAGCAAATATCTGTTTTATTACTTATGTGCTAGACATTAATCTAAGTGTTGGAGATACAAGTTGCAAAAGAGACACTTTACCCTCACGGAACTCGAGACATATTGAGAGGGGTGAACATTACTGATGGGTACTGACTTTGTTGTTTCCTTAGTAATTATCATGGAGTCTTAGTTCTAGATGGAGAGGCAACTCTGCTCTTTCCTTCCCCTTCCTGTTTCTTCCTGTGCTGACGGCTGCGTGTACAAGCATGTGTGTGCACGTAATCATGGACGTCAGTAAAGCTCTCCTGTGAGCTCCTCGTTTGCACCTGAGCATGGCCTATGATAAGGCTGCCCCATGTGCTGTGAATAGCCTCTGGGAAAGTTCTACACCAGTTTAAATCAGGAGGAAGTTTTTCATCTGGATAGACTTAAGTGAAATACATGTCATTTTTAGATGCTGACCTCTCTGATATGAAGAATGATGAACCTTATGACTATAAATTTGTGAAGTGGATGACTAAAAATAAGGTAATGTGTATAGGTCTCCAATAGTCAATTTATAAAGTAAACTGGCTGATGTGCTTTGAAAATCATTGGCTGTAGTTTTGTTATATAATATTCCGCTCTTAGCTTTTGAAAGGAATTGAAAAATATTTTTTTTTTCCTTTTGGGAATTGTAAACACAAATTTATGATTATATCTATTTCTAATTCTTATAGTCTCAAAATTAATATTTGAAATGTGAGTAGTTTCCCTACTGTCTCCTTTTATTTGTTTTTCAGAAACTGTCAGCCATCCCTGTTTCAGCATTCTGTAACTCAGAAACAAAATCACAATTTGAGAAGTTTGTGAGGTTTTGCTTCATTAAAGTAAGTTTCCTGTTCTACTTAAAAACACATTCATAGTATCTTTCTGATTTTTATAAAGTACCTTTTTTCATTTTGCTAAAAATCTGCTCATGTGTATCATATGAAGTTTTTTTTTTTCTTTTACTTATTTTTGTGGTACTGGGGATGGAACCCAGGGGCATTCTACCTCTAAGCTATACCCCCCAGCCCTATATTTTTATTCTTTATTTTGAAACAGCGTCTCATTGAATTGCAAAGGACCTCACTAAGTAGCTGAGGCTGTCCGCGAACCACGTTCCTCCTCCTGTGTCAACTCCCCAAATGCTCAGATTACAAGCCTGTGTCACCACACCCGGCTTCATATTCAGTTTTTAATTTATGAAATGCTGCCATAAAACTGTGTGCCAGAATTAAATTCAACTTTGTGGAGGGAAAAAAGCACATAATCTAGATAATTTGCCATATAATATCACAATGCCCAACATTCAGAAAAAAATTACTAGAGACATGAAAACACAAGAAAATATGACCCATAACTTTAAAAAAAATATGCAGTAAAAAGTACCTAAAGATGACCCAGATGTAGGAATTAGCAGATAAGGGCTTTAAAGTAAATGTTAAAACTATTCAAGAAATTAAAGGAAAATATGGTCATAAGAAGCACAGAGGAATTAGAACTATTAAAATAAAAACAGATGAAAATACAAGAATTTAAAAGTATAATGCCTAATCTGAAACACTGATAGGCTTACCAGATGATTGAAAATATCAGGAAATAAAAAAGTTCAACTTATACTGAGTGCAGTGACACATGCCTGTCATCCCAGCTACTCAGGAGGCTGATGCAGGAGGATTGCAAGTTCAAGGCCAGTCTGGGCAATTTAGCAAGACCCTATCTCAACATAAAAATTAAAAAGGAAGCTTGGTATGGTGGCTCACTTTTGTAATCCCAGTACTTGGGAGGCTGAGACAAGGCTAGCCTTATCAACTTAGCAAGGCTCTCTGCAATTTAGACCCTGTTTCAAAATAAAACAGGAATGTTGGGGGTGGTGGCGCACACTTGTAATCCCCGTGCTTGGGAGGCTGAGACAGGAGAATCGCACAGGTTCGAAGCCAGCCGCAGCTACTTAGTGAGGCTCTCAGCAACTTAGTGAGACCCTGTTTCCAAATAAAATATGAAAAAGGTCTGGGAGTATAGCCCGGAGGTAGAAAGCCTCTGGGTTCCACCCCCAGTACCACAAAAATAAATAAATAAATAAATAAATAAATAAATAAATAAATAAAAACAGGACCGGCAGTGTAGTTCAAAGGCAGAATGATTCTGGGTTCAATCCTAAAAAAAAAAAAAAAATTATATTTCACTAGAATCCAGTGAAACTACATGTTCATAGTACAGATATAATATCTCTTTCTGCCTAGTATTCTGTAACCAGGAAAATATTCTTTAAAAACAAAAACACATCCTTGAAAACAAAAACAGAAATCATCATCAGACCTGTACTAAAAAATATGCCAAATGTGGTATTGTTCTTAAGATGTTACTGCTACTAAAAGCAGCCTTGTCTGGATCAAAGCACTTTCTATTTCAACTCTCATAATCCTGGTTAGAATAGTGTAAACTCTGTTTTTAGCATGTAGAGATTAAAACCTATAAACAAACTATGAGAACGCGATATAAATGATAATTGTGTAAACACTCAGTTGGATTAAATGTAGAAGAAAAAGTAAGGCTGTTAATATAATCTTAACAATGGCTCTAGAAATAGAGGGATACTTATACCTTCACTTAGCAGTGAGGTTTTATCCAGATAAACCTGGTTGAAAATGTATGCTCAAAAATCCATTTAACACTTAGAACCTTCTGAGCATCATAATTTGGCAACATGGTAAGTCATGATTCACTCTTATGACCTCAGAGCTGCTGGGATGCTGAGGCTCATGGCTACCGCCCAGCATCAGGAAGAGAGTATCTTACCATAGAGCACTAGCTGAAGAAATGATTAAAATTTTAAGTATGGTTTCTACTGAATGCCTCTGGCTTTTGCAATAAACTATAAGCTGAACCACTTTAACTTGGAGAATGCCCTTTAAATTACTTCATTCTTTATACATAAGCAATGGGGGTGAGGAGAGAGAAACATAAGACTTAAGTTTAACATGGTAAACACAGCCCTTCCTTGGTCTCTTCTTGGAGATTTTTCAAAAACAACCAGGAGAAAAGTAAACTAATTCACAGATTCCTGAGCTTGCCAAATACAATGAAGTGGATGGTAGAGGGAAAATACTAGAAGGAATCCTGCTTCTTCATCTTCAAATGACAGAGCCCCCAGATGCCAGACTCATTACCTAGAATGGTAGGGATGGCAGATGTCCTGGTAGTAGAAACATCTCTAGAGTCAGGGAAGAAACAGGGAGAAGCAGAGTCATGTCATTTAAGCACGCTGTGAGGTGAGGGATGTATAGGAAATATGGTAAATTAGAGACAACCCATTTAATGAGTTAAGAAAAAATAAAGACTAAAAAGGCTTCCCCTCACAGAATCCCTCGTGTCCTGCATATACTTAGTTGTGAGCCAGGAATCTCTGCTGTCATCGAGTGCTGCCCCGGCTCCTCCCCTACACGGGTCGGCAAATACATCTTCAGATTGGAGAGCCAGCTAGCCGGGCGTGGTGGCGCACGCTTGTAATCCCCGCGTTTGGGGACGGAGACAGGAGGATGGCGCATGTTCGAAGCCAGCCATGCTGGTGTAAGAGACCCTGTTTCAAAAATATAAAATAGGTCTGGGAGTGTAGCCCGGAGGTAGAAGGGCTTCCAGGAACCCCAGTACCACAAAAAAAAAGAAAAAAAAAAATTGGAGAGCCAGCTAAGTATGGTGGCTCACACTTGTAATTGAACTACTTGGGAGGCTGAGATTGGAGGATCTTAGGTTCAAGGACAGTCTCTGCAAGTAGGGAGATTATCATCAACCTAGTGAGGCTCTATTTCAAAATATTTTTTTTTAAATGAGATAGGGCTGGGAGTGTAGCTCAAAAGTAGAATGTCCCTGAGTTCAGTGCCTAGTACCAAAAAATAAAAGTCATAGAGCCAGTCAGCAGGTAGCATCTTCATTACACAGAATCTTAGGAACAGTGTGTGCACAGGCCTTGAGAGCTTACAAAAAGTTCAATAAAAAGTTATTAATCAAAGAAGAACCGGTTAGTAATCTTTGGAAGGACACTGTAAGCCAGTTTGTAACTCAGTACTTGGGAGGCTGAGAAAGGAGGATTGTGGTTCACAGCCAGCCTCAACTACTTAGTGAGGCCCCTGCAACGTAAAGAGACATTGTTTCAAAATAAAGAATAAAAAATAGGGCTAGAAAACTGGATGTGGTGGCCCACGTTTGTAATCCCAGTACTTGGGAGGCTGAAACAGGAGGATCCCAAGTTTGCAACCAGCCTTGGTGAGGCCCTCCACAACTTAGTATGACTCTGTTTTAAAATAAAGAATAAAAAATAGGGCTGGGGGTGTAGCTTGGAGGTAGGATGCCCCTGGGTTCTATCTCCAGTACCACACACCAAAAAAGGACTCTGTAAAGGGAGAGACAGACACAAGGAAAAATAAGTGGCAGGAAACATTCACTGGAAAAGTTCACCGTGAAGCAAATAAAAACTGTGATATATGGAATTCTAAACTTTTTAGACAATAGATTAAGCCAGGAATGGCATCATACACCTGTAATTCTAGTACTTGGGAGACTGAGACAGGAGGATGGCAGGTTTGAGGACAGCCTCAACAAATAGTGAAACTTACATCAAACTAGTGAGACCCTGGTTCCAAACAAAAAATTAAAAAAAAAAAAAAAAAAGCCGGGCGTGGTGGCGCACGCTTGTAATCCCCGAGCTTGGGAGGCAGAGACAGGAGGATCGCGCAGGTTCAAAGCCAGCCGCGCGCGCTGGCTTAGGAGACCCTGTTTCCAAACAAAAATGTAAAAGTAGGTCTGGGAGTGTAGCCCGGAGGTAGAAGGGCTTCCAAGAACCCCAGTACCACCAAAAAAAAAAAAAAAAAAAAAAAAAAAAAAAACAGGGCTGGGATGTAGCCTGGAGGTAGAATGCCTCAATGCCTCTGGGTTCCATCCTCAGTACCACAATAATAAATAAGTAAATAAATAGCAACAGATTAAAGCAGGGATTTTTCAGTTTAAGGAAGATGGAGTAATATAAGAAGACGAAATGGAGCTGGGCGTGGTGGCGCACGCTTGTAATCCCAGCATTTGGGAGGCTGAGACAGGAGGATCGCGGTTCTCAGCCAGCCTCTGCTACTTAGTGAGGCCCTTTGCAACTCAGTGAGACTCTTTCAAAATAAAGAATAAAAAATAGGACTGGGGGTGTAGCTCAGAGGTAGAATATGCCCCTGGGTTCAATCCCTAGTACTGCCAAAAAAAAAAAAAAAAAAAAAAGAAAAGAAAAGGAAAAAAAAAAGATGAAATAGTACCTGTCAGTTCAGGCAAGAAATTGAAGGAAAAAACAAAGCTATTGGGAATTATGGTGGCATTAGAAATGAAAGCACATGAAAGATTGAGAAACGTATGCAAGAGGTAGAAAAATGAAATATGTAGGATCTCCAAAAAATAAAAGTAGAACAAATGGAACCCAAAAGGAATTTTTTAGATTTATTTTCAGAATTCTTTTCATAAAAGTGGAGAAAGAGAGAGACAGTAAGAGAGAATCTAAAGATTAAAAGGGAATGGCTTATCCCTGGAAAATTACTGACAGAATGATTAGTGTGGAGATAGACCTTCCTTCTTTAATATACTGGGCTTCAAAGATAAAGAAATAATCTTTTGGGGCATCTAGACAAAATCATCAAGGCCTCTGTGGAGGCCAGGGGGAAAGAAGCAGTATAAACTCAGTCTCTTACATCGACATCTAATAGCTAAAAAAACAGGTTTAATTCAGGGTGAAATAAAAGTAACAAGGCAAAGAAACAGCACCGTCAAACTGAGGAACGCACGCTCAGCCTCAGTCAGAATAAGAGAAACAAAAATTAGAGCTCAGTGGGATTTTATCTATTAGATTGGCAGTGACCAAAACAACTAAGACTTTCCATCAAACACTCTGTCACACATTAAGAGTAAGAATATTGCCAGGAGTGATGGTGCATGGCTGGGAGCCTGAGGCAGGAGGATCACAGACTAGAGGACATCTGCAGCAATTTAGCAAGACTCTCTGCAACCTAGCAAGATTCTGTTGCAAAACAAAACAAAACAAAAAAAGAGGGGGGGGGGTGTGGCTCAGAGGTAGAATATCTTGGGTTCATTCTTCAGTAACACACACACACACACACACACACACACACACACACACAGAGAGAGAGAAAAAAAAAGGAGTATAATTTGTAAAATCTCTATAGTGATTAGTTCAAAAGTTTCCATCCAAATGTAAATTAGCATAGCCTTTGACCTAACAACTCTATTTTTGGTGGTACTAGGGGTGGAACCCAGAGGCTTTCTACCTCCGGGCTATACTCCCAGACCTTTTTTTTTTTTAAATATATTTTATTTGGAAACAGGGTCTCACTAAGTTGCCGAAAGCCTCACTGAGTAGCCGAGGCTGGCTTCGAACCTGCGCGATCCTCCTGTCTCAGCCTCCCAAGCGCGGGGATTACAAGCGTGCGCCACCACGCCCGGCTCCCACCTGCTATTTTAGAAGTGCCTCCTCTGGATTTCCAACACCCTGCACCAGGCCACCCCTGCTCACGGCATAGGAACCGTTCCTCAGTGCCCACGTGGCTCTGACACCCTTGTCAATATGCCTGCCTTACCCTATTCAGGGTTCATTTCCCTGTATGGGGCCACCCTACCCACAGATGCCTCACTTACTTGGGCTCTGACACCAGGATTCGGGTCAATCCCAACACTGCTACTCCCCACCAAATTTTCCACCCAAAGTGGTCACCCTGCTTACTCTACTCTGGCCACATCCTCCATAGGCTGCCCAGGCTCTCTGGCCTCAACAGGTGAAACCTCCACATGGTTAGGGTTAGGGTTAGGTTCAGACTGAATCATTCTAGTAGACAGTGAAGAAAGAGGAAGTAGAGAAACAGAAGAAAACACAAAGTTAGATTTTTCACTGCTTACCCCTTAATTTAATTTTATATCATAGTATGTGTTACCTATTCAAAAACTAAGTGAATTGCTTTCCAATAATGATAGCTGACATTGTGATAGGAAAGGTCAAAGGAATGTTTAGAGTGAACTAAATTTTCCTTGTTCAGAGCAAAGTTTAGTGAAAACTATGTGAGGTTTACAATAAGGAAATAGAAACATAAGTACATTATTTAGATTTTGGTGGTAACCATTAGAACTAAGCCCAGAAATTGCCATAAAAGGTTGTCTTGGACGATGGAGGGGTTCATAAGGCAAAAACAGGAGGAGTAGAGCAGACTTACTGTTTCTCAGTGTAAGCTCTTCTGTGCTAATTGGCTTATTTGTTGTTGTTGTGTGTGTGTGTGTGTGTGTGTGTGTGTGTGTGTGTGTGTGTGGTTGTGTGGTATTGGGGGTGGAATGCAGAGGCTTTTCTACCTCCAGGCTATACTCCTAGACCTATTTTATATTTTATTTGGAAACAGGATCTCACTAAGTTGCTGAGGCTGGCTTTGAACCTGTGCGATCCTCCTGTCTCAGCCTCCCAAAAGCTGGGATTACAGGCATGCGCCACCTCACCCAGCTTTGTTATTAATTTGATTAACTGGTGGTTTTTTTTTTTGGGGGGGGGGTTCTGTATTAAAAGATCTCTTTAAGATTGGATATCACTTAACTCTTCATTCAGTGCTATTATGGTTTATATCTTGTATATTTAAACCTTCCTCTTGAATTTTTGTTGGCAGATAATGTTACGATCATTTTGTTAATTTACAGAAAGATAGCACACTGGATGCCGCTGAAGAAATCATCAAGGCATGGAGTGGACCCAAGTCCTGATGTGTGCAGAACACATTAACTGGCTACCAGATGACCCACTTGGCATTGTTACTCAGTGCTGCCCCCTACTGTATGTTGAAAAACAAGTATTTCCGTACAAATGAATGTAAATAAATATTCCCATTGTTTTTCCAAAGTCAGCTCCATTCCCAACAATAGTCAGGAGATCTGACTTTTCATCTGTGGTGTATTAAAACACCTTCTGCTGTCACTTTATAAGAACCACCTTGGCATAGTAGATAAAAACAGTGAGATGCTTAGCCTCTCTGAGCCTTAGTTTCCACATTACAAAAGGGAAATAAAAGTAGAACCTACCTAGCCGGGTGTGATGCCGCACACTTGTAATCCCAGTACTTGAGAGGCTGAGACAGGAGGATCACAGGTTCGCAGCCAGCCTCAACTACTTAGTGGGGCCCTCTGCAACTTAGTGAGACCCTGTTTCAAAATTAAAAATAAAAAAATAGGACTAGGGTTATAGCTCATAGGTAGAATGCTCACAGGTTCTATCCCCAATACCACACACACAAAAAAAAAAAATAGAACCTACTTCATTTGAAGGTGGCTTGTGGGGTTTTTATGGCCGAACCTATGTAAAACCCAACAAACAAACCCTCTCATGATATGAGCTAGTTTCACTTTTCTCTTGTGTAAAAACTCCTAGCCAGTGACACCCCTCTTTTATCTTTGCTTTATCTCTAAGCACCATAATTCTTTCTCCTTCGTTTACCAAAGGCCTTGCACTTTGCTCATGGTTTTGCATCTTCCTAGTACTGCCTTCATTTGGGGTGTCTTCAAGGTCCACAAGGATAACCTCAACTTTCCATACCTTGACCTCCTCACCTTTGGTGAGGTTCACCTCCTCTCCACTTCAGCCGCCCACTCCCTTGGGCTCACCTCGAGACTTTCATCACTCAGGGCTGTTTCACCTCTGAGATCACGGACTCATCATGAACCTCATCCTAGAACCACCTATCCTTCCAGCTCATACTTGTCCTGAAGCCAGGGGCATTCTACCCCCAGAGGATCACAGGCTCGAGGCCAGCCTCAGCAATTTACTGTCGCTGTCAGTAACCTAGCAAGACCCTGTTTCAAAATAAAATATGGCTGAGGACATAGCTTGGATGGGGGTAGAGTGCCCCCTGGGTTCAATCCCCAGCAACCACAAAAATAAATAAATAATTTTTAAAATTACCACCACTTAGGCCAGGCATGGTGGTGCACATTTGTAATCCCAGTGCTTGAGAGGCTGAGACAGGAGGATTGCAGAGGTCCAAAGCCAGCTTCAGCTACTTAGTGAGGCTCTCAGCAACTTAGTGAGACCTTATTTTCAAATAAAATATAAAATAGGTCTGGGAGTATAGCCCGGAGGTAGAAAAGCCTCTGGGTTCCACCCCCAGTACCACCAAAAAAAAAAAAAAAAAAAAGTAATTACCACCACTTCAAATCACTATTTCTCAAAAAACACTTCATGCCCCTCTTAACATCAGAACCAGTCAGGATTCTTGTTAGAAACACAGATTTTGGTCTTCATTCCAGACCTAGTGAATAATCATTTGAGGACCTGGCCCTTCCAGACCTGACTCTTCTGAAGGTTCAAGTTTGATAGTCACTGTTGTCTGTCTACAACACGGGCCCGCCATGTTATTCCTATTGGCCCTCTCATAACCTCCACTGCCTGCCTGCCTTGCCCAGTTTAGGTTTCACTGTCCACTTCAGCCTAGATAATTTTGCTGCCTTGAATTATTGCCCCATTGTTGTCACTTGCCTAAGGGGTCAAAAAGTAACAATAAAAATAACTCAGCCCAGAGGTTGCAACTCCGTGACTGCACCAGGGCTGCTGAGCCCCAAGGAAGCAAATTGCACAACCCGACAAGTTCTAGCAACCATGAATTCACATTGTAATCCTAAACCAGACATAATTTTGTGTTCCTCATCCCCTTTCTGGACCTATTGCGACAGCAGCAATTTTTATTTTTTATTTATTTATTGTGTGTGTGTGTGTGTGTGTGTGTGTGTGTGTGTGTGTGTTACTAGATATTGAACCCAGGGGCATTCTACCTCAAAGCAACACTTCCAGTCCTTTTTATTTTATTTATTTTGCGGTACTAGGAATGTAACCCAGAAGCAGTCTACCTCTGAGCTACACCCCCAGCCATATATATATTTTTTTATTCTTTATTTTGAAACAGGGTCTCACTAAGTTGCAAAGAGTATCACTAAATAGCTGAGGCTGGCCATGAACCACAATTCTGTCCCAGCCTCCCAAAACTGGGATTACAAATGTGTAATTCCAAATGTGTGCCACCATGCCCGGCTTTATATTTTGTTTGAAAACAGGATCTCACTAGATTACTGGGAGTCTCAATATGTTGCTGAAGCTGGCCTTGAACCTGTGATCATCCTGTCTCAGCCTCCCAAGTACTGGGATTACAGGTGTGCATCACCGTCTCTAGCCAGCAGTTTCTACTGTTCTCTCATTCTCCATAATAAAAGTCCAGCAGCTTCCATTCTCCTCCCACTTCAAAGCCTACCAGCAGCAGTATAATTAAATCAGCGAAGATGACCCCCTTCCTCCTGGGATCCTACCAGTAATCCAGTGACTTAACTGCATCAGAACCCAGTCTTTCCTCATTCCCTGCAGTTATAAAGGTCATCCCTTGGCTTGTCCAAGGCAGACAAGTTACGGATGGCCACAGAGCAGAGAAGATTGTTGGTTAAACATTGACAGACCCAGTCACTAAGAAGGAGGCTCAATCCCAAAAGTCAGCTATTGCACAACAGTAGAAATCCCATGGGAGATGTCTTGCCTGCCAACATTGCCGAGGACTTGATGAAACTTTTAGTAGGCTCTAAACTTGCTCTTGGCAGTACTAGACTAGTTCAGTGCTGACCCCATAGCAGATGTTTTGCTCTGGATCCCTTCTCTTCAGAGAACTGGTGCAGCCATTCCCTTGAAGTTTTATTATTGTTTTATGTGGTAATGGGGGTTGAACCCAGGGACATTTTATTCCTCAGCTACACCCCAAGCCCTTTTCAGTTTTTATTTTGAAACTTAGGTTGCTAAGTTGCTGAGGGCCTTGCTAAATTGCCAGTGCTGGCCTGGAATCTATGATTCTCCTGTCTCAGCCTCACAGGGATTACAGGCATGTGTCACCATGCCAAGACTAGTTCACTTATTATGTCATCCTATGCAGACTTCCTCAGAAAAGAGGCATATTCCAATCTTCTCTGTCTACTTCCCTGCTGCTGCTTCAGGCAAAAGTTTTTCCTTCTTTGCATCTGTCTTCCCACACTCCCTTTATCCCAAGTATCCACTGAATTTCTACTTTGTGCCAGGGCACAAGTGAAGGTCTGGGCCCTCTAAGCCTTCCCGGGAAGACAGGGGAAGGAGACTGACTAAATCACCAGCAAAATGAAGTCTATTGTATATAAACTTATACATAATAATTGTATGAAGAAACAAAATAGACAAGCTAGAGGAAATGAGAAAGTTGGAGAAGCAAGAGGCAAAATGCAGCTTTTAAACAGGCAGATCTCCTGGAGGGGACACAGAAAGGAACTTAAAGGAGAAGCAGTGGAACCTGTGGAGATTGTAAGAAGCTTCCCGGCAGAAGGAGGAGGCAGCTCGATGGCTCTGCCGCAGGAAGGTGCCTGCTGTGTTTGACGAGTACTAAAGCTCTGGCTTGAGTGGATAGAATAAGCACGAGGAACAGGAGTAGGTATTAGATAGAGACGTAGCAGAGGGCCTCAGGTCTATTATAAGGATGGTGATTAATCTGGAGAACCAGAATAGCATTCCATTTCTTCCACATATCATGTTCATAATTATTTCAAACTGGGAACAACCAAAATGTCCCTGGACAGTCGAACATAAGGGGCACATTAACACAGTGCGATATTATACAACGGTGGGTATTAGCACACAGCCAATGCAGCCACTCACAGTAACATGGGTGCATTCCATCAGCACTGTTTTCAAGTACACTGTATTCTCTAATGTTGAATCTGATACTGTGATTACTGAAGCCTCATATGTCAGCCCCAGCCTCAGGGTTCTAGAATTTCTGTGGGTCCATTTGCAAGGGGGTTTCCATGATTTGATCAGACAAACTTTAAGATTGGCCCGTGGGGAGCTCCATAACTGGTTATCAAGGTATTTTAGCCTTGCAATGTTTTTTTGGTTTTTGTTTTGTTTTTTTGCGGGTCTGGGAATTAAACCCAGGGGCATTCAACCTCCGAGCTACACTCCCTTCCCTATTTTTTTATTCTTTATTTTGAAACAGAATCTCACTAAGTTGCTCAGGGCCTCACTAAATAGCTGAGGCTGTCTGCGAACTGCAATCCTCCAGTCTCAGCCTCCAGAATGCTGGGATTACAAGCGTGTGCCCCCATGTTAACATCTACATCTGTACTCATCCAGGTAAAAGTTTGCAGTCTCTTTCTTTGTTGAAAACTGGGTAGCTTGTCTTCTCATTTGTGGGGTGTGTGTGTGTGTGTGTTACTGGGGATGGAACCCAGGGGCATTCTACCTCTGAGCTACACCCCAGCCCTATTTTATTCTTTATTTTGAAACAGGGCCTCACTAAGTAGCTGAGGCTGTCCCTGAACCATGATCCTCCTGTCTCAGCCTCCCAAATGCTGGGATTACAAGTGTGCACCACCACGCCCAGTGTAACTTGTCTTCTCAAATAGTGACCCTAGTTCACTTGTGTGCTCTCTTTATTTCCTGCTACTCAGAGTTCATTTCTTTTACTTTTTTGTTTGTTTATTTGGGTATTAGGGATTGAACCTGGGGCATTCTACCTCTAAGCTCTATCCCCAGCATTTTTTTTGGAAACAGTCTCACTAAATTGCTGAAGTTCTTGCTATGTAGCTGAGGCTGTCCTTAAACCTGCCATCCTTCTGTCTGTTTCCCAAGTACTGGGATTATAGGTGAAGGAATGCAGGGAAAGGAGTCTAAGATATTGACAATATTAGTGTAGGGAACCCATTAGAAATAAGAAAGCAGGATATTAGAATTAAAGTAGAACCCCTGTAGAAGTAAGAAGATTTTTGTTAGGAGTCGTTTCTTTTAAGTGTGAAATATATTTTTGAAGTATTTTAAAGTGCTTTAGAGTGTAAAGCTATTTTTCTTGGAAGTGAGTTCTAAGCCTGCCATCGTGTTATCTATAAGCAAACATCTGGCTTTTACAGCCCGGGCTAAAGGTTACCATAGTAACCAAGCATGTGAGAGAGAGAGAGTCATTCCTTGGCGGGCGGTGACGAAGAAAGGCTGTCCTTTAAAACTATTTGCTGTAATTCAAGTGTGTGTGTGCTTTCTTTTGAAATCATTGGTTGTACTTGTTTACCTTTTTATTTGATTGGTTGTACCCTACTTTCTGGCGGGCTGTGACGTGTGTAACCACCCCTCCAGGGGCTATAGATATAGAGCCTGAAGTGTGCTCGGGGTCGACTCTGACCACTCGCTCCCTGTTGGTGAGGCTAGACGTTGGCTCGGCCAGGGCACTCCCTGGTAGCCACCTGGACAGTTCCTCTAATGACAGTTGGGCTTGTGAAAGAGCTTCGACCACTGGCTAGCCAGTACAAAGAGCTGCAGTACAATAAAACTTTGCCTGTGCATTACATCCTTGGTGTGCTCTTCGTTATTTGGGCAAGGGGGCGCATCTCGGACCCTAACATAGGCATATACCACTGTGCCCAGCTCCTTTTACTCTGTCCTTGGGGGCCCAAATTCATGAGGCTCTTGTGTCCTTTAAAAGGATTCCTTGGGCTACTATGTCTAGAGTAGTCTAAGGGCACTGAAGGTTGAAGTATGGAAACCATTGCAATAATTCAAGTAAAAGATCACAGTGGAGGCAGTAGAAAGATAAGAAATGGCCAGATTCTGAATATATTTTGAAGGTAGAACCAATAGAATTTAGTAACCATGTTTAAGGAGCAAGAGAGAAAGTAAAGAATTGAGAATGAATCCAAAGTGGGGTGTGGTGGCATACAACTTTAATCCCAGTATTTGGGAGGCTGAGACAAAAGGGTCACAGATTTGAGGCCAGCCTCAGAAGCTTAGCAATACCCTGTTTAAAAATGAAAAGGGGCATTCGGGAGGCTGAGACAGGAGGATCACCGTTCGCGGACAGCCTCAGCTACTACTTAGTGAGGTCCTCCGCAACTCAGTGAGACCCTGTTTCAAAATAAAGAAAAAATAATAGGGCTGGGATGTAGCTCAGAGGTACAATGCCCCTGGGTTCCATCCCCAATACCAAAAGAAAAGAAAAGAAATGAAATGATAAAGGTTGGATGTATAATTTGGAGGTAAAAACTGCCCCTCAGTTCAATCCCCAGTACCAAAAGGAAAGAAAGAGAGATGGAGTAGGGGGAAGAGAAGAGAGAAAAGAAAAAAAAGAAAGAGAAAAAGATGAGCCCCATTTTGGCCTGAGCAATTACAAAGAGTATCTGTATCACTGAGGTGAGAGCCCGGGAGGCCCAGGCATGGGAGGCCAGCAGCTCAGCTTTGCCACATTGAGTTGTCTGTCCAACTTTCAGGTGGAAATGATGTGTAGGCAGATGGATAGTTAACTATAGGATTTAGGAAAGAGGTCTCAGATAAATGTTTATAAATAAGTCATAGCCAGGCTTGGTGGCGCACGCTTGTAATCTCAGCATTCTGGAGGCTGAGAGTTGAGGATCACGGTTCGTAGACAGCCTCAGCTACTTAGTGAGGCCCTCTGCAACTTAGTGAGACCCTGTTTGAAAATAAAGAATAAAAAAATAGGGCAGGGGGTGTAATTCGAAGGTCGAATGCCCCGGGTTCCATCCCCAGACTCACACAAAAATCATTTTTTTAATAAATTAATAAGTCATGTTGGTGTTATTGAAAGACACGAGACTGGAGGAGATAACTAAATACATGATATATATAGCAACAAGGAGAGAACTGACAGTTTCATTCTGGTGGGGTTTTTTTTGTGGGGGTTGGTTTTTTGTGAAATTTTACTGCAGAATAGAACTCTTGAGAGAATTTTCCTCACTTGATGATTCTACTTTCTCTCACACACATATGCACACACCTCACTTATTCCCAATCCTTCACACCTGGATTCATACTTTATTGTTCTAAATTCCCTAGTGACCTCCATGTTGCTAAATTTAAAGGAAAATTCCCCGTTTCTGACTTTACTTCAGTATTTACCACTGGTGACCAGGGCAGCCTTCTTCAACCTTATCTTGTGACATGACACATCTCAAATTCTCTGGCTATTCTTCTCAGCCTCTTTCTGTTACTTAAATACTGGTATTTTGAACTAGATTATATTCCCATCTTTTTCATTAAATGGCTCCACTACACTCTCAACCAGTGATTCCCAGCCCAGCCCTTTCTGTTGAATTTCAGATCCAGATATGTCACACCTCATTTGTCCTCTGCATGTGAATGCTACCAGCCAAACCAAATCCAGCCCAGTATCTCTATCTCAGTGAAGAATGCCACCAATCCAGTAGCTCAAGCTAGAAAATACAGAATTTTTTTTTTTTTTTTTTTTTGGTGTGTGTGTGTGTGTGTGGTACTGGGGTTCCTGGAAGCCCTTCTACCTCCAGGCTACACTCCAAGACCTATACATACATATATTTTTTTAATTTATAAAATTTATAAATTTATAAAATTATATATATATATATATATATATATATATATATATAATTTTTTTTTTTTTAAACAGGGGTTCTTAAGCCAGCACGTCTGGCTTCGAACCTACTTGATCCTCCTATCTCCACCTGCCAAGCGCGGGGATTACAAGCGTGCGCCACCACACCCGGCCAGAAATCATTTTTAACTTACCCTTTACATCTTTCTCCTCACATTCAAGCATTTTAAATGTTATCCTAAGTGTGTGTGTGTGTGTGTGTGTGTGTGTGTGTGTGTGTGTGTTCCTATATGCATGTGTATTGAATTTGGAGTGCCTCAGTCTGAGCTACATCCCCAGGCCTTTTTGGTTTTTGTTTTGAAACAGGGTCTTGCTGGGTTGCTGAAGGTCTCTCTGGGTTGCTGATGCTGTCCTTGAACCTGACATCCTACTGACTCAGACCCTCAGATACTGGGATTACAGCCAGGTGTGGTGGCGCATGTTTGTAATCCCAGTAGTTGGGAGGCTGAGACAGGTAGATGGCAATTTTCACGGCCAGCCTCAGCTACTTGGTGAAGTCCTCTGCAATTTAGTGAGACCCTGTTTCAAAATAAAGAATAAAAAATAGGACTGGGGATGTAGCTCGAAGGTAGAATGCCTCTGGGTTCAATCCCCATTATCATAAAAAAAAGTACTGGGATTACAGACCTGTGCTACTATGCCTGGCTCTAAATCTAAATATCTCTCTCTCCTCTCCTCTCCTCTCTCCTCTCCCTCTCTCTCTCTCCCTCCCTCCCCTCACCCTCTCTCTCGAGTGTATGTGTGTGTGTTACTGGGGATTGAATCCAGGGGCATTCTATCTCTGAACTAAACCCCAGCCCTATCTTATTTTTAAGTTTGAAATAGGGTTTTGCCAAGTTGCAGAGGGTCTAAGTAGCCGAGGCTGGCTGCAAACCTGCAGTCTTCCTGTCTCCGCCTCCCAAGTACTGGTATAACAAGTGTGCGCCACCATGCCTGGCTTTCCAGTATCTCTGAAATGCCACCATCTCTCTGCCCCGTCTGTCACTGTCCTGATGCAGGCCAGTGTCGTGTCATGTCTCAACTAGATTACTGTTCATCTTCCCAACAATTTTCCATAATTCATACAATGAAATCCATTATCTGTGTAGGCCAAATGAGTTTTTAAAAATGCGTATATGGCCATGTTACATGTATTAGTACATGTTCATGTTGCAGGTTATAGTACATGTTCATGTTGCAGGTTACAGAAAGCCTAACTCGTGGGTTCAAATCAAATAAAAAAGAAATTTTCTGTCTCAACTGGACATTTTGGGAATAGTCCATCTAGTTTCAGTGACAGCTTGATCCAGGACTCAGATTACACTCTATCACCAGCCTCCATCTCCCAAGCCTGTCTTCTCTGTGTGTCAATGTTACCTTCCGGTTGCTCCTCCCTCTGAGATAGGAATGTGGCAGAAGCAGTTTTTCTAAGCATCATGAGGTCACAATAGCAAATACAGCAAAAGAAGTCACTTTCTCAGAAGCTTCAGCAAATAGCAAACTGGCTGCTATTGACTTGTCCCTGAACTCAACACAGTGGACAGAGGAATTAGACATGCCAAGGGCTTCAGGCCAGATCCTGGCCAACGCACAAACTGCACTGGTTGGAAGAAAACCAGAGGAAATGGATGAGCAAACATCTTAAGTGACTTCAAACCCTTCCGTTACTCCCCACTGCTCCTCACATGAAGGCTTCTCCCTGCAGGGCCTACACACCTCCTGCCAGGATCTCTGTTTAATTCACCATGCTCTCCTTTCCCAGTTATTCTTTCCTACTTGAGTCATGGAACTAATTTCAGTCTCTCAACTGAGCCCTTTTCTCTCCTTTTAGTGTATGTCATTTCCTGATGTCCCAGCATACTTCACTTAGGTACAGTGATGGTTAATTGGATAAGTCAATTTGGGTAGTCAAAAATGCTCAGATACATCATCAAACATTTTCCTCGATGTTTCTGGGGAAGTGTTTTTAGATGCAATTACCATTTAGATTATAAAATTACCACCACCACCACCACCACCAGCCCCGCTGGGAATTGAACCCATGGCCTAAGCACACTTATCACTGAGCTATATCCACAGCCCTGCAAATCAGTTAAGTTTAAGCAAACAATTGCCCTTCACAATGTGGATGAGTGTTATCCAGGAGCTGAAGCCTTGAGTAAAACACAAGTCTGACCTCCGGGGCCAGACAGCCTGCCAGGCCCCAGCTTTCAGTCTTGACCGGCCATGTAGGCTCCTCCTGAGCCCCCAGGTTACCGGCCCATGCTGCAGATTCTGGACTTGCCAGCCTCCACAACTGCATGAGCCAAAACCTTAAACCTCTAAATATCCAATTAATTCTCTTTCTCTGACTAATACAGACAGATTAGCAAAAATGAAGATAAATTGTCTACAAATTCTCAAAGTTATGTAACAACTAGCTGGCCGTGTTGGCAATTGTGTTACATAGAAAGCTAAGACAGGAGGATCTCAGTTTGAGAACAGGCTCAGCAACTTAGTGATACTCTCAACAACTTGGTAAGACACTGTTTTAAAATGAAAAATAAACCAGGCATAGTGGTGTACACATGTAATCCCAGCACTTGGGAGGCTGAGACAGGAAGATGAAAGGTTCCAGGACAGGCTCAGCAACCTAGCAAGATTCACAGCCAAGTTAAAGGTCAGGTCCCTCCCTTCTCTGCAGCGGGGACAGGAAGCAGAACCCTGGAAGCCAGAAACAGAGATATGCAAGAATCCAGGTGCCTTGAGACTCCAAACATCGCGAGACATACTCCAGAGGTTGCAAGACTACAGATGTCCTGAGAGAATCTCCATGCCTATAAAACATTGGTACTTCTGCTCTGACACATGACTCCACCGGCTGACCAGGACTATCCCCGACTCTCTGGATGTGTGGCTCATCATCCTTTCCCCCATGGCTGGCTGACTCCCCGAAGGTGCTAGGTTCTTGATTAAAGCTGTTGTTAATAACGTGGTTGGTGCTTGCCTCCTTCGTGAACTCCCTAACTCTATTTAAAGCATTACACCTAGAAAGACCCTGTTTCCAAATGAAATAAAAGGCTGAGGGATATAGCTCAGAGGTAGAATGTCCTTGAGCTCAATCTTCAGTGCCAGAGAGGGAGAGAGAGAGAGAGACAGAGACAGAGAGAAGCTATTTTACATCATACAATAATAAAAGACATGGAATTATACAGTAAGCAGTGATGAACTTTTAAAGATTTTTTTATGAAAGAAAGAATATTAAAAATAAAGCATGGTTTGGCTATCAAAAACCAATGATACCTGCATTCCCCCCCCCAACTCTACTATGCAGGCTGAAAAGCTAAAGTATTGCCTCAGCATCCCTTCAACGAGTAATAAGTGCCTTAGAAAGGCTTTCCTTCAAGGAAAAAGGTAAAAGGCAAAGTCTCTATGAGACCTTTTGTCCTCTAAAGCTTCTACCTTCCTCTCACCTGGGATGTGGAAGGCCTGGAGGAACAGCAACTATCCTGCATTCATGCAGCAACTCACATGAGGGTGAAAGTCTACAAGCTCAAAAGAAAAGAGCAGGAAAATGGGGAGAGATTGGGACCCTAGAAGCAACTAAAGCTACTGTCTCTCCCCCTAGACTTTGTAGTGTGTGAGACGAACCAACCACTATTTGTTTAAGCCATTGTAAGAGCTTTCGGTTACTTGTAGATGACTCTAGAATTCTCTGATATGGATTATTTGGTAAAAAGATTAGTTCTTTTCTAAAACTTCGATTGACCTGAGGAAAAGGCTGAGGCAGAGAGGCCCATAAGAAGACTCCTGCAGGAGCCCAGGAAGAAGACAATGAGGCAGGCACTGAAGGGTTTAGTAAAAGCCCAAGGCAAGTCTTCACAAATCTTATCAAATTCAGGATTTTCCCCCATCCTTAGGATAAAAACAATTATAGAACCACACAATAACAAATTATTTTAAGTTAAAAATTACCAGATAAAGCAAGGAGTCTCCCTGGTTGCAGTTGGATAAACCTCTGAATACCACAAAAGAGAAACATCAACCATGCTACTGAGACAGGAAAATTTTATGTTATTGATGCTCTGAAAATAGATCTAATTACTCAATCATGCCAATTAAGTAAGACATTGACCTTCTGCCAAACAGCTACCTTGGGATATAGCAGAATAAACTGTAGGAATAAATTGAATTTTCTAATCAATAGTCACTTCATCATATTATAAAACTGCTATTTTACATTTACATTTAGGCACAGCATTTTTAATAATAATGTTTAAGAGCCTTCCATTTGTGGCAAAAATCTCATTGTTAAGAAGATGAAGCCAGGTATAGTGGCGTATGCTTGTAATCGCAGTACTTGGGAAGCTGAGACAGGAGGATCACAGGTTCGCAGCTAGCCTCAGCTACTTAGTGAGACCCTCAGGAACTTAGTGAGACCCTGTTTCAAAATAAAGAATAATACATAGGGCTGAGGGTATAGGTCAGAGGTAGAATGGTCCTGGGTTCAATCACTATTACTGAAAAATAAAAAAAGATGAGATAATCATTTTGTCCTTTTATCAGTGAGTAGCCACCCTGTGCGAAGTATTAGTTTTATAAGCCTTAATTAACTATCCATTATAGGCATGTACATAAGCCGGGTGTGGTGGCGCATGCTTGTAATCCCAGCATTTGGGAGGCTGAGACCGGAGGATTGTGGTTCACGGACAGCCTCAGCTACTTAGTGAGGCCCTCTGCAATGCAACTCAGTGAGACCCTGTTTCAAAATAAAGAATAAAAAATTGGGCAGGGGTGTAGCTCGGAGGTCAAATGCCTCTGGGTTCCATTACCAGACCCACAAAAAAATAAAAAATAAAATAAAATAAAAGCATATACATGCTGCTGGGTGTGGTGGTGCACGCTTGTTATCCCCGCTTGGGAGGCTGAGACAGGAGAATCACACAGATTCGAAGCCAGCCTCCGCTGGCTTGAGAGACCCTGTTTTGAAATAAAAATATAAAATAGGTCTAGGAGTTTAACCCTAATGGAACACAAATGGAAGGCTCTTAAACATTAAAAACAAGGCCCCTGGGTTCCATCCCCAGTACCACCACCAAAAAAAAAAAAAAAGCATGTACATGCTAACTTGAAACCTCAGAACCGTCTGTTCTCCGCACCACAGCTCCATTTTTTTGTAAGTTCTTGATATGACTTCTCATAACACTACTTTTATAATTGCTCTTGAATCATTATGCTAACTAGTACGTTCATGGAAGAATACAAAACTCACACAAATTGGTCAGTCTTTTAATGTTCTTCCTTTTGGAACATCTTTCTCCTGATAAAACGTTAACGCCCATGCTCAGCACTTACTTAAAGGGCTCACACCACTCCTCCCTCACAGCCCTTCAAAGGCTCTGCCTCACTCCCAGAAGAAGACACATTTGTCATTTGGCTTAGATTCTTGTGTGATTTCTAGCCTCATCTCCTCTACTCTCCCCTGCCCTCAACACGCTCTAACCACCATGGCCTCCTGTCCCAGGAGCCAGGCAAGCTCCAAAATAATACCTTGGCACTGTGATTCACTCTGCCTGGAATGCTTTCCTTCCAGTCTCTGCCTGACAATGTCCAATTTCTTTTCTTTTCTTTCAATAAAGAGAATTGAACCCAGGGGCATTCTACCTCCAAACAACTTGCTCAGCCCTTTCTCCTCTTTATTTTGAAACTGGGTCTCACTAAGTTGTTGAAGCTGGCCTTGTACCTGCGTTCCTCCCATCTCAGCCTCCCAAGTACTGGGATTATAGGCATGTGCTACCAACGCCTGGCTTTGTTTTGTTTGTAAC
This sequence comes from Muscardinus avellanarius, assembly GCF_963383645.1. Lineage (NCBI taxonomy): Eukaryota > Metazoa > Chordata > Mammalia > Rodentia > Gliridae > Muscardinus > Muscardinus avellanarius. Next base: position 78,969,405 of record NC_137788.1, on the reverse strand, counting down.
ATCAAATTTTTCTCTGGACTGTATCTTTTGCTTATTAATGATTTCTTAAAATGCTAAAGATTGTTCCTAAAATTACAGATACCATTAGCATGACTCAGAACCATTCAGCCAGGCTCTGGAAGCACCTTCTCTTAAGGCTTCAGCTAATCAATAATATGGGACTCCGTTTGATCCCTGGAAGCCCAATTCCAGCATAGGTGACTCATAGTTGCGCTTGACCCTGGAGATTCAAGATAGTTAGATTTATTAGAGTAGAAGTCTACAAGGCATATTTAAGCCATGTGACACCTCTCTTCATACCCATTTGCACTTATGTGCATAAAAGCTTGGAATTTGCTATTTTAAGTCAGGAATGATCAGGAACAATATGGCTGTTCATTATTATGAGAAGGAATAAGTAAGCCGGGTATGGTGGCGCACGCTTGTAATCCCAGCATTCTGGAGGCTGAGACCAGAGGATCACGGTTCGCAGACAGCCTCGGCTACTTAGTGAGGCCCCTTGCAACTCAATAAGACCCTGTTTCAAAATAAAGAACAAAAAATAGGGCAGGGGTATAGCTTGGAGGTTGAATGTGCCTGGGTTCCACCCCCAGATCCACACACACAAAAAAAAGAATAAGTAAGCAAAAGTACATCTAAAATTTATCAGGCAAAGCAGAAATGAAGGAAAAGGAAGAACATTCAGTACAGACAAAAAATGCATATATTAAGAGGAAGAAAAATTTAGATTAACATCTTCAGCTAATAATCTTAATTATGTAAAAATAAATGCAAAAATATTAGTACAGCTTTTTATTGTGCTCAGAACTTTAAATTTTCAGAAAGCCAGAGTAGATGTCTATAGTGCTAGATGAATTATATTAAGTCACATAGCTGGGCATGGTAGCACATGTCTGCAATCCCAGGCTGAGACAGGAGGATCTCAGGTTTCAGGACAGCGTCCACAGGTAGAGAATCTGTCATCAACCTAGAGATACCCTGTTTCAAAATAAAAATAAAATAGGGATGGGGGGTGTAGCTTGAAGATAGAATGCCCCTGGGTTCAATTCCCAGTACCACAAACAAATGGGGAAACAGAACTGGGGGTGAACTTGAAGGTAGACAGGTAGACTGCCCCGGGTTCTTTCCCCAGTATCATGAAAAAAAGGAGAAGAAAAGAAGAAGTCACATAACAGCTGGGATAGTGCTGCACATGCATAATCCCAATACTTGTACTTGGGAGGTTAAAACAGGAGGATGCCATGGACTTTTGTGCTGCTTTTATACTAAATCTTGATACATAGAATAAAGTCAGCAGAAGATGGCTAACCCACTGTGTGTTCTGGACTTTTAACAGAAAAGTTACATTCAATTTAACTTTTTTTTAACTTAAAAAAACTCACCCCAATACAAAATCCTCATGAAATAGACCATTAACCTAATAATACCTCTATAAAACCCTGTTGGGGAATGACTTATCTTACCCCATTTTTTTCTGCAGTGAGTACATTGTTTTGTTTCTGCAGTGAGTACATTGTTAATGTTCAGATAATAATTATGCTAGTAATAATGTGGCATGTTTGAACACAGGACACTGCATAGACCCCACCTGTTTTGACTAAGATCAGTGGAAAAACAGCTGGTGACAAACACTCTATTATGAGGTAAAATACTTTCATCTTGTTAATGTGAACCAACAAAATCCTAGGTGGGAAAGGACAGAAGATAATGAAAATGAGCAGGTATGATAGAAAGTTTGTAGAAGAAAAAGAACACTAAGGGAAAAATCCAAAACAAGCAAACAAAAAAAAAAAAAAACAAAGCTAGCTAAAATAAGGAAAACTACTTGGTAAAGCTCATTCATTCATATTAGTTATTACAAAGAACAGTCCAAGTAATATTATTTTAAAGTATATTCTTTCACTGAATTAACACATAAATCATACAAACCAATATTTTGGGGGCACATCTACTGTGTGAAAAGCATTAGTCACAAGGATGCACAGAAAAAAAATTAAGATGGCCCAACTTTCAGAAAGCTCACTGCAGTTTAAAGCACACGAAGTAACAGAATCAGCCTTGGTAAAGCACTGCTCAGACAAGGTCCTTGGAACATGACATTTTTTCCCATTTTTAAAAGGAAGATTTAACAAGTTTTGTATAAATGAAAATCACAATATGAGGAAAGGTTTAAATCAAAGCTTCAGAATTTTATACAAACAACATGATCAAACTCCTAAAGTATTGGTATGACAGCTCAAAACTGTCCCAGATCTTTGAAATAAAGAAGTAAAAGTATACATTCACATATTAAACCAAAAAGCTAGAATTAAAAAATAGAATGAGCGCTTTCACTTTGAACTGTAGACACAACTCCTATCTTTGAGCATTACAGAAGGGCATGTTTCTCAGCACGCACAGGACGTTTTCAATGAACTGTGGTGTATGAGCAACATTTAACATAAGTGAAGCCACTTTAACCTGAACAAGCTGACTGCTTAGGCACATGCCTACAACATAACTAACTCGAGGAAAGCTGAAAGTTGTTTTAACAGTTATGGTCAGTACTGAAATTTGTTATTATTTTGTCTTAGGTGAATGTTTCATTGTTTAGAATTACTGAGTTTAACAGTTTAAAACAACCGTGATTTCCACTTTACAGTAAGCATGAATCACAAGCCTGTAATGCACTGCTATTAAACTTAATTTTTGCTGCTTTCTTTAAAAAGGAGGAGGAAGAAAGAAAGAAAGGAAGAAAGGAGCAAGGAAGGAGGCAAACTGATGAATAGTGATGAAAATCCACTTAATTCCCATTTACCAAATATACCAGATATATTAGTCATCCCTCCCATTCTATTCAGCTCCCATAAATGCGTAGCTTTTATTTCTGCAGTAGCTGTTTAGTGCTCCTCTAAGTGAGGTTTGAATAAGTCACTGGAGTTTTCCTGCAGAACTTGGCCATATCCACTCATACTGCCCTCACTACTGTAACCCCCTTCCATAGCTATCTCTCAGCTGCTGACTAGTAGGACCCCCATAGCCAGAATGGTTGGATAAGCTCATCCCTCCCATAATTTGGCTACCATAAGCACCATCATTTGCCCCTGCTGTAGAATTCATTCTGACAGAGATCTGCAGAGGTGTGATTATAAGCCCCTCCACTGGCCCCTGCAATAGAATTCAAGGAGAGCTCTATATTTCTGTGCTACAGGTTAGCTTTATCTTCATGAATAGTGAATTCAACATCTGCCTCACCAGAAACCCTACCATCAGGTCCAATTTCGGTGTGTACTCTCATGGTGTTAGGAGGAGAAAGAAAACTACAAATAGCACTCTCGTTGGTTCAGTGAGGTAACTCCCTCATGTGTACACAGTGCCCTGTGGTGCTTTGGAAATTAAACTCGCCATCTGTAATTGAGCTCTCTTCCAAATCTATCAGACTCAAAGGCATACACCGGTCATTTATAGCCACCATGGTGGTCACAGCCTCTATACCCTCCACCGTAGGCACCCCACCTCATCCTTTCAAATTCAACTCCTCTGCCAATGCTGTTATACCCCCTGCCAGCTCCTAGCCAGTCTGCAGGACCTGACCACTGTATAGCCATGAACTTTCAAGGGGAATAATAAGGGCTCACATTTCAGCCCTGCTGTTCCTAAAGATCTCAATGTATGTACCTGTGCCTTCTTGTTTCATTGAGTTTCTTTAAGGCCTTTTCAACTATCTCCTGGAAAGCAAACTACACAAAGGCTTCCCCTGTTGATCTGCCCCTGAAAGTCCACCAGCAGTATCATCCCATTTGGCAGTTTCCAACCCTGGAAAGAACAGAACAATCTTTTCCTTACTACCATTAAATGGGAGTCCTCTGAGCTGGACAAAGCCATTCTTGGGAGTAGCAGGACTATTCAAACTGGTATGCTTCAGCACCCAATCCATTTCAGTACTGTTGGGCTTGAATACTTCAACATATTTGTGTCACATAGGTTTTTTTTTTTTTTTTTTTTTTTGTCCTTCTTCAAAGCCAATTTGACTTCACCTTCAGATTCAAGTTCGACAAACACTTCACCGCCTGGTCCGCCTTCTTTGGTGTAGATGAAACAGATACCTGATGTGCCATTTTGGATTTGCAATTGGAGAAGTGTATCACTTCACCAGCTGAGCAGGACCTTCACCAGGAACCTCTCCCTGGCTTCTGTGCCCAGCATCATGTTGACTGTTGAGCTCTTGGTGACAATTCGGCTTAATGCAATTTCAACGTAGCTCTAACAATAGCAGATAATTTTTCTCCTTCTCCCTTCAAACAGCTATAGCAACATAGTAGATGACAACCAGAACTCCATGGATTGGCTTTAACAACCAAATTGCACTAAAAACTTAGGGACTTTCCATATACCATCTCCCTACTTCAAACATAAAGGTTGCTTCTTGTTGTAGAATATTATGATGAAAGTTACAAGTATTTTTGAGCATTTATCTTGCTTCCACTCTTATATTATCATAAATAACATTTCAGTGGACAACTTTGTGAACATACTATCCCATATTTCAGATTATTTCCTTACTCTGATTCTCAGAAGTGAGATTACTGGTCAAGAGGTTGTGTGTGTGTGTGTGTATGTGTGTGTGTGTGTGTGTGTGTGTGTGTGTGTGTGTGTGTTACTGAGGATTAAATCCAGGAGCATTCTACCTCTGAGCTACACCCCCTAGTCCTAATTTTTTTATTTTTTATTTTGAGTTTTTTAGTTTGCAGAGGCTGGCTAAGTTGCTGAGGCTGGCTGCAAACCTGTGATCCTCCTGTCTCAGCCTCCCAACTACTTACCAGCTTGGGCCACCAAACCCAGCTGGTTCAAGAGACTGTAAACAGATAAATCATTTTTGGAATATTGCCAGGTCACTTTCTAAAAGTGCTGTATCAGTTTGCAACACTGTGAGCAATACATGACAGTAACGAGAGAAGTAGTTTTATATTCTTGTCCCAGGATCATGCTTCAAATGAATACTTTCAGAGTTTTAAAATTCAGATAATATGAGACTGTTTGAACATTAAGTACTCATTTTACAAAATAAGGCATTTGGAATGTGATTTTCATGAAAACAATAAATGCTAAATCTAATGCTAAAATTCTGCCTTTAAGACAGTATCGAGTAACAGGTCACATGAATAAAAACATGTTCTACCCTCTCATTTTCTCTTAGTTGTTTATCAAAGAATGTGATTTATAGGACTTTAAGAGCAATCTATCTAGACTAAAATCACTGTACTTGAAAACATTTTTAGGAAATTATAATTCCATCTATCCTTTAAATTCTCCATGATTTTTCAAGTCTGATGTGCCAATATTTTTTAAAAAGGAGAAAACTTATTCATGTTTTTATTATAAAATAAAAAATTCATTATTTGGGGGAATTAACTTCAAGATATACAATAAAACAACACTAAATACTGTAGCAAAACTACTAAAGTCACATACCTAATGTGAAGTGGTATCTTTTTGAAAAAATATTAATTTTAAAAGTCTTAAATTAAGCCAGGCATGGTAGCACATGCTTGTAATCCCAGCATTCAGGAGGCTGAGACAGGATTGCCAGCCTCAGCTACTTAATGAGGGCCTTTGCAACTCAGTGAGACCCTGTTTCAAAATAAAGAATTAAAAACATAGGACTGGGGGTGTAGCTCAGAGGTAGAATGCCCTGGGTTCCATCCCCAATACAAACAAAAAAAGTCTTTATTGATGTGAACCCCTAGGGTTATTTTGTTTTGTTTTTATCAAAGTAATTCAAAAGTGCAAAAGAAAATACTGCTGAATGAATGTTGAAGTAAGAAGTGAGTTATTATTATTATTATTTTTTATTTTTTTATTTTTTGCAGGTCTGGGGATGGAACCCAGAAGCATTTGACCTCCGAGCTATACCCCGTGCCCTATTTTTTATTCTTTATTTTAAAACCAGGTCTCATTGAGTTGCAAAGGGCCTCTCTAAGTAGCTGAGGCTGTCCTCAAACCGCGATCCTCCAGTCTCAGCCTCTCAAATCCTGGGAATACAAGCGTGTGCCACCATGCCCGGCAAAAAGTGAATTTTTTAAAATAATCTTCCTCTTATATGGAAACAACTGATAGGTAATATTTTTCACTTACAGATTATTACTGCTTTAAGCATACATGTAATCTCCTAGTACTTAGGGAGGTTGCTGGCTTTTCCAATGAAAAAATTAGGATTTAGTCTCAAATGAAGGACAAGCCACAAATAAATCAGCAAACAAATAGAACAGTTAAATCAAGCTTTTATATACAAGCACATTTATCACTGGGTGTGAGCCAGGCGCATTTCATCTTAGGTAGCACATGGTCTGACAAACTTAAGTGCCCTTGTGTGGGCAACTGGCCAGAATATTTTAGATCACAGCTGTTTCATAAAATCAAGTTCATGTGATTGCTGTAGGCACACTGCTTATTAAATCATTCCTTGATTTCCCCCCCTTTGGTATTGGAGGTGGAACCCAGATAACTTCTATCTGATCTACACCCACACCCAGCTTTTTACTTATTTATTTTTATTTCAAAACAGTGTCTCACTAAGTTTCTGGGGGAACCTCACTAAGTTGCTGAGGCTGGCCTTGAGCCTGCCATCTTCCCGTCTCACCCTGTCAAGTACTGGGATTACTGGTATGGGCCATTGCACCCGACTCATTCTCTGATCTTAAACTCAGTAAACCCATTTCTATATGGTGAGTTACTATTGGGAGGGATCTGCATGGATTCTGGAGCCAACTAGCCAGGTCTCTGATCCTAGCTCTACCATTTACTAGCTGTGTGACTTCAGGTTAGTCACATAACTATTTTGTCTTTTTTTTTTTTTTGGACTGGGGATCAAACCCAGGCCGGCCCACTTGCAAGGCAAGCACTTTGCCACTGAGCTACATCCCGGCCCCACATAACTATTTTGTACCTCAATTTCTCTATCTATGAAATAGGGACAATAAAAGTACCCAACTTAGAGAGTTGTTGGGAAGATTAAATGAGTAACTATATGCAAAGCCTTAAAAGAGTTTCTGTCACATAGTAAGCACAATATGAATGATTGTTACTATTAATAATACTATGATGGTTAAGGGTTTCTTTTGTTTTAGATTTAGTTTAGTTTCGTTTTGTTGTGATGCTGGGGATCAAACCCGGGACCTGGTGTACACTAGGCAAGGATCTACCATGTACCTGCATCCCCAACCCCAATGTTAAGCTTTGTTACTCCTTCAACCTAATTTGAAATAAAGATTTATAGCCCTTATTAAGGGATCAGAAAGATAGCGAACGCTTCTATAAATATAATCTGTATTTCTTAGGGCACAGTAATTTGAACCTAAAAATATAGTCTTACAATTATAGTTACATAGTATACATGCATTGAAGTGTGGACATTTTAGTCAGTCACCTCTGGTTTTAAACTCTACTTACATACTAACTTATCATGTCACCTTGGGAAATTTACCTACTCAAACTCTCTAAGCCTCTAAAATGAAAGGTCTTGAGCCGGGCGTGGTGGTGCACGCTTCTAATCCCAGCACTTGGGAGGCTGGGACAGGAGGATGGCACAGGTTTGAAGCCAGCCTCAGCTACCTAGTGAGGCTCTCAGCAACTTAGTGAGACTCTGTTTCCAAATAAAATATAAAATAGGTCTGGGAGTATAGCCCGGAGGTAGAAGGTCCCTGGGTTCCATCCCCAGTACCACAAAACAAAATAAAATACAATAAAATAAAAGGTCTTACTTGCCTGACATAATAACCAAGAAGTAGATAAGGCAGTGAGGCACCTTTTGCATAGAAACTTTAGACCTACATCAAGAAACTCAACTAATTCTTGTAGATCTTCCAGGAAAGAGACTGTGTGTGCTGGGGATTGAATTTGGGTGGTCTACCTCAAAGTTATACCCCCACCCTTTATTATTATTATTATTTTATTTAGAAACAGGTTCTCGCTAAGTTGCTGAAGGTTTTGCTAAGTTGCTGAGGCTGGCCTCAAACCTGTGATCCTCCTGTCTCAGCCTCCTAAGTACTGGGATTGCAGGCATGTGCCACCATGCCTAGCAGACCTCCTTTGACTCTCTGGCTTCCTATCATCAAACTCCACTAAAGAGTTAGCAGTGTAAGGAGTATATTCTTCTTTTGTAGTGGTATTGGGGCAAAACCCAGTAGCCTTCTACCTCCAGGCTATACCCCCAGTCCTTTTTATTTTCTATTTGGAGACAGGATCCTGCTAAGTTGCTGAGAGCCTCACTAAGTTGCTGAGGCTATCCTTGAACCTGTGATCCACCATTTCAGCCTCCCAAGTACTGGGATTACAAGTGTGCATCACCATGTGTGGTTTATATTCTTCTTAAAAATAAGATAATGTGTAACTCCCAGCTACTTAGTGAGGTCCTCCACAATTAGTAAGAACCTGTTTCAAAATAAAGAATAAAAAATAGGGCTGGGGCTGGGTGTGGTGGTGCACGCTTGTAATCCCAGCACTTGGGAGGCTGAGACAGGAGGATTGCACGGGTTCGAAGACAGCCTCAGCTACTGAGGCTCTCAGCAACTTAGTGAGACCCTGTTTCCAAATAAAATATAAAAAAGGTCTGGGAGTATAGCCCGGAGGTAGAAAGCCTCTGAGTTCCACCCCTAGTACCACCAAAAAAAAAAAAAAAAAAAAAAATAGGGCTGAGGGTGTAGCTCTGAGGTAGAGTGCCCCTAGGGTCCATCCCCAGTACTGAAAAAGAAGAAGAAGAAGAAGAAGAAGAAGAAGAAGAAGAAGAAGAAGAAGAAGGAGGAGGAGGAGGAGGAGGAGGAGGAGGAGGAGGAGGAGGAGGAGGAGGAGAAGGAGAAGAAGGGAGGGGAAGGGGAGGGGAAGGGGAGGAAGAAGATGGAAGGTCAATCCTCACAAGCCAAAAGTATAGCCTAGGTCATTGGTTCCTAAGCACTAAAACCCTAATTTTGTATGTGCATGTGTTTTAATCTCAGGATCAAAAACAAAGATTAAATAGGATAATACTGATCAAAATACTTATAAATTGCCAGTGCCATACAAAAGAAAAAGAATGGTTTACCTAAGCTACCTTCTATTTTAATATAAAGAAAATTCTTACGGGTGTGACAAAAGACACTCCAGATGAAGCAACAGTAACAGCAAAGTGATCTCACTGATCTTCCATATATCTTAAATGATTGCTTCCTTCAGCACACACTGTTGAACACCTATTGTGAATCCATGAGGTGTTGGGTCCTTATTCTTGATCCACAAGAGAATGCAGTTGCTCCCCCACCCCCTCCTTTTCCTCCTCCCTCTCCTTTTTCACTAGCCAAGACGCTCTACCAGGAAAACAATGTACTGGACTCTTGGGGTGGAGCTCCCCAAACCCTTTTCTGATTGGAATTGGCACAGTTGAAATGGGTAAGCAATTCTGAAATTTTCCCAAAGATGGAAGGAAGGAAGGAAGGAAAGAAGAAAGAAGGAAGGAAGGAAGGCCCACAGTAGTACAGTTAAGTTTTCAATTACAGAATGGAAGATTGAAAAAGAAAATATGTTCCCCACCCCATCTAGATTTTGTTTCTTAATTCCTGCCTCTTGCACCTTTTATTCTTTCCAAAGAGGCTAATGTCTCCCACCTGCTCAAAAAAGCAACAGGAGCCAAGTGGCATTTAAACCCCATATCTACAAGAATAGAGAGGTCACGACATCTGAGTTCCCGTCCCTGTGGAACCCACCAGAGCTCTCTCCAATCCCCACATTGGGAGCACTTTGTCCTCCAATTCCTACACTGAGTGGTTTTAATCATTGCTGCTATTTTTAGTACCATTTTGACCACTTAATAAATCTAGGGACCTGGGGCGGCATTAGAGGTTCTGGCAAGCTCTCTAAGTTATCAGCTAAATTTGCCGATGGCCATTAAAAAAAAAAAAAAGTGATGGCAGGGCCCGCCGCTCTGCGCTGGGGGCCCGGAGTGCAGTCACCTGGTCTCGTTTCTTCTCCGGCCAATTCCGAAAGCGCGCGCGAGGCGGATGCGTGACCCAGCGCGGAGCCCACGGACCTGCCCACGCGGCGCAGCTAGGGTGGCCACTTGCTCTGGGTGAACTAAACCAATTTCTCATTTTGTTCCAGATTCTTCCCTAAGGAAGAATCACCCATAGGGGGAAGTAAGAAATGCAGCCCAAGGGAGGAGCTGACGGGAAGGCGGAGGCGCGGGAAAGGAGTGGATCCTCTTAGGAATGTGGGCTTTGCCCCTCCACCTAGCCAGGCTTTTCTCTGTTTTCACTTAGTCAGATGAAGAGAAGCTCTGGTGTAGCTTGTTCGTAGGGTTTTCTTGACACTCGCCCTGGGTAGTTTAGTGACTCGCCCGGCAATATGTCAAATTACTGAAAACGAGACGCTTTAAAAAAAAAAAAAAAAAAAAAAAAACCCGGAAAGGGAGGGGGGAGAGCAAAGCACGTGGCGCGCCGCATCTGACCATTCTTGGCCGCTCTCCCGACCCGTAGCCACGCCCTGTTCCGGCTGCGTGAGCGACTCCCCTATAAAAGCCGGGCTCCGGGCGTCTCGCAGCCAGTGTCTCTTCCTGTTTCGAGTGCCGCTGTTGTCGCTGGAGCCGCGGCGAAGATGGCGTCTACCAGCCGGTTAGTGCGTCGCCGAGCGCGGCGGGCTGGGCCGGGGCGGGCTGCAGGGGCTTCGCGGCGGGCTCTGCGCCCCCGAGGTGCGGGGCGAAACGGCGGACAAAGGCGCTCCCCGGGCAGGCGGGTCGCGGGCGCCGACCCTTCAACGCCGACCGCCGCGGCGTCCCGGCTCTGCCCTGAGTGGTCCCGGGGTCCCCGCGCGCGGCCCCGCGTCTGTAGCGAACATTTCCACTGTCCTTTATTTTCCTCATTAATCTTACCTACGCTTGTTTCCACATCTTTGGCCCGGCCCACTCGAGGGTCCGTAATTCCTCTTTCCCAAGAGCGGGAAAGGACTATTTCCAGGTTCCTATCGATCTGACAGCTAGAAAGTTGGAAACGTCAGCGTTGGTCAGCTGGATGGAAACTCATTACCATCCCTGTGGCCCTCCGAAGAGTTGATGGGTTTTCTGCCAGAGGCCTTTTCTACAAATGTCGCTGCCTGCGTAGTCTTGAAGCAATCTTGCCGGCAGAAAATTACGTATGCTGTGAAGTCACTAGTAGATTTCTAGATGTAATCTACGCATCTCTACAGGAAGTGCAGACAGTGTCTTCAGAGACATCCATTAATCTTGTGACCTGACAAATACTTGCAGACCCTAATTATATCCGTCATTACCACTGTCAGGTAGATGTTAGTATTTTTGCTTATGTGTAAACTGAGTCATGCCAATGTTGACTTTTCCAAAGTTAGTGGTAAGTGTAGAATCTGAGATACCTGTTTCTATTATCACACAATTGGCTTCTCTGTAACTCATAATGTACTAAAAGTAGCTAAATTCTGCAGCTTCTGGAAGGTAGGTCTGGCACAATTTCTTTGAGTCTCCTATCATCTGTAGAATTGGTAAATGTCATGATTGAAAGCTCATTGTTCACAAAACTGTGAGCTGTAGAAGTCCAGGCCCTTTCTGGTAACTACTAAGACTTAACCATGTATGGTTAAAAGGGGTGGGACAACTTAAAAGTCTTGTCTGGAAGTAAATTACTTTTTTGTTTTTTGTTTTTATACTGGGGCTTGAACGCTGGAGCATTCTACCTCTGATAAACACCCCCCTTTTTTTTTCTTCCCACAGAGTTTAACTAAATTGGGGAAGCTGGCCTCAAACCCATCATCCTCCACTCTCAGCTACCCAAGTACTGAGGATACAGACAGGGCCATGATGCCTGGCTGGAAGTAACTCTTAGAGTCAGTGACAGCCTTGTTTACTGATTTTAATTCCATGATTGAGTGCTTAAACATTCTATCTGGGTGTGGTTTGTTAGGTAAGGCTTCCTTATAGATAAATGGGAAACTTTGACTTCCCCAAATTACCCAAATACTACTTAAATTATCTCATGGCAGATTTGAGAGGTGAATGGGGCCATATTTAGGTACAGCTTTTGTATATAATAGGACAGTAAACTTTATTTGGGAAAAAAAAAAACATACAGTAAATTCACCGATTAGATTCTTTACCCAAATAATACATTTCTTTGTGTGCCTTTATTCACTTAAATTTTTTTCAAATAAGCCATGCGTGGTGGCGCACACTTTAATCCCCGCGCTTGGGAGGCTGAGACAGGAGGATCACACAGGTTCAAAGCCAGCCTCAGCTGCTTAATGAGGCTCTCAGCAAGTTAGTGAGACAGACACTGTTTCCAAATAAAATATAAAATAGGTCTGGGAGTAGTATAGCCCGGAGGTAGAAAGCCTCTGGGTTCCACCCTCAGTACCACCAAAAAAAAAAAAATTTTTTTTTTAAATAAATTTTTCTAGACATTCAGCTGTTAAATGTATGTGCCTTTTGTTGTTATTCATCTCTTAAGCTTTTCTCCAATTGAGGACAAAGAAAAATAAATGTTAGATTTCTGCCATTTAGCATCCTCCTTCCCCCAAGGATGATGTACAATTACTAGGCTTTGAAACTGGTGGTCTCACAGAAAAGAACAAATGTAGCTGGGCACAGTGGCACACGCTTGTAATCCCAGCACTTGGGAGGCTGAGACAAGAGGATCGCGTAGGTTCGAAGCCATCCTCAGCTACTAAGTGAGGCTCTCAGCAACTTAGACCCTGTTTCCAAATAAAATAGAAAATAGGTCTGAGAGTGTAGCCCAAAGCTAGAAAGCCCCTGGGTTCCATCCCCAGCAACACACACACACACACACACACACACACACACACACACACACACACATGTTCTGAGTTCTAATCTAAGCTCAAATTTATTCCATGACTACAGGCAAGTCATTTTCTGAGCATAATCTTTAAAATGGTAATAGTGCCTATCTTGCAGAATTGTGTGACACTTGATTATAATAAATGTATAGTAGTAGACACACGAACACCTCATACATGATGGCATAAAATGAGGTTTGGGATTATCTGGTACCATTGGTAATCTGAATTGTTTTAATATTATGTTTTCTCAGTTCTTCCCTTGTGTTTCTTTACCTCCTCCTCTCCAAGATTGATTCCTCTTTTATATTTGTGGGAAATTTAATTAAAAGTTGGCTCCATTAGCATAATTTTATGTTATTTTGGATAGATAATGAATACAAAGCAAAAGCACAAAAGACTGCAGTAAAAAGTACCCTTCCTCCTTCACTAGTTCCCAGCTATCTAATTCTCCTCATTCTAGGTGGTGTGACCAGTTTCTTGATATTTTCCTAGTGAGTAGGCTTTAGCAAATAGAGTTTTAGCCTCTCTTCCCATGAAAAGTGCCCTAATGTAAACCCTGTTTGCTACCTTGCTCTTTACCTTTATATGAAGTTAGCACATAACTGTTAAATGCAGTTAATATCATGCCCATATACACATAACCACAATTCAAGTCAAATCATATGCCATTGGCTGTTACACTGGAAAAGTCTCTTTTGTGTCCTCAGACATTATCCTTCCCAAAGAACCATGTTCTGACACCATAGATTTGTTTTATCTACTTTAAAGAGGTAAATAGTATATGTATTCTACTGTCTAGTTTCTTGACCATTATTTTAGGATTAATCCTTGTTACTGTAACTAGTTCACTTTTTTCTTTATTTTTTATTGTTGAAACAAGGTCTCCCTTAAGTTGCTGAGGCTGGCTTTGAATCTTCCTGTTTCTGCTTCGCAAGTACTGGGATAACAGGCATGTGCCACCATGCCCAGCTTTAACTAGTTCACTTTTAAGTGTTTTATAGAATTCCTACTTTATTCTTCATTTAGTATGTTTTAAAAGTTTTCCTATCACTTAAGCCGGGCATGGTGGTGCACGCTTGTATTCTCAGTATTCGGGAGGCTGAAACCGGAGGATCGCGGTTCACAGACAGCCTCAGCTACTTATTGAGGCCCTCTGCAACTCAGTGAGACCCGGTTTCTTTTTTTCTTTTTTTTTTTTTTTTTGCGGGGATGGAACCCAGGGGCATTTGACCTCCAAGCTACGCCCTCTGCCCTATTTTTTATTCTTTATTTTGAAACCAGGTCTCACTGAGTTGCAGAGGGCCTCACTAATTAGCTGAGGCTGTCCGGGAACCGCGATCCTCCAGGTCTCAGCCTTCCGAATGCTGGGATTACAAGCGTGCGCCACCACGCCCGGCTCTTTTTTTTTTTTTTTTTTGGTGGTACTGGGGTTCCTGGAAGCCCTTGTACCTCCGGGCTACACTCCCAGACCTATTTTTACATTTTTATTTGGAAACAGGGTCTCCTAAGCCAGCGCGCGGGGCTGGCTTCGAACCTGCGCGATCCTCCTGTTTCTGCCTCCCAAGCGCGGGGATTAAAGCGTGTGCCACCACACCCGGCACCACGCCCGGCTCTTAAAAGGGTCTCGCTAAGTTGCTGAAGGTCTCCGGCTGGCCTCCATCCTCCTGTCTCAGCCTCCCAAGCGCTAGGATGACAGGCGTGCGCCACCACGCCAGGCCCGGTTTCAAAATAAAGAATAAAAAATAGGGCAGGGGGTGTAGCTCTTCCTGTCATTTAAATGCATAGTGTGATTTTTTTCTACCTACTTTTTTTTGGGGGGGGTATTAGTGGGAATTAAACCCAGGGGGATTTTACCCCAGAGCAGAGTCTCACTAAGTTGCTGAAGTTGGCCTCAAACCTGCAAACCTCCTGTCTCAGTCTTCCACATACTGGTATTACAGGTGTACACCTCCACGCCAGCCTCTGTCTACTTTTTTGGTGGTACTGGGGTTCCTGGAAACCCTTCTACCTCTGGGCTACACTCCCAGACCTATTTTTTTTTTTTTTTTTAATTTGGAAACAGGGTCTCTTAAGCCAGTGTGGCTGGCTTTGAACCTGCGCGATCCTCCTGTCTCTGCCTCCCAAGCGCGGGGATTACAAGCGTGCGCCACCACACCCAACTCTACTTTTTAACAGTGCCAAAATATTGTATCAACCCTTTGCACATTGTGTTCCATTGAGCTTTTGTTTTACTTGTGTAATTACTCTAGTTCTGCTAACATTTTCCCTTATCCTAACAGTTGTTTGTCATAATTTATGCCTACTGCTTAATTTTACTTTTCATAATTTTTTGAACTATTTTAACAGGAAATTATGGAATAAGTATGAATATAAAGCAATGCTCACTTCATAGAAGACCCAAGAGATGTTCTGGTTAACTGAATTATGTAAATTTGAGGGATATTGATGATTTTATCAGTTTTCCAATTCACCTTCTGAGATGATAATAATCTGGACTATATTTGCAAGCATGAGAGACTTTATTCAGAACCTCAAGTATCTATTTATATACTATAAGGGCAGTTGATTTAATCTTTTATGTATGTTTCTGATGGCCATATCCATTTACTGTATTACTTAAAGTGAATGGGGGGGTGAAGATACTGGGGTTGAACCCAGGGACATTCTACCCTGATTTATACCCCAGTCCCCCCCCCCCCTTTTTGCATTACTGGGGATTGAACCCAGGGGCATTCTACCTCTAAGTAACACCCCCCAACCTTATTTTTTATTCTTTATTTTGAAACAGGGTCTCACTGAGTTGCACAGGGCCTCACTAAGTAGCTGAGGCTGTTCTCAAACCGCGATCCTCCTGTGTCAGCCTCCCAAATGCTGGGATTACAAGCATTTGCCACCACGCCCTGTTTAAAGTAAATTTTTAAAGCAGGCTTATTCTCAGTGATAGCAAATATTTGTGATTATTTTGTCATCCCATTTTTAACAGTATGAATCCACTGAATAACTTAGAAACCATTTTTTAAATGCTAAAAAACTCAATTCTGAACTAAATCCAACAGAATACACCCCCAGCCCTATTCTTCCCCCCCCCCCATTACTGGGGGTAGAATTCAGGAGCATTCTACCTCTAAGCTACGGCCCCAGACCTAATTTTTATTCTTTATTTTGAAACAGGGTCTTCACTAAGTAGTAGCTGAGGATGTCCTCAAACCACATTCCTCCCATCTCAGCCTCCTGAATGCTGGGATTACAAGCGTGCGCCACCATGCCCAGCTGTATCCACCATCTTTCATTTATATACAGAAATCATTCTAATGGGACCTACCTGCCAGTTACTAGCTAGAATTTAAAGTAGCCTACTTTAAATGTTTACTTTTAACATTTAGCCTAAATATATTATAAATCTCCAGTGTTGGAAAAGTGTTCAAAAATCCCCCCATACACACCCCAGAAGACTTCTTGCTATATGTTTGTTGGGAGGACATAAAAAATACATTTTTGCCAGCCATGGTGGCACACGCTTGTAATCCCCATGCTTGGGAGGCTGAAACAGGAGAATGGCACAGGTTCAAAGCCAGCCTCAGCTATTTAGTGAGGCTCTCAGTAACTTAGTGAAACCCTGTTTCCAAATAAAATATGAAAAATAGGTCTGGGAGTGTAGCCTGGAGTTAGGAAGCCTTTGGGTTCCACCCCCAGTACCACAAAAAAAAGACCAAAACATTTTTTTTTTTTTCCTTTTAGCTTGGATGCTCTTCCAAGAGTTACATGTCCAAACCATCCAGATGCAATATTAGTGGAAGACTACAGAGCTGGTGATATGATCTGTCCTGAATGTGGCCTGGTTGTTGGTAAGTAGTTACTGTGGTTTAATTTGATAGCTATTTAGGATACTTTGTATATTTTCCAAATTCTTTTTTAATGAACATGTTTTAACTTTTTCCCCGATGTGTAATTCATATTTATTGTAAAACAGACAAGAAATTAAAAGTAATAAAGGTAAAACTTTTCAGAGGTGCCATATTTCATTGTATATCCAGTGCATTTTTTATAACACAGGTGGGAGCTGGTCAAAAAGGAATAAAAAAGCCCACAATAACTTTTTGAGTCCTTAGTCTTAAATACTTGGGGATGGGAGAAGTGAAGGGAATGGCACTCATGCGTATTAAATAACAAATGAATGTAATCCAACCTTTGCACTTTTTATATACTTTGGAATGTAACTAAACATGATTTTTTTTTCAGAGTAATAAAGGTATATCTGTACTGAGTCTCATCTAAAGCCTTTTAGTCAACCAAAGCGATTTGTTATAACTTTCATGTGGAATCATTGATCTAGTTTAAGTTGTTAGTGTTTAATCAGGCATGCTGATTCTCACCTGCCATTCCCGTGCTTGA
The DNA here is from genome assembly GCF_963383645.1 of Muscardinus avellanarius. Lineage (NCBI taxonomy): Eukaryota > Metazoa > Chordata > Mammalia > Rodentia > Gliridae > Muscardinus > Muscardinus avellanarius. Next base: position 78,952,203 of record NC_137788.1, on the reverse strand, counting down.
GAGACTGAGACTGGAGAACTGCAGGTTTGAGAACAGCATGGAATAACTGAGTGAAACCTTTTTTCATTAAAAAATAAACAAAAACTTTTGGGGATGTCGTCAGAGGTAAAATTCCCGTGAGTTCAACCCTCAATACCACAAATACATACATACATGCATAGTTATTATCCAAATATACTACTTAATTTTTTACTTTTATTCCTGCTTGCACACTACTCTAGATATTCAGACTTTTATTTATGAATTAGTACCAATGAATTTTACTTAGAATTAACAAAGAAACAGTGCTTATATGGCTTATGTGAAACATATATAAAGTCAATTTGACAGCAACTACTCTTTGTTTTTTTTTTTGTTGTTGTTGTTTTGGGGTTTTTTTTGTTTGTTTTTGTTTTTTTGGTGGTACTTGGGGTGGAACCCCAGAGGCTTTCTACCTCCAGGCTATACTCCCAGACCTATTTTATACTTTATTTGGAAAGAGAGTCTCACTAAGTTGCTGAGAGCCTCACTAAGTAGCTAAGGCTGGTTTCGAAACTTTGTGATCTCCTATCTCAGCCTCCCAAGCATGGGGAATACAAGCTGCCTGGCTAGCAGCTACTGTTTGAATCACAATAATCTCAGATTGTTGTTGTATACTTAGTGCTATCAGAAGTTAAAACAAGAAGGTATTCATTAAATAGATTTGCAACTTGTATATTCTCTAAGCTCAAGCTGCATTTTCAGTAGTGTTTTTCATAGACCCAACTACAAGGAAATTTTCATGTTTCAAAATCCATTTATTTGGGCAGTTAAGCAGCTTATTTCTTAGCTAGGCATGGTGGTACACACCTGTATTCCCAGTACTTGGGAGGCTGAGCCAGGTGGATCACAGGTTTGAAGCTAATCCCTGCAGTTTAGCATGACTCTTGTTCCAAAATTAAAAGGAGTGGGGCAGGGGTCTAGCTCAGAGATACAATGCTTCTTAGTTCAATCCTCAGTCTGAAAGTATAAAAATAACAAAGTTTCTCTCTTCATTTGAAAATGATTTATTACTAAGAAGGCTGAGGCCAGAGGATTGCAAATTCAAAGCCAGCTGGGCAACTTGGTGAGACCCTGTCTCAAAATGAAATTTAAGAAAGGACTAGAGATGGTAGAGCACTTGCCTAGCACATGTTTCGTCCTAGATTCAATCCCCAGTACCACAAAAAAAAAAAAAAGAGAGAGAGAGGGAGAAGAAAAAGTGATTAATTAGCAGTGTAACAACATGTAACAAGGAGAATAATAGAAGAATGTAATAAAATCCTATAAATCCCTTCTAAGCAATAAATAATGGTCAATTAAAATCATAGACTTGTAGCTGGGAGTGGTGGCACATACCTGTAATCTCAGTACTTGGAAAACTGAGACAGGAAGAGTGCAGGCTTGAAGACAGCCTCACTAACTTAGCAAGACGCTATTTCAAAATGAAAAATAAATAAGAGGCCAAGGGTCCTTGGAGGTTGAATGCCTCTAGTTTCAATCCCTAGTACCACCCACCCCCCAGAAATCATATGCATGTCATCACTATTTGACAGTACTGGACAGGTGAACATATGTAGTTTTCATTTGTAGACATAGATTACAATGAGTATACTATAATATAAATAAAAACCAGTGGGTTTTTATCTCCTTTAAGTGCCTACATAATACTTTCAGTTTTGCCTTTTGACCCAGAAATCCTAAATGATCCTTTGCAGAACATGTTTATTAACCCTTGAGTTAAATTTATGTACTTTAATTCTTCAAAAGGTCAATTTTATGATCATACATAAGAGTGAGACAGACAAAATTGAAAGTAATTTTAGCTTCTTTGTTCTAACTCCTATGCCATTTTTTAAAAAGTGGTGCAAAACCAAGCCTGGTGGTACATACTGGTAATCCCAGTACTTGGGAAGGTGAGACAGAAGGGTCCCAGGTTCCAGGACAGCCTCAGTAAGTAGTAAGTCTCTTATCACCTTAGGGAGACTCTGTTTCAAGATTAAAATAAGGTCAGGGATGTGTCTTGGTGGTAGAATACCCCTGGTTTCAATCTCCAGTACCACTAAAATATATATTAGTATATCAAAAACATTGTATTTCCACCCCTTCATCAGCCTTACGTCTACTTGAACCAGCAAGATAGTTGGGTAAGATTCACTAACTGAAGAAGGAAGCTATAGTCCATCAGTTTTATATGCTTTCTTGTACTTGGTATTTGGTATCCTTTTTTTGTGTGTGTGGGGGGGATCCACTGGGAATTAAGCCCACATACTCTTTACTTCCATGCTGTACTCCCAGCCCTATTTTATTTTTTATTTGGAAATAGGGTCTTTCTAAGTTACTAAAGACCTTGCTGAGCTGCTAAGGCTGACCTCAAACCTGTTTCCCTCCTGTCTTAGCCTCCCAAGTACTGAGGTTACAGGCGTGAACCACCATGCCCAGCCAGTATCCCTAATTTTTACTTATATTTTTCTGTTATATCAGGCTATTGGAAGTTACTTTCCTTTTAATGTTGTTTTATTGACTTAATAGTCTTGAACAGTAGCATCAGAACTATATTTTATTCGAGCTAAAGTTATTAGGTTTAAATTCAGAATTTTTAAAAAAATAATTTTATAAACTGTCTTTATATAATTTATAGCAATATTTCTTTGAAATATTGGTTATGTCATAAGATAAAAGTAACAAAATATGCAGTAGGCCTAACTGGGGGTAATGGGGGAGAGCGAAATTCCCTAATGTACATAATATACATTCACAAGCATATCAAAGTCAATCACTAAGCCAAACATGAGGAGGGAGGGGGAGGGAATGTAGGAGGAATTGGAGAAGGGCTAAATGAGTGATGTGTGCATGTATGCCTCCACCATCTTGTACTCCATTAAGATGTGTGACTACAGTACACCAATAAAAAATGAAATATGCAGTAGGCTGCTGGTGATTAATTGTGGGATATATTTTACAAGTCAAAATTCATTCTTTGACCAAACAAGGGTGGATATAGAAGTCAGAGAACAGTTAATGCTTTGCTCAGAATATTGTGAAATGAATGAAGTTAAATGTAGCTTGATTGAAAATGACATTGTCTAAGTATGTGTATGTTTGTACACACGTTGTCATAGATGAATAATAAATTTACATGGTATTGTATATGTGATTGAACTTACATCATCTCACTGGCTCTTTGTTGCCAACTGAATTCAGCTATATACCTCTTATGCTAAGGAAACTAGGAAGAAATCAAGCTGGGCAAATCTTCTGCAACCCACTAATGGTGTCTTATATTTGAGATACCGACGTCATATGTTTGTTTGTTGTTTTTGTGTGTGTAGTACTAGGGGTTGAACCCTGGGACTTTCTACCTCTCAGCTACAGCCCTATTCCTATTTTATTTTTTATTTTGAAACAGTCTCACTAAGTTGTCAAGGCTGACCAAGAACCTGCCATCCTCCTGTCTAGCCTCCCAAGAACTGGAATTACAAACATGTACCACAGTGCCCATCTCAAAAATATTTGTTTCCAGATACCATCCTTTGTTTTCTTATAGATTATCTTTAGTATGCATGATCTGATTGTCCTCACCATAAATTTTACAGTGTCTGAAACTCAAAACATTTCCACTATCTCAAATGGTATATTGCTCAAATATACCATATTTACTGAAAAAGCATTTTGAATAGCCTAAAGTTTAATCATAAAGAATTTCAGAAACTGAAACTTTAGCCGGGGGTGGTGGCACACACTTGTAATCCCTGCGCTTGGGAGGCTGAGACAGGAGGATTGTGCAGGTTCGAAGCCAGCCTCAGCTACTTAGTGAGGCTCTCAGCAACTTAGTGAGACCCTGTTTCCAAATAAAATATAAAATAGGTCTGGGAGTATAGCCCGCAGGTAGAAAGCCTCTGGGTTCCACCCCCAGTACCACGAAAGAAAGAAAGGAAGAAAGAAACTTTTAAGAATTGTTTTCAGACAACTCTATACTTCATTAATTTATTAATTTGTGCTGTTTTCATTTACTGTTTTCTCTCAGGTTTTCTTTTTTTTTTTTTTTTTCTTTTTTTTTTTTTTTTTGCGGGTCTGGGGATGGAACCCAGGGGCATTTGACCTCCGGGCTACACCCCCTGCCCTATTTTTTATTCTTTATTTTGAAACCGGGTCTCACTGAGTTGCAGAGGGCCTCACTAAGTAGCTGAGGCTGTCCGGGAACCGCGATCCTCCAGTTCTCAGCCTCCCGAATGCTGGGATTACAAGCGTGCGCCACCACGCCCGGCTTCTCTCAGTATTTAAATTGCTTTGCAGTATTTAGTTTCTTGTTTAGCTTGTATCCAATATTTGTGCATTTTAATATGATTTTATTTACTTATGTGTTTATTTATTGGTAGTACAGGGGATTGAACCCAGGGACATTCTACCTCTGAGCTACACCCCAGTCCTAATTTCCCCTCATTTTATTTTAAATAGTCTTGCTAGGTTGCTGAAAGTCCTGCTACTTGCTGAGTCTGTCCTCCCAACCTGTGATCATTCTGCTTTGGTCTCAGAGAACTGGAATTACAGGCATGTGCTACCATGCCAGGCTTTAATGCTCTTTTAATAACTATTTGGTGTGTAATTGTTGTCTAATTGATTTTCTTTTATTTGAATTATAGGGTTTTTAAACATGAAGTGTTGTGACTTGGCATTTAGCTGTCTTATTTTACTGGTTATCCTTATACTGGTAGTGACATTAAACAGACTTTTTTTTTTTTTTTTTTTGGTGGTGGTACTGGGGTTCCTGAAAGCCCTTCTACCTCCGGGCTACACTCCCAGACCTATTTTATATTTTTGAAACAGGGTCTCTTAGGCCAGCGCGGCTGGCTTTGAACCTGTGCAATCCTCCTGTATCTGCCTCCCAAGCGCGGGGATTACAAGCATGCGCCGCCATGCCTGGCTAAACAGATCAATTTTTAAAGCAAAGCTTTGTTTCTGACAGCACTGTTTGGGTTTGATTTGGGTTTTTTTGTTGGTTTGTTTTTTTTATCCCACTAGATTCTAATAGTATGATTGTGTCACTTTAAAAGTCTTAACAGTAGGTGGCAGTATAATCATATTTAGATCATCAGTTTTTTGATAAATTTGACCTTGTAGTTTGCTTAAACAGTGATTAATAATCAGCAAAGTATTAGTTTAGTCAGCTGCTATTAGTTTAGTAGCTGATAAAACATGAAATTAAGAATGTAGGGGTATAGTTTAGTAATAGAGTGTGCGCCTTGTATACATAAGATCCTGGGTTTGACCCCAGCATAGCCAAAAAAACAACAAAATTGGTTGTGACTTATAAATTAGAATTTCATAATGAAGGGCTACCTAAAACTAGTAGTATGATTTCTAGTTAAAGTCATTATTCATGTGCCAAAACATACAATTTCTTATATTGCTCCTAAAAGCAATATAAAATAAATACTAGAAGATTAGTTTAGATAGAAAGTAAACAGAAATGAGCCAATTTGACCTCTCCTTCCTAAGTTCACAGATATTGTTTATACTAGTGAATTTAAGCATGTATGCATTAAGTCAGCTGACACCAGGCACAGTAGACCATGCCTGTCATCCCGGTTACTCATAAAGCTAAGGCAGGAGGATCACAAGCTTGAGGCCAGCCTGAGCAACTTCACAAGTCCCTGTCCCAAAATAAAAATAAAATGGGTTATGGATGTAGGTCCATGCTAGAGCACCCTTGAGTTCAGTCCCTAGTACTGCAGAACAGTGGGGGGGGGGGCAGATACATACACCATACACACACAGTCGGCAGGGAATATGTTTAAATAAGTTCTAGCTCCATTCCCAGAAATTCTAAGGTAGGTCTTACATCGGCAACATATTGAACACCACACATCAGGACTGTTAACTTTATAATTTACCACATTTTTTTAGTCTCTACCTCTAGTTTGTTTATCTCACCATTATATTTTCTGTGAAATCCTAATGGTGAACTCTTCTACAACAAATGTCTTGTAATTAAGTATCTCTAACACTTCTAATATAACTAGGAGACAGTAACTCCAGAGTCTAGGTTTGACTTTACTAATTAATAAGCTGTGTAACAATAATCAAGCTCCGTAATTTCTCCAAACTTAATTTTCTTCATCTCAGTCTTCTTTTCCTCCTCTAAAAAAAGAGGTACCATTTATCTCAGAATTGTTAGGAATCAAATAATGCATAAAATATACAGTACAATTTTAGTATGAGATTCTACTGAGGCAGTGGCTTCGATGCTGCTGCATCTATATTTGAGGAAAAGCTAGATATAATGAAATATCAGAAATGACCTCATAATGTATTTTCCTTTAGAAACTGATTTTCAGATGATATGAAGCAGGTATCATGTATTTCAGAACTGTTAGGAATCAAATGAAATAAAAAGATAATTCTGAGATGTCATTCTTCATAGCATGTCAGTTACAACATGTGTTTGAGGGAGTGCTGTGGACCTGGCATAATTTAATGCTCTAGCTGTAGTATTTTAAAGGTTTTTAGGTTTCCATCTTTAAGTTGGCACTAACAACATTTTCCAAAAGGAAAAATCTAGGTTTAGTTTATTACGGCCAAGTTACATTTTTTAAGGAAGGCCTATTTGTATTCACTTTGGAATTCGTGATGTGGCATCCTTGTAATCTTTCAGATACAGCTCTTGCATAATTAGAATTTTAAATTTGGGTGCAATTTTCTCTTAAGCATCAAGAAATTACTAATTTTACATGACTAACAAATTGCTTTTAGAAGTAATTTCCATTTTACAGAAGGGGGAACTGAGGCTCATGTTGCTTAGGTAATTAGCTCAAGATTCCACATCTAGAAAAGAAAGTAAAAATTCTACCTCTAGTAAATGACAGAGCACTGAAATCCCCTTCTATAGAACGTGACCTTTGGGCTTTCTAGTATCTATGGTAAGCACTTGCTGGGCATCAAGAGAGGTAGAAAGATGGTATGTTGTAAGCAAGCCCTTTGGGTAAGGCTTTATTCAAGGTCTTCCAAGTATGGTGAAAACAAAGGCAGAGCCTCGTGGCGCACACTTGTAAGCCCAGCACTTGGGAGGCTGAGACAGGAGGATAGCAAAGGTTTGAAGCCAGCCTCAGCAGCTTACTGAGGCTCTCAGCAACTTAGTGAGACCCTGTTTCCAAGTAAAAATATGAAATAGGTTTGGGAGTGTAGCCCAGAGGTAGAAAGCCCCTGAGTTCATTCCCATAGCTCCCCCATACACACAAACACACAAAGGAAGGAAACTGCTTCCTGGCGGAAATTACTATATATTTGCAGTGAGTAAGGGATGATCCAGGCAAAATAATTTCAAGTAAAGAGAAAAGAGCCTGAAAAGTATTGATGTCAGTGACTGAGTTTCTAGTAGCTGAAGCAAGGGTGCATCTTCAACTGAGCCTCCACTCCTCAGCTTAGCTGCTGCTGCAAACCTCCCTAGAGTTGAGGAAAAGCTAGATGTAATGAAACATCAGATGAACTCATAACGTGTTTTTTTAGAAATTATTTTCCAAATGATAATTACACTGTTAGCAGGTGCAGGGTTTCATTTATTTGTTTTATTTTGTTTAAGCTCTAAACATCAGAGATAAAGTAGACTTTAGTGGGCAGGTCAGGGAACTCATGACATGATTTGTTTATGTAAAATAATTCATACTGAGTTCTTAACACAGTTTACAGTATGAAAACATAAACTTAAGACTGAGAGGCTGGCTATATTATTAATATTATTTCCTTATAAGGTATTTCTTAAGCTGGGTGTGGTGGCACACGCTTGTAATCCCAGCATCTGGGAGGCTGAGACAGGAGAATCATGGTTCGCGGCCAGCCTCAGCTACGTAGTGGGCCCTTTGCAACTCAGTGAGACCCTATTTCAAAAAAATAGAATAAAAAATGGGGCTGGGAGTGTAGCTCAGAGGTAGAATGCTTCTGGTTCCATCCCCAATACTAAAAAAGTAAAAATAAAGTATTTCTTAAAATTTTCTTCAAAGTTGTCTTTAATGAAGAATTTTTTATAAGAATGTGTAGTGGCCCTAGGGAAAACCTTTGAAATGAAAGGAGCCTGGGACATACTAGCTTTGGACTATTAAATATCAGCTGTTAGTACAAGCAACTAGATTTAATGTACCTTTTTTTTTTTTTTCTTTTTCTTTTCTTTGATTACAGCAATCCTATGTATCTTTTTTCTTTTAGGGGATTCAACCCAGCAGTGTTCTACCTTGGAGCTACATTCCCAGGCTTTTTTATTTTGTTTTGAGATAGGGTTCACTAAGCTGCCCAGGTTTGCCTTGAACTTGTGATTTTCCTGCTTTGGCTTTTCAAAGAGCTGAGGACTGCAGATGAGCACCACTGTGCCCAGCTTATCTGTAATCTTTCTAGTGACCTTCTGGGATTTATGTAGGAGTTTGTCTTGTTTGGCTCATCCATTGTCTACCAGGGACTTTGCTGGTATCCAGAGAGATTGGGAGTACTGGTTGGTAGTAAGTAGTGGGTTAGGTGATTTTCTGAAATCGCTACCACCACTGGACTTGGATGGACAGTTCTCATTACAGGATGCAAAAGGTTATGGATACAAGCTATCCAAGCTACAGTGATCCTATGGATTTAGTAGAAAATTCTGCCCCTGACATAGTTTAATTACTAAAAGAAAGTTGTAGAAAATCTTTAACTTACATTGACAGTGAGCTAACAAGTTTGGTTAAATGTGGTTGGAAAGAAAGAAGATAGCCTAAGGAAACCAACATAGTTAAACTGTTTAGGCCCCAGTTAACATCTTGGCTTACTATATTCTTTTTTTTACGTGCTACTGGAAATCTTGTTACATTTCTAGAGAAACTAAAAGACATCATACCTTCAACTAATATCTGCCAGCCTTTTGTTTTTATAGCATTAAGTAATATTGAGTACTTACTTAGAACTACTTTTTCAGCACTTTATATGCACTATACATGCGTATTAGCTTACTAAGTCTTTATTATAAGTCTTGAAAATATAACGTTATTGAACTTTTAAGCTGAAGAAGTAAAGGTGTAGAAATGAAGTGGTTTATTTAAGGCTAAGCAGCAATAGCAGAAACAAGTCTTAACTACTGTGTTACTGATTGTCAGTACTACATCCTCTTTTAATTGTTGCAGTAAATGTCATTCCTATCTCCTCTCTGTTTCTTATAAATATACATAAAAATGAAAATGGTGTGGTTGTAGTTCCTGCCTTCACCTTTTTTTATAATTCATTGAAAGAGGTCATGTTTTACAAATGCTATACAGACCAGATTCTAGAATCTGATCGGCATTTCAGTTTAAACCGTGTGGTTTTAGGCCAGTTATTCTAATTCATAAGATGGCAATCAAAGTAGTACCTTAACTTTATAAGGCTGTGAGGACTAAATGAAAACATTTAAAAAGACACAGTGACCAGTGTATGTAAGAGCTCAGTGTTACCTCTTGCTCCTCTGAAGATATTACCAGATATAAGCCTTTTCCCCAGAAACAGTAATCAGATTTACTCGTCTAGTGTTTTGATATGACTTACTTAGCTGCTGTATAAAAAGAAAATTTTTCCTAATTGACTTTATTCTCACTGATTATAGGCTTAGTAGTTTATTCTGTGTAAATTACTTGGTCTAAAATATTTTTCATCTGATATTTTTTTTCCTCCTCTCTTTTGTGGTGTTGGGGATTGAACCCCGAGTCTTCTACCTCTGGGCTATACCCCCAGCCCTATTTTATTTTTTTATTTGAAAAAAAGGGTCTTGCTAAGTAAGTTGTTGCTGAGGCTGGCTTCAAACCTGAGATCCTCCTGTGTCAGCCTCCCAAGTACTGGGATTACAGGCCATGCGCCACCATGTTTGGCTCTGATATTTACATTGAAGCATACGCTTAGACTTATTTTCTGCAAAGAATTGCCCATGAAATCTTTGTGGTTATGTGCATTAATACCATTCTGAACAGTTTTTACTGTATTTTCCCCCATGTCATACTTCATAAAAATTTTGGTTCTGAACCATTATATTGCTTTATGTTTGCATCACATATGATTAACTTTATTTTGCTATAATGTTTTTTCTTTTAAGGTGATATGAGCAGTTATAGCATAATGTTTAAGAAAGGTTGTTATCAAACTAGCACAGTAGTTAAATGCTCAGGGCAGTTGGGCGTGGTGGCACATGTTTGTAATACTTGGAAGACTGAGGCTGAGACAGGAAGATAGCAGGTTTGTGGCCAGCCTCAGCTACTTAGTGAGGCCCTCTGCAACTTAGTAAGACCCTGTTTCAAAATAAAGATAAAAAATAGGTTTGGGGGTATAGGTTGGAGGTATAATGCCTCTGGGTTCAATCCCCCGTACCACAAAAAAGAAAGAAAAGGAAAGAAAGAGTGTACTTTAGGACAAGTGTCTCAGACATGATGTTTGAGCTGGAGCCAGAGATGTCCATGTTGAGATTTCCTGGACATAAAAGGGCTAATCAGGCATTAGTGTTATTAAGTAAGTCCCCTCTTAACCACATGATTATATATTCTTAGGTGACAGAGTGATTGATGTGGGATCTGAGTGGAGAACTTTCAGCAATGACAAAGCGACAAAAGATCCATCTCGAGTTGGAGATTCTCAAAATCCTCTTTTGAGTGATGGAGATCTGTCCACCATGATTGGCAAGGTAATAAGCCCACTCAGCAAGAAATACCAAGTGCACAGTGATCAAAGGTCTGAGAGTTTGGAATCTTTGCAAAAGTCTCAGTCACTGTTCCAGTGGAAAATCTTGACCTGGTGATAAAATTTGCCAATGATAACCATTGTGAATGATGGGTGACTTAACATGTTTTTTCATCTTGGATAAAAGAATATCACATCAAAATTACAGCTTTTGTATCTTGTGCCTTTTTGTCATTAAGCACAAAATGTAAACAATGAGCTTAGTGTGGTCTTTATGAGTTAATATTGGTATGTTCCTTAAATATCAAGAAGCTTCTCAGCTGCACATGGTGGTGTGACCCAATACTTGGGAGACTGAGACAGAAGGATAGCAGGTTTGAGGCTAGTCTCAACAATTTAGCAAACCCCTCAGCAACCTAGCAAGACCCCAAATGGAAAAGGCTGGAGGTATAGCTTAGAGGTGAATGCTCTTAGGTTCAATCTTCAGTACCACAAAAAAACTCTTTCCCAACACACTATCTTTCATAGAGATGTTGAAGGTTTCATAGCAATGTGTATAAACTATAACAACACGTAGTATAAAGATGTGCTTAGTAAATGGTAATTATTATATAAGGCAGTGGAGTAATTTCCCTGGCAACCTGGCTCCTTCTTACTTTACTATCTGAAATGGAAGCAGTGGTGATAATATTATTAAACTCAGGGGCACTCTACCATTGAGTTATATCCCCAAGCCCTTTTCTTATTTTGAGACAGGGTCTACAGAAATTACTCAGGCTGCTCTTGAATTTGCAGTCATCCTGCTTCAGACTCCTGAGTAGTACATACTCTAAGACAGGATCTTGAAATTCTAGTACTTAGGAGGCTGAGACAAGAAGATTGCAAGCTTAGGGCTAGCCTCAGCAACTTAGCAAGACCCTGTTTCAAAATTTTAAAAAAAAGGGCTGGAGATATAGCTCAAAGTAGAACATTTCTGGGTTCAATCTCCAGTGCACCTCCCCCCACAAAAAAGTATGAAAAAAAATAGGTTTTTGTTTTTATGCTCTAATTAATAAATTGCAAAGCAAATATGAAAAAAATAGTGTAGACTAGTTTTAAAGATTACAATGTTATTTATATCTGGAAATGTACTTTTTCTATTTAAGGGATAGGTAGGATACACAGTGCAGATTTCTTGGGGCTATGGAGTCAGATTGTATAAATTGTATTTTCATAGAAATTATCACTGATCCAAGTCTTCCAAAAAATTTTTGCAAGGTTACAAAACTTTGTTTTACAGGGTACAGGTGCAGCAAGTTTTGATGAATTTGGCAATTCGAAGTATCAGAATCGGAGAACAATGAGTAGCTCTGATCGAGCGATGATGAATGCATTCAAGGAAATTACTACTATGGCAGACAGAATCAACCTCCCTCGAAATATAGTTGTGAGTTCTTGTCTACTTCCTTTAAACCATTCTGTTAGTGGCTTAGCATAATTTAATGACTACATGAAATTGTTATATTATAACTAATTAAATGGTCTAGAGTTAATTAAACTCAGTTTCTCTGCTTTGAAGGATCGAACAAATAATTTATTCAAGCAAGTGTATGAACAGAAGAGTCTGAAGGGAAGAGCTAATGATGCAATAGCTTCTGCTTGTCTCTATATTGCGTGTAGACAAGAAGGGGTTCCTAGGACATTTAAAGGTAAGTTTTTAGGTTTTTAAAGCAGCATACAAAAGTCACACACTTAGAAGCTAAGTTATGTCTTCCTTGGTGTGTATGGTAATCTCCCTAAACACCATTCACCAGTGCCTGTTGGTTGTGTTACTTGACAGTAAACTCACACAGTGACTGTGTTCCTTTCAAGCTATTTTCCCACGTAGACCTTTTTAGTCCATGTTAGCTCACTGTGTTCTTTGCTAGTAAGATCTTCTGATTGACTGTTTTGTTTTGTGGGCTTTGAGGCCACAAAAAAATCATAAGCTGCAGTAGGCTTTTTATAGTAGATTTGTACACAAAATGCATGAAAACAGCTTCCACTCCTAGCCTTAGAAAGAATTGAGGACATTTTTTTCTTCTGGAGGTACAGTGATTACCATTTAAACCTAGAGACTTTGAGGAAACTAGTGTTTTTCATCCAGTTTACAGTTAACTGTGAATACATGACAGTCTCTTCACAGGGTTGCCATGACATTCACACTGGCTTCCACTGCCATTACACATTTTAATAAACTTATTTTGAAAGTATTTGGTGGTTGAATGTTCAGAATAACAGTCAAATATTTTATCTCATTTAGCAGTAGCCTAAAACTGCAAGTATCGTACATACACAGGACATTGTCTAGCTTAAGAAGCATTCGTTAGCCTGAGTATTTCTTAGTGTACTCTTTAAACAGATTAATACATAAGATTATGGCCCAAACTTTACAGTGTGGTGAACATTTAAATTAACGAAGAAATTTTTTCTTTTTCCTTTTCTTTTTTTTAGAAATATGTGCTGTGTCACGGATTTCTAAGAAGGAAATTGGCCGATGTTTTAAACTTATCTTGAAAGCTTTAGAAACCAGTGTGGATTTGATTACAACTGGGGACTTCATGTCCAGATTCTGTTCCAACCTTTGTCTTCCTAAGCAAGTGCAGATGGCAGCTACACACATAGCCCGTAAGGCTGTGGAACTGGACTTGGTTCCTGGGAGGAGCCCCATCTCTGTTGCAGCTGCAGCTATTTACATGGCCTCGCAGGCATCAGCCGAAAAGAGGACTCAAAAAGGTAGGGCTTCTTGTCAGAAAGAGTGATGGCGAAATGTGAAGGTTGTGGTATATGATCATTTTCCATTTTAAGCGTGAAGCAGGGAAAATCCAGTGCCCACAGTTAAAAAGTACTTCTTCAGCACCCAAACTTAAGAAACGCAATTATTTTGTTTTGCATGTGTGTGTAAAATTGGGGCTTGAACTCAGGAACAATTTACCACTGAGCTACACCCTCAGCCCTTTTTACTTTTTATATTGAAACATGGTCTTTCTAAGTTACCACACACTGGCCTCGAATCTGCAATCCTCCTGCTCAGCCTCCAAAGTACTGGGGTTGCGGGCATGTGCCACCATGCTAAACTTACATTTTTTTAAGGGTATTTCAAGTCTTTTGAGGAAAGTTGAGAATTTGCAGCTAGCCATTTATCCTTACCTTTATTCCTAATTGTAAATTTAATCAATACCATAAAACCATTTGTTAGTGCTTGTTTTCTTGAAATTAAGGTCCTTTTCTTCCATGTCCAGCAGGCAGGTAGTTTTTAAGTAGCTGACATTCATCACTATTAATGTTTAAAATACTGTAATACAGCCGGGCATGGTGCGGCACGCTTGTAATCCCTGTGCTTGGGAAGCGGAGACAGGAGGATCGCACTGGTTCGGAGCCAGCCTTGCTGGCTTAAGAGACCCTGTTTCCAAATAAAAATATAAAATAGGTCTGGGAGTGTAGCCCAGAGGTAGAGGGGCTTCCAGAAACCCCAGTACCACCAAAATTAAAAAATAAAAAATAATAAAATACTGTAATACAGCCAGGCATGGTGGTGCACACTGTCATCTCAGCATTTGGGAGGCTGAGACAGGAGGATTGTGGTTCTCCGACAGTCTCAGATATTACTTAGTGAGGCCCTTTGCAACTCAGTGAGATCCTGTTTCAAAATAAAGAATAAAAACTAGGGCTGGGTGTGTAGCTCAGAGTTCGAATGCCCCTGGGTTTCACCCCCAGTACTGGAAAAAAAAAATTATTTCATGTTGTATTACAATTTTTTTTTCTTTCCTTTTTTTTCTTTTTTTTTTCTTTCCTTTTTTTTCTTTCCTTTTTTTTTCTTTTTTTTTTTTTCTTTTGTGATACTGAGGATGGAACCCAGGGGCATTTGACCTCTGAACTACATCCCCAGCCCTATTTTTTATTCTTTATTTTGAAACAAGGTCTCGCTGAGTTGCAAAGGGCTTCGTTAAGGAGCTGAGGCTATTCATGAACTGTGATCCTCCCGTCTCAGCCTCCCAAATTCTGGAATTACAAGCGTGCGCCACCACTCCCGACTGTTGAAATGAGGAAATTTAAGTTAATTCATTGCACAGTGATGGCAAGCATCCACACAGAACAGCAGTGAAACTGTACTGCTTTGAACTGATTGAAAATTTATTTGTGTATTAAAGGATTTGTCTGAAAGTCAGTTCTGATAAAGTCTTTACAATTAACCAAATATTACAGTGGCAATCTTTTGGTATTTTAAAAAATGAATTTAAAAGGGGCAGTAACTTTTTGGAGGGTAAAAATGGATCTACTTCTAAGATTCTGTAATAGACTAGAAATACTCAGTTGATGTGAGCCCAATATATATGTTCAAAGATGTGTTTGTAATAGTGAAGCACCTATATATGCTATGTTATCTAGCTGCTTGATCTCTTCTGTATTCAGTGGAAAAAAAGAGGTTGTAGAATAATATCCCATTTTTTTGTTTGCTTGTTTGTTTTGTGGGTCTGGGGGTGGAACCCAGGGGCATTCGACCTCCCGAGCTACACCCCCTTCCCTACTTTTTATTCTTTATTTTGAAACCGGGTCTCACTGAGTTGCAGAGGGCCTCACTAAGTAGCTGAGGCTGTCCGCAAACCGCGATCCTCCAGGTCTCAGCCTCCCGAATGCTGGGATTACAAGCGTGTGCCACCACGCCCGGCTTATCCCATTTTGTTTTTAACAAGGACCTCATAACGTAAATTAACTAGAGAAAATCTTTCAAATGCAGAAATTGAAATTGAATTTCTTTACAAGAACATACTCATGGATTAACTCTGTGCCTCAAAAGGATTCATAAAGAAAAATAAACCTTTTTTAGTGTTGAGACCTTTAGGATAAGTACTACTTACTATTGTTATTGATTTAAACTCCTATTTCTACCCTTTAGATTGTATTTCCATTGCCAACTTTAAAAATAAGCATTTTTTATTTTATTTTTTACTTTCGTGGTAGTAAGGAGGTAGAAGGGGGAAGGTACATTTAATATTTTGGTTTTTGTGTTTCAGAAATTGGAGATATTGCTGGTGTTGCTGATGTTACAATCAGACAGTCCTACAGACTGATCTATCCTCGAGCCCCAGATCTGTTTCCTCCGGACTTCAAATTTGACACCCCAGTGGACAAATTACCACAGCTATAAACTGAGACGGCGCAAACTCTTATGTACACAGAACTTTGCCCATTGTACATAGCGTATACAAAGTGCTGGGTCGAGCCTTTAATGAGGAAAAACAACATGATACGCATTCCAGGCTAAATATTATTGCTTGGCATTCTGTATGTATATACTAGTGCAACATATTTAATGATTTAAATTTCTTACTGAATTTGCTTTCTTTTGTAGTGATTTAGGAAATGTATTTTGGAAGATAATGAAATTATGGAATTCTTGAATAAAACATTTTTCAAAACTGAAGTTTTGTTATATTACATGTTATGTAATTTATAATATATAATTTTAAATAATGCATATTGCAGCTGATGGAAGTCATTGGTTTTATTTTTCTCATATTTAGATTTTTAATTTTAATAAAGTCATAAAAATAGCAAAGTTTTTGAGAATCATTAACATTTACATATTTGTAGTTGGATGAAAGGACGTGTGTGAGAGAGGTTTATTACCATATAGATTAGAACATAAGAAGGGCTGGGCGTGGTGGCACATGCTTGTAACACCCCAGCATTTGGGAGGCTGAGAGAGGAGGATCGCAGTTCGCGGACAGCCTCAGCTACATAGGCCCTCTGCCAACTCACAGTGAGACCCTCTTTAAAAATAAAAAACAGGACTGGGGATGTAGCTCGGAGGTAGAATGTCCCTTGGTTTCATCCCAAGTACCACAAGGAAAAAAAAAAAAGACCTTGAAAGACATCAGTTTGAAAAATCTGATGCTAATAAAATAGCAGCTGATGAACAGATATTTTTATTTTTTTCTGTGGTACTGGGGATTGAACCCAGAGGCATCTGACACTAATCTATACCCTGAGCCCTATTCTTTATTTATTTGGAAACAGTCTCACCAGGTTGCTGAGTCTTGCTAAACTGTCAAAGCTGGCTTCAAACCTGAGATCCTCCTGTCGCAGCCTCTTAAGTACTGAGAGTACAGGCATGTGTCACCACTCCCAGCTTGACGAATAGATTTTAATTGGGGATTTTTTAGAATCTACATAGCTGCAGTTCTTATTCATTCTTACTTATGCTTACTGGGTCACTCATTTGGGTAAAGGGCATTTAAAATGGGGGCTATTGCTGGGCGTGGTGGTGCATGCTTGCAATCCCAGCATTTGGAGCACCGAGAGAGGATTGTGGTTCACAGCCTTAACTACTTAGGCCCTTTGCAACTCAGACCCCGTTTAAAAATAAAGGTGAAAAATAGAGCTGGGAGTGCAGCTCAGAGTAGAATGCCCCTGGGTTCCATCCCCAGTACTGGGGGGGGAAAGGGGGGGGGGACCAGGGGACTACTGAGTCCTGGGAGTGTGCAGAATTTTTTTTTTTTTTTCCCCCAGTATTGGAGTTGGATCCCAGGGGCATTCTACCTCCAAGCTACTCCCCCAGCTCTATTTTTATTCTTCATTTTGAAACAGGGTCTCCCTGAGTTGCAAAGGGCCTCACTAAGTAGCAGAGGCTGTCTGAACCCTGATCCTACTGTCTCAACCTCCCAAATGTTGGGATTACAAGTGTGTGCCACCACGCCCAGCTTGCAGGAAATTTTGGACAGCACTGCTAGGCAATGTGATGTGGTAGGTGTTTTACATATCACTAATTGGGAAACAGATTGAGGATCTCTTGACTGCTGGGCACTGTAAGGAAAGTCCAAAAAAATGTTGCCCTTTACCCACTGGGTAGTTTGTACAGGACACTTGAATCCATTTGGATATTACCTTGCTCCTCTGACAATAGATGCTGTAGTTTCACATACTTGTACAAACCTTAGCAATAGTTGTGGTCTGGTGTGTAGGTTCAGAACTGGCCTAGAGAGGAACTTTTTCCTTTTGAAGATCAGACTTTTCACTGGTTGAACTGACCGTGGGAGGCAGGATGGGTATTTGGCCCATGAAGACAAGTGATATTTCTCCCTTTGACAAAATGTAGGAGGCTCACAGTACTTTTTATTTCTAGTTAAAAAAAAATGTAATTAGAGCTGGGCATGGTGGTGCACACTTGTAATCTCAGTACTTGGGAGGCTGAGACAGGAGGATTGTGCAGGTTCAAAGCCATCTCAGCTACGTAGGCTCTCAGCAGCTTAGTGAGAACCTGCTTCCAAATAAAATATAAAATAGGTCTAGAACTACATCCCGGAGGTAGAAAGCCCCTGCATTCAATCCCCAGCACCAAAAAAAAAAAAAAACAAAAAAAAAAACTGCAAGCTTGGTGTGGTAGCTCACGCTTGTAATTTCAACATTGAGGAGGCTGAAACAGGAGGATCATGGTTCGTAAGCGAGCCTCAGCTACTTAGGCTCTTTGCAACTTAGACCCTGTTTCAAAATAAGAAAATGGGCTGGGGGTATAGCTCGAAGGTAGAATGTCCCTGGGTTTCATCGCCAGAACCACACACACACAGAAAAATGCAAAAAAATAAAAGCGATAGCTAGCCCCATCACTAAAATACATCAATATCTTGGTCTCTGTTTTGCTTTTTATACATTTACCAAACCCAAATCAGGAAAATAATTAAAAATTCAAGTACAGAGGATATGCTTGCTATTTTTTTTTCCTTTGCAGTATTGGGGATTGAACCCAGAGTCATTCTACCTCCAAGCTCTACCCCCAGCCCTATTTTTTATTCTTTATTTTGAAATAGGGTCTCACTAAGTTGCAGAGGGCCTCACTAAGTAGCTGAGGCTGGCCAAGAACCTTGTCTCAGCTTCAACCTCCTAAATCATGAGATTACAAGCACCATGTCTGGGTTATGTTTACTTTTTTTTTTTTTTTTTACAGTGAATGGACGTATATTTCTTTAGGAAATTCTTAAAGCTAAAGGAGTTAAAAGTTAAAATGCTGTTTTTTTCTCCTAAGCTGTCCATATCACTAAATTAATTCCAATTAATGAAGTAAGGAGAAATTGGGTTGAGGATGTACCTTAATAACAGAACACTAGCCTAACACACAAGGTCCTGGGGGAAAGTGAGTTGGGCCCATTCTGTGCATGCTAGCATTTTTTTTATTGACACTGGGGTTCCTGGAAACCCTTCTACCTCTGGGCTACACTCCCAGACCTATTTGGAAACAGGGTCTCTTAAGCCAGCAAGGCTGGCTTCGAACCTGCATGATCCTCCTGTTTCTGTCTCCCAAGCGCGGGGATTACAAGCATGTGCCACCATGCCGCACTAACATGCTAGCATTTTTAAACTGGACATTTTCATTTACGCGACTGTTTTCATCCAGCTTTTCGTAAAACAGACTCACTGGAAGGTAACTTTTATTAACAGTCTGCTACTACTATGGATTCCAGGATTTGATTGTTAAGTTTCATGGAATCTGAGTCTCAGCATTTCAGTCCAGTCTTTCATTTTGTGCATCAGAGACACTTTTTTTTTTTTTTTTTTTTTTGCAGTACTAGGGATGGAACCCAGGGGCATTCTGCCCCCGAGCTACACCCCCAGCCCTATTTTTTATTCTTTAATTTTTGAAACAGGGTCTCACTGAGTTGCAAAGGGCCTCACTATGTAGCTGAGGCTGACCGCAAACCACGATCCTCCTGTCTCAGCCTCCCAAGTTCTGAGATTACAAACGTGTGCCACCACACCCAAGTTAGTTGTGCCTTTCAAGTAGAATTCAATCCAGTTATTCAAAAGAATGCTTGAATACAGAACTTATATCTACCTTCTTTAAGAAAGCTTTTGACAGTTTTCATTTTTGCTTTCTGCTTCGGGTTTGTTTTCTTGTTTGCAATCAGTCTGGTGACAAGGAGTTAATAGCTAGAAATTGTTTTTTAGCCCTCCCTCCAAACAAAATGCTTCTTAAGCTTGATGCCTCCTGACAGTAGGCCTTTGTGTTCGAAGCAACAAACGTACTTTACCCATGGTTGTCTTTGGTTCCTGAGCTAATTTTGTATCACAGGTGTGAGATTTACTTTAATTATCAAAAAGAACAGCTGAGGAGGTCAGCCTATTATCCATCTGGTCCTAATCCAGCCAAGGGGCCTCTGTGCCCCATGCCAATATTTCCAATTGTCAGTGGCCCTGACTTTTCCTGCCGCTGGATCTTTAATCTCATCTGTCAGTTATGGAGCTACTGAAATATTCCCTGACCCTCTAAATACCTCCTCATTCTCCCCCTCCCAGATATTTGCACACACATTCCCTTCAGC
This sequence comes from Muscardinus avellanarius, assembly GCF_963383645.1. Classification (NCBI taxonomy): domain Eukaryota; kingdom Metazoa; phylum Chordata; class Mammalia; order Rodentia; family Gliridae; genus Muscardinus; species Muscardinus avellanarius. The sequence goes on along the minus strand of NC_137788.1, from coordinate 78,932,215 downwards.
AGGGTCTCAGATTGCAAGGCGTCGCGGTGCGGTTAGGCCTCAGCACCTCACCAACTCCCACGTATAACCCTCACCAGCATTTCTCTGGTCTGAGCGCTAGAGGTGGGATGGGATTTAAACTGCCATTTCAGGAGGCTCTTTGTGAAAGATGCGAGAAAAGGTGACTGAGAAGAAAAAGCTATTTTTTCCCTCTACTCTCACTCCACACTTATAACACCATATGTATAAGGGTTTTTCCCCGTATGCTAAGCAGTTCTCTAGCAAACACCAGCTAGGCCTTCTGTAATTCAGCTCAACTCTTAACTACCTGGAGGACATGAGACCTCACAGGCTAAAGGCTCAGCACCACTCCAGAGGCCGGTCCACAGGCTCGAGGTTGCCACTTATGAAACGGGGGGTTTCTTGCGAGAAAACCCCTGCGAGTTCTTGTCTACGGAGAGCGAAGAATGACACCCGCAGACCTCAGGAAGGGGAGTAAAAGGTTTATTGGAAGCAGCAGGGAATGGGGCAAGGGTGGCTGAACACCCCCAAAGGGTCTGGAACTCTGGGTCCAGCAGCTGCCTTCAGGACAATACTCGAGAGTAGCCCAAGCCAATTGCCTTCAGGTACAGGCTGCTTTCTTCCGGAGTCCGCACGATCTGCCAGAAGGGAATAGAGAAAAGTGGCCGAACACCCCATAGGGGAGGTTGGAACTCCGGGGTCCAGTAGCTGCCTTCAGGGTCACTACCTGAGTGTCGCCCGAGCCAAGTGCCCATCAGTTGCAAACTACTTTCTCCCAGAGTCCACGCGATCTGCCAGAAAAGAGGTGCAGGTCACCCCTAGGGGCCTGGTCAGCCATGATGTCCAGCAGAGGCCTTCAGGTCACTACTCGAGAGTTGCCCGAGCCACGTGCCCTCAGATGCACTCTGCCTTCTCTCAGGGCCAACACGACCTGCGCGAGAGAGAACAGCTCCCCAGAAGGGGAGGGGGTCCCGAGCGGGAAAGTGACCCCCTTTTGCCATCTGACTGGCCGATGCCTGACCGCTTGCAAGTCCGTTTGTGGTTAGGGTGACTCCAAGGAGAATTTGCATAGGACATTTGCAAGTCCTTTGAAGGGTCTCCTTTCAGGAATGCCAGACTTGCTCGGTGGGTTTGTTGATTAGGAAACTCAGGATGGCTTTGTGAAGCTCTGGCCTTCTTATCTCTGAGCCTTTGGAGTTTCAGGCATTTGTCGCCCCTCAGGAAACTCAGGAAATTAGCTTTTTTCTACCAAGGCCTTTTCCCTATCTGCCTATTTCCTTTCTATCTCCTCACTTACAGCCAGTGGCCTATGGCTTGGAGCTCTCCCTAGCCAGATGTGAGACATGAATAGGTTGCGGCGATGCAGGAAGGTCCAGAGCCCCTACGGCCCCTCTGGGTGTTCTGTGCCCAGGAACTTTCACCTCGCCTCTCTCTAAACTCTACTCTTTGGGCTTTGCTTTTCCTTTCTTCCGTGTGTGTGTGTGTGTGTGTGTGTGTGTGTGTGTGTGTGTGTGTGTGTGTGTTACTGAGGATTGAACCCAGGGCACTCTATCTCCAAGCTACCCCTTCCCAACATTTTTTTTTTTTTTTTGAGACATAGTCTCACTAAGTTGCTGAGAATCTCGCTACATCATTGAGGCTGTCCTCAAACCTCTCCTCCTGTCTCAGCCTCCCAAGTACTTGGTTTTCAGGAGTGCCCCACCACACTCAGCTCCCTTGTCCCCCCCCCCCCCCCCGGTTCGGTACTGGGGATGGAACCCAGGGGCATCTACCTCCAAGATACACCTCCAGCCCTATTTTTTATTCTTTATCTTTTGAAACGGTCTCACAGAGTTGCAAAGGGCCTCTCTAAGTAGTAGCTGAGGCTGTCCGCAAACCATGATCCTCCTGTCTCAGCCTCCCAAATGCTGTGATTACAAGCCTACACCACCACACCCAGCTCCCAGCCCTAGTTTTTATTCTTTATTTTGAAACAGGGTCTCACTGAATTGCAAAGTGTACCAGTATTGGGAAGAGGCATCAAACTGTATTAATGTGCTGGAAATGGAAAATTGCTTTGATAATTTCCAAAATGTAAAATCTAGTCAGAGCTTAGGTGCTGTGCAGGCACTCAGGCAGGGAGGGGGCTGCAGCGATTACAATGCAGAGTGCCTCTCTGCCTTTGCCCTCCATTCTAATCATTAACCTATAGTAAAAGCCTTAGAGTCAACTGAAGCCTTTAGCTCTAAAACTACAATAGAGGTAACCGGTGCCTCTGTTTACCTCCTGTCCTCTGGGATCCGCTGGGGCACAGGAAAGGTAAACTTTGTGTGCAGCTTCAAAGCACCCTAGTGGATGAGCAACCAGTACTGCCCAATACAATAGAGCCAAGGGCCAGGTAGATTCTTGACCCTTGCACTTAGTAAGTGCACTGTCCGGAGACAAAGAGGCACCACCTGGCTAAGGAATAAGTAACTAGCCCATTGCCTTGGTAACACTGATGAGAAAGATACCAATAGAAAATCTATTTAAAGGTTGGGGTCCCCAAGAGGGGCCAGAGTTCCATTTTTGGGCTCTCCAGCATGCGGGTCAGCATGCTGCTTTTTCTTTCTTTTCTCTATTTCTTACAACTCTATTTCCTAATTTTGTAATAAAGATTTGTTAAAGCTGCACTGAGCTGCCTGTTTTAATTTTTTTATTCAACCAACCTTAGTTGAATGAGAAAAAGAACCCCCACCATTTCAAACAGTAACACAAAGGACCTCACTAAGTAGCTGAGGCTGTCCATGAACCTCAATTTTCCTGTCTCAGCCTCCTGAATGCTGGGATTACAAACATGGGCCACCATGCCCAGCTACCCTTGGGGTTTTTTTGGGGTGGTGGTGGTGGTACTAGGGTTCCTGGAAACCCTTCTACCTCCGGGCTACACTCCTGGACCTATTTTATATTTTATTTGGAAACAGGGTCTCTTAAGCCAGCACGGCTGGCTTGGAACCAGCGCGATCCTCCTGTCTCAGCCTCCCAAGCGTGGGGATGACAAGCGTGAGCCACCACGCCCAGCTACCCTTGGGGTTTTTAATGGCAGCTTCCTTAGGTAGGTTTGATTGATTACATCACTAGCCATTAGTATCAATTTAACTTCCAGTTCTCCCCTTCTGGAGGTGAGTGGGGTGGGTGTGAAAATCCCAATCCTTTAATCACCTGGTTCCTTAGCAACCAGCGCCTCCTTGAGGCTATCCAGGAGTCGCCAAGAATGATCTCATTAGAACAGAAGGTGCTCCTCTCACTCAGGAACTAACAAAGGTCTTGGGAGCTAGGGTGAAAGGCAAAATGGCAGAACGAAAGTTTCTCTTGATGTCCCTAATGCTCAGGAAATTACAAAAGTTTTAGAGTATATCAGGTATGTCGACCCATAGAGAAAACTATTTATTTATTTAGTTAGTTTTTAATTTTAGGGTTTGAACCCAGGGGCTATTTTTTCCTTCCTTCCTTCCTTCCTTCCTTCCTTCCTTCCTTCCTTCCTTCCTCCCTCCCTCCCTCTCAATACTGGGGATTAAACCCACGGCATCCTATCACTGAGCTACAGCCCCAGCCCTTTCTGTTTTTTGTTTGTTTGTTTTGTTTTGTTTAGAGACAAAGTCTCCTAAGTTGCCCAGGCTAGTCTCAAACTCGCAATCCTCGTGCCCTGTACTCTTTCCCTGATCTGTATTAGCCTATGACTGGTAAAGTCATTATTTGATACAGTAAATATTGCATTTGGAGATATTTGAAAAAGGAAAAAGATAGTTGATATGCAAAATAAATTTTTTTAAATAGAAGTAGAAAAGATAATTGTGTTAAATTTAAGATTCTGCCAAAATATATCTTATTTCAAATCAATAACATGGTAAAGAATTAAAACCACACACACACACACACACACACACACACAATGGGTGCCATCTGTGATCCCAGTTACTCACAAGGCTGAGTGAGGCATGAGAATCACAAGTTCCAGGCCAGCCTGGCAACTTAGCTAGACCCTGTCTCAAAACTTTATAAAAAGGCCTGGGGATGTAGTTAGAATACTTGCTGGCCTAGCATGCTTGAGTCCTTGCGATCAATCTTTTGTACCACAAAAACAAGACAAAAGAAACACACATATACAGATTGGGTGTAATGTTCTTAAAAAACCTTAGGCTAGTTTATTCTATACTCTTCCAAAAAAAAAAAAGCAGATATAAGAAGGAAATTTATATGGAGTTTCCAGATGAACACATGTCAGTCATACTGAACACTTCATTGACGGTATTTAAGCAGACCTGGCTGATCGGATTCCTTCGAAATTCCCCCGGAATGACCTTACTACAGCGGTGGCTCCTTCTATCCATTAGCTATGAGATGCTGGAAAACCTAGCAATACACCTTACCTGTCAACGTCCCCCTAAGATTTACCCAGCAAATATGATCAGCGATGCAATCAGCTTCTCTCACAGTTTTAATTTGCTAATGTGTTTGTGGGATGTCTACTTTTCAGTCCACAATCGAGGATTGGGTTTTGATTCTTACATTCACATTTTAGCTCTGTGGCTTAGTTTATTATCATCTTCTGCAGCTATCAAACCTGCATACTGGAAATAGTATTCAATAAGAGCTCTAAAAGATTTTAAGGGTCATTTAGTGCATGAATATCAAACCCCGTAGGCCTGAGCTTCTCTGAAGGACTTCAGAGTAGCTGAAGAGAGGGGACAAGTTGGACCCTCAGCCTGATGTTCTATGTTAGATTTTGTTTGAAAAGTTTAAAACTAGCCGAGTGTGGTGGTGCCTGCTTGTAATTCCAGCATTCAGGAGGCTGAGACGGGAGGTTCGTGGATACCCTTAGCTACTTAGTGAGTCCCTCTGCAACTTAGTGAGACCCTGTTTCAAAATAAAGAATAAAGCTGGGCGTGGTGGTGCACGCTTGTAATCCCCGCACTTGGGAGGCTGAGACAGGAGGATCGCACAGGTTCGAAGCCAGCCTTAGCTACTGAGTGAGGCTCTCAGCAACTTAGTGAGACCCTGTTTCCAAATAAAATATAAAATAGTTCTGGGAGTGTAACCTGGAGGTAGAAAGCCCCTGGGTTCTACCCCCAGTACCACAAAATAAGAAAGGAAGAAAGGAAGAAAGAAAGAAAGGAAAAAAAATATGGCAGGGGGTGTAGCTCAGAGGTCGAATGTCCCTGGGTTCCATCCCCAGACCCGCAAAAAAAAAAAAAAAAAAAAAAAAAAAAAAGTTTAAAACTGATTGATCTACTAGAACCCTTAATGTTCACAGATGAAAACATTAGAATGGAATGCCCACATCTCTGGGGTGAGGTGAAATTGGCCCAGGGTTCACTTTACTAGGTGGTAGTGGAATGAGGACTAACCTCAGCCCTCCTGCAACTTCCATGTATCAATTTTCAAAATTCTTGTAAGTTTTGAGCCAGGCATGGTGGCGCACGCTTGTAATCCCCGCGCTTGGGAGGTTGAGACAGGAGGATCGCACGGGTTGGAAGCCAGCCTCAGCTACTTAGTGAGGCTCTCAGCAACTTAGTGAGACCCTGTTTCCAAATAAAATATAAAATAGGTCTGGGAGCATAGCCCGGAGGTAGAAAGCCTCTGGGTTCCACCCCCAGTACCACCAAAAAAAAAAAAAAAAAAAATTCTTGTAAGTTTCAAGTGACAGCTTATATGCGGAACTTCTCTGTAGATTAGGAAGGATGAGCTAAGGCAAGACTATCGTTGTGGCTGTCAGAGGGATGTTCTCGTGATGTTGGAGCCCAGCTGCAGTTCATAACAGCACTGGGTCTCAATCAGTAGTGTAAACCTTTAATATTTGTGTTGTTCCAAAAAGCTTTGTATAGAGCAAAGAAGACCACTAATTCACTCTTCATTATGAAAACTCTACAGATAGAAGATACAAGAGGCAAAGCAGGGTGCGGTTGTGCATGCCTATACTCCCAGTACTTGGGAGGCTGAGTCAGGAGGATTGGGGGTTCAAGACCACCCTCAGCAACTGAGCGAGGCCCTCAGCAACCTAGCAAAACCCTGTTTTGAAGTACGAAACAAAAAAGGCTGGGAGTGTAGCTCAGAAGTAAAACACCACCCGGGCGTGGTGACACATGCTTGTAATCCCAGCATTCGGGAGGGTGAGACAGGAGGATCGAGGTTCGAGGACAGCCTCAGCTACTTAGTGAGGCCCTTTGCAACTCAGTGAGACCCTGATTCAAAATAAAAAGACTAAAAAATAGGGCTGGGGTATAGCTCAGAGGTAGAATGCCCCTGGGTTCCATTCTCAGTATCGCAAAAATTAAATAAATAGGTAAATAAACAAAAAATAAAGAATAAAAAATAGAGCTGGGGATGTAGCTTGGAGATAGAATGCCCCTGGGTTCCATCCTGAGTACTGCAAAAAAAGAACTAAAGCACCCCTGAGTTCTATGAAAGAGAAGGAGAAAGAGGATAAGGAAGAGGAGGAGGACCAGGATGAGGACAAGGAGGAGGCAGAAGGAGATAAACGATGTGAATAACACAAGTACTGTACTAATAGGATGAGACACGTGTAAGAGAGATCCCTTGGGGCCATACAGGAGGAAACTGCCTTATTGAAAGAACAATGCATGAAGTATAAAAAGAAACTTCATGAAGCAAAAGTTCAAATAAAGCTATGAACATATACAAAATTATCAACACCAGGCTCCATAAGGTGGGGCTGGGGGAGGAGAAAGGAGTGGGTTGGAATCTGGAAGGAAGCACACCAAGTGCTGTGTGCGTCTGTCTCTGTCTCTGTCTCTCTCTCTGTCTCTCTCTCTCTCTCTCTCTCTCTCTCTCTCTCTCTCCCTTTCTTTCTTTCTTTTTCCATTACTGGGGATGAAACCCAGGGACATTCAGCCTCCGAGCTACACCTCCAGCCCTATTTTTTATTCTTTATTTTGAAACAGGGTCTCACTGAGTTGCAAAGGGCCTAAGTAGCTGAAGCTGGCCACAAACTCGGATCCTCCCGTTTCAGCCTCCCGAATGCTGGGATTACAAGCGTGCGCCACCACGCCCGGCTTGCGTGTGTACATAGTTTCTATCACTCCGGACTCATTATGTGTAATTATGTCACATGAATAAAGAAAAAAAAATTTTCTTAAAGGAAGACAATGAAATGGAGCAGGCCCTTGGAGGATGAGTGGAAAACACATTGCAGGGAGATGCTGTTTCAGTGTGATCAGATTCTGGCCCATTCTGGGTCACATGTAGTTAACCCACATCCTGTGTCTAATATGTAAAGCAGATACCTTACTAGTCCCTTTTGGCTCCTGACTGCCATGTCTTAGTTCAGGCCTCTGTCGCCTCCTGTGACTGCTGGGGCAGCTCCCAGCTAGTGCTTCTGCCTTGGTCCCGCCCCCTCTCACCCATTCTCCACACGGCAGATCTGATCACATCTCCCAGCAGAAGACCCTTCCACTGAAGAGGCGCCGGGACAGAGGCTACTGCTGAGGAAGGCAAAGTGCACATGCACAGTGAGGCTGTGAGACTGTGGACCTTCTTTTGTAGCCATAGTACAATGTGTGTGCACGCACGTGTGTGTGTGTGTGTGTGTGTGTGTGTGTGTGTTACTAGGGATTGAACCCAGAGGCATTCTACCTCTGAGCCACACCTCCAGCCCTATTTTATTTTTGAAACAGGGTCTAAGTTGCAGAGGACCTTGCTAAATTGTCAAGGCTGGTCATAAACCTGTGATCCTCCTATCTCAGCCTCTAAAGTACTGGGATTACTACCATGTACTGGTGTGTGCTACCATGCTCGGCTACAAAGTCTTATTATTTATTTATTTATTTATTTAGGTACTGGAGATGGAAACCAGAGGCATTCTACCTCTGTGCTACACCCCCTAGCCCTATTTTATATTTTGAGAAAGGAGCTTACTGAGTTGCAAAGGGCCTCCCCAAGTAGTTGAGGCTGTCTGTAAACCACGATTCTCCTGTCTCTGCCTCCCAAATGCTGGGATTACAAGTGTGAGCCACCATACCCAGCTACAAAATCATTTTCAAAGAGGGCCCCCTAGTCTGGCATGATAACACACACCTGTAATCCCAGTACTTGGGAGGCTGAGACAGGAGGATCCCAGGTTTAAACCAGCCTCAGCAACTTAGTGAGGCCTTTCACATTTTCAAATAAAATATAAAATAGGACTCTGGGGGTAGCTCAGAGGTAGAATGCCCCTGGGTTCAAACCCTAGTAAAACACACACACACACATACACACACACACCCCAAAACAAAACATCTAGAACTAAATTCTTTCTATAGGGAATTCTTTCTTCTGCAACTCTGGAGAGGGATAAGGTAAGTCAAGAGTTGATGACATGGAAGTTCCAGAGAGGCCTGTTGAGCAGAAACCATAATTATCTTCATTTTACAGATGAGGAACAGGGAATAAGCTGCCTAGCACCCACATTTGATCCACCACTCTATGCTGCTCCACAGGTAGATTTTGTGTGCGTGTGTGTAGTACTGGGGATTGAACCCAGAAGTATTCTACTCTGAGTTACATCCCCAGCCTTATTTTATTTTTATTTTTAAACAGAATCTCACTAAGTTGCTGAGGGCCTCACTAAGCTGCTGAGACTGGCCTAAATCTGCAATCCGCGTGTGTCAGCCTCCCAGGTGCTAGGATTACTGGTGTGCAGCACCACACCCAGCCCCAATTAGATCATTTTAATGAGTGATTTCAAACCTGAAGCTCTGACTCTTATGTTTTCTGGCCCCCAGGGTTTAGTGGTAACGTAAAGTTATAGATCAATGCCTGGAGGAAATTTGAGGTTCTAACGCTCCCAGAAGCAGATTACAGTTATTTTGGTCATGAGATGGATTGTCATGATGCCTGCAGGGCCAGTGGGTCTAGACTGGTGGTCTTGGGACCACCACATACGAAAAGTTTTGACTTTGCACATTCTTGGTGGCTCTGTTATAACAGTGTCACTGATATGCCTGGAGTAGGAGTGGACAAGTTGGTTTCTGTGGTCACTACAGGTAACTGTTTGGAAGTAGTGGTGCACGCCTATAATCTCAGTACTGGGGAGGCTGAGACAGGAGGATCAAGGGTTCAAAGACAGCCTTAACAATTTAGTGAGACTCAGCAACCTAGTGAGACCCTGTTTTTAAAAAAAAGCCTGGGAGAATAACTTGGAGGTAGAATGCCTCTGGGTTCAATCCTCATTACTGAAAAAAAGAAAGGAAAAAAAAAAAACAGTAGAAAGCTATTTTCTTTTCTCATGAGGAGCTGATCTTTTAAGTATCATTAAGTTCTTGGAACAATGACTATATAAAAGAACAAAGTAACAATGATTCATATTTTTTTTATTTTTCCAAAAGGGTAGGATAAGAAAGGGGTTCTAGTAGTGGACAGTCTAGGAGTTTATATTTAGTTATCCTATTTTTAATTTTTTTTTTTTTTCGTGGTGGTGCTGGGGATTGAACCCAGGGGCATTCTATCTCTGAGCTACACTCCAGCCCATTTTTTTTATTTTGAAACAGCATCTCCTAAGTTGCTGAGACTGGCCTCAAACCATGATCTTCCTGTCTCAGACTTCCAACTACTGGGATTACAGGTATGTGTCACCATAGCCTGCTTTAAGGTTAAGTACTTTTGTTTCTGCCTTGCTGGGGGTCAAACCCAGGGCCTCAATAGTACGCTAGGCAAGTACTCAACCACTGAGCTATGGCCCTAGGCCCCATGTTTGGTGTGTGTGTGTGTGTGTGTGTGTGTGTGTGTGTTAGTTCCTGGGAATTGAACCCAGGATCATTCTACATATTAGCTATACCCCCAGACTCCCTTTTAAAATTTTGAAAGAGGGTCTTTCTAAGTTATAGAGGCTGGCCTAGAACCTGCAATCCTCTTGTGTTAGCCTCCCAAGTACAGGGACTACAGGTATGTGCCACTGGCCCAGCCAGGTTTGCTGTGTGTGTGTGTGTGTGTGTGTACGCATGTGTGTGTGTTACTGGGGTGTAAACCCAGGGGTAAGGCCGGGCGTGGTGGCGCACGCTTGTAATTCCCGCGCTTGGGAGGCAGAGACAGGAGGATCGCGCAGGTTCGAAGCCAGCCACGCGCGCTGGCTTAGGAGACCCTGTTTCCAAATAAAAATGTAAAAATAGGTCTGGGAGTGTAGCCCAGAGGTAGAAGGGCTTCCAGGAACCCCAGTACCACCAAAATAAATAAATAAATAAATAAATAAATAAATAAATAAATAAATAAACCCAGGGGTATTCTACCTCTGAGCTACACCCAAAAAAGAGAGTGGGTGGAGGGAGTCATTGCTGCCACGACCATGCTAACATCTGATCAGTCCCTCAGCCATCTACTTGTGCACAAGGAAAAACTACTTGGGCAGTTAGAGACATGTGCCTGCCTACATTTCCTGGAAGAGTTTCAACTAGAGGAAATACAATTACGGAGTCAGTGACACAGAAGTAATGTTTTGAGTCTTGAGGATAGAGAAGGTATGTTGATAAGAAAAGGAAGGGGATCGTAACAGAGTCCTGGGGCGCGCCACCACCGAGATACCTACAGAACATGTGGGGCATGTGGTAGAAACGTGCACACGTCTCTCGCCATCCTCTCCACCTCTGAAACTAACGCAACACACATATGTGCACCAAAGATGACCTGTGTCCATCATTCTTGAGCCTAATTTCAGGCCAATGGGATAGGAGTGCAGGTAGCATGAGCAACCTGTGAATGGCTGCAGCAGGGGAGGGGATGCCCCCACCTTTCCCCTGTTTCTGTTGACAGCAATGAGAATGCATCACAAGCAGTCTTGGACAACACAGATGCGGGCAGAGCAGTGAGCTGAAAGGAGCCTGGGTCCCTGGCAATGTTGTGGGAAGAGCAGCCACACCAACCTCTTCTTTATTCAAGCAATTGCCATTTTAGTTGTCTGTACACACAGTGGAACCTATATTCAGATTCAAGTGCAGTCATCCTATGAACCGATAAAGATGCATGAACCCACAGGCTGTGGATCAAACAGGACCAATTAGTCATATTTTCCACCCGCTCTGATTAGACAATGGCACAAAGGAGTCGAGGGAGTGGTCAGGCAGTAGAGTGCGTGTGTGGACAAGCACTTTTTAAAATTAATTAATTTTATTTTTTTGGTGATACTGAGGGTGGAACCCAGCGGCTTTTTACCTCCAGGATACACTCCCAGACCTATTTTATATTTTATTTGGAAACAGGGTCTCACTAAGTTGCTGAGAGCTTCACTCAGTAGCTGAGGCTGGCTTCGAACCTGTGCGATCCTCCTGTCTCAGCCTCCCAAGTGCGGGGATTACAAGTGTGCGCTACCATGGGAGGCATCGGGGAGTTTAGGAGTTGGACTGCCATCTGCAGGCTGCTGTAACAAAGTGCGCGAGGTGTCATCTAGGCTTTGCCACGGAGCAGCTGTGTGCGCAGGGCCACTTCCGCTCTACTTACTTCACATGGGCAAAATGCATAGATTCCCAAACCTGCTGGCTTACTGCCCCCTTTTCAGAAACACACACACACACACACACACACACACACACACACACACACACAGAACCACACACACACACAAATCAAAACAAAACCCAAATTCCGCACCTGGATGCTTCCACCACCCTCTCACTGTTATTCGATGCTCTCCAATTTTACTCAAGGCTACCACACCCCTGGGGCTCAATCCCCTCTCCCCCTCTCAGGGACGGTGTGTCCGTGTTTCGCTGACTTTGGGAATCTATGCAAGAGCTGAAAGACGTCATCACAGAAGACGACTTAGATCACAAAGCATTACTGTTCTACAGGCAAAAGGGGGCCTCTGGTGATATCGATGTCACAAGTAGGCAACGACTTCAGTTTGGAGTCCTGATTAACATGGGATGAGAACCAAAGGGGCAGCATTTGGAGAAAGTAGGAAAGATCCGAGAAGCCGGCCAATGCAGGAACACCTAAACTGCACTAGGCAGTCTGGGGCCAAGGTGGTCGTGATCTCCTGCTGGCTCTCTGTTCAGGAGTGTTTACGTCTGCGAGAAACGATGCTAATAGCTGAAGGAAGGAGCGGCATTTTACAGACTGCACCGCATCATTACTCTATCCACGCTAAGCAGGCACCTAATTGACACAGATGCAACCATACCCACTTGGCGTGGATGCACACAAGAAAGACGAAAGCGGAGTAACCAGGCTCAACTATCTGCTTCACCTCTTAATCTTATATTTCAGAATGAGCATGACTAGGGAGCTAACTGTCCCTCAGCTGGTCTGTCTTTGCATGTTTTTTGTGTTGTGTACATCTCACTGTGTTAAGTGAATCTAGTAGAGTTACATATGCATATAAAGATATTAAATATATGGATATTAAATATATGGATATTAGCCGGGCGTGGTGGCTCACGCTTGTAATCCCCCTGCTTGGGAGGCGGAGACAGGAGAGTCGCGCAGGCTCGAAGTCAGCCGTGCTGGCTTAAGAGACCCTGTTTCCAAATAAAATATAAAATAGGTCTGGGAGTGTAGCCCGGAGGTAGATGGGTTTCCAGGAACCCCAGTACCACCAAAAAAAAAAAAGAAAAAAATATATATATGGATATTAAATATATGGATATAGGCAAATGTGTGCCTATAGTTGGAGACACATTGTAGAGAAAAAGTTTTCAAATTTTAAACTAATAAGAAAACAGTCAATTTATGAGCAAGAATTTAAAGCATTTTCAAGGAAATTACATGTAATTTTTGCTCTACTTAATTTTTTTTTTTTTTTTTTTTGGTGGTACTGGGGTTCCTGGAAGCCCTTCTACCTCCGGGCTACACTCCCAGACCTATTTTTACATTTTTATATTTGGAAACAGGGTCTCCTAAGCCAGCTCGCGCGGCTGGCTTCGAACCTGCGCTATCCTCCTGTCTCCGCCTCCCAAGCACGGGGATTACAAGCGTGCGCCACCACGCCCGGTGATCTACTTAATTTTTAAATGACTTTTATTGTGCAACATTAAACTGACCTTCAGTTCTATACAAATTCACACATGGTGAGCTGCTCCCAATGAAGCTGAGTTAAGGAGGCATTACTCTATATCTCTCCTGATGGCTTTGGCACTGATTGCTTCAAAAACAGTTGAGTTTACAGTTACATAAAACACATTAGTACATTAGCATGATTACTCTTTTCATGATTTTAACTCTCTTGCTGACTTTAGCAAGAATAAGATGTGATTGCCCAGTGTGGTGGCGCACACCTGTCATCCCAGAACCTGGGAGGCTGAGACAGGAGGATCACAGGTTTGATGCCAGCCTCAGCTGCTTAGTGAGGCCCTCCAAAACGTAATGAGACCCTGTTTCAAAAAAGAATAAAACATAGAGCTGAGCCGGGCATGGTGGCACACGCTTGTAATCCCCGCGCTTGGGAGGCTGAGACAGGAGGATCGCGCAGGTTTGAAGCCAGCCTCAGCTGCTTAGTGAGGCTCTCAGCAACTTGGTGAGACCCTGTTTCCAAATAAAATAGAAAATAGGTCTGGGAGTATAGCCCGGAGGTAGAAAAGCCTCTGGGTTCCACCCCCAGGACCACCAAAAAACAAAACAAAACAAAACACAAAACAAAAAACAAAAAAAAAAAACATGGAGCTGGGGGTGTAGCTCAGTGGTACAATGCCCCTAGGTTCAATCCCCAGTACCACACAAAAAAAGATGTAATTACTTATTTTCACTAAGTAAATCATATATTTGAAAAGGTAACAAAGAAAGTCTTGTCTATTTCCTGGAAAAAAAATTGACTTTTCCTTAACATATGGTGAGTAGTTTTGCTTCTCTTATGATTATTTTTGTAGTGATTAAATACAGGGGTGTTAACCCATTGAGTTATACCCCCAGGCCCCTTTCAGATAGGGTCTAAGTTGCTGAGGCTGGCCTCAAACTTGTGATCCTCCTGCTTCAGCCTCCAGAGCAGCTGGGAGTGCAGGTATGCATCACCACGCCCTGCTTTACAGTCACTTTTAATATTATGCCAAAATCCACATCCATATTATTTTTATTACTTTAGCAACAAGGTCAGCTCCATGTCCAGTTTCCACACAAATGCACTGAAATGTGAAATGATGTTTAAGTTTCACACAGTAATATAAAAATATTTTTTTAAACTTTCATCCTGTTCATTGAGACTTGCGTCAGCATCGTCGGCACCCAGATGAGCGTCATACTTAGCAGCAATGTAAATCCTCAGACCTGTCTACTGAAAGCTGGGTGAGGCCCATGTGTTTAACAGGTTCTTTTATTTATTTTTTTCTGTGGTGTTGGGGATTGAACCCAGGGGCATTCTACCTCTGAGCTACACCCTTATCCCAATTTTTTATACTTTATTTTGAAACAGCCTCACTAAGTTGCAGAAGGCCTAAGCAGCTAAGGCTGGCCACAAACCTGGATCCTCCTGTCTCAGCCTCCCAAGTACTGGGATTACAAGCGTGCGCCACTACGCCCGGCTTAACAGGTTCTTTTAAGTGATTCTAATACAAGCTGAAATTTGAGAATCTCTAGGGAAATTAAGCAAGGTCTTACTTCATTATAGTATGATGAGTTAGCAGGATTTGTTTGATGCAGAGATGAACTTAACAGAGGTTACAGTTTTTACAGGGGTGAACAGTGAAATAAGGAGGAGAGGATATGTAATTATCATGTTGAATATGGGATTTTTTTTTATACTGAAGGTTGAGTCCAGAGGCCTTGCACCTCTGAGCTACACTTCCATTTCTATTTTATTTTTTTATTTTGAGATGGTCTCACAGTGAGGGCTGGCCTCAAACCTGTGATCCTCCTGTCTCAGCCTCTCAATGAGGTACTGGGATTACTGGTGTGTGCCACCATGCCTGACAAGATTTTAAGATGAAAAAAGAGAAAAGAGAAAACTCATGGGGCTTGGGAATATATTATTTTTAATCATTCATATACTCAAGAATTGCCAAGTGAAGGCCTTAAATACTACCAATAACCTAGATCAACGTGCTCCGTATCATAATCGGCTTCACATCAAAACAACTATCTTAATTCTTGTCTTAGCATTCTCTTGCTTACAAGAGTTTGGTGTAAGTATAAACTTCTTTTAAAAACATATCCTGCTTTATATACTTTCCATATTCAGCTTTTTCACTATTTTGTTCTTCTGTATTGTTTCCTATGGCTTAAGTTTGTTTTTATTTTTCAATGTGTGTGTGTGTGTGTGTGTGTGTGTGTGTGTGTGTGTGTGTGTGTGTTGAACCTAGGAATGTTCTGAACTACAAGCCCAGCCTTGTTTTGTTTTGTATTTGGAGACAGGGTTTCACCAAGTTGCCGAGGCTGGCTTTGGACTTGTGATATTCCTGTCTCAGCTTCCCAAGTACTGAGATTACAGGTGTGTGCCACATCTGTAATTTTAAATGTTAGGTTTTCTTTCTCTATACGTGTAATAAGAATTATCTTCTTCCAGTTTGTGATTTGTCTTTTAACTTTATGGTATCTTTTTTTCTTCCCCTTTTTTTTGGCAGTACTGGGGATTGAACCTAGGGGCATTCTACCTCCCAGCTACACCTCCAACATGCATGGCTCATTATGGTGTGTGTGTGTGTGGGGGGGGGTACTGGGGATTGAACCCAGGTGCATTCTACCTCCAAAATCCCCCCCCCAGCCTATTTTTTTTAATTCTTTATTTTGAAACAGGGCCTAAGTAGCTGAGGCTGGTGTGAACCCGGATCCTCTGGTTTCAGCCTCCCAAGTACTAGGATTACAAGTGTGCACCACCACACCCGGCTTCATTATGGTATATTTTGATAAATACAAGTTCCTAATTTATTATAGACTAATCTTCCTTGCATTTTATTTTATTTATTTTATTTTTTATGTTTTGGTGGTACTGGGGGTGGAACCCAGAGGCTTTCCACCTCCGGGCTATACTCCCAGACCTATTTTTTTTTATATTTTATTTGGAAACAGGGTCTCACTAAGTTTCTGAGAGCCTCACTAAGTAGCTGAGGCTGGCTTCGAACCTGTGTGATCCTCCTGTCTCAGCCTCCCAAGCACAGGGATTACAAGCGTGCGCCACCACGCCCGGCTCTCACTCTACTATTAATGATACTTTCTTGTGGTATGTTTAAAACCAGTCTTGCTTGGTATTTGGTGGAGATGACACAGTTTTAGATTAAGTGGTTTTTTGCATCATCTATTTTCCTCATACTTTTTACCTTCAATTTCATCATATACTTATTTTTAGATGTATCTTTTTTCAAATACTATAATGCTAGATAAACCCACCATATATTTGTTGTTGTTGTTTTGTTACTAGGGACTGGACCCAAAAACATTTTACCTCTGCAATACCCAGCTCTTTTCATTTTTTCTTTAAAATTTGAAACAGGGTCTTGTTACGTTGCTGAAGCTATCTTTGAACTTGCAATTCTATTCAGCCTCCCAAGTGCTGGGACCATAAGTGTGAGCCATCTCAGCCAGCTAGACCATGCTTTTTACTAGTGAGTTTGTTCCATTTACATGTACTGGAATTTATTTGAATTTCTACCACTTTTTTAGCTTTTAATTTATATGCACTATATTCTTTACATATCTTTGACATCTCTTGTCCACTTAAAACTTAATATTGATACCTTGATATTCCAACAATAAACGGGGTGTGGTGACCCACACTTGTAATCCCAGAATTTGGGAGGCTGAGACAGGAGGATCATAGTTTGCAGATAGCCTCAGCTACTACGGGGTTCCTGGAAGCCCTTCTACCTCCGGGCTACACTCCCAGACCTATTTTAAATTTTTTTTTTTTTAATTTGGAAACAGGGTCTCTTAAGCCAGTGAGACTGGCTTCTCACCTGTGCGATGCTCCTGTCTCCACCACCCAAGCGCGGGGATTATTCTTAATTTTGAAGCAGGGTCTCATTGAGTTTCAAAGGGTCTCCCTAAGTAGCTGAGGCTACCCGTGAACGGTGATCCTCCTGTCAGCCTCTCAAATGCTGGGATTATAAGCGTGCGCCATCATGCCCAGCTTTGACAATGTATTTCTTGATCTTAATTTGTGGAAGTTCAAAATTACCATCCTGGAGAAGCTTTCTTTCAGAAAGTATTTACTTTTAGTAGAATGAGAGTCACAGGCAAACAAGAATTGAAATCTCTTAAGATGGTTTTTAGCACAGATCATAAGTCTGGTGTTGTTAAAAGGTTTAGTGCTATAGGAATCCAACCTGGGGAACCCCACCTTCTTCTAAGTGCCTACATTTCTAAAACCATTTCCCTGCCACTCTGACTATTACCCTCTCCAAATTCATGCTGTGTTGGTCTACCTGGACTTGAGCAGCAAAGACTTGATTTCCTAAATTGTGTGTTTAGGCCATCTTACCTTAAACCTAGGGTGTGGAAGCCCTAAACTGTCCAGACTGCTGCTCAGTGTTGTTTACTTGTTTCAGGGTAAAGGGGTTGACTGAGACCATTTTTTACTTTTAATGAGACCAGTAATGCCTCAAATTATGTGTCTTATTGTAGTCTTAAAAATTTCCTTAGTCATGATACTAGAAGAATAAAATTAAGCAAGAGTTTCGACACTTAGAAGTTATCTATACTCAACTTTAATTTTTTATATGTGTATTTAAATGTTATTTATTTTTCTTGGCGAATTTGAAGTCTCTATCCATCATATTGAAGTATAAAGTTAGTATCTCAGAGAAACACTGTATCTCAAAAGCTGGCTAGAAGAAAAGTAACATTTCTAAGCTTTTATGATCCAGGGGCTGGCATTTGCTTCTTTGGGTTCCTCCTATTCATTCTCTCAGCTGCTCTGGGAGGATGGGCAGTGCCTGCAAAAGCTCTGTTAAATTTTAATCTGTAAGGCAGCTTTTCTTAGTTCATATAGTAGCTATTTTCCCACTTTGTCCTCATTTTGTGCTATAGGGAAAGCATAATTTTACATTTTTAAAATATTCTATTTGTAAATTTTTATTTACTTATTTTGGTACTGGGGATTGAACCCAGAGGCATTCTACCTTTGACCTATACCCCCAGCCCTATTCTGAAACAGGGTCTCACTAAGTTGTGGAGGGCCTAAGTTGCTGAGGCTTGTCTCAAACCTGTGATCCTTGTCTCTGCCTCCCAAGTACTAGAATTACAAATGTGTGCACCGTGCCTAGCTGTAGATTTTTTTTTTTTTTTTTGCAGTACTGCCTCTGAGCTACACCCCCAACCCATTTTTTTTAATCTTTAATTTGAAACAAGGTAATACTGGTACTTATATTTTAATGTTAATAAATGCTGCTCTTCATTTTTGAATACTTTGTTGCTTTTTTTGGTTGGTTTTGTTTTCCTATTCTTAGTATCTAGCTAAAGTGGGCACTCCATATATATTCACTGAATGAAAGATATTACTGACTTCACACGAAAGTACACATTTTCCCCATTATTTCCAGCCATTATTTCCAGTGAAGTGGACAATTTGTTGTGAATTTTCACTGTTTTAGCCTTTCCCAGAACAAAAAGTACTTTCAAGAAGGCTGAAGTCTTTGAGATCTTGAACATATTAAAGCTCTTGAATATCTTAATTATTAGAAGTTTGTAAAAGGAAATAATACTTAAAACCAAAGTTACAAATTTCAATCTAGTTAAACTTTAATTTGTGCATTTGTGGTAATTTATGACTGCAAAACACTTTTTCCTTAGAATGACATAAAGGCACATTTCATTTGACTGCATAGTGTACCATTCTAAAATATCCTAATTTCCTCACAAAGTGCTTGAGCAGTCACATACACATACAGTAATAGCAAAATATATTTACACTCTTAAAAATTTTAAATCTGACTAAAATATATATATTTTAAAAACTACAGAAAAAATTAGTGCTTTCTTGAGCTTAATTGTGTGAATATACCCTGCCCTCTAATTTTTTTTAGTGATTGAATTCAATTAAATTTTCTGTACACTGTGTAGTTATAAAATGCTATGTCAGTTTTTAATGCTAAAAGCCCATTTTAGACATTGGTTTCTATGCATATTTGAGAACCAGCAAAGGTGAGCAGACTGTACCTCAAAAGTATTTAGTGTTTCATTTTAATGATGTGTTAACACTGTTTACTAAATTAAAGCCAGACAATTATGCTTAATTACTCTATTGTACTTTCCCAAGGAAGTTAACTGGCATTTTCAAATAACTTTAAACAACACATGGTTCCTCTTTTTACAATATTTTCTCCCCAAGATCTTGGGTAATAATCAATTTGGAAGGCAATGTAAATTATCTCTGGACAATTTTAATTGTTCTCAGAGTACAATAAAAACATGCCAACACATCCTAAGAAGACTGAAGTATTTACAAATATTTTAAGCTCAACTCTTCATAAATCAGTATGCTTTCATGTTTCTCTTGAGGTTTAGACAAGCAATTTTTAAGAGATGAGCTCACTGTGATTAAAGGTTAATTCAGTATGGTTAGTCAACAACTTGCTATTCCTGAGGTATAATGACCCTAACATGCTAAGCACAGGATCAAAGATGTTATTGTTTAACTAAGGAAAAACAATGAAGTCACAAACTAGGAGGGGAAAATAATTAAAAACAAAAATAAAACAAAAAGACTTCAGGCAAGTGCAAAGTCATGATTTGCAAAAAAGACATACCAAAGAGTATAAAAAGCCACAAACGGATCCTCTGAAGAGTTGTAAAAAAAATATTTGATCAAATTATTTTTGAGACTTTTGAGGTACAGTTTTAGTGTTATAATATTTTTTATAAAATATAGACTGTTTTATCAAAAATATTTATACATTCTGTTACAATATATTGCTTTTGCCCTCAGTAACTGCCAATATAAAATCTGGATCCAGTGGCCTAAAATGTACAAATGCACTTAATGTAAATGCTGGAGTTTGAGGTGTCTGCTTGGCCACTGTACAAAAGTGATGAAGTGGTGAAATTAAATAATAAGCCTACAACACAATACATTACAACTTGCACATATACATGTTCACAGCATGTATACAATGATAATCCCTATGGTTTAACAAAGATACAGTTCCCTTCTACAGCAGACACAAGAACAAGACGAATCAGGTTGATAAATGCAGAATGCATATAAAAAGGGGGTAATCAGTTCACTGATTTTAGAAGACGTATGACCGAACATACTGGGTATTTAGACTTTGGGAATGCAGATCGGTAACAACACAGTATCTTGGTTCAGGCTGGTTAGAAGTCCTCATTCTTAGCTTTTAAGTAAATGCTAAAGTTCCTTTCAGCATTGTTTAATAACAGACTTGTTTGGCAAGTAGCTCTGTTGGAAAGCTATGAGGTTTTGTTACATGGTTGGTAAAGATAAGGCAATAAAAAGTTTTCTCCTGATAAATATAGAAAATTTATAAAAGAAGACATCAATTCATTCTGTTTTTCAAAAAAATCAAGCCACAAAAGGTATATAAACTACTGCTACATTTTTGATAGTATAATAATTTCTTAAAAAAAATAAGAGCAGTTGCCTTAGTCAAACAGAATCATACTTTATGTGAACAATAATAGCATTCCAACCCCTATTTTTTTTCTTTTTGTAAAACTAAACAGTTAAGTGATTCATCTTCCTTCCACTTAAGGCAGACATACGGCAGAGACAGGGACTATAGAAGAGTGGTTCTTTTGTTCTTTTTAAACACAGACTATGACTCCAAATGTATTCATTTGTGATGGATTTTCACGGCTGATGTTCATGTAGCCTAAATTCCATGAACCTGTCTCCAGTGCTCAGATTTATGTTGAAAAACATTTGAGAAGCCACTTTTCAAAAGGTATTAAAATAGTACTTTTAAACAAATCTTCATGTGTTTTTTAAAAAACTCAGAAGCTGTTGGTGGCACAGAGAGCAAACAAAGGGTTGCTATTTTTAAGAGGTCTTCTTGTGAGTCAGTCTGTTTGGTTTCACAGTGTCTAGAAACTTAACACCAATCAGCAATGTAGTCAAAATCTCTGAACATTTCTTGCTCCTCTTCTGAAAGTATCCTTGGTTCTCGAGGTGGAGTCAGAATAGGTGCTTCTGAGGTAAATTCATCATCAAAATTACTAACATCTTCCCGTCCTCTGATGGTAGGCACAAATGGTGGCTTTACTTTTTTGTCCATCAAAGCACTCCAATCAATTAGCTGGATCACAAATATAAAATGACCAGTTTAGTTTTCCTACTCCTAGTTGCTTTAGTTTCATAAAAAATTTTGAACTTTTGTACTTACCCGGAAGAACGGGTGCTTCTTTACATCCTCTGCATCTTTCTCACCAGCTCCAAGGCGCCGTTCAGGATTTCTTCTTAATAGCTAACACAACATATACAAGTTAAAAAAAAAAACAAAACCAATAAAATAAATGTCATTGATAAGGATTTTTCTAACTTTCAAAGACTTAGGTCATTTTGTTTATATTTTTCTGTATCATGCAACATCTATGAACTAAAAAACAACTTTTAGAGGTCTACTGGGAGATTTCCTTTAATATAAAATATTTAGCAATTAAAAAAAAACTGTACCTTAATTTAATTCTTACCCTTCTCATTATAGAAATGGCTTCTGTAGATAAGAACCTTGGATACCTTACTTCATCATTTACAATACTGTCGAAAACTTCCTCTTCATCATCACCAGGAAAGGGAGACTAGAAGAAATATTTTTTACTATATTAAAATGAGTTTCAATATAGTTAAATCTTATCTACTCAAAACCAAGACTCAGGTAGTGAAAAAGAAAAAAACACAAACAAAAAAGGACTATAAATTGCAATAGTTATAGTACAATTATATTATGCAGACGAGTATATACCATATACTCCCCCCCACTGTGGTGCTGTGAATTAAACCAGGAGGCAAACTAAGCTATGTCCCTAGCCTCCCCTTTTTTTTTGTGGTACTGGGGATGGAACCCAGGGCCATTCTACCTCTGAGCAACACCCCCAGCCCTATTTTTTATTCTTTATTTCGAAACAGGGTCTAATTGAGTTGCAAACATGCCTGGCACCCCGGCCCCCTTTTAATAAAAAAAAAAAAATTCATTAAGATGCCCAGGTTGAACCAGGTGTGGTGACACATGCTCGTAATCCCAACATTTGGGAGGCTGAGCCAGGAGGACCACCATTTGAGGACAGCCTTAGCTACTTAGTGAGGGCCTTTGCAACTCAGTGAGACCCTGTTTCAAAATAAAGAATAAAAAAACAGGGTTAGAGGTGTAGCTCGGAGATAGAATGCCCCTGGGTTCCATCCCCAGTACCACACACACAAAACAACAATAGCAAAAACAAACACAAACAAACAAACAAACAAACAAATAAAAAAGAGATGCCCAGGCTGGTCTCACAACTCAATCATCCTGCCTCAGCCATCTAAGTAACTAGACTACAGGTATATGCCACAGTAACAGCAACAGAACATATACTCTTATTGAAAATTTTAAGTTTATTTAATAAACCCCATTAAAAAAAACTTGCTCAAATAACAGAATATCATTTTCATTAAATGTATTTCCATTGGACCTCTTTGTACTTATCCTATTTTAATTCATTCACTTATTTATCTGGCCAGTCAATGTTTAAAAGTGTCTCTTGGACAGTGGGAGAGACACAATTATGAAACACTACAATCTTGAGGAAAGACAGAAGAAACTGGGAAACATAAATATGCTTGATAGTGTTACAATACAGGAAAGCACAGGGTATAATGAAATGCAACAGATAAGGATGTGCTCTGGGTTTCAAAGTTAAAAGCAAATTAGTATTGGCAAAGCACAATTAGGGATTATTAGGTATAATGACTACTAAGAAGCAGTTGCCAACCTACAAGGAATAAAATCCACGCAGGTTGCCATGCATATATTATGGGCTCATAATGACAATTTGATACAAAAGGGTTACCTTCTCACATATGCTGGAAACCTGGCTATGATATGGCTTATTGTCTCAAAATTTCAAATGGTTTAGTGTTTACTTAGTAATTATTCAAAAATCAGGAAAAAATGTCTAAATATAACTTTTTTTTGGTGTGTGTGGTACTGGGGATTAAACCCAGGGATATTCCACCTCTCTACAACACCCCCAGCCCTTTTAAGTTTTGTTTTGAAATAGGGTCTAAGTTGCTGAGAGCCTCACTAAATTGTTGAGGCTGGTCTTGAACCTGGTGATGTTTCCATCTCAGCCTCCAATGTACTGGGATTCCAGTTGTGTGTCACCACATCTGGCTCTAAATATCATTTAATACCTTAAAATTACTGACATGGGCCAGTCTCTCTAACCTTATTTTCTCACTGGTTATCAGTTTACTTAGTCTCATAGGTGCCACCTGGGTGCTTGCTTGCTCTAGAATTAAACAATAAAGGCAAAAAGAAGGCAGTATTAATGTAAAGAATCTTTAATCTGAGGAATTTGTGAAAATGAATTCAGAACACAACTTCTTAAAGCTAAACTGAGGCTGGGCGTGGTGGTACACACTTGTAATCCCAGCACTTGGGAGGCTAAGACAGGTTCGAAGCCAGCCTCAACTACTTAAAGCTAAGCTGACAATTATTACTATTTTTTTCTTTGTGGTACTAGTGATTAAACCCAGGAGTATTCTATCTCTGAACTATGCTCCTAGTCCTATTTTATTTTGAAACAGAATATCACTAAGTTACTGAGAGGACTCACTAAAAATTGCTGAGGCTGGCCTCAAACCTACAATCCTCCTGCCTTAACCTCCCAAGTGCTAGATTACTGGTATGAGCTCCCATACCTGGCTCTGAGTTGCCAATCTTATTGCTTATAACTAAGAAAACTTCATCTCTTTCAGTTACCCAAAGCTTGGCTCATTCGTTTAATCAATTCAAAAATGCATAAATCAAATACCTACTACATGGGACAAATCTAATTTCTTTCAGGGATTAAAATAGCAAGTCAGGAGAAAATTCTATTTCACAAGGTCTCTTAATGAGAATTTCAAGTGGCAATACAAGGAGAGGGAGCTATCTTATCTTCAGCTTGAACAATTTTGTACTTGAAACTATAACTCTACAGGTATCTTGATAAGGAAGAAACATTACATATTTGTTAAAATCTTGGAGTTCCTTATTTTTGCCAACAGACTATATGCTAACAGGGATAAAAGAAGCCTAACAAATATGTTTGAAACACATACAAAAGCCGGGCGTGGTGGTGCATGCTTGTAATCCCAGCATTCAGGAGGCCGACCAGAGGATCGTGGTTCGTGGACAGCCTCCGCTACTTAGTGATGCCCCCCGCAACTTAGTGAGACCCCGTTTCAAATTAAGAATAAAAAATAGGGCGAGGGATGTAGCTTGGAGGTCGAATGCCCCTGGGTTCCATCCCCAGACCTGCAAAAAACAAAACAAAACAAAAAACACACACATACAAAAAGATTCATGCCTATAATTCTAGCACTTGGGAGGCTGAGAGAGTCAGATCTCAAGTTTGAAGCCAGCCCTAGAAATTTAGTGAGATCCTGTTGGCAAATAAAAAATAAAATAGGGCTCGGGGGTGTGGCTTGGTAGTAGAATGTTTCTATGTTCAAACTCTAGCACCATCACAAAAACGGAGAGAAAAAAATTATTTAACAGTCTGTTCTAATATGAGCATGCAAAGCATCCAATGGCATCTAATGCCCAACATTACTTCAAACTTCCCTGCATATTCACTATCATTTGGCACATGGAAAAGGGGACTTGGTATGTTAGTTTATTCCTACCCTGTTCCTAGTCTTCTTAGTCTTCAAACTGAGATGTAGATAAATACAAATTTGAAAATGCATGATATATGGACATAAACATTAGCCAAACCATACTTTCATCACAGTTTATAAAAGTGAAGTAATCAATAATATTATATACAATTGTAGACTGATGAACTCTGAGCTTAGCTCTTTTCCCAGCTACTCTCTTGTGGGGTACTAGAGAGAAATGACAGTGATACCGTGAAGGGCAACAAGACTGAGGCATGCCTTGAATCTTCTGGATCACTAAATCCTTGATCAAGTGGAAGCTAGTTATTTATTTATTTTTGTCATACTGGGGATGGAACCCAGGAGGATTCTACCTCCGGGTCTCACTATGATGCAGAGTGCCTCACTCACAGCTGAGGCTGTGTGTGAGTCTGGGATCCTCCTGTCTCAATCTCCTAAGTACTCTGATTACAAGCATGCAACACCAATACTTTTAAAAACTAAGAAATAAACCAGGCATGGTGGCACATGCTTGTAATTCTCATACTTTGGAGGCTAAGACAGGAGGATGGTGGGTTCTCGGCCAGCCTCAGCTACTAAGTGAGACCCTCTGCAACTTACTGAGACCCTGTTTCAAAATAAAGAAGAAAAAATAGAGGTAGAATGCTCCTGAGTTAAATTCCCAGTGCTGAAAACAAACAAACAAACAAACAAACAAACAAACAAACAACCTAAAATAGGATTTTCTACACTTTTCTGCCAAACCCTGAGGAGGCTTCAAAATTAAGAGGAAGCAAAACCAATTGGCTAATCTTCCATATTACCTCTCATGTAGAGAGAAAATTTTAAGCAAGTACATGATTTCTGGTAATGTAAATTTCATACTTACTTAAATACAAGTAAACAACAAAAGTATTACTTTTTTTCTTTTTTGGTGGTACTGGGAATGGAATGCAGGGGGCATTCTACCTGCAAGCTATACTCCCAGACTTATTTTATTTGGAAACAGGGTCTTGCTAAGTTGTAGATGGCCTAAGTTGCTGAGGCTGGTTGTGAACCTGCCGTCCTTTTGGTTCAGTCTCCCAAGTACTATGTCACCAAGCCCAGTTAAAGTATTACTTTTTTAAAAAGGAAGGGGACAAAAATGGAGTTCAAGCATACCACAGCTTACTAAAACAACTATTAGAATTCTTGCACTCTTAAGAGAGTGAAGATATTGTGGAATAGGACTAAAATGAGCCTTTCCATACTAATGCCATATAGCAGCTTTTCAAAATGCAGGTAAAAAAAATTAGATCTATTGGTCTTAAGAATAGAAAACAAGGTTGAATGAATTGAATACCCTATCCTGAAGCAGCAAAGCATAATAGCTTAGAAATATATTCTGAAGCCAAAGTGACAGAGTTAAAATCCCAGCTCGGGTCATGCGACTTTAAATAAGTTTATGAAACTATTGGTGTCTCCAGTTATGTGTCTAAAAATGGGCAAAAGACTAGTATGAAGCTTATTAAAGGTTGCTGCAAAATTAAAATGAGCTAATATTTATAAAGCAAAAAGAATAGTGTCTAATACATTGTAAATATTATTATTGTCATGTCATTATCGTTGTTGTTGTTATTGTTATTATTATTATTATTATTATTGTTGTTGTTGTTGTTGTTGGTGGTGGTGGTGGTGGTACTGGGGTTCCTGAAAGCCCTTCTACATCCAGGCTACACTCCCAGACCTATTTTTTTTGTATTTTTATTTGGAAACAGGGTCTCTTAAGCCAGTGCGGCTGGCTTCAAACCTGAGCGATCCTCCTGTCTCCACCTCCCAAGCGCGGGGATTACAAGCGTGTGCCACCACGCCCAGTTTATTATTATTATTATTATTATTAACGGTATTGTGGATTGAACTCAAAAGTGTTCTACTACTGAGCTACATCCCTAATGCCCTTTTTATTTTGAGACAAGGTCTCACTAAGTTACTGTGGGCTGGCTTTTAATTTGTGATTCTTCTCTCAACCTCCGAGAACTGGGACTAAAGGTGTGCACCATGGTGCCTAGGTTTGTAAATGACATTTTATTACTGTTTTCTTCCCTCTTTTTCCAGTGATTTCACTCTAATTTGACATATCAAAAGGGGCCGTGTACTTGGACAAATTAAAATAATTTGATGTAAAAGCCAGATTAGTTACAAAGTATAGACAAAAATTTCAACAATTTCTCACATTTGAGAATTTATTGATTCTTAGTTGCTAAACCTAGTCATGCCTTGATTGTGCAAGGAAGGTTGCTGACAATGGGAAAACTGCAAAATAATGAACCAATTCCATAAAATAACCTTTCTTGTATCCAAATCAAATCCTTCAAGTAGTTTTGAATTACTTGTCAAAAAATTTACTCTTTTCCAATTCTACCTCCATTTATCCTCCTAAAAATTTATAACACAATACATTAGACTATTACTTTTACTTTCTTCATATAATTGTCTTTTAAATGTTAAAAAATTTTATGTGAAACTCATTTGTCCCCAGAAATTTATTTTGTTAATCTACAGAAAACATAGGGTAAATATTAATGTTTTCAACTCTATAGATTTTGAAGACAACATTTGTTTTCAACCAATATATAGATGACTTTTCTATAGAGGTACAGAGTACAATCTCTTCATTAGTCTTCCAGCTATTCTATTCCCCGAAATGATCAGTTACATGTTTTATATAAAAATCATAAAACATAACCATAGCACAATACCCAGATATAAGAAACTATTTCTGAAGCATTGTTAATACATTCTACAGATCACATAAAAAACTAAAATAAAATAAAGATGGTAATGTAAAAACATAACCTGTTATTAGCATACTATACTTATAAAACTTAAGTTCCATTTATGCAGAAGACATTATTAGTTGGATTTTATAAATGACATGCTTTAGTTTTTCAATCGTCTTTCCATTCCTTTCTCACCTATTTCCTACTGCTTACCTCACCAACGAGCATTTCATATATAAGTACACCAAGTCCCCACCAATCTACAGCCCTTGTGTAGGATGTCTCTGTTAATACTTCTGGGGCAAGAAACTCAGGAGTTCCACAAAATGTGCTTGTTCTATCTCCATATCCCATTCCTGAAAAAGGTAAAATTTAAATTCTTTGTTAACAAAGAAAATGAATCTAGCATAAAATCAGAAGGTATTCTTAGGGAAAAAAAAAGAAAGCTGCTGTACATGGACATCAAATTCAGACATACAAATACGCTCTAAAAAAATAGTAAAGCTTGGTATAGAAGAAACTTCAAGAACTCATGGAATAAGCTGGGCGTGGTGGCGCACGCTTGTAATCCCTGCGCTTGGGAGGCTGAGACAGGAGGATCACACAGGTTTGAAGTCAGCCTCAGCTACTTAGTGAGGCTCTCAGCAACTTAGTGAGACCCTGTTTCCAAATAAAATATAAAATAGATCTGGGAGCATAGCCTGGAGGTAGAAAGCCTCTGGGTTCCACCCCCAGTATAGCCCCACCCCCAAAAAAAGAACTCATGGAATCTATAGTGAAAACCAGTAGTAAAGAACAGTGGGCTAAGCACAGATATTGAGAAAAAAAAAAGCATTTAAAAAGTGTCCAACAACATGCCTGTAATCTCAGTACTTGGGAGGCAGAGATTGCAGGTTCACAGCTAGCCTCAGCAACTTAGCAAGGCCTTGTTTCAAAGTAAAAAATGGTCTAACTCAGAGGTAGAATGCCCCTGAGTTTGAGTCCCAGTACAAAAAATTAAAATAAAAAAAGTATCCAATACAGGGAAGCCCATTTAGATTTATCAATAGGATGTCAGTAGTATATGACAAATATATAATTACAAAGTTCATGCATTCATTCATTCATTCATTCATTCATTCAACTATATCTTAAAAATTCATTGAATACTTAAGATATACTAAGCACTATGTTATGAACCATGGAAACACAGTTGAATAAGAAGAGGCTATTTGAACCAGGCATGGTGGCCCATGCTTATAATCCCAGCATTTGGGAGGCTGAGACAGGAGAATCACGGTTTGTGGACAACCTCAGCTATTTAGTGGGGCCATCTACAACTTAATGAGACCCTGTTTCCAAATAAAGAATAAAAGATAGGGCTGGAGGTGTAGCTTGAAGGTAGAATGGCCCTGGTTTCCATCCACAGTACCGCAAAACAACCTCCCAAAAAACAAAAAAGAAGGGTCTATTTATGTAGAGGGGAAAGATAGGTGATATCACTTACTGTACAATGTATTAAAGTAAACGTGAAAATATTTATTATAACATTCTGGGGATTATCACTCATACTTTAATCCTAGAAATATTTTTAAATAGGAAGGACTGGCCGGGCATGATGGCACATGCTTGTAATCCAGCATTTGGGAGCCTGAGATAGGAAGGATAGCGGTTCTTGGGACAGCCTCAGCTATAGTGATGTCCTTTGCAACTCAGTGAGACCCTGTTTCAAAATAAAAAATAAGGACTTCCGGGAAGATGGCGACCGAGAAAAGCAGTGTTTACGAGTCCTGCTAACACTCGATCTCTATTGCCACAAAATCAGCACTTTTCATAGCCAGAAAATACTATCAGCAAAGAAGTAAAAAATGTAAATACAAGGGACAGAGAAAAAGAAGACTAGAAGAACAACCAGAGACGAGAAAAGAAATCAGCCCGCATAGCAGTGGCGGAGCCGTGCCGGCGTCATCTTCCCTCACAGCACCAGGCTCCAGAGAAGAAAGGTAAACAAGGAGGTGAAGTGAGCAGCTGCAGATCATTCAGGTGTAATGCAGAAGTTCTTTCAGTGTAAAGAATGCCTAAAATTCCCAGTGGCCAAAGTCATCATGTCTTCCAGGGACTCAAAACAGACCCAGAGCTCAAATCCAGAAAAGAAATACGCCAGCCTCACAGCCGAGGGCGTGGCAGCGGCGTCATATTGCCAGCAGCGGCGGTGAGTTCACCACGCCCCTGACAGCTCCGGATCAGCGCACACAATAACCATAAGTAAAATTGCAGCCCCTACAGGAGAAATCCAGCTCTGCATGCCCAGGGACTTGCGCAGCTTTAATAATCTCCCTGGGTCTGAGATTTTGCAGTCCAACCCAGTGAAGGAGTAGCAGTGGTAGAGATACCACACTCTACATGCAGCTCCCCATGGGAAAACGCTCAGCCTGGCACCCTCATAGTCTCGTGCAGCCTTGATTAACTCCCTGGGTCTGAGACTTTGCGATACAACTCAGTAAAGGAGTAGTGGCGGCTGAGATTATGACAAACTTGAGATCCAGAGCACCCTAAGTGAAGTGGTGGTGACCCGGGAAAGAACCCAGGGAAGGCACAAACTTCTGAAATCATGGGAAAGAGGAACAACAATAGAGCAATGAACGCCCACAACCCCATATCAGAACCTTATAACAAAAATTCAGAGATCCCCAGATGATCAAATCAGGAATATAACTGTAAAAATAATACAGGACCTTCTAAAAGAATTTAGAGAGAGTTTAAAAGAAATAAAGGATGCAATCATTGAAGTAAAGGCATCAAATCAAACTATAAACAATCGATTAGACCACATGGAAAATAGAATCTCGCTCCTAGAAGATGATCTCTCCAAAAACGAACACATAATTTATAACTTAGAAAAAAAAAATCCGACAGCAGGAATCTGACACTGAAGAAATATGGGCCCATTTTAAGAGAGCTAACCTAAAAATAATTAGAATAGAGGAGGGAAAAGAAGGTGAAACCAAAGGGATCAACAATCTGTTCAAAGAAATAATAGCAGAAAATTTTCCAAACATAGAGAAAGAGGTTGATACACAGGTCCAGGAAACTTATAAAACTCCCTTTAGACAGGATCAGAGAAAAGGTTCTCCACACCACATAATTGTCAAAATGACCAATGTAGAAGCCAAGCAGAGAATCTTAAAGGCAACAAAAACAAAAGGCCAAGTGACATTCAGAGGCAAACCAATTAGAATCACCCCAGACTTCCCAAATCAAGTCATGAGAGCCAGAAGGGCTTGGAGTAACATATTCCAAACTCTGAGAGAAAACAACTTCAAGTCAAAAATTTCCTACCCAGCAAAACTATCTATTAAATTAGATGGGGAAATAAGAAGCTTCCATGACAAACAGAAACTGAAAGAATTTATATCTTCAAAACCAGCGCTAGAGAAAATACTCAAGGAGATTAACTACAAAGAAAAAATTGGTAATACACACCAGAACCAGAGAAACAAGATTTTCCATCCAGCAGACAACTAAGCAAAGAATAAAGAGTATTTCAAACAGAAATAAAATCTTAACATGTTAGGAATTAAAAGTTATCTCTCAATAATCACACTGAATATAAATGGCCTCAATTCCCCAATAAAAAGACATAAAGTGGCAAAATGGATTAAAAACCAGAATCCATCCATCTGATGCTTACAAGAAACACACTTGAGACTTCCGGGAAGATGGCGACCGAGAAAAGCGGGGCTTAAGAGTCCCGCTAACAACCAATCTCCATTACCACAAAAAGAGCGCCTTTCATAGCCAGAAAACACCATCACCAGAAAAACAAAAAAAACCACCAGGCTCCAGAGAGAAAGCGGACTGAGAACAGAGCTCAGGGCCACAGAGGAGACACACGCGCCCGAGGACGCGGCAGCAGCGCCATACTGCCGGCGGCAGCGGCGAACTCAACGGACGGCTACAGCAAGCCAGGTGAGCCGCTGCGGAACAGCCAGGCGGGATCTTTCAGTGCAGACAGCATTTAAAGCTCCCAGTGGCTGAGCTCAGCACACGCTGCAGGGATTCAGAGTGGAAATCAAAACCAGAGAAGAAAAAATACGCCAGCCTCATGGCCGAGGGCGTGGCAGAGGCGCCATATTGCCACCGGCGGCGGCAGCAGCAGTGAATTCACCGAGTCCAGTACAGCTACATCTGCGTACTCAAGAACAGTGAGTCAAATTGCGGGCCACAGAGGAGAAATCACAGTATTGGGCCTCCTGGGACTTGACCCAGTGAGGGAGTGGTGGTGGCAGAGATATCACACCATAGGAGAACGTGCAACCTGGCACCCCCCATAGTTTAAAGCAGTCTCTATCGACTCCCTGGGTCGGAGACTCTGTGATACAACCCAGTAAAGGAGTAGTGGGGTCTGAGATAATACAGACTCGAGATCCAGAGCACCTTAAGTGAAGCCATAGTGACCCAAGGGAAGAACCCAGAGAAGGCACAAACCTCCGAAATCATGGGAAAGAGGAATAACACTGGAGTAATGAATGTGCACAACCCCACAACATCAGAACCTGATAAAACAGAAAATCAGAGATTTCTAGAAGATCAAATCAGGAAAATAACTGTAGAAATAATAGAGGTGCTTCGAAAAGAACTCAGAGAGAGCCAAAAAGAGATAAAGGATGCAATTAATGAAGTAAAGGCCTCAATTCAAAGCACAAACAACCAATTAGACCACATGGAGAACAGAATCTCGCTCTTAGAAGATGAGCAATCCAAAAATGAATGCATAGTTTCTAATCTAGAAAAAAATATCCAACAGCAGGAATCTGACATTGAAGAAATATGGGCCCATCTTAAGAGAGCTAACCTAAGAATAATTGGAATAGAGGAGGGAAAAGAAAGTGATACCAAAGGGATCAACAATCTCTTCAAGGAAGTAATAGCAGAAAATTTTCCAAATATAGAGCAAGAGGTTGATACACAGATCCAGGAAACTTATAGAACTCCCTTTAGACAGGATCGGAGAAGAGGATCCCCACGCCACATAATTGTCAAAATGACCAATGTGGAAGCCAAGCAGAGAATCTTAAAGGCAACAAAAACAAAGGGCCAACTGACATTCAGAGGCAAACCAATTAGAATCACTCCAGACTTCCCAAACCAAGTCATGAGAGCCAGAAGGGCTTGGAGTAACATATTCCAAACTCTGAAAGAAAATAACTTCCAGCCAAAAATTTCCTATCCAGCAAAACTTTCTATCAAATTAGATGGAGAAATAAGAAGCTTCCATGACAAACAGAAACTGAAGGAATTTATGTCTTCAAAACCAGCGCTAGAGAAAATACTCAAAGAGATTAACTACAAAGAAGAAATAGGTAACACACACCAGAACCAGAGAAACAAGAGTTTCCATCCAACAGACAACTAAGATTGGTTATCTGTGGAGATTCAATATTTATGTTAGTCTTTTACCTATCTCTAAGTTGTATTGTTTGCCTTTATTGTTGTTAATTTTTAGGATTTCTAGTTGGAATATTAATATACCTTCAGATATAGCATTTGGAAATATTTTATCCAATTCTATTAGTAACTTTTAACTCTGTTTACATTGTCTTTGGATATACAATATTTTATTTTTTAGGGAGTTTGTATATTCTTCTGTTGCCTGTGCCATTGAAATCATATCCAAGAAATCACTGCCAATTTCAATGTTGTGAGGTTTTATGACCCAGATTTTCTCCTAAAAGTTTATAGTCTTAAGATTTATATTTAGGTCTTTTATCTATTTTGAGTTAATACTTGTATATGGGATTAGGTAAAGGTCCAATTTTATTCTTTTCCATGTAATTATTATTTTTCAACAATATTTAGTTAAAAGATTATTATTTCCACCACCAAATGTTCGTGGAAACCTTGTCAAAAATAGCTTGACAATATAGGGAAGAATTTAGCTCTAGGCTTGTATTTAACTCCAATGGTCTATATATCTGCCTTTAGAACAGTACTACACTGTTTCAATTATTGTAGCTTTATATGGTTTGAAATCAGAAAATATATATCTGCTAGCTTTGTTCTTTTTCAAGATCGTTTTGGGTATCTAAAATTCATATTCCATATTAGGATAGATTTTTTTTTTCTGAAAAATAAATATATAAATATATGATAGTTTCACCTAAAAAAAACAGAAAAAAATATGCTCTAGTAAGAAAGAAAGCAAAAAGAAATATTGAAATGCTATCTTTAAATCATCAAACGCTTGGTATCAGACAAATGAAACTGTTATGTGAGATTATCATTTTTAATTTTGGATAAATTGCTATAATACTAGATGTCAACTACTAAGCCAAGCATGGGAAGGAGGGATGGGGAGAGAATGGGGTGGGGATCGGGTGGGGGCTGACTGGGCGATGTGTGCATGTATGTCTACAAAAGTTTGTATCCCACTATGATGTATGAATACAGTGCACCAATAAAATAAAATTAAAAAAAAAAAAAAAGAAACACACTTTACAAGTAAAGATAGTAACAAATTCAAGGTAAAGGGCTGGAGCAAGGTAATTCATGTTAAGTAGCCATCCTAACAAATGTGAAGTAGTATTTCACTATAGTTTTTATTTGTATTTCCTTAATAATTAGTTATATTATGATAATGATGAGTGATATTCATGTGTTTATTGGTCATAAAAATCTTTGGAGATTCATTATCTATTTTAGTCTTTTACCTATTTCTAAATTGTACTGTTTGCTTTTATTGTTGCTAAATTTTAGGATTTATACTTGGAATATTAATATATCTTCAGATATAGCATTTGGAAATATTTTATCCAATTCTATCAGTAACTTTTAAATTCTGTTTACATTGTCTTTGGATGTACAATATTTTTATTTTTTATGAAGTTTGTTTGTTTATTCTTTTGTTGTCTATGCCTTTGGAATTATATTCAAGAAATCACTGCCAATTTCAATGTTGTGAAGTTTTATGACCCAGGTTTTCTTCTAAAAGTTTATAGTCTTAAGATTTACATTTAGGTCTTTTATCTATTTTAAGTTAGTATTTGTACATGGTGTTAGGTAAGGGCCCAATTTTATTCTTTTTCATGTAATTATTATTTTTCAACAATATATGGTGAAAAGATTATTATTTTCTTCACCAAATATTCTTGGAAACCTTGTCAAATCACATATGGAAGAATTTATTTCTAGGCTTTTTATTTTACTCCACTGGTTTATATATCTGCCTTTATAGCAGTACTACACTGTTTCGATTATTGTAGCTTTATAAGGTTTGAAATCAGAAAATGTACATCTTCTAGCTGTGTTCTTTTTTGAGATCATTTTTGGTATTTAGAGTTCATATTTCATGTTAGGATAGATTTTTTTTCTGGAAAAAAAAAGTATGAGTTTCACCTTAAAAAAAAAAAAAAGAAAAAAATATCCTGTGGTAAGAAAGAAAACATATCTCTAAGTGATCAAAAGTTTGATATCAGACAAATAAATCTGTTATGTGAGATTATCATTGATAATTTTGGATAAATTGCTATAATATTAAAAATTAAAAAAGAAACGTTTCAGCAAAAAAAAAAAAAAAAAAAATAGAGCTGGGGATGCATTTCGGTGGTAGAGCACTCCTGGGTTCAGTCTCCAGAACCAAAAAATAAAATAATCAAATGGAAAAAAATAAATAAACAAACAAACAAACAAATAAAAGATTAAAAAATAGGGCTGGGAGTATAGCTCGGAGGTAGAGCACCCCTGGGTTCCATCCCCAGTACTGATCCCCACCCCAAAAAAAAGGCAATTAGGAAAAAAAAAAAAAAAAACTGCTCTAAGAGGAAAATTCCCTAATATTCCCTAATGTACATTCACAAACATATCAAAGCCAATCACTAAGCCAAACATGAGAAGGAGCGAGGGGGAGGGAATGAGGTGGGAATTGGGGAAGGGCTAAATGAGTGATGTGTGCATGTGTGCCTCTACCATCTTGTACCCCATTTAAAATGTATAATTACAATGCACCAAAAAAAAAAAAAAAGAATAAAATAAATAAGGCTGGGGGTGTCACTCAGAGGTAGAATGACCCTGGGCTCCATCCCCAGTACTGCAAATAAATAAATAAATAAATAAATAAATAAATAAATAGGAAGGACTGTTTTCATTTTATATTTGAGGAAATCGACTCAAAGAGGGTAAAAGCACGTTTTTCAAAAACACACAGCAAACATATAGTAAAGAGTAGTCAAACCTAGGATTATCTGATGTCTAACTCCATGATCTTTAAAGTTTCTTATGTGATCTCTGATTCAGATTTCCTCAGCTTACTTATTTACTTTTGAATATACAAAAATATTCTTGATATAGAGAGCTCTATCTCTATTTTTTCCCTATTTAAAGTGTTAATAGTGCTAAAAGGCAGAGAGGTCATTAGATCTATATAATTCATTCTGCAGAATAAAAGTACTAAGTATTTTTAAAGTACTTACAATTATCATACAAAGAGAATCTTAATATTATGCTATACTTTCTAGAAATGTAAATTTTTTTTTTTTTGATGGTACTGGGGATGGAACCCAGGGGCCTGCTACCTCTGGGCTATACTCCCAGACCTATTTTATATTTGGAAACAGGGTCTCTTAAACCAGCTGAGGCTGGCTTCAAACCTGCGCGATCCTCCTGTCTCCGCCTCGCAAGCGTGGGGATTACAAGCATGAGCCACCACGCATAGCCGAAATATAATCTTAAATCTTTAATGTAATAATTAGTTATATAAGCAACCTATACTGTCTTAAAGAATAAATTAAATTAAAAATACATTGTTTTAAGTAGACAAGTCTGAAAACTAGCAAAGTATAAAGGAATGAAAATCCATTAGACAAGAAACCTTAAGAACCAGTTACCTTCTTTGCAAAGGCCAAAATCAGCAATTTTCACAAAGCCCTCTGTGTCTAGCAATAGGTTATCCAATTTCAAATCTCTGTTGAGGATGAAAATAAAATGAAATAAATAAAATCAGTTGAGATATCACAGTAAAAAAAAAAAAAAAAAAAAAAAAGAAACCCAAACATTTCAAAGAAGCCCCATTTTCTCTTTACTAATATCAGCTTTATCATGTTACAATTTGGGATTTTAAATACTATATCATACATCTTCCTTTTGTCAAGTTTATTGCTTTCTATAATAGTTTCTAAAATTTTTTTCTCCTGATATATACATATATATACACATATGTATATGTATGAATATGTGAATGCATTTAAAAAGGATGCTTTTCCTCTTTATATATTTCTGGCTGGGTGTGGTGGTACACTCTTGTAATCCCAGTACTTGGGAGGCTAAGACAGGAGAATTGCAGGTTCTCAACCAACCTCAGCTACTTAGTGAGGCCCTTCATAACTTAATGAGACCCTGTTTCAAAAATAAAAAATAGGGCTGAGGTTGTAGCTCAGAGGTAGAATGTCCCTGAGTTAAAAAATAAAATAGGAATGGGGGGGGGGTCTAGCTCAGAGGTAGAATGCCCTCTGAGCTAAAAAAAAAAATATATATATATATATAAATTGTTAATAAAAATTAGTAGTTAATATTATATATAATATTTCTGTGCTACTGAGAATGGAATCCAAGAGAATGCTGCCTCTGAGCTATACCTCCAGCCCTTTTAATTTGAAAAAGGGTCTCACTAAGTTGCTGAGGCAACTTGTAATATTAAGATTACAGGTGTATGCCATCACACCTAGCTAAATATATGTTTAAAGTATGAAACAGTTCAAATATCTTTTAATTTTATTAATTTGTTATTTGTGATAATCTTTACAGTCCTAGTTTGAAGTTTGTCTTTACCCTATCATGAAAAGTAGTAAACTAACAGTATAATTAAGGTATTGGGGGCAAGTTTATCTTCTAAGAGATAATTAAAAATAAAGAAAAAGCTGATTACACATTAAACTAGTCAAAAATATATAATCTTTTAAGTAAAACAGAACCATGAGGAAATCTTTACCTTTAAAACACTGTTAGGAGTTTGAATAAAGCAAAGCTTAGGGTCTCCTGACTGACTTTCTCATGGTTTACTTGGTTTAGAGCAGTGTTAGTCCAGTAACCTGTTGCAGAACAGCAGCAAAGTGTGGCACAGAGGCTACCTGCTGATCTATGAACTATCACTATCAATAATCGGATAAAGAGCTTGTTCCAGTACATAAATTGACTATGTCACCAATACATTGTTTAGTTCAGATGACAGCAAACAACACTTTTTTTAAAAATTGTGTGGGGGATCAAACCTAGGACCATGCACTTGCTAGACAGCATTTTCCCACTGAATCCCCTTAGCTCCTGAGACTTTTGTGTTTGTGTGTGCTGGGAATTGAACCCAGGGACGTAGTCTACCTATGAGCTATACCACCAGTCCTTTTTATTTTGAAATAGGGTCTCACTCAGTTGTCCAGGCTGGCCTCAAACCTGTGATCCTCTTATCTTAGCCTACTAGGTTCTGGAATTA
The DNA here is from genome assembly GCF_963383645.1 of Muscardinus avellanarius. NCBI lineage: Eukaryota > Metazoa > Chordata > Mammalia > Rodentia > Gliridae > Muscardinus > Muscardinus avellanarius. The sequence goes on along the minus strand of NC_137788.1, from coordinate 78,894,333 downwards.
TTGGTATACACCAGTGCACTAGGTTCCCGAGATTTCTTCCTTTTTCTTTTTTTGTGGTACTGGGAATGAAACCCAGGGGCATTCTCCCTGTGAACTATACCCCCAGCCCTATTGTTGTTGTTGTTGTTGTTGTTATTATTATTATTATTATTATTAAATTTATTTTTTTTGCAATACCGGGGATGGAACCCCAAGGCCATTTTACCTCCAAGCTACACCCTCAGCCCTATTTTCCATTCTTTATTTTGAAACAGGGTCTCACTGAGTTGCAGAGGGCCTCACTAAGTAGCTGAGGCTGTCTCTGAACTGCGATCATCCCGTCTCAGCCTCATGAATGCTGGGATTACAAGCGTGCACCACTATGCCTGGCTGAGATTTCCTAAATAAAGAAAAAAATTGTGGAGGCTTGTGCTCTGGCAGAAGATACTTATCTCATTGTGGACACATTTCAAGTAGTATAAAGTACAAAGTATATAAATCTCTAGAGAGGTTTTCTGCAGTATAGGAGTTCAATGCAAAATATTCAGTAAGATCTAATATTGTTGGCAAACTATGTTATCATAAATTATCAACTCATAATTTGACATTTAAATTAGGAAATAGGCAGAGGATTGGGAACCAAGAATTTGACCATATAATTATTGTGTTGATCATATATCTTTCAAAGTTGGGATTTGACTTTTTAGAGCTCACTTAGCACATGAAGTAGAAAATTAGAAAGGTGAAATATCCGAGTTATGTTTAATTCTAATTCACAACAAAGTTATTAGAAAAAATAAAAAATTTTCTTACCTATAAACAATTTTGTGTTCATGTAAATACTGCAACCCAAGAACTACACACGCAGCATAAAATCTGTTTGAAGAATTAAATCAAAAGAAGTTTAATAGATTTCATTGCTCTTGAATCCCAGTATATATTTTCCTGCTTCAAAGCACAATTCTAGTTAATTAAGCCCACAGATACTATTTAGTCTTTACTACATACAACACATTGTGCTTGATAATAGGTATAAAATAAAAAAATGAGAAAAGTAGTCTTCACAATGGAGGCCATTAACTTTGCTTGGTAGAATAACTGAGGACCACAGACAGGACATTTAATCCAGTTCTGTAGGAGGAATTACAGGCTATCCCCTAAAAGGGAAAAAAGGAACAGAGGTGTGAAAGCCCTAATATGTTTGACAACTAACAACGAGTTTGGTGCAGATAAGGTAAAGGATGGTTGTATGTAGAAAAAATGCAGTAGGAATTAGGCTGAAAAGACAGACTTGGTGATGGATTCTAAATGCTCTGTTATGGATACTGAAATTTCTTCTCTTAGTAATAGGAAGTCAAATAATTTTCTTTTTTTTTTTTTTTTTTTTTTTGCGGATCTGGGGATGGAACCCAGGGGTATTTAACCTCCGAGCTACACCTTCTGCCCTATTTTTTCTTTAATTTGAAACCGGGTCTCACTGAGTTGCAGAGGCCTCACTAAGTAGCTGAGGCTGTCCGCGAACCGCGATCCTCCAGGTCTCAGCCTCCCAAATGCTGGGATTACAAGCGTGCGCCACCACACCCGGCAATTTTCTATCAGGGGAGAAGAATCATATTTATTTTAGAATTTTTTTTCTGATAGTATGTAAAGTTGAAGAAGTAGGTAGAAATCCAAAGGAAAAAATAACAGATAAGACTTATGATAGTGCAGATGAAGATGAGAAAGAGCATCTAGTGTAGTAGCAACAAACAAGATGATTCAAGAGAAACTTAAAACATCAGCATGACAGGATATTGTATCTCAAACTATACAGCATGAGGAAACGGGAGGAGCTGAAGGTGATGCTCAAGCTTTCCATTTTAGAGGAAAGAATAGGTAAAGAAATTCAGAAGTACAGCCAGGCGTGGTGGTGCACGCTTGTAATCCCAGCATTTGGGAGGCTGAGACCAGAGGATCGCAGTTCCCGGACAGCCTCGGCTACTTAGTGAGACCCTCTGCAACTCAGTGAGACCCGGTTCAAAATAAAGAATAAAACATAGGGCAGGGGGTGTAGCTCGGAGGTCAAATGCCCCTGTGTTCCATCCCCAGACCCGCAAAAAAAAAAAAAAAAAAAAAACAGAAGCAGTTAAGTTTTGTTTGGCTTTAGACATATTAATTTTATTTTATTTTGTGGTACTGGGGGTGGAACCCGGGGTCTTTTCTACCTCTGGACTATATTCCCAGACCTCTTTTATATTTTATTTGGAAACAGGGTCTCACTAAGTTGCTGAGAGCCTCACTAAGTAGCTGAGGCTGGATTCAAACCCGTGCAATCCTCCCCACGTACTGAGATTACAAGCGTGTGCCACCACACCCAGCTAGACATGTTAATTAAAAAATTTTTTTTTGGTGGTAGTGGGGGGTGGAACCCTGGGTCTACCTCCGGACTATACTTCCAGACCTACTTATAATTTATTTGGAAACAGGGTCTCACTAAGTTGCTGAGGGCCTAAGTAGCTGAGGCTGTTTTCAAACCTGTGTGATCTTCCTGTCTCAGCTTCCTAAGCATGGAGATTACAAGTGTGCGCCACCATGCCCGGCATACACACATTAATTTTAAACTGCCTATGAAGCAGGTGACAAAATCTAGAAGTCAGATATATGGATTTGGGTTTCAAAGAAAATGTAAGCCTTGATAAATATTAACTCATGAGGCATGGGGCCATGTTTTTCAACTTTTATTCTAAATGCATTGTATAATACCTGATATATGGTAAGCTTATCGAATGAGGGAGAGATGAATTAAAAACGTAAATTTACAGAGACACTTGGAAAACTAGCTAATGATATAGGCAACAAGATATATATTTTCTCTACAAAATATACATAATACCCGTACTTGCCCTAAAATACAATATTTAATTCATCTATTTATCTATCTCATCTCATTTCTACTGCTATACAAAGATATAACTACTCAGTTTGGTGAATGTTCTTGTAATTTTCTAGAATAAATTAATATTTATATGTAGATAACAGAGCTGTATTTTAAATTTACTTGTTTGCTTATTTTGGTGGTACTGGACATGGAACCCAGGGGCTTTTCTACCTCCGGGCTATACTCCTAAGACCTATTTTATACTTTATTTGGAAATGGTCTAAGTTGCTGAGAGCCTTACTAAGTGGCTGAGCTGGCCTCAAAACTGTGTGATCCTCCTGTCTCAGCCTCCCAAACGCTGGGATTACAAATGTGTGCCACCATGCCCGGCTAAATTTACTTATTTTTTAAGAAATGTAACCAAAATTTAGAAGAATTTAAAAAATGCTTTTAGAAATATAATTTGCTTCAATATTAGATATTTTTTGGTATTGGGGATTTAACCAAGGAGTATTCTACCTCTGAGGTATACCCCCAGCCTGTTTTATTACTTATTTTTATTTTTTTTAATGAAAGGCAGACTGCCACATACAACACCTCATTTGGATGTGTCTGGAGGTTTGGAAGCTTGACTACCCTGTGTTCTCCTACAAATGAACCTTGAGAGTTTATTAGGAGGTTCTAGCAGGGGAGTGCAGCTACTTGGATACCCCTGACCTAAGACCAGTCCTCCTCTATTGGGGGAAAGTCATCCTCTTTGACTGAGTGCACAGTTTCAGGAGAGACATACATGGATGGGTGAGGGAGAAAGGGGACACCCACCTAGCCATCCAGATCAGCCAAATCAACCCTGGCGATCAGTAGGGTGAGAGATGTTGTAATCAGATTGCCCTTTTTTATTTTTTAAATTCTGAAACAGAGCCAAGTGTGGTAATGCATACTTGTAATCCCAGTACTTGGGAGGCTGAGACAAGAGGATCAGGGGTTTGCGGCCAGCTTCAGCTACCTAGTGAGGCCCTCTGCAACCTAGTGAAACTTGCTTTAAAATAAAGAATAAAAAAATAGGGCTGGGGGTGTAGCTCAGAGATAATACGTCTGGGTGGTTCAAACCCCAGTACTGGGAAAAAAAATCCGAAATAGGATCCTGCTATAACCTGTGATCCTCCCGAGTATTGGGATTACAGGCATGCACTACTTCACCTGGCTATACATTAGATTTTATTTTATTTTATTTTGCGGGTCTGGGGATGGAACCCAGGGGTATTTGACTTCCGAGCTACACCCTCTGCCCTATTTTTTATTCTTTATTTTGAAACAGGGTCTCACTGAGTTGCAAAGAGCATCACTAAGTAGCTGAGGCTGTCTGCGAACCACGATCCTCCGGTCTCAGCCTCCCAAATGCTGGGATTACAAGTGTGCGCCACCACGCCCGGCTTACATTAGATTTTATATCCTAAATTATTAGTTTAAAGAATTTATCTAAATTTTGTTAAACATGGTCCTAAAACTGCTTAAGATATTTTAAACATTTTTCTTTAGCAAATATATTTTGGTGGTAAGACAGTATCATGACAATTATAAAAATACTTTGACTTTGCTTTTTTCTCTGTAAACAGACTGCCCTGATAATACTCAACTTAAGAAATAACTGGGTATACTATCTAACTTAAGTTTTTCATTGAATAATACTTACATGTCAGGTATTATGATAAATATTTTCATTTATCAGATTATTTAATCTTCAAATCAAGCTTTAAAACAGATATTTTAAAGAAACAGACTATGAAGCTAAGAGAAACCAGTTTGTTTAAAGTTACAAAGCTAGAAAACAGCAAAGCTAGAAATCAAGCTATTTCATTCCATAATTTCAAGTTGATAAAATACAGATTGCCTAGTATGTGCCAGGTACTGTTCCACAGTGAACAGGACAGATGCTACTTGCTCCTTCCTTTTAGTGAGAGTAATTAGATAATGAACACGTTAAAAAAAAAAAAGAGATGATTTAGGGTAAAAATAAAGTGATATGAAGATAAAATAGAAAAAAAAAAAAGGATAGAGGGCCTTGATTTGGAGGTAAGTGGTGTGGTGGTATGTTAGAACATTCAGGAAAGGACCTTCAAAGCAATGACATTTGAGCTGGGATCTTACTGATCAGAGTACATACTTCAGATTCTGAGTACTGCAATATGGCATTTCACTAAGCTTAATTGGTTTATCTGTAAATGATTTGTATTCTCAATAAGGTCTCACTAAGGTGTGGAGGGGCTCATTAAGTTGCTGAGGCTGGCCATGGCCTGCAATCCTTCTGTCTCAGCCTCTCAAGTCCTGGGATTCCAGGTATGTGCCACTACGCCTAGCTTACATTTTTAAATATTTGAGAGGTGAATAGTAGCTTCCTACTACTTTCTGACTCTGCTCTTTTTTCAGTGTTCCACTACCTACCAGAACTAATTCAAATTTCCTCACCTAGAACTTGAAGGCTCTGACAGTACTACTACTATCTGTTCTACATACCTCTAATGGTTATGATAAGAATCTCAGTGAAAGTGCAGCACAAATGTCAGTTGCTGTTTCACCAGAATTTAAAGATATGTGTGTATATATATATGTATGTATATATACACATTTATAAAAATTCATGAGTAAAACCAATAAAGGTACCATTGAGTTTTTTTTTTTTTAAATCTTTTAGGTATATCTTAGAGGTAAGAGTTGAATGGATTTGCTAATTGTCTGAAGGAAATCGAGGATCAAGAATGACTTCCTTCATTCTGGCTTGAACAATAGGCAGATAATACTGCTTTTGTTATTGCTGTTTAGTAAGATGAGGAAGGCTAAAAGAGTAGCAGTCCTGAGTAGTGGCAGGTAAGGTAGAAGGGGAAAAAATTCTGTAGTTCAGTTTGAGATGCTAAATTAGGTGCTTATCAGAGTTACAAATGGAAAAGTTGGCCCTGAGCTGAATACTATCAGAACTGGAAGGTTAGGAAGAGGTCAGGGCTGGAGATATAAATTAGGTAAATATCAGCATGCAGAATGGTAGTTATTAAGAGCATTTTCCTATTTCCAAATTCTAGCTCCACCACTTAAGAACTATAAAACTGAGATAACAGGGAAAATGAACACACAAATATACACGTGTATACATGCTCAAGTGTTTACTATTACTTGTTTTTATGTATTTAAATAAGAAAAACAATAACACTATTAAACTAAAAAACCACAAAAAGGATTCATAATAAAGTCTACTTTTTAACCCTTTCCTTGGAGGTAATATGTATACCTTAACTTGAACATTCCTAATTTTGGATTCTAATTCCAAATTTTGAAATCTGAAATGCTGTCAAATCTGAAACTTTTGAGCATAGCATTAGATTCAGTTTCAGATTCTGGAGAATTTAAGATTTTTAGATCTCCTGGTAAATTCTATGCAAATATAAAAATCAAAAACACTTCAAAATCTAAAACATTTCTGGTCCCGAATATTTCAAATAAGGAATACACTCTTATACCAGTTTCCTTATAATTTTTCAGAGATATTGTTACGGACAAGCAAGTAAGTACTTGATTATTTTTATCCTGTAAGAATGCAAACATCTATATTTTATACAAATATATGATATAGGCTTTTCTATACTTTTTTTTCTTAAACCTAATGTACTTTGAGTATAATCTGTCCTTAAACTCATGGTCCTGAATGTCAGTCCTAGGAAGAAAAACAAATAGCAAGAAAGAGAACAAAACCCAAAAAACTAAAATGAGCCTAAATTGTGCATCTAAATTAACAAGTAGGATTTAAGGTAATCCATAAAATTGTCAACATGGACAACAGAGTAAAAAAAAAAAAAAAAAAAAAAAAAGCCTGTGGCAAATAGGCAAGTAAGAAATTCTAATATTTCTTTTTTTCTTTTGTGGTACTGGGGATGGAACCCAGGGGAATTCGACCTCTGAACTAAACCTTCAGCCCTATTTTTTATTCTTAATTTTGAAACAGGGTCTCACTGAGTTGCAAAGGGCCTCATTAAGTAGCTGAGGCTGTCCTCGAAACACGATCCTCGTCTCAGCTTCCCAAATGCTGGGATTAAAAGTGTGTGCCACCACGCCTGGCTTCTAATATTTCTTACTGGCCTTTATTTTCTATTAGTGAGGGGGGAAAAAATTAAATTCAGAGGTTTTTTTTGCCTTCCCTGAAAGAAATCAGTCATGGAAAACTCAGACAAATGTGTAAAGCATACTCACACAGCTCTTGGTTCAGAAAAGACATCAGTATGAATGTGCATCATTAGGTCCCCACCGGCAGCATATTCCATTACAAAGCAAACATGCTCTTTGGTTTGGAAACATGCAAAAAGGTTCACCAAAAAGGGATGCCTTACACTATTCACAGTTTCAAATATTCTTTTTTCACACATCAGGCTGTAAGAGAAAACATTTAAAAATGAATAGACTCTTTTAAAACTTTTAGCTGGAAATAACATTTTTTTATAGCTTACTAAATGTTAAGGATAAATTTTAACTATTTTACCTTCCAAGTCATAAGATGTGTTTTGATAAATGCTATGAAGCAGTTCTATTTGATGTATAATTTTAGCTGAAATATGTTAAAACTGGTGTAACAGAGTGACTGCAGCGCCCATGTTGGCAGCATTAGAGTAGTGTGCATACAGGCACGGCTGCTGGTTGGGGTGGAGTGATGTGTGCTGTGCTGTGCTGTGCTGGTGGTGTGTGTGTATGGAGGGTGTGCTGGGGTGGAGCCTAGAGCTTCCTACCTCCACCCTCACCCCAGACCTATATAATTCTTATTTGGAAACAGGCTCTCACTAAGTTGCTAAGGCTTGCTTTGAACCTGGGATCCCCCGTCTTAATTAGCCTCCCAAGTACTGAGAATACAAGTGTGTGCCACCACTCTGGGTATGGCTAGTTTTTAAAAAAGGCTGAATTAGGGGCAAATTGTGGGCATTCATCAGGAATTGGTCAGAGAATTACCAACTTGAAGCATATTTTTAAATATTTAGTGTGTATATCCTAGACAATTTCAAAGACAGTATTTATAGTTCCTAAGCTCTAGTGTTCAAATTATTTTCATATAAAATATGAAGTAGAGGCATATATATGCTGCACAAAAATTTAATCTAGAAGTATAAATGAAAATAAAGAAGGTATATGAATAATTCTATAACATGCTTCAATATTTCCTGAGAACAATATAATTTTCTACAATATTATAGAAAACTCTAGCTATCACAAATTTCCCCCTTAAGGATTAAAAAAGGTTATTAAAGGTCACGGGAAGCTGAGACAGAAAACTATACATTTAATGCCATCCTCAGCAAGTTAGCAAGAACCTTAACAAATTAGCAAGACTGTTTCAAAATACAAAAAAAAAAAAAAAAAAAAAATTGGGCTGGGTGTGTAAGGTATACTGTCCCTGGGTTCAATCTCTAGTAGAGGGGAGGAGAGAGGGAGAGAGGGGGAGGGAGGGAGAGAGAGAGAAAGAGAGATAGAACAAATACAAATAAAACAATGTTCAAATTTACTGATGTGGAATGTTAACTTTCCCCAAATAGAAAAACAAAACAAAACAAAACAAAAACCACTCTTCCTTTCCCTGTAAATATTTAGCAAATCAATTTGACTTAAAACTCAACTTATTTAATTTTTAGTATCTGACCAAAATATATCAATTGATATACCTTAAGTTTTACTTAGGTTTTTTTTTTTTTTACAAACTAGCCACTTTTTCTGTTTCTACTTGTGAGACTGAAACCAAAAATTGACAATAACCTCTGTTATTTATTTATTAGTAATGGGGACTGGATCCAGAGGTGGTCTACCTTTAGGGTCTACCCTAGCCCAATTTTTTATTTTTTTTGTATTTTGAAACAGTCTCACTAAGTTGCCAAGAGCCTTGCTAAGCCTGGAACCTGCAATCCTCCTTACTCTGCCTCGTAAGTACTGAGATTACCAGCAGGCATGCACCACTATGTCCTGCTGCTTTTATTTTTAAATGGAAAAAAAAAAAAATGCTTATAGCACCTATAATCCCAGTATATGGGAGGTTAATAGGATCATAGTTTTGGTAAGGATGCAGTAACTAAGAGAGACCCATGTATGTCACATGGCACTGTCAACACTATTTACATTATGATGTAATAATGTACCAATAAAGCATATTGAAAAAAATAAAATTTATAATTATTAATAAAAAACGGGCTGGTGATATGGCTCAGAGTTAGACTGCCCCTGGATTCAATCCTCAGTACCACTAACAAGAATAGTTTAGAACTTATTTTGTTGTTGTTCAAAACAATACTACGGCATTCCAAAAAGGCAAAGTAAAATATTTAGGCCAGAGTATAATGGTTTGGATTTAGAATTTTCCCCTAGCCTTCACAGAAATAAAGTAGCAATGTTGGAAGCTGGGCTTGGCTGCTGAGGGGGCGTGGCCTTGGGGACTATATAGTTATCTCTCCTTGCTTGTTCTCCGCTTCCAGCCTGGCTTCTAGTTGAAAGACGCAGAGCCTTTCACTCTCCTCATCTCTGCTTCCCACCAAACATGATCTATAAATGACATTTTATCAGTATTATAAGAGGAAATGAGACATAGCTTTAATTTTTGACATCTCTATTTATAAAAATCTTAACAGAACCAATCAAACATTTCATTGGTATCCACTAATCACTTAATTTTTATATGAATGGTAAAAAGTGGACAGAAAAAACTTAATTTTTAATTAATGTAATTAATATCTCCCTCTTGCCAAGTATATATATTTATATATTACTATGAAATTGGAAAATTTTGCTGTTGGAATATATACAAACAATTTTAATTTTAAAAACTAATGTGTCAGCTGAGTGTGGTGGCACATACTTGTAATCCTAGAACTTAGGAAGCTTAGACAGGAGGATCACAGGTTCGTGGCCAGCCTCAGCTACTTAGTGAGGCCCTCTGCAACTTGGTGAGATCCTGTTTCAAGAAAAAGAATAAAAAATAGTGCTGGGGATATAGCTTGGAGATAAAATGCCCCTGGGTTCCAACCTCGGTAACCACAAAACAACAACAACAACAATAACAACAACTAACCTGTCTACTTCATCTCGAGCCACAATATCTCCTTTCTTTAAGGCTTTTATAGCAAACATCTCATTTGTATGTTTATATTCAGCCAGAAGCACCTAAAATGAAATTAAAGTAATTATTTTCTATGTGAATTATCAATTTTACACATACTCCAAAAAATTCCAAGTGATTACCTTTCCAAAATGTCCTCTTCCCAAGACAGCACAACATCTAAAATCTTGTAGATTAAATTGAAATCTTTGCTGAGATCTGAAAGGAGTAATTTCATTTAAAAAAATAAAGCAATAAAGCATGATACCAAGTATGCAGTAGCAAAACATTGTAAATACTCTTTACCTTCTATCCACAAGCTCTTGACCACTATATCCTAGGTCTGAGTCAGGAATATCAGTCTCATATTCAAAATGGGATTTTGGAAGTATACTATTTCTGTCATGCTCAATATCAAAACTAGTTTCCAAGACCTGTAAAATATTAAATACTTATTAAACCATAGAAAAATGCAGAAAACAACTTATTTATTAACTATAAAGTTGAAAAATGAAAAATTCAATATATAAAAAATTTAAATACTAGTTACTCATATTTATGGCCATTAATTTATAATTACACTCATCTTACAAAAGTAAAAAGCTGACACATTATTATTATCATCTTCAATGCATATTGAACCCAAGTTAGAAGATAAAGAGTGTTTCAGGCAACATGACATCTTCAATTAACCCTGCTCCTTTGCTCCTTTTAATAAGACTATTCTCCCTCTGTTGGTCTAAGAAGACCCAGAGGCTAATGATAATGTTCTTACATTATACTCAGAACTTCTCTCCTGTCAACTTGTTCTAATTTAGTTAATAGTGCATTCCTAGAAATATAAATACATAGTTCAGTGGCAATTTTAATTGAAATATATACTTAACTCACTATAATGCTTTTACTGCTAATTCGTTTGTTAAAAAAAGAATTATACAAAGTTTTAAATGCCTTGCCTGTCCAGATGTATCCAAAACTCTTAATTCAGATGAGTCATCTATTTCTCCAAGAGAAGAAGCACGTGGTGGGGCTGGAGGAGGTTCAGGCTCAAGATCAAAGTCCAATTTTGTTACTGTAGAATCACTTACAGAAGATAAAGTAATTTACCAAAACAGCAATCTAAGGAAATTATTTTAGACAGTTTTTAAAATAAAAGTAAGCTAGCTTTAAAAAAAACTGAGGTTCTCAGTATAACCACTGTAATCAATATGTACAAACGACACAACAAGAATAATCTCCTATTGTACATTATTTAAACATCTTAGACACATACCTAGCCGCAGGTGCTAGCTCAGGGATGCGGACATCAACTACTGGCACTGTAGTAGGCACAGGAGTTTGAGGGCTAAAGGTGCCAGAATGATTTACTGTAGGAATAGCTCTTCGCACTAGCCTCCCCCAAGTGGCAATATTAATATTCATTTGAGGAGCTCGGAGAAATGTTTTGCCTGTAGATATTATGAAGAAAACAAAACAAGTAATTTCTTTACATTATTACCAAAAACTGTAATTTAAAAACTCATTCATTAACTTAGGAAGAACAAACAATATTTGTCACTTGAGAAAACTAGTTCTTAACTATTTGCTATTAAATGCTATAATAATAAATAGGTAAGACATTGTTAGGTTTTTTTTTTCCTTAAGTCTTGCAATATGTAGTTAAGGTTTTAAAAGCAATTCTTATCTTTCAAAAATACCCACTATATTTAAGGATGAATCAATGATGCGTGGGTTTGCTTCAAATCATCTAATAGTGAGTGGATAGGACATGGATAAAAAAATGCTAGATACTAGCTGATTACTACAATTGCACACTGCACTAGTCTCTCCACTTAAAGATATGTTTGAAATGTTCTGTAATAAAATGCTAGATATAAATGAACAGAAAAAGGAAAGAAACCACAGATGGATATTACTTTAAAAATAATTAGATTTAATAAATTCCAAGATATTTTGTATTTGATTCTTAGCAATTACCTTGCTGTTTTGAAAAAATTTTCTTTTGTCTTTGGAGTTTTGGTCTTCTTTCAATTACTGGATTAAAAAAGGTAACCTGTAGTAAAAAAGATTCAAGTTGACATGAAAATAGCACTGGATTTATGGTTCACAAAATCCACTAAGCTCCTAAGATTTTAAAGCTTAGGGGAATCTTAGCTATAATTTAGCCCAACCCCTTATTTTCTAGATGAGAAAACAGACCTTGAGAGGATAAGTGATTTTTCTCAAGGTCACATACCTACTCAAGTGGCAGAGTTGAGTCAAGAATTCAAGTCATCTGTCTTTCAGCCTAATTTCAACATAATTTCAAACATAGTTACACACATTTAATAAAATATATTACCTCTGCAAATAAAGTACCCTGTGGTTCCAAATAGAGACACATGCCATGCCGCTGGTTGTCTAAAAAATCTTCTAACCTCAGAAATTTTACAGCACACAGAGATCGCCAATCACGCCAATAAACTGAAATTTCCAGTTCACGTGACTAGGATAATTAAAAAAAAATGTGAAAAGACATCGTTGGACAAACACTTGAATAAAATAGCACAAAATATGAAATACAAATACAATAAACAAAGATAACAAACACAAACATCACACTATTTAAAATAAAATTTTGTAATGTTTCTGGATTGTATATTACCTTTAACAAACTTTAGACAGTCTCTGGAGAAGGTATTTCTAAGGTACACTTGAACAATGCACACTGGGAACCAAAACAGATGAATGACCATTGAAACTTTCCTCCCACTTGACACCTCAATCTTTCTGACTTCCCTTCTCCACATGTACTACTGCTAACAGACCCCAGTGCTTGACTCAAAGAGCCCATGTCAGGCCTTCTTATTTCTTTGTTCCAATGCTGAGTCAGAGAAAGGTCTGCAAATAGCATTTATTCTGCACTTACAATGTGCTATACACTGTGCTAAGAACTTTAGGAATACTGGCTTATTTAATCTTCAAAGACCACCACCAGGTAGCAAAGCTGGTGAGTGCAGCAACCTGAGTGGGTAAAGATGAAAGAGGAAATTCAGACTGTGCTTTCTACAGAAAAATGTGCATTTATTCATTCTCTCTCTCTCCCGCGCGTGCGCTCTCGCTCTCTCTCTCTTACACACACACACACACACACACACACACACACACACACACACACACACACACAAGTTCAATGTCTAAAATCCAAGGATCAGTAAATATATTATACCATGTTCATATAAGAGAATATACAATAATTATTAAAAATAATGCTTAAACCGGGCATGGTGGCACAAGCTTGTAATCCCAGCATTCGGGAGGCTGAGATTAGAGGATCGCAGTTCGCGGACAGCCTCAGCTACTTAGTGAGGCCCTCCGCAACTCAGTGAGACCATGTTTCAAATTAAGAATAAAAAATAGGGCAGGGGTGTAGCTCAGAGATCAAATGCCTTTGGGTTCCATTCCCAGACCCACACACACACAAAAAAAAGTGTAAATAGGAGAACATATTTAAGGTTTTAACAACCTAATACTAAATGTAAACATAAAACATAATAAGTTGGAGTCAAGCCACAAATTGACCTCTACACATATGTAATTATTGATATATTTTAATTAAAAGTAATATTCTCATCCATTATTTGCTTTTTCAGGCTATGTAGACCATCCACAAAAAGAGATGAATATTTTTTCTTTAGGGTCTACAAAGCAATAAACTACTACTTTTATATAATAACTTTCAATTTATAAACTTATGCATTTTATTATGTAAGTTCCTGGTGTACATAATAAAATTGTTTAAATTGTAAAACTAGTTGGTACAAACAAATGCACAGACAGGTAGAGGAAATATAAAAAATGAATCAAAACACAATGTTCTAGAAGGACTCATAGCCAATCAGAAAAAGAATTAAGACAAATATATCAATGGTGCGTGATCCCAGGGCCTCCTCCCATTTCCTTCTTTCTGACTTATAATATGGGAGATAATACTTGTCAAGGAAGGGAAAGTATGCAATAATTTTAGGATTAACAATCGATACACAAATGCATGGGCTACTAATGCTATCATATTCTATTTGAGTTAAAAGGTTAAGTATTTTAGAAACAATTATTTTTGGAATAAACTGGAAGAAAAACTGTTCTTTTATTGTTAGATTTCCCATATTTATTAAGTATACTAAAAATTCCAAATGTAACAGAAAAATTTAATCACAAAGATAGTTTTAAACATTTTTTTTTTTGGGGGGGCGGGTCTGGGGATGGAAACCAGGAGGACCTCCAAGCTACACCCCCTGCCCTGTTTTTTATTCTTTATTTTGAAACAGGGTCTCAATGAGTTGCGGAAGGCCTCATTAAATAGCTGTGGCTGTCTGCAAACCACAACCCTCCAGTCTTAGCCTCCAGAATGCTGGGATTACAAGTGTGCGCCACCATGCCCAACAGTTTTAAACATTTTAAAATAATTTTTCCTAACTCATAAGTACAAGAAAATTCTGGTATGCTATTTATATAATATTCATATTGTTCCCTACCTTTTGAGTTCCAGCAAGTCTAACATACTTGTATACTAGAGAGTTTTATTGTGTGTGTGTGTGTGTGTGTGTGTGTGTGTGGTACTGAAGATTGAACCCAGGGGCATTCCAAGCTACACCCCCAGCCCTATTCTATTTTGAAACAGAGTCTCACTAAGTTGATGAGAGTTTCACTACATTGCTGAGGCTGTCCTTGAACCTGCAATTCTCCTGTCTCAGCTAACACTCCTGGCTTATACTGAAGATTTTTACTGTAATATATAGCTCTTCAAAATAAAATAATATTCCTCAGAGTTGGAGCTATATTGCCTACCATGTGTGAGACCCTGGGTTCAATTCCCAGTATTGCCATCCTAAGCCCCCAGAGGGGATTGGAATTTAAATAACTTTTTTTTTTTTTTTTTTTTTTAGATCATGGTAATAGAAGTCTCCTTTCTTCCTAACTTCTTCCATGGGAAGGAAAACTTATTAATGATCAGGCAGGTGCCAAACAGCAAAGACTTATTATTCCGCAAGCATCTGCAAAGTGCACAAATCCTGGGGATGGAATTAGTATGTTATAAATCCATACACTCTGACTGGTATGGTGGGACACACAAGTACCAGTACTTGGGAGGCTAAGATAGGAGGATCGCAGGTTTGCAACAGTCTGAACTACTTAGTGAGGCCCTGTGCAACTTAGTGAGACACTGTTTTAAAATAAAGAATAAAAAATAGGGCTGGGGCTATGGCTTGGAGATAGAATTTCCCTGGGTTCAATCTCCAGTACTGGAAAAAAAAAAAAAAAAAAAGAAATCATACACTATCACGCTGCTAAAGTTGTGACATTATGCTTTAATCTGGACGAGAGAAGATCCAGTCACATCATTTTTTATTTATTCTAACCATTCTGGTAAAACCAATATATTAACTAATTTCTCTTTCCTGTCTCTTTATTCCATGTTTCAAACTGAAATGTGTTACAGATATGAGATTGGGATGGAAGTTCACCTCACAGATTTTAAGCTAGCTCTCCTGAAGTAGTGGTACCTGTTCTTCCTGTTTTTGATATTAGAGATTAAACCCAAGGGTGTGCCACCACTGAGTTATATCCCCAGCCATTTCATTTATTTTTTTATTCTGAGATAGGGTCTTACTAAGTTGCTAAGGCTAGCCTAAAACTTGCAATCCTCTTGCCCCAGCCTCCTGAGTCACTGGGATTACAGACATGTGCCACTGCTCCTGGAGCTTTCCTGGAATTCTACAATGAGGACTTAGATATAAAGCTCTACAATGAGGACTTAGATATAAAGCTCTTTACTTTTTGTTACTTTGCATTGTTCCTTGTGAATAACACTTTCTTTACTACATTAAGAGAAAGGCCCAGGCTGTCATCTAGAGATTACGTCAGTACTACATAATCTATGTTACAAATCCTCAATATTTTTTTTTAGTCACTAATATCCAGTGTACTTTGGGAAATACCTTTCTGAGAAGCAAAGTACCATATAGATATACTTAAGCTACCATATTACGTGATGGCACTACTATTAGAACTGAAGTTGCAAGTGTAACTGCTGGTTTCTGAGCAAGTTCCCAGATGAAGAAGTTAGTTTTATAGGGCAAAAGCATGCTAAGAGATCATTTGAAACTATAGAAGCAACACAATTCTAGATGGAAAGCCAGGTGTAGTGGCTCACGCTTGTAATCCTAGTACAAGAGGACCACAGGTTTGAAGCCAGCCTCAGCTACTTAGTGAGGCCCTCCACAACTCAATGAGACCTGGTTTCAAAATAAAGAATAAAAAATAGGGCAGGGGGTGTAGCTCGGAGGTAGAATGCCCCTGGGTTCCATCCCCAGACCCCCCCCCCCAAAAAAAAAATAGGGCTGAGATGTAGCTCAGAGGTAGAATGGCCCTGGGTACTACCCCAAATACCACATAAAAAATTCTAGATAGAGTAAAACTACTACCAAAAACTCTAAGTGGTTAAGTTAGGTACTATTTGGTAGTACTGGCAGACTATCTCAGCTTGTGTTCATTTGCTTTATTTCACTCTAGAATCAAGGAGAAAACTGTATGGTCAAAATAAGGAATCTGCATGGCTTACCTCTCTAAGGCCTGAATATAAAAGAAAAAAAGGTAAAAGTCAATTGAATCAACTTTACATAGAGTGGAGAAAGAAGAATAGCAGATTTAAAAATGTATTGCAGTTTAAAAATACAAAACAAAACAGAAACCAAAACAATGGTGGTAACAACAACAAATCAATACATATCTAGCATAAAAGAATTAGCACAAGGAAGGCTGAGGTTTCCAATCTGTTTCTCAAGAGCCCTGGGTGCCAGAAAATACTTTGACTTTTCAAAGGAAATCAGTGACATCTATTGGACACCATGGGAACTACTAGCTCAATGTGGGTAATAGTTCTGCTAGTAAAATAAATACTTCTTTTGATGGTATCTTATCTTTGCTAAGCTAGGTTATCAACAAGAGAAAAAAGCAATTTAACATAAAAAATAGATGTGGAAGAGAAAGTGAGATCATAAGTTATACAGTATGTAACATGTACATATACTATTTGTTAATTTTGGGTACATTAGAATGGAATAATCCACATTATTATGTGAGACTATAGTGTATCAATAAAATAAAAAATTAAATAAACTTTTCTCTCTATATTTGTGTTTTTGTATTGAGTTCTAGAACATAAATAATAATTAATAACTACTTCCTAATAAGTGACGCTGCTGGGCATTTCTTTTGGTCTAGGGACATCCTATGAAAACATTACTGAAATACTGAAGACACTGAAGTGAGAAAATTCGGGAACTTAGAAAAAAAGAGAAAGAAGAGTGAGGCTTCCTTGCTGAAAAGCAAAGGCAAAAATCAAAATTTCTATGTCAATTCAGATATTCTAAAAGTTCCAAAGCCTCCCTTTTATTCCAAACTCATACTATTCTGCCTCCATGACTTTATATACAGTTCCTGTTTCTAAACTTATGTCTTGCTCTCCTACTGAAACCAACACTGTTACATAAGATTTTCCTACTAGTCTTTCCTTTGTTCCAGTCCAAGGCTAAATCAAACACCCATCTCCTTTATAATGCTGTTCTTGACTAAATCCAATCCATATCTCTCCCCTTAGGTTTTTAGATGTAGCTATCTTCTTATTTATCCTCCTAGGGACTTGTGTTCTCAAATCTGAATATTCATGGTTGTTATTAAGGCTGAAAAAGTCTCAGCCATTATTGATCCACACAGAACACCTGTAATTCCAGTACCTGGGAGGTTGAGACAGGAGAAATTCAGGTTTAAGTTAGCCTCAATACAACTTAGTGAAATGCTCAGAAACCTGGTGAGATCCTATTTCAAATAAAAATTAAAAGGACTAGCATGCAGCTCAATAGCATGTCCCTGGGTTCAATCTCCAGTACAAAAACAACACAAACAAACAAACAAAAAAAATGCCTACACTGTGCTTTAAAATAGTGATTTTCTAATATAATAACAGATTAAGCATGGAAAATTAAACCAGGTTCTATATGGAAGAGGGCGTGAATGGGTAAAAAAAGATGACATTTTCATATTAAACATGCCCTTCCCTCTAATTCTGATGTGCCTTTTTTGGGGGGAATTTGAGATGAAAATCCCTGCATCAATCAGTGTCCCTTGAGAATGTTGAAGTAAAGAAACTAAATAAAACAGAGGTTGAAAAATTTGCTTTTTAAAAAAGGTTTTAAAAATTACTCTTGGGCAAATTATTTCCATTCATTTCACTAATACTTAGCAAATACTGAAATTAAGAATCTGTGGTAGAAATATAAATAAAGGCTATGTATATTTCTATCTTTAAATAGTTAATAATTTCATTGGGGAGACGGAAATGCACATATATACTGGCAATAGAACACATTTTTTTTTTTTAAGGGAAAGGTATAAAGAAGATCAGGCTTGCTCAGACTGGGTTTTCAGAGGTGAACCACAAGTTTAAAGGTACAGAAGGCACAGAAATCAGAGGAAGAGAACATACAAAACTTAGGGAAGTATATGATATACTCTAGAGATATGGAGTTAAGCCTAGGAGGCTTTGGGAAATAAGAAGATTAAGTAGACATAGGCCTTTACATGACTAGCAAAGTAATTTGGTCATTAACTTGAAAGTAATAGGGTGACAATAAAGGATTTAAAATATGGAGGGGTAGAGGTTAGAGATCATCTCAAGTAGTGCAGTAGTTAAAAACCAGGCCACAGCCAGGCAGGGCGTGGTGGCGCATGTTGTAATCCCAGCACTTGGGAGGATGTTGTAATCCCAGCACTTGGGAGGCTGAGACAAGAGGATCCCACAGGTTCGAAGCCAGCCTCAGTTACTGAGTGAGCCTCTAAGAACATTAGTAAGACCCTGTTTCCAAATAAAATATAAGTCTGGGAGTATAGCCTGGAGGTAGAAAAGCCCCTGGGTTCCACCCCAGTACCACAACCAACCAACCAACCCACCCACCCACCCACCCACCCACCCACCCACCCACCCACCCAGGACTAGCTAGGCATAGCAGTGTATGCTTGTAATCCCAGTACTTGGGAGACAGAAGATTTCAGGTTTACAGCCAGCCTCAGTTACTCAGTGAAGCCCTCCATAACTTAGTGAGACCCTGTTTCAAAATAAAGAATAACTAATAAGCTAGTCATGGTGGCGCATGCTTGTATTCCCAGCATTTGAGAGGCTGAGACAGAGGACCCTGGTTTGTGGACAGCCTCAGCTACTTAGTGAGGTCCTTTGCAACTCAGTGAGACCCTGTTTCAAAGTAAAGAATAAAAAATAGGGCTGGGGTGTAGCTTAGAGGTAGAATGCCCCTGAATTCCATCCCAGTACCACATACATACATACATACATACATACATACATACATACAAGCCGGACCTGGTGGCATAAGCTTGTAATCCCAATACTTGGGAGGCTGAGACAGGAGGACTCCAAGTTTGTGGCCAGCCTCAGCTACTTAGTGAGGCCCTCTGCAACTCAGTAAGACACTGTTTCAAATTTAAGAATAAAAAATAGGGCTAGGGCTATAGTCTCATGTCATCTAGTAGTTTTGGAACTTTGGTCAAGTTTAACATTAATCTTTCTGGGCCCCAGTTTGCTCACCTGTAAAGCATGCCTAATAATGGTATCCATTCTTTAGGGTTGGGTGAGAATTAAAGGAATTAAAATGAGCTCAGCACCTAAACTAATCTCAGTACAGGTTAGCTATACTACTACTACTACTACTACTACTACTACTACTACTACTACTACAACAACAACAACAACAACAACAACATGTGATTAAGAAAATCTACTCAGGCAGAAAGATGGACTAGAAGCAGAGACAAGTTAGCTCTTTACCATGTAGAACAGGCTTCTGCTTTAGACAGACTAGGTTTTAGAGTCAGATGCTTAAGATACTTGGTTCTACCACTTTCTAGCTATATGATGTAAGAAGGATTAATTAAACTCTTGGGATCAAAGTAACCCTAAAAGAGCTATTATAATTATACATATCTCATATGATCACTGTGAGGATTAAATAAGACACTACACATAATATGTCTTATTCAGAGCCCTTTATAGCAATCCAAGGTTCAGTGTAGTATGTGAGTATGTATTATATTCATGAAAATGTTGTTTGTGAAAGAAAGGTCTATCAATAAAGCTAAGGGAAGCAAGAAAGAACTTTTTTCTTTTTTAAATGGGAGGACTATGAATATATGTAATAATACTCAGTGGTTAAAATATACAGGTTACAACAGGGATAACTGATGGAAGAACATTTCAGGAGCTGAGAAAGAGACTAGAGGACAACTTAGATCATGGTCTCTATAGGAATGAGAGAAACTTCTTTCTCTGAACCTAAGAGGTCCAGATGATAAAACTTCATAGGTAGTGGGAGGAATATGAGGGCTAATAGCCTTAATCTAATCTATAAAACAGAAGTAATAAAGTGTGCGGTGGGGAAGAAGACTTGAAGAGATGGTGAAAGAAAAGATGCTGGTATGAAGCTAAAGACCTGAAATGTATTATAACTTTATACACGCTACTGAGGTTGGAAACTAAAATGCACAGAAATATGGTAGATTAATTTCAGCAGCATTCAGCCTACCAAAGCAGAGAAGGCAGATGGCAGAACAGATCTATGGTTAGCCCCTGTTTCCACACCAGGAATGGCAGTAAAGACATGGCTGAAGGATACTGTGGTGCATCAGAAAGAAAACAGTTTAGAGCAATACAAACTTTAGGATAAATGAAGAAGGAAATGAAGCTTGGAAGAGAGTAATGGCATAAAAAGTAGATGGAGAACCAAGAAAACTGAAACAGTGGAACACACATCTAGATTGTGGCAATAAAAAATCCAAAAGAATAACAATAATACGAGCTATTACTTACTGCACAACTATTATATAAAAGGCATTATTTTAAGTGTTTTACATAGTTATTTCTTTTAGTTGGTGGTAAAAACTTAATACATTGAATTTAAGATTTCAACAACTTATTGTATATTTAAGAAAGAACTAGAAGAGCTGGGTGGGGCGGAGCATGCTTGTAATCACAGCACCTGGGAGGCTGTGACAGGAGGAATGTAGTTCGAGGCCAGCCCCAGCAATTTAGTGAAATCCTCAGCAATTCAGAGCAAGATTCTGTTTCAAAATAAAAAATAAAAAGAGATGGATATACTTCTGGGTAGAATGTCCCTGGGTTTAATCCTTAGGACCAAAATAGAGAAGAAAAAAAAAAGTTGAAGGAGTTTGACGTTTCCCAACACATAATATGTGTGTATATTATTATTATTATTATTATTATTATTATTATTATTATTATTATTATTATTGGTGGTACAGGTGTTCCAGAAAATCCTTCTACGCTCCCAGAACTATTTTATATATTTTTTTGGAAACAGGGTCTCTTAAGCCAGCGAGGCTGGCTTTGAACCAGCGCGATCCTCCTGTCTCCACCTTCCAAGCACGGGGATTACAAGCGTGCGCCACCATGCCCGGCTCAACACAATACTTAAGATGATGAAAATGCTACTCACCAAATTAATTTGATTATTACACAATGTATACATGTATCAGTCTTAAATTGTATTTCATAAATATGTATACTTAAAAATAATTTTGGATAAAAACAGATTTAGGAGATAGCACAATTGATTGCTAAAATGACAGCTGATTAAAGGTATACCAGAGTTAAGAGTTTAAATAAGTTTTAAATAATGATATATAAACTGGTTTATGTTTTAAATCTCTCATAATGATGACAAATGTTTGAATGAAGGAAGAACCAGTCATCTTTAATGAATATTGCAGAGTGCCTACTGGTCAAGAGATGGAAGAGATATTATTTCAGTCTCTCATGGGAGCTTGATTATTCTCAGCCCTTTTTATAAAAACTTTTTTATTTTTATTTTTTTGTTGTACTGGGGATTGAACACAGGGGCATTCTACCTCCAAGCTACACCCCCAGCATTATTTTCTTCTTTATTTTTAAACAAGGTGTCACTAAGTTGTGCAGAGCCTCACTAAGTAGCTGAGGCTGGTCACAAACGTGTGATCCTCCTGTCTCAGGCTCCTAAATACTAGGATTACAAGTATGCACCACCATGACTGCCTTTTTATTTTCAGTTTTGAGACAGGTCTTGCTAAGTTTCCCAGACTGCCTTCCAACCTGTGATTCCTCTGCTTCAGCCTTCTAAGAAGCTGAAAGTATAGACATGAGCCACTATACAGAGCTAGCTATTGTATTTATAATAAACATTAAATAAAGACCAAACTTTGTAAGAAGATAAAAAGAGTAACCTAATAGCATAGAAAGAACATATAACCAGCAGTTAGTAGTCATTAAAAATCCCGGATTATACCCGGCATGGTGGTGCATGCTTGCAATCCCAGTGTTTGGGAGGCTGAAAGGGGAGGATCGTGGTTCTCGAACAGCCTCAGCTATTTAGTGAGGCCCTTTGCAACTCAGTTGGGAGGCTGAGACAGGAGGATCACAGTTCTCAAACAGCCTCAGCTACTTAGTGAGGCCCTTTGCAACTTAGTAAGCCCCTGTTTCAAAATAAAGAATAAAAAAACAGAGCTGAGGGTGTAGCTCAGAGGTTGAATGCCCCTGGGTTCTATTCCCATACCACACACACACACACACACACAAAAAAAAAAAAAAAAAAAAAAAGAAAGAAAGAAAGAAAGAAAGAGTACTGAATTATACGAAAGGCTATTTATTTGTAAAATTAGGGGCCTGAATTATATCAGTAATTGAAAAAGTAAATTTTAAAGTGGCAAAGCACAAATCACAAATTATATCTTATATAGAATACCCCCCCAAAAGGCTTTATGTTGCCTCCTAAGATAATGATGCAGAACATCGAAGCTCTTTGGAATATAATTTAAACTCTTCTTAAAGAATTCTAAATCTAGATTATTTCTAGAATTATTTTATAATTCTAAAAACATCTACAAGGCTGGGCGTGGTGGCGCATGCTTGTAATCCCCGCGCTTGGGAGGCGGAGACAGGAGGATCACGCAGGTTCGAAGCCAGCCGCGCTGGCTTAGGAGACCCTGTTTCCAAATAAAAATATAAAAATAGGCCTGGGAGCGTAGCCTGGAGGTGAAGGGCTTCCAGGAACCCCAGTACCACCAAAAAAAAAAAAAGATAGATAAATAAATAAATAAAACCATCTACAAGTTAATTCATTTAGCAGTGCTGGTGAAAGAACACAGGGCCTCCCACATGCTAGGCAAGTGCTTTAACACTGAGCTACACATTCAGCCCTATTTTTATTTTTTTGAGACAGGATCTGGCTGTGTTGCCTAGGCTAGTCTTGAAGTCCTGGACTCAAGTGATTCTCCCAGAGCCATAGCCTCTCAAGTAGCTGGGTCTTCAGGAGCACACCACCAAGATTGGCAAGTCCTATGAATTTCTATACCTTGAAGAGGAGAGAAACAGTAAAGATAATCTTGTACTGAAATGTCACAGAAGAGAATCTTGACATGTTAGACAAAATGCTGGACATAAACATGTCAGTTTTAAATTATATTTTCTGTAAATACTTCTAGAATAATTAAAAAAATCATTCTTTAAATATAAAAGATAAATAAAAGAGTAAAATATCACATGAAAAATAAAATGTATCATAAAAACAGAAGAAGCTACTACAACTGGAAATGTGGTCTCTACCACGTAGTTTATAATCAAATTAAGGACAAGAAACATGAATATCAGGAACCTACATGGTCGGGTTGGCCTGAATATAATGGCTTTATTAACCATTCAGTTTCTTCAAAGTTTCAAAGGGAGTACTATTCCAAAGTAGGAAGAATGTATGGTGCCATAGAGAAGAAAAATAGTTTTAGGTGAAGATTACAGGCCATTGTAAGCTATTGTTCTTTTCCAGGCTCCCACCATCTTTTCCGCCTTCCCCTTTGTGCACGTGCATGCACACACGCTTTTTTTTTTTTTTTTTTTTGTGGTACTGGGGGTGGAACCCAGGGGCTTTTCTACCTCCGGGCTATACTCCCAGATCTATTTTATATTTTATTTGGCAACAGGGTCTCACTAAGTTGCTGAGAGCCTCACTCAGTAGCTGAGGCTGGCTTTGAACCTGTGCGATCCTCATCCCAGCCTCCCAAGTGCTGGGATTACAAACGTGCGCCACCATGCCCGGCTTCTGCTCTCTTTTAATCTCATTCAAGGGGAAGAAAGAGCATCCATTCAGAAAGAGTACACTAAAGATCTAGTACCAGTTCTAAAGTTTATTAATATGTAACTATGTGGTTTCTCAGTTTTCTCAACTGTAAAATAATGGCAAAACATAACTACTTTAAAACTTACTCCAAGAGAAACCTCCTAAGCCGGCCATTTTCTAACAAGGGTATTCTACCATTGCACTCTAGCTGTAATTTTATTTTGAAACAGGGCCTCACTAGTTGCCCAGGCTTGCTGCAAACCTGAGATTTTCCTGACTTAGCCTCCAAAGTACTGGGATCACAGGTGCACATGACAGTGCCAAGCTTATGTAAGTCTTTTCTAACTTCAATAGCATGATTTTCTTTGCCACTTAAGAGACAAATTCCTTCCTCTAGATTCATATTAAGCAATTAAGTTACTGATTTTTCGCTCATTTTCCATGTCTTTTCTTTCTATTTCTACTGCCATATTTGAGTTCAAATTCTTATCTCTTTATAGTCATATCATTGGAGTAGTTTCCTGCCTTTCTTTACTTTTTGCTGTACTGGGATGGAACCCAGGGCATTCTACCTCAGAGCTACAGCTGCAGCCCTGTTTTTTATTTTGAAACAGGGTCTCACTGAGTTTCAAAGGGCCTCACTACATAGCTGAGGCTATCCAAAAACCACGATCCTCCTAGCTCAGCCTCCCTCCTATCTCAGCCTCCCGAATGCTGGGATTACAAGCATGCAACACCACGCCTGGATTCCTGCCAATTTAGTCTCTTTACCTGCAAATTTATCTTTCACACATCTCAAGGTCAATTATTCTGATATGTATCTCTCATCCCTATATCTGTCACTACTAACAAGTACAAATACCTCAGCCTAGTAAAGTCTTCAAAATCTCTTAAACTGAAACCATCAAAATAAAAGCATGTCTGGAAAAATAGACAGTAGACTGCTTTAATAGGCATTTCTTATGTAATGGTAAAAAGTCTACAACTCAGATGTGTGTATTTATATATGTAGTGTGTGTGTGTGTGTGTGTGTGTGTGTGTGTGTGTGTGTGTGTGTGTGTGTTCTGGGGATTGAGCCCAAGGGGAATTATACTTCCAGGTATACCTCCAACCCATTTTATTTATTTCTTGCTATGAGGCTGAGAGTCTTGCTACGCTGCTGAGACCATCCTTGAATCTGCGATCCTCTTATCTTAGCCTCCCAAGTACTGGAATTATAGGCGTGTGCCACATGAAGCCTGGCTTCAGCTGTATATTGCAAAGCCCATAAAATATTCCCTTGAGGGAATGCAAGAGATCTTGCTTATGTAATTCATTGCTAATCTACCACCTTGAAGTAGGTGGAATACAGTTGGAATCAATGAATATCTGTTGATTGAATAAATGGACAGGTTTTTTCTTTGAAGTGTAAGATATTTTATTATAAACTAAAAGAAATCAGTGCAAATTGACAGAACATTTTCATTAGGACAAGCAAAAAATAACATATTTTTAAAAGCAGGGATTCTCAAGTTCTCTGCTAAGTGACTTATATACATTATTTTAAAAGCTATTCTTTTTTTTTTTTTTGGGTGGCACTGGGGGTGGAACCCAGAGCCTTTCTATCTCCGGGCTATACTCCCAGACCTATTTTATTTTTTATTTGGAAATAGGGTCTCACTAAGTTCCTGAGTGCCTAAGTAGCTGAGGCTGGCTTTGAACCTCTGCGATCCTCCTGTCTCACCCTCCCAAGCACAGGGATTACAAGTGTGTGCCACCACGCCCGGCTTCAAAAGCTATTCGTAAGAGACATTTATACATCATGCTTGTAAAGCAACCGTATTCCTAGATCATGCTATTATTAGACTTAAAAGTAAAAATAATTTAGATTTACTTCCAAGTTCAAAGCAAGATAATTTGCACATAATACTATAAAAAAGTGTTTTCTTTCTTTAGATTTATACTATAATAATATATGAATGTTTGTATTTTTTTAGATTTCTTTTTATTTTGTTTACCTTTTAGTAGACAAATTAGAATTAAGGCCTGTGTAATATAATGGTTGATATTTAGTTGTGAGCCACCATTATGTGCTTTAGTTTTTCTTCTGGTATTTCTGTGTGAATATATGCCACTGTAAACATGATCCACATTATGATGTGAGACTATAGTGCCCCAATAAAACAAACTTTAATATCTCAGGATATTTTTAAAATCTTGTTTAACTAGGACAGACAGAAAAAGAACTAAATACACAGTTTAATAAAAAAAAAAAAAAAAAAAAAAGAGCTTAAGCTTGAGAATAAAAGCCAGACTGAAAGTAGTGTTATCTGAAGAGCTATCTGGTACTTAGACACATAGAAATTAGTTGGTATATTACTTTAGTAAAAACAGCAAATATTAAGTTTCTTTTATCTCTATTCTACAATTTTTACATGGATTTAATCCTCACAAATCTCCCTGACGTACACAGCATAAAAGATGAAGAAACAGGCTGTTTTGTTAGGTACAAATAACAAAAGAGCAGATATAATTTGGAACCAAGAAAACCTAATACACAGGTCTGAGCTAGGATTCCCTCTTTGAAGAAAGAACAAGATAAACTGGATTTTTTTTTTTTTTTTCTTTTTTTTTTGGTACTGGGGATGAAACCTGGGGGCATTTTACCTCGAAGCTATACCTCCAGTCCTATTTTATTCTTTTATTTTGAAAACAGGGTCTCACCAAGTTGCTAAGGTGGGCCGAGAACCTGTGATCTTCCTATCACAGCCTCCCAAGTACTGGAATTACAAGTGTGCACCATCATGCCTGGCTGAAAAAAATATTTTAAATGTAGAGGCTAGAGCTGTAGCTTCCATTTTCATAACTTATATCATTATTAAGCACTCTAAATTTGCTTTCATTTATCATAACTGCTTTAATATTTTCCTACCATACCCAATGGGTAGACATGAATTAAAACAAAGTTTTCATTGTAGATTTGAAGATTGTAGACCAAGTTAGTTTCTACTGAGTTCTACAATCATACAATAACTCTAGACCGAGTTAGCTTCTATTGGGTTCTACAGCCACAGAATGGATTCTAGACATTTATATAATTCTTGTAAGAACCAAGACATATGTAGAGCTGAGTGACTAAATGTAAGAGCTCATTTCAAATCCAGCTTTGACTTACAAAAGATGGGTCAGAAGACTCACTTCTGTGATTAGACTGTGCATTATTAGAGCAATAAATACATTAATACTGAATTTCACCTAGTTGTTGACTTTATTAGTTTCCAAATTAATGCACAAGTGAAAACTACCACAGCAATCTGGTATTCACCTGTATCTTAAGGAAGATTTATATATAACTTATCAGATAAAAAAATGTAAAAAATGCACCTAAGTTGTTCTTTCATTGTTAGGAATAAAACTTTTAAAAATATTTTCAAAAATAGAACTTATATTAAAAACAAATTATAAGTGTAATGAAAAGTTAAGTGAAAAATTTCCCATCTTACCCTGTCTAGTTCCAGTGTAAACTTCTGGTCCCATGACTGATTGGAAATGGGTTTCCAGCTAGTTTGACCAACCACAGTATTATCTAGCTTCAAAACAGCACATACATCATCTGTAATTAAAATTTATAAAACTTGCTTAAAATCTTTAAGACTTTAAAACACAAGTACCTTTATTCAATAGCAACAACAATCATAAGATTCTTTAAAAATAGTTTTCAATAATCTCTACTGAAGCTTTTGAGTCTTAAATGGAGATATATATACATACACACCCTGCCACTAGTTGCTACCAAATTATCCTTTGTGTTTGATAAATAGTAACTGCTATCTAGTTTGTATACAAAAGAACTTGACTAAAAGGACTAATAGGTGCTCAGTAGTTGTTTGCTATACTATATGTATATAAATATTAATCATCCAAATTTTCTTCATCCACATTTATTTGTACTTGATTATAAGCATACACCACCATGCCTGGTTCTCAAATAATTCTTTCTTTTCACAATTTTGAAAAGCCTTTGTCTAAACACAGTTAAGAACAAACAAGATCACCTTTACATTTTTGTATAGTTTATCATTATATTCTAGAATGTCCCCAAAGTACTTCCTAAACTTTCTACACTTTACCCAGTCCTGTTTCTCTACATCTATCAAAGTTGATGACTGAGGTTACTAGTCCAGTATACATGTCTAGTACAGCAGTTAGTTACCACAATTTCAATACTAGTTTGGAAGTGTCACTAAGTCATTAATAATCAAGATGCAATCCTACAAAATAAGTCTCATAGTTGCTATATATCTTCAGCTTGGCTTACAGAGTGATGATCAGTATTTCATTCTTTCAAAAGAATTAACGTTGTTATTTATTCTTATGTATTTTATTTAATTTTTGTGGTACGGTGGATTGAACCGAGAGGCATTCCACCTCTGGCCTACACCCTCGAACCCTTTTAAATTTTTTGTTTTAAAAGAGGGTCTCACTAGACTGCTGAGAGTCTCAACAAGTTGCTAAGGCTGGTCTTGTACCTATTATACTCCTGTTTCAGCCTCCCAAATTACAGGCGTGTGCCACCACACCAGGCTTAAGTAAAATAAAATTTGTTACCTTTTTCTTTCTGTCATTAAAGTTTTTAATATTCTAAAGTTAAATTATATAAATTATAATTTTAAAGTTTTTTAAGTTTTTTGTCCCATTTGGACACATTCCATTTCATTCTTCTCTGTCCCCACTGATTTCTTCCTTTAATTTGTTATATGATTTTAAAAAGTATGGTTACTGAACTGGACAAGTCATCGGTTTTTAGAAGATTTCGACTACTTCCGCTTTTACTTTTACTCGTTCTGCTCATGAAAGATGATCTGGTTTCACTAGGACTCCAACCGGGCAGTGCAATTGATGTTGCTTTTGACCGTCCAGGGACATTCTCCAGGATATCTTGGCAGCCCATAAGACGAACTTCCAAAGTACCTGTTAGCATAAATAAATATCAAATAAAAACATCAATTCTTAATATACAGCACTGTTATATATAAAGAATTATGTCTGTTATATATTCGGAAACAAAAAGAAAAGGATTAGCTAAAATAACAAAAGCTCTTCCCTCAGAGGAATTATGAAGTAGCTATCAACTTTTCTGTTTTACTCAGAGAAAACAATGAAAACTCTTAACTAAAATAATTTAGTATAATTTCTTACACTAAAACAAGGAGAAGAAATTTTACAGAAAAGAACAGCATAACCCATAGCTGTTTGTAGGGCATAAAATAAGTCTCATAAGGTTCTTATGTATCTGAATACTCATTTATATAATTATATGGAAGAATTATAGAATTATGCGGATAGAAAAGGTGAGAGGGGACACATAAAGTTAAAGAATACATCTACTAAAACACCAAACAGCAATTATAAATTGACTATGTGTATAACAGCTGTTTAATAGTTATGTAGTTAATGTAGAAAAGAACTTTGCAAGTATTTTTTGCATAAATAAACAGTTCCTGGTCTATTTGAGATGTAAAATTACCATATTATCATTCCATTTTGACAGGTTTTGTTATATAATTATGGGTAATTAAACATAAAATAACTAATTTTTTTAGGTGAATAAATACTCAAAGTGTTCAAAAGGAAAATGAAGTACTGTGACTTAGACCATCTGGAGATAGCTTTGCTGTCATTTCGGCTAACTGTACTATAGCAGAATTAAAAACTGTTGCTTCAGTATTAAAACTTTAGAAAATGCACATAGCATAAAATTAGAAGAAATATTTCTTAGAAAAATTGTACAACTAAATTTAAAAAATTAAAACTTAATTTTATTTAAAGTTTTTAATTATTGAAAAGTTACTAAGAGACATTTCTAACCAAGAAGTAGTAACAACCCCCCCATCACTCAAAAAACTAAAAAACGAGACAAAAATAGATGAAGAAAAGATGTAAAGACACTAGACAAGAGGCAATGAAGACCAATGATCTCTGAGAAATGGAAATCAAATGAGATGGGCCTGACAATTGTTCCTGCTTAGTAGTATGTCTTTAGTTTCCAAGATACAATGTAGGAACCTGGGACTCAGGGGGAGCTAAGTTGCAGAGACAAAAGTAAGAATACCAGGACAGTAAGGTAGCTAGAGTTCACAGGCAGAGTTAAGTAAAGCACTGTCCAGACAAAGAACGCTTGAGACCTCCAGAAGGTTTCCCTATAACATATTCCAAGTTGGCACCTGCTTAGGAAGAAAATACTTGAAGCGGAGGGACCACCTGAAAAGATTAGAAAGAGCAATATTCAGTGTACAAAGGTAGATAAGAGTATATGTTCTCACCAAACAGGATGAAAAAAATCTCAATTCTTGGGTAGTGGAAGGAGTATCCAGAAGAAACTTGTTGTAGCAGTAAAGAATAACCCTAAATGATACTCTTGTTACACATAACAAAGTTAAAAGCAGTACATTAAAGATCAAATTACAAGTAACTCTATCCTATTCAAAGTATGAGAATATTAATAGGCATAAAAATATCCAGCATTCAAAAAAAATTCAAAATGTCTATTATTGGACCAAAAATAATCAGGTATTTGTTTTCTACTGCTATATTGCAAATTATATACTGAGCAAACCGACATAGATGTTGGAATTTGCAGACAAAAGGCATTAAAACAATTATTGTATCTATGTTCATAGCTGCACAATTCATAATTGCCAAGCTATGAAAACAGTCAAGATGTCCATCAACAGATGATCAGATAACAAAACAATGGAATATGTACACAATGGAATTATATTCAGCCATAAAAAAGAACAAAATTACATTATCTACAGAGAAATGAATGGAAGTGGATAACATTATGCTAAGTGAGATTAGACACTGGCAAAAAGTAAGAAATTGGATGCATTCCCTAATATGTGAAAGCTAGGAAAAAATGGGTCATAGGAGGAACTCTAGACAAAGAAAAAAAGACTATACATGAGCAAATAAGGCAATCTAATTGGAGTGGGGGGTAGATTCCATAATGTCGATGATGTGCATTCACAAACATATCAAAGTCAATCACTAAGCCAAACATGAGGAGGGAGGAGGGAAGAATGGGGTGGGACTATGGGAAGGGCTAAAAGAGTTATGTGTGCATGTATGCCTGTACCATTTTGTAATCCATTGAGATGTATGACTACAATGAACCTATAAAAATATTAAAAAACCACAATTATTGTAATGAATCTGTTCAAAAGTTTAATAAAATATGAAAGAAATCCAAAAAACTCAAACCAAAATTCTGGAAAAGAACAGGATGATATCTGAGTTTTCTTTAAAAATATACTAAATAGAATTGGGGACTTATTAAACACTGTAAGAGGAAAAGTTAGTGGAAATTAAGACATAGAATACAAAAGATTAAAAAGAGAAGAAAGGGGGACTTCCGGGAAGATGGCCACTGAGAAAAGCAGTGTTTACGAGTTCCACTAACAATAAATCTCTATTGCCACAAAATCAGTGCTTTTCATAGCCAGAAAACACCATCAGCACAGAAATAAAAACATTAAGTACAAGGGACAAAGATAAAGAAGACTAGAACAACCAGAACCAGAAAATAAACCAGCCCGGATTGCGGCGGCAGAGCCGCACCAGCATCATCTTGCCTCACAGCACCAAGCTCCAGAGAAGAAAGGGACTCAGAACGGAGCTCAAAATCAGAAAAGAAATACGCCAGCCTCACAGCCGAGAGAGTGGCAGCAGCGCCATATTGCCAGCAGCGGCGGCGAGTTCACTGGGCCTGCGACAGCTCCAGATCAGCGCACTTAACAACCCACCAGGCTCCAAAGAAGAAAAGTAAACAAGGAGCTGAAGTGAGCAGCTGTGGAACATTCAGGTGTAATTCAGCAGTTCTTTCAGCGCAAAGAACGTCTAAATCTTCCAGTGGCCAAGCTTATCACACCCTCCAAGGACTCAGAACATAGCTCAAAACCAGAAAAGAAATACACCAGCCTCATACTTGTGGAGTGTGTGACAGCAGCGCCATATTGCCAGAGGTGGCGGCGAGTTCACTGTGCCTGCGACAGCTCCAGATCAGCACACTCAATTACCATAAGTGAAATTACGGACCCTAAAGGAGAAATCCCAGTACTGCACCCCCATGGACTTGTGCAGCTTTGATAATCTCCCTGGGTCTGAAATTTTGCAGTCCAACCCAGTGAAAGAGAGCGGTGGCAGAGATACCCCCTAGTTGCAGCTCCCCGTGGGAAAACACTCAGCCTGGTACCCCCATGGTCTCGCACAGCCTCGATTAACTCCCTGGGTCTGAGACTTTGCGAAACAACCCAGTAAAGGAGTAATGGTGACTGAGATTACCACAGACTCAAGATCCAGAGCACCCTATGTGAAGTCATAGTGACCCAGGGCAGAACCCAGAGAAGGCACAAATTCTGAAATCATGGGAAAGAGGAATAACAATGGAGCAATGAATGCCCACAACCCCACAAGATCAGAACCTGATAACACAGACATTCCAAGATCTCCAGAAGATCAAATCAGAAATATAACTGTATAAATAATACAGGACCTTCTAAAAGAATTTAGAGAGAGGGTTTAAAAGAAATAAAGGATGCAATCATTTAAGTAAAGGCATCAATTCAAAGTATAAACAATCGATTAGACCGCATGGATAATAGAATCTCGCTCCTAGAAGATGATCATTCCAAAAGCGAATGCATAGTTTATAATTTAGAGAAAAAAAAATCCGCCAGCAGGAATTTGGTATTGGAGAAATATGGGGCCATTTTAAAAGAGCTAACCTAAGAATAATTGGAATAGAGAAGGGAAAACAAGGTAAAAGCAAAAGGATCAATAATCTCTTCAAGGAAGTAAGAGCAAGAGGTCCAGGAAACTTATAGAACTCCCTTTAGACAGGATCAGAGAAGAGGTTCCCAACGCCACATAGTCAAAATGACCAATGTGGAAGCCCAGGAGAGAATCTTAAAGACAACCAAAACAAAAGGCCAAGTGACATTCAGAGGCAAACCAATCAGAATCACTCCAGACTTCCCAAACCAAGACATGAAAGCTAGAAGGGCTTGGAACAACATATTCCAAACTCTGAAAGAAAACAATTTCCAGCCAAAAATGTTCTACCCAGCAAAACTATCTATTAAATTAGATGGGGAAATAAGAAGCTTCCATGACAAACAGAAACTGAAGGAATTTGTCTTCAAAACCAACACTAGAGAAAATACTCAAGGAGATTAACTACAAAGAAGAAATAGGTAATACACGCCAGAACCAAAGAAACAAGATTTTCCATCCAGCAGACAACTAAGAGAAGAATTAACAGTATCTCAAACAGAAATAAAATCTAACATGTTAGGAATTAAAAATTATCTCTCAACAATCACACTGAATGTAAATGGCCTCAATTCCCCAATAAAAAGACATAAAGTGGCAAAATGGATTAAAAACCAGAATCTATCCATATGCTACTTACAAGAAACACACCTTACAAGTAAAGATAGGAACAAACTTAAGGTAAAGGGCTGGAGCAAGGTAATCCATGTTAACAGAACTCAAAGGTAAGTAGGAATAGCAACTATGATATCAAACAAGTTAGACTTCAAATCCAAACTTATTAGGAAAGACCTTAAAAAGGCCATATTTTACTGGTAAAAGGAATAATCCAGCAAGAGGAAATAACAATAATCAACATCTATGCCCAAAACATAGGTACAGCTACTTTTGTAAATCAAACTCTTTGTGACATGAAGTCACACATAAATCCCAATACAATAATACTGGGACACTTCAACACACCTCTCACAACACTAGAATGATCTTCCAGACAAAGGGGCTGTAAAGATGCCTCAAAACTAAAGAACACCATTAATCAAATGGACCTGTTAGACACATACAGAATATTTCACCCAACTACAGTGGAGTTTACAGTTTTCTCAGCTGCTCACGGAACCTTCTCC